>NC_134917.1:16959010-17642030 GCF_051014615.1 Bombus vancouverensis nearcticus | reverse complement strand
AATTTGAACACGTTAAAATAGCATGTAAACATTCAAATTGTACCTTACCGACCTAGCGAATAGGTATCGATTGCAACATTATGTTGCGCAAATTGTGAAAGACCTTGAACATAGATTGGTTTTCGATCTTTGATTTGAAACCTATTTCGTTCGATAAGTTTTTGACTAATCAGTTATGTACATAATAAGTTAACTACTTGAATTGAAATTAATTACATAAATTATCTAACAGTACGTCGCATAATTTATATACCGATTCGATAAATCATTTCATAATTATTCGAGACACAGAAAATCATAAAAATATCGTAGAAATATTTCTGATAAACAGAAAACGAAGTCAGAGTTGTTTCGGTATTAAATTAGAATATCTCAACGAGGTTAATCGTATCTTCGTTAATGGCGGTACAGTCCGTAACCACGTACCTCACGATCTACACCGGATAATAGTATTATGTTAGTATTACGCAATAGCGAAAATTTCACTTTCCGCGGTACGGTCGCGCGCACAAGCGCCCCAAGATAGCGAACCCGCTTGCACGTCGTGTATGCGTTACCTTTGGATACCGGCATAGATTTTTATCGTTCGTTCGTGCTCTCGTCTCCTGTCTCTTTTCGAAGCTTTTTTACATCGTCTGACTCGATCGCCGTGGCTTGCCCAACCGGTCTCTCTATCAAAACGCGCGTGTACTTAGCCATACAAGGACGAGCGTGTCGACGCGCGCATGTTCCATAGACTATGAATGATGATTTTCGAGTTGAATATACTTCTCGATATTTGAAACAATGCGATTTAGTAATTTTATTATATATTGTTATTAAATCAATTTTCGATTTCTTCTATTTGCATGGGTGAAACAAGGAACGAATAATAATAGGCTGTAATGGAAAAATTATCCAATTTAGAAAGAAAATGATATTATTTCGAAGAGTATCTGACATAAAAGAAATTTAATAGATATTTATTACAATAAATTTATAAAAAAGTTTAAAGCTCGAGATGGCTTTTCCAGAGTCTGCAGAGTCGATGATTATTCAGAAAATTTTTTAATAAATAAACTTTCCATCTTCAACGAAAATAATTGGATATATCGTAAGTAATGTTCCGCTCTAAAGTCTTCGCTTTCTATGTTTCATTAACACTATGCATGAAATTCGAGGTATCACAATGAAAGAATTACACAACAGTTACGAACTTCGGTTGCGTAATCGACGACCATCTATAAACTAGCTCGATCGCGCGGAAAGGCTTAAATGCAACTACGAACACCATTCTTCCATTTCTCAAACACCGCGGTTCGATAACCGCGCAGAAAAATAACCGATACGATTGGTTCGTAACATTTTATTGTCAACGGTTTACTGCGCAATCTAGCGTCCATTGT
Source organism: Bombus vancouverensis nearcticus (assembly GCF_051014615.1). NCBI lineage: Eukaryota > Metazoa > Arthropoda > Insecta > Hymenoptera > Apidae > Bombus > Bombus vancouverensis. The sequence goes on along the minus strand of NC_134917.1, from coordinate 17,640,645 downwards.
TCCGTATATCGTACGGAAGACTGGCTTGCCTCTTCGGTAAAACTCGTCGTCGTCGTCATGATGCAACGGATAAAGAAGTGTATCCTTGAAATAGGCGCTTAAACGATAGCATGCTAGGAAGAAAAATTAGAATATCATCCTAATCGTTAGAGCGTATAGTATATAGTATATAGACCGTCTTTCGCGTTACAATTACAAAATTCGAATTAGTTATTTATTAATTATTATTATTATTATTATTATTATTAATTATTAGTTATTTATTAATTAATTATGCACTATATATTTATATATCAGTTAGTTTCATAATTTTACGGTATTATTTTAACGAAATTTTCAGATTCCTTTGAAATGTTATCAATAAAATCGCGATAATCATGTGTGATAATAGTGGCAGTAAGATTTTCGAAAATTTCCTACCTTTTATTTTCTATATTAAGTTTTCAAAAACCTTGAAATTCGCTGCAGGTTTCGATTATGATTAACCTAAATCCGTGTATTTCAAAGTGTTTGTTTCATAGCATATGCATAACGCGGAAGGAACACTATCTAACGTTTACGTTTTATATGCTGTTTATTCTTACGCAATCGGAAAGAAAATATCGGAGTACATGTGAGAATATAAGCTACATAATGTTATAAGAACCTGCGATTGAATTCATGACTAACGATTTTCTTTTTTTTAGGAGTTCTTCGATTAATCGATCATACATGGAGGAATATCGACCGATTATGATTCCAAATACGTATTGTCTTCGTGGAATGGAATTACCTCAACGAACCACAGATGCTTCAGAATTTCTGCGTGCCTGACATCGCCAATTCGGACTCACGATGTTGGAACCAGTTCTTGGAATATCGACGGTATGGTGGTTGGTGGTGTACGCCAGTATTCTGCTGCTGCTGTCGCCCTTGGTGCTGATCTTCATCGTATTGCTACCGAACTTCCCGATATTGTTGGTCAGAAGAATGTGTTACATTCCGATCGAGTCTATTTGACAAATTGAATCGTCGATTCTTAGAGATCGTACCTCTTTAAACCCCTCTGAGTTTCAATGTTAAAATTTCCTACGGTTTAACGGCTCGGTAAGTCGACGATTGAATTGCAGAAGACTGTTGAAAAATGCATTATTGTGCTCGAAAATTCAAAGCATGGCAAGAGTTACGATAGTCTTTGATAATTCTATGAAAGTACAGAGTTAGCTTTATGATTGTAATTTCGAGCATACAACGAGAGATTGTAGATAGAAAAAAGAAAAGAATTTATAGTCCCCTAATAGATATCTGCACAAAGATATGATACTTGGGACAATGACCATGGAATAAATGGTCGCGGTTGAGAACAAACGTATCTATTTTCCGTTGTTCCATTGTTCGATCAAATCAAAAGTAGTCGTAAAGTTAATACTCTATTATGTATCTTAATTTAAAGCGCTCTAATTAGCTATCTACTTCTTTATTTAGGTATACAGATTATTAGGACCATTATTCGTACCGTATAATTTATCATTCCCTTTTTATACGACGATTAAGATGCACCTTGGAATTGTCAAGTATACGCACGATTGATTAGGAATGAATTATAAAGCACTGTCTATCGAAACACCGTTATTTCTGTTTATTTGAATCAACATTTAAACACGATTCGATTGTCCGCTCAGTTCTTCTCCTGTCATGATTCTTTCGCTGCCGTTGCCAAGATTTCGCCATAGCTGTCGCGTGTAGAACGAGTATACCCGACATGTAAAGCCGATATAACGGGAACGACGTTTCGCAAAGTGCGAGCAACACGAAAATTTCGAGAGATCCACCAGTTTTCGAATCCGGTAACAGTAGCGTCGTTGATTCTTACGTCACTGAGCTGGTTTATACGTTCGTCTCGTGTGCACAGCCAGCATTTTTATACATAAACATCTGGCCTACGTGAGAATCGAGCAGCTCCAGAGGCACGTGCTGACCATTCTTAGTTGAAATTATCATTTTGAAACGTTCGAGAAAGCTGAACTAATAATTTTATTATCTTTTTACCACATCTTTGTCTTTCTCTATTCAACTTCAGACATTCACTGCTTATTTCGTAGCTGTATATCTGTAATTAAAAGGTAAAGGGCATAAAATTCTTAGGCAAACGCGAAAGGAAAGGTTGTTCGGACAGTTCATAGCGTTTTTCACAACCAATGTGTCGTGTGACAGATTCTAATAGAATTGGAAGAAGATTATTTTATCATGAATTTTATTAAATAACAAATTTCGCTACGAACTTTCTCAATAACTTAAGGGTTTCGATACATTTTGAAAAACGAGAACACGTTACATAGATAGGATAATCGAACCAATGCCTTTACCTGGATTTTCTCGAGCGTTGATATTTTTCCCTGAATGTCCTTTAATTTTCCTTTCATTAACGAGATTATTATGTAAACGGGAGTGTGTATGTGTGTCATTGAACGTTCACCATTTATCTTGTTAGTCATTCGGTTTCTTTCTTTCTTTTTTCATGAACTTTGAGAACGAATTATTTTTTTATTCGTCATAAATGGCATTTGCGATCGATTGGAGATTGAATGATTAGCGCGTGTCAGTTCGTTGCTGATTTCGTGATACGCGAGCGTGTACGGTCACTGTCACGAATCGATATGTGTATCTCATTAAATCGGGCAATCCACGTGTCTAACAACGATCGAGGTCCTTATGTTTATTTCTTTTTTCTTATTTCTTGAAACATTTTAGTTCGTTCGCAACGTACGGGTTGTACCGTAACGAATGACCTACTAAATGTGAAATATTATTTTTAAATATCTATAGTATTTATTGAAAGGAAACATTCGAACCGTAGCCACGTGGAAGAAAAAAAACTCATAGCTACAATTAAGTACCCTCACGTACGTCATTAATCAAGCAGTTACGAAAAGATCGACCGTACCCTTTACATGAGACGTGTTTGGGCCATTATCCCTCTAGTAATTACTTCTTCGCCGGTTGTCTTTATCAGAAACTGTAAATCGTTTGCCTTGTCCAAAGTCAATATTTCATTGCTGGCATTTTCATCATCAGTAACCATCGTCGTTCGTTAATACGATTTATTTTTCTATAAAATACAAATTTTACTTCTCGCAGGATGGAACATAATAATACTAGTATTACTCTTATCTATTTACTTCTGAAGAATGTTTCAAGTGCAATATTCTTCCAATTTTTCGAGCTCGAAAATTACAAAATTTCCAAATATCCGAACTTTCAAACTTCCAAATTTTCAAGCTTCCAAACCTCTGAAAAATATTTCGAGTGGAATATTCTTCCAATTTTTCGAGTTTGAAAATTGCAAAATCTCCAAATATTCGAAATTTCAAACTTCCAAATTTTCAAGCTTCCAAATTTTCAAGCTTTCAAATTTTTAAGCTTCCAAACCTCTGAAGAATGTTTCAAATGCAATATTCTTTCAATTTTTCGAGTTCGAAAATTACAAAATCTCCAAATATTCGAACTTTCAAATTTCCAAATTTTCAAGTTTCCAAATTTTCAAGCTTTCAAATTTTCAAGCTTCCAAACCTCTGAAGAATGTTTCAAATGCAATATTCTTTCAATTTTTCGAGTTCGAAAATTACAAAATCTCCAAATATTCGAACTTTCAAACTTCCAAATTTTCAAGCTTTCAAATTTTCAAGCTTCCAAATTTTCAAGCTCCCAAACCTCTGAAGAATGTTTCAAGCGCAATATTCTTCCAATTCTTCGAATTCGAAAATTACAAAATCTCCAAATATTCGAACTTTCAAACTTCCAAATTTTCAAGCTTTCAAATTTTCAAGCTTCCAAATTTTCAAGCTCCCAAACCTCTGAAGAATGTTTCAAGCGCAATATTCTTCCAATTCTTCGAATTCGAAAATTACAAAATCTCCAAATATTCGAACTTTCAAACTTCCAAATTTTCAAGCTTCCAAACTTAAATGTTCAAATTCAAATATTCGAGTATTTAAATTTTCACATATTCAAACATTCCAATTTTTAAATATTCAAACATACAAATTTACAAATTTTCTAATTCTCAAACTTTCAAATATTTAAATATTGAAATGTTTTATCTCTCGAACATATATATTCCCCGTTTCGAGCATCTTTAAACGCTTCGTGTTCGATGCACGTCCACGTTCACAGTTCGTCCATCAATCGTGCACCATGCATCGCGGTCCTGTGCATGGTAAATGCTTGTCCTTCTGCAGTTCGCTGGTTGATGTAGACGGGCCTGATGTTGAACATTACAGTACCGATCGCGGAGTACTTTCGCTAAGTGGTATGTAGTGGGGGAGGTAGGACTTGAACCCTGATTGTGAGACCCCATGGGCCATATATACTACGGTTCCATGCAGTTCTCTTGCTACTTAGTGTCAGCTTCTCGACGATCCTTGCTGCTCTGTAGGGAAGGTATACCAAGAGGGAGACGGATCGAGTAAAAGGTAAGCGTCGTTCATTTTATTATCGACAACTGATCTTTGGTTACGCTCGAATTTATATGACAAAAATTTCACCATTCTTCCTCTTTATGACTCTTCAAAGTCACGTTTTATGACGAAGAATGAAAGAACGCGTCGGGGAAGGAAGAAATTCGCAGAAATTCGCGTATGTTAATGAGATGAATCATTGTAGCGAAGCGCGTGTCTACAATGTGGCATCGACGTTCTATGCATTTTCCTTCTGTCAATAATTCCGATAGAATTTACAAAGACATTTTTCATACAATTACCGCAATTGTAAAAGTTACTAAATTAATGGATGATTTAATTTTAATTTCTCGTAGTCAGCCGCTTTCCTTGTTGAAATCTATTTTTCTCTCGATTATCTAAACTTCACGGAACGCAAGAATTTTGCTAGGTGCGACAACTCGACTGTTAGCACACACCTACAAAGAAAACAGTCGAGATTTTATTCCGTGCACGTGTAGCTCGCCTCTTTTGTATGCGATCGTTCGAGCAAGCACACGCGAGATTCTTATCCATGGATGTCTGTTATTTCTCGAGAAACAATGGACAGCTGGTTGACACGCGGTTAAATCGTCAGTCTTGCTTTCTAGAAATTTGGATAAATTTCAAAAAGTTCGTGTATCTTTTCACTTACAAAACTAGTTCTTCGTAACTACGATCTATAAATTACAATCTTTTTTTTTTATATATTATATCCTTTTATACTCGTAAAACTATTAGACTGTATGTGTATATAAACAGGATAGATTCGAATAGCGTGGTATTATATCGCGAGGGAATTAACACAACACCTCATAACATTCTGACATTCTCGCATAGCTTTGTTCTTGCATCAACGCAACGCGGTTGATAATTGCAACTATCACGTACGTCACTTTGGGGTCGTTTTACTGTACGTATACACGCGTGCTTGCACTAGATTTATCGACGTTGTGCTCGAACAGGGACTTTGAACTATATCATTCTCTCCGTGACACGATAGCTTACGGGACTTGGTATTTCTTTCGATTATACCGTCACTTTTGACACGTTGTATCGCGCTAAACGTTAATTCCCATTCTTTTAATTCTATTTAATAATTTTCAGATGAATTTGTTGGTCGTCTTCGCGTTGATAACAGTGGCATCAGGAAATCCGGGACTCCTTCGGGTTCCTAAAGTGTATAACGCCGTGATTACGAGTAATCAAAACTTGTCCCCGTCCAGAGCGTATCCAGTGATTCAACCGATAATCCATCGAACAGCGGTTGGATACGTGCCACCGGTTTATTACACGCAAGTAGCGCCTCATCTTGCTGGACCAGAAGTCGTTCATCTTCCTCAAAATCCTCTAAAATCGTACAATCAGCCTGACGTGCAAGCCGAACCCACCGCTACCGTCGAACAATCCAAACCAACTGACGCGAAGGATAAAATAGAAGCAACGAATCCAAGTGCAGAAGAGAATAAAGGTTTAAAGTCAGAACCTAAGAGCAAGAACGGGGAACAAGAACCTCTAAGCTTCTATCCCAATTATCAATCGTTATACTACGATCCCTATTTTTACACGTACAGTGGATTCAACCCTCACCTGGTCCCAGGGACCTACTACGTCGACTATCAACCCTATGGCACTTTAGAACCTATTCCAGCAACCACACCGAAGAACGGGTTCTCCGAACATCTGCTTCCAGCTTACCACGAGGAGAAGAAGCTCGCTGCAAAGGAACAGAAAGAGAAAATACCAGATGTACCACCGCCACCCCTTCCGACAGCTGTGCCCAAAAGTTCCTGAAGTGGAACCCATCCGACAAGATTCTTCCAGTTACGTTTATTCGCCGTCATGGTCAGACTGATTATTTCATAGTGTTTGGAGGAAACGATGTATTTTACGGACGATGAATGACGTTGAACCCTTTGCAACCGAATTTTGTTTACTCGCGAGAAAAGCTTTCTTTATTATTTATTGACCGTAGAAACACATTTTTTTCTCGGTGGTTTTGTAAAAAGAACGTATACGCCAAAACAGAGTAGTTTTACTGAGAACAAATACATTCGTCGTTTGGTCAATTGAACCGTTCGGAAGCCACAACTGAACAACTTCATCAATTGCAAAGTACAGATGTTATAAATTCTGTTTTTTCAATTTATCTTGGAATTTATTATTCTCTGTGCCCTCTTCTTGCAATGAATGAACTTACGAAAGGGAGCCATTTGGTTCTTGAGAATCGAATATTAATGGAATAAAATGAAGATATTAATAGAGAATGCGGTTGATTAGTTTGACTTTTGACAGGCTTAATTAATGGAATATTAATGCAATATCAGGAGCGAAAGGGTTAAGAAGGAACAATGAATTTGATGTACGAGGGTCATTTGTTTTAATATAAAATTACGGTACGAAGCTGCAACTGTTTCCTATTTTGTCGACGGCCCACATCCTCACGGAATATGATAATTGCTCGAGATGGAAGTCGCTGAACTTGAGCTTCGCGTTGATAATGCTGCCGTCCTTTCTACGATTCACTTCCAGTTTCACCGTGACGCTCTTGTTACGATTCAATGATTCCACTCTGATGCATGTAACGCAAAGATGTCCATCCACCGACGTAGTTATATCCGCGACAGCTTGTAACGCTTGGCGTACGCTGATGATTATGTTATGCTGATATACTAAACTACCAGTACAATTACCCCATTTCGCGCCGCTTTTGTCATCGTCCTGAACACATTTTTTAATTGTACGATTAGGAATTTCTAGAAATACGGTAAAACTCCGTTTACCTGAATCCCATTTATCGGAACAAAATGTTGATCAATGTTTAAGTGAGACTGTCAATTTTTTAGACATGATAATTTCATTATCTAGCAAAATCTCACCTGTTCAGGTGTCGTTTCGTATTCGGTAAAAGCAAATCCAAATTTCCGTGATTATATTCCGTGATCATAGAAATTTGTAATTAAGAAACGATCTAGTTGACAGATTAACTAAAGTTTCTGGCCACCGAATTCGCTTGTGTGAACCTCAACACTGTTTCATAGAGAACGAAAAGTAATAGGCAAGGAAAATTAGTAAGAAAAAATGTGTGAATCCCTATCGTACCGATTGTTTGTTCCTCCATTGTGAGTTCAGATAAATCGAGCTCTACCATACGATAGACATTTACTCGTCATTTTTTATTCCCTTTTTTTTATAGTTTATTTGCATAGGATATTAAGCACGTTAAGTTTAGTCTGTTAAATCTTTGTAGCATAATATATACAATTTTGATAAATACATGCATTGCATAACTTACTGGTTTCGAGTCACTAGACTTCTGGTAGTCATTGTTATCTTCCAGATAGTCAGAGTCTTCGTCGTAGTCCTCTTCGGCATCCCGTTCTAGCGAATTTTCCGTAGTTTGAAATTGATCTGATCGGTTAATACGATAGGCTGTTGTCGTTGTTTCTATGATTTGTTCTCGAATCGGTGTCGTAGAAGAAGTGGAGGTACTGGTCTGGAGACTGTTATTCGCCTTATCGACTGCGTGTTCGCTTTTATTGATATTATTTATCGGGATGTTCACGGATGAAGGCAAAAATGCGTTGTTTTTCTTCTCCAAATCGTATTTATACGTATACTTCGGAGTCGTGGACGTTCTCTTCGCGTACCTGTCCGCTATTTCTCTTTGACGAGCGTGAAATCTGTCCATAACCGCTTTCCTTTGCGCGTAATATTCCGATTTATCATCCTTCGAATCCTTAGTCAGCGCGTAACGTTTCGATCTATTTGTTTCATTATTCGGGAAATAATTCACGTAACGTCGACTGATTTTCTTTGTCTTGTCCACGGGTTTATCGTCGTTCGAATCGCTCGAGCGTTCTTTGTTCTTCCAATTCTTGTAACCAGCCTGAACGTGAGCCAGCTTCAACTTTTTATGGCCTTTCTTCGCGCCTTTGAACTCATTCAACGCAGTCGCGTTTCTTTTTACTCTGTCCTTGTGCGTTTCGTCACTTTTATCTCCGATTAAAAGATGTTCCCCATTCTCGATGAACTGTTCCTTGCTAAAGGGCTCCACTCGCAGCCGAGTGATCTTGTATTTCTTGAAAATCGGTTTAATCTTCGTTTCGAGGTCTTCACCGGCGTCCTTTCTACTAATAAGCATGAATCTCCACAGCTTCAATTTCTTTTCTTTTCCCTTAACGTCGTACGTTTTTAAACCCTGATAGTCTCCTTCCGTAATTTTCGTCTCTTTGAACGTAGACGACTCGATAATCACAAAAAGCGTCAACGTCAGAGCACCGGCCAACCAAACAGTTTTCGGAGTCATATTCGCGATCGATGCGAACGATCCTAGCACCAACGAGGCAAATGAAGGAATCCGAAGAGCGTTTCGCATCTTTGACCTCAGTTTATCTACCGTTCGTGGGGTGAGAGACCTTTCTGTTGCTGGACGCGCGATTGTTTCAATTTCTCAAAAATAATATCTAATTATAACAATATGTTTATAAAATTTATCGCAAACCGATGAAAGCAGACTAATTGATTATCTTGCGACGAGACTACCCTATGATCGTGGCGCCAGTGATGCAAACCGTTCATTAGCTTTTATCCTATCGTGTAACACAATTACAGCTCTCAACGTGAACGTATTTTGTTAAACACGGCCGGCACATTTCAATTACTATTAAATCACCACAAAATTACTATTCCATAGAATCGAAGAATTTAAGGAGCAGCTAGCTAAGAATTCTGCTACGTTAGTAGCTTGTTGGCTCAAAGTTTGATGAAAGCGAAGAATGTTATTATTAATATTCGTAGCGTTAATTTCATATTAATGTTAGCAGATGATTCGATGTAAGTAGAATTGGAAAGATGATACCAAATTTTTGATCGCTGTACGTAGCTCAGAAACTTGAATCATCAAATTTCTAAATGAACGTGTAAGTACAAGGAAGTAACGGGTAAAGGTGTAAATATTTTATTTAATTAGCATGACGCGCGATACGCAATACACGGCAGTTTATATCGACTCGATGGTAATGCTGTCATCGTCGTTGTCTTCTCCGCTCTCGTTCGATTTCTTCATTTCTTTTCCTGGTTCAACCTTCGTGTCCAATTTTTCGATGCCATCCTCGGTGCTTTCAACCTCTGGTTTCATAGTGGTTGTCGATGGTGGGCTTGGTTTAGGCGGTTCTCCCGGTTGAATAGGTTTTAACAGCGGATACACCTATGAAAAATCAAATGGATCATACTTTTTCAATACCCGACGCACGCACGAAGCTGTTACTGTTGAAAAAATTGATTTTCTACAGAAATTGACATATCAAACGGTCAAATAATTTTAGTTTTTACCGGATTCAGTGGAAATCGGAAGTCATGTACAGGGGTGCTATAAAAAATGTTATAAGCAGGCAAATGGGAGACCGAAGGCTTTCCATAAGCGACGACAGCGGCTGGAATACCATTCACGTCTACGGGAACCTATAGAAACAAAGCAGCGATAAAAAAGAATCTGTAGAAATAAAGAAAAAATGGTGAAATGTTACAAAGTTTTAAGAGACACGTTACATTTTGATAGTAAAACGGAGAGTTCTGGTATTGCAGAAGTTGCGGATATACGCTGATGACTTCAGAAGGGTTTTGATGATCGTTCACGTACAAGTTTAGTCCGATTGGTCTCGACTCTATCGATACGACCAGGATTACAGCGAAGGCAAGCAACGTGGCGTAGACCTTGAAAAACGATGGTAGAAAAATTTCTGACGAATTAAAAAAAAAACGATTGTTTCTTCTATTTATAGAGTGATATATCGAATCGTGTGACACGAGAAACAATGCGGTAGTTAGCTGCAGATTGATCGTACGAATCCTGTGTCGAATAAAGAAGCAGCTCGTCCGACGCTTTTGATAATACGAGCTTTGGCTCGATGCGCAGCATCGCGTGGCCCGCATATCAATGATTCTGATTCACAGGCAACGCGGAAACTGATTTTTTTCCGCAGATGTAACGGTTAGTCGCGTCTTGAGAATTATTCATAAAAACAGTGGATCTCCTCTGCCACTGGTGTTATTATCATTTCCAACCCTTTTGGTCTTAAATTTATTTGATACGAACGAAAGAATAAGAATATATCGAACGAAATATTCTATTTGTCGTCGTACCCGTTTACCGAAATACAAATTACAAGAAACTGTTCATAATGGAAACTTGGAAAAGAAAAAGTAGGCGTGCCTCAAGTTGGAAAGTTGGAGAAACGATATTTAAACGAACGATCAGAAATAGACTCACCTGCATAGTGTGATCACAGCTTCGCGATAGGTTTGCGAAACTATCTGTACTAACCGGAATTTCAGCCCTACCCGCGATTTATATATTCTTCATGGAGAGCAAACTCCCCCACCCTGTCGAATATCATCCGTGATTGTTTTTTTCCTTTGCTCCTACGCATAGCTCTTCTGTCGTTTCTCCTCGGTCCTTCGTCACGATCAACGGGATACTTGCTCGTGATTCTTTTTTTCGACGACGTAAGCGCTCCATAATGATCGAAATATTTTCGACGTTGCCTGAGGATCCACGATCGGACGATTAATACGACGCTATGAACGATCTTTGTTAGTTAGCTCGCCAAATAACTCAGGGCAATGCAAGATCTGACCAAATCTTGAGAAAATCTCATTTTCCACGAGATGATCTCGCGTGTGTTTCACGAGTTTGTCATTAGGGTAGGTAGAGTTATGACAACGTCGTTTTATCGAGGTTAAGATACCAACTTATGAATAACATGCCTGAAAGCTACAAACGGAAATAGCGAATTTATTGAAACGTATCACGTTTGGTAACAGGTTTCTATATGGTACATGCATACATCGAGCACAGGATGTATTATAACTCGAGGTTTATTTACTGTTTCGATTAGAAGGACTAAGACGAGATCGTGGAAGGATAGTCATACATGAACCGGTTAACGTTGGCAAATTGCCGTTTAGAATATGAATGAAGGGTGTGGCCTGGCGACTTTGACACCCGAATTTACATTTCTAATGTTCCCGTGACCGTCACCGTTTCCTTTCTTCGATTTCGATCATCGCATCGAATTTCTTCCCAAGGTTATGCGCGAACTCGATACTCGCGATACATAAATTCGACCGATCACGGTATAATTAAAAATATAATTAATGAAAATCAAAGTCTCTGAGAAAGCATGTACGTAACGTGGTACGTTATTTAAAGCGAGAAAGCGATAATTATACGTCGACGTGAAATTCGAGATGCACTTCATGGTATTCGTGCCGTAAAGAATTTTTGACATTTTCGTTAAAGTTTGCAAGTAACCTCGTTTCCTAATTACGCGTGACAATTTCGTTAGGAAAATCGTGGAGTGAGTTGGGATTCATCATCGCTTAATCATGGTCGTTCGACGGAACTTGCGAAATCGGAAGTGCTTAACTTCACCGTGACTCGGTCCTAGTATGGCTCCCGAAGGATGGCTCTCGAGAGTGGTTAGCCGAAAATGCAAAAGACAACTTCCGATGGTGAGGCTCAGAAGCGAGAAGTGCAGCATTGACAATCAAGGGAGTAAACACGACGAGGATAAATGTTACGCTGACGTTTCGAGGTACGTATTGTCCATCTAAAAGTCATGCTTCGATAGGTTACATTATTTACGTTCATTCGAAATCGTTAAATGCAATCTGTCGCACGATAGACGTCCTTCAGTCACACAGCGTTTATTTTATTTATTCGAGCAGCTTAAAGCGACGACTCCGTGTAGCAATAAAAACGACACGCTTTGTAATTAAAACACGTATTATAAAGATATGGCTAATATATCGCTGAGAACGATTTTTGTGAATGCTTTGATCGCGCCAACGTCAAGTAAACAGAAATGAAATTTGACAGATTGATATGTTATCCAAACGATACTGCGACAAACCGTCGATTTTTATACATTCATGAATAATTCAATGGCGCAAAAGTATATAAAATGCACATAATCTGTGGAAGTATATAAAATGTCGAAATATTTGTCATGAAAGTCTCTTCCTAAATCTTATATTTTCAGCGGTGCTTATAGAAATATGAATTTCTATAAATTTCCGCAATTCATCAATAAAATTCAGCAATAAAAATTAGCCTCGATGCAATCGTTAAGAAGAATAAATATAAATACGAACGCAAGTAATAAGTACAAGAACCTAAAGCGACATAAAAACTCGGACATCTTTAATAATACTTTATGAAAATTCTCGTTTCATCTAAATTACTCAACCGATAACGAAATCCTATAAAAATACACTACTAAGAACGGACATATAGAAATATTTTGAGCATTAAAAAGATGTCGGCGCGAACCACGAGGGAGCAGCTGATGGACCAGTTTGAACGAAAGCGCCTTTTCGGAAATCGATAGGAAGAGAAGCTCGTGAGGCGTCGACTGCGCTCGTGGAAGTTCGCACGGGCACTAATCAATCCGCGGGAGCTATCGTGTTTATCAACAAGTGCCGCATACACCTGCTTTCGCGTCAGCTTCCGTGACGGTCGTTCGGCAACCACCATCATCGGTGGCAACCCCTTCGTTGCCGGTGGTTCTTCGAATAGTGTTCGTAGTGCGAGGTTAAAGCACCGAGCCGTGTTCTCGACCAACGACCACCTTGCTGCGTGTTAAACCGTGCGTGTTGCTCGTCGACAAAGATTACCCTCGCCGACTCTTCCTCCAATCTTCTGCCTCCTCTTCTGGTTTTCCGCTTTTGTTTCCTTCGTTTCCTTGGTTTTTCCCGGTTTTCTCGTCGAGCGTGAGTTCGCTGGAATTACATACTATTAATAACCCAACGGTGTCGTTGCACGATGCTGCTCTTGACCAGCTGTTTTTCAAAGGATTTTTGCTCTCGACGACGAACAGTGGCATTTTGTCGAGAATTTTCGCGTCGATCTTTTTGTGTCGTCGTAGATTTATTAGATTCGAGATCGTGAAAACGGAAAAATAAGTTTCTAACGGTTTGTTTCTAACAGGTAAAGGTTAGTTTCGAGAGGGTAAAAGGTTAGGTCAATGAATTGTCTATCGAATCATCGAACTGTATTTGTGCTTCTTCGTGTCTTTTATTTGTTTTGTCATCGTTGGATTTTAAGTGATAGAATTTACGGTAGATGTACTTGATTTCGACAGACTTTAGCCCGAAGTGAAAATTCGCCAGATCTTCGCTGTGTCCGCCGGGAAATATCTCCACGAAATTGTGAGAAACTTGTTCATAATTATTTTCGGTGACTTCGTTTTAACGCGTATTATACCGATTTATTTAAGGATCTTCGATCGCGTTTGAAAATTTTCTTGTATCGTTCCGATATACTCGCGCCGTAAATATTTCGTTTCTCGAAGTACAAAGTCACCTGCTGCTCATAATTTACTGTCTCGCGTCTTAATGAACTGATGATCTTCGCAAAACACTGATGGAAGCTTGGAGACATTATCCATCTTTTGGCAAGCAAATTTCGTTCCTGCCATCTTTCATCGTCGCGTCATCTGCAAAACCCTCTTTCCACATATTATGTGCGCGTTGAAATCCGCCGATTTCGAAACAATGCTCGCTGTGATCTCCTTGAAAAAATTCCGAAAATATTCTCCATTTCAATTTACACAACAAAGTGAATTACACAATTTAGCGAATTTTGTATTCTTCGCATTTTTATGAATTGCAACGTGCGTATAAAAGTGAAGTGAATCTATCGAGTCGCAATGAATCAGCAATAAAACGTTATTATTTACCGGAACTTTGCTTAATTGTCTGCGATGACCGTGTAGAAACGTGTTTTGTTCCACGCTTCAGGACACGAGGTTCAATGATGCATCGCTTACTGATCGAGGGGTGCGATCGAGGAGGGTGAAATCGAAAATATGAGAAAAGGGGCGCGGTTTTCGGAAAGCGGTCGTCACTATAAATAGAGCCGCCTCGTGCGTGCGTGCTATGCTTTTAAACATAGTTTTGGCAACGCGAAACGTCAAACCGCCTCGGAGTGGCAAAGCGCGTGGATCGTTTCGCGAATTTCACGGAAAACATTGGCCGGAATCCTTGTTCCTTTCTGCAATACCTGGTTCAAACCACCGGACATCTTCGAGTCTGGAGAATAAAATGTGACTGCGTGTTACTATTTTTTAAAAAATCATTCGCCCATTCGTTAACTCGTATCAAGAAGGAAATAAAGAAACAGAAGATTTATTTACTGACAACATCGAGTAAAATAAAATTCGTTTGAGTTTCTTCGTGAAGTCGTGTTTTGATAATACAACGGTCGATATCGTTTTGAACGTTCGTCCATTAAATAAATCAGCTGTTTTATTTCGTCGATCGTTGTGTCGCGTCTCGACGACTCTTTTCTTGCCTTTTCTTCCGATTAAAGGGAGGTAAAAAAGCGGGGAGCTTCGTCGAGAGGAAGAAATGAAAAGTGCATCGGAGAAGTGTGACAAGGAGAACCAACGGCCGATGGAGAGAAGCCACGAGGCTGATGGAGACGCGCAGGGTGCCCAGGACGAAGAGTAAAAATCGCCATCACACTAACAAAAACGCCTGTCCCCGCGTTTCGTGCGTGTGCTCGTCGCTCTGCGTCAGGTTTCCGGTTCCCGTTCCGAACGCACATTTGCAGACGCTTCGATGCACACTTCGCTACACGCTTCTTTTCGTTCGTGTGCAATGGATGCAGGAAGTATTCGTGTACCGATAGATGTTAAACGGTATTTCGTGAAATTATGGTTCTTTGGTCAATTTGTATAAGAGGATGAGTTCGTACGTGTATATGTCTTGTCAGAAGTCGGTAAAATCGGCGTGCAAGAGAAATAAATTATCGGTCTAATAACAAAGTTTTAAATAATATGGTTTTCGAACAAATTGTAGCTTTATGGAAAATTACAGTCGAAGGATAGGAATAAAAACGTGTTATCAGAAATTTGTTGTACGATATCTGTCCTAGAGATGTCCAAAAATATAGAAGCTCGTTATTTTATAAAAGTTGCTTGAGAAATCAGAGTTTCATGGACTGTTGTTTATGCGAATACTTCCTACATTCACCGTACGTTACACATACGTATTATTTCTACTACTACTACATCGGAGAATCGTTTAGTAGCAAGTTCCAATTTTCCTTGAGAAATATCGTCTTATTCGAAGAGGAGGGAATGGTTGTTCGATAGAAACAATAGCGAAACGTTCCGGTAGGATGCGATTCATTGTCGGTTGGCTGGTCTGGCAAGGTTAATTGCAAAATATTGGCATGGATAGCGATACGATTCCGGCCAAATGAATTATAATGTTGTCGCGAGTGTCCAATGAAA
Source organism: Bombus vancouverensis nearcticus (assembly GCF_051014615.1). Classification (NCBI taxonomy): domain Eukaryota; kingdom Metazoa; phylum Arthropoda; class Insecta; order Hymenoptera; family Apidae; genus Bombus; species Bombus vancouverensis. The sequence goes on along the minus strand of NC_134917.1, from coordinate 17,624,888 downwards.
TCGTTGACAATAATTGGTCCGTATATATCGTAGAAAACTAATTACTCTGTACAATGTGTCTTCTCGAACGTGGACGGATATTTGTCATAAAAAATACAGGTGGTCGACGAGTCTTTCCAAACAATTTATTAATCGAATTACAACTTGCGATGCATTCGTTGTCTGTATTTTTTATCGTAGCTTTATTTAAATCCTGTTGCTTATAGAATCATAGAAGACTGGCTAGTTCCACGATACCATTTCACTTTCTTTTAATGCAAACACTCGCGATTCCAGACCTTCGAATCTTCCTTATCGATCAACTTGAATTTACCATCCTGTAGCTGACACTTTTAAAACTGTCGATAATTGACCCGAGAAACGTGCAGCGTTTGCTATCGCGATTAACACTCGAGATAGAGCTCGCGTCATCGAAGGTATCGCGGAAGTTCCGAGAGGAAGTAAAATTGCCGCCAATTAGTTATCGATACACAATGATACCGAGCGACTTTGGCGATTCGCACGTTTTTCTTCTTTTTTTTTTTCGCGATCCACGCGAATTATTTCGAACATCGCTTGTTATTTGGCCGTGTTAATTAACCTTGAATTCGAGGCTTTCCGACGTTCGATTTTCATTTCTGTGACATTGGCTAACAGCGTGGCGTACGTGAAAGGAGACTAATGCGCATTACGCGCGAGAAATTGGCTCAACGCCAATGGACAGTCGATTGATGATACCGTGAATGACTCTACGTTTCTCGCGTACCTGTCCCATTTTCTTTCTTTTTCTTATAGAAAAGAGAACCGTGATTCTTTTGTTTCTACATCGCAGAGATATACGAAGGACATTGTAGGCGTCGGTAGGACGAGCCGCTACGTTCTATTAGTTAAGTATGATAATAACGAATTTTATTCTCTCTCGTCGATAAACGAACAACAGACACAACGTTTTATTTTATTTCGTGTGAATAAAAATAGACGACAGACCCAGAGAAAGTTTCTCCGATCGATTGACACGCGAGAAAATAAAAATTCGTCCAATGGTTCTAAAATATTTTTCCTTCAAAATGAAACGATCAGTGCGATCTGCATCGTTCTGCTTGCTACTGTGTGCAATCCCCGCTTTGTTATGCGTAGCATTTTGGTAGCACGAGATTGCATGTTCGACATTGGTTTGCCAAGATAAAGCGTGTTGTTTGACTTGCGATCCTTTCACGCTCGTAGCTCTTCTCTTACTCTGACCGATAATTGAGCTTTGATTGTCGGCTGTTTGTGGTTTAGTGTGATGTCACCGAGCAACAAAAGCGCGGACGAGGCTATAAACGAAGCGTTGTTGGAGAAGCTGCGAAGTTGCGTGTCCAAGCCGCAGGAGGCCGATACGTTCAGACACATCGCAGCTAAGATTCATGCTCGTGTCACGTCTTCAGGTAACCATGCTTACACATACACGTACCTATTGTCTCTTATTTTCTCTTTATTTTATTACGCGACTTTCACAATTCAGCAAATTACATTTTTGCATCGTTAACAAGTCCGACAATAAGATTTCGTGCGGATTTAAACGACGTATAAATAGGACAGCACTTTCTTTCTTTTTCTAGGGAAACATTTTTTTTGAAACGAGTACGTTTCTCCGGTAGACCAGTTTCTCGTTTTATTCGTTATCCGTTTCGGAATTGCGCTACGATCACCGAGCAATGAGTTTCGAATGCGGTAGCAAAGTTTTAAACGACTCGAAACGAATTGGACACTTTAAGACGGAGCCTCGTGCCTCTAAATTGCTATTTTTACCGCGAACGTTGGCTTCTATTTCATCGGGCTAATCACCAGAAACTTGCACAATTTATTATTCGTACCGTGTCGGGGTGCTTGCACGGCCGCCCTTTCGTCAGCAGCGGGAACACTCGACACGTTCCCGTCTCACGAATTTTCGTCCTCAATTCCTTTTTACGTCGCTAACAAACGGCCGCCTGGTAATTCCCGTTCGCACGAACTCTTTCCATGTAAAACGAACGACCTTCGTGTCAAAAGATCGCCTCAAAAAGAGTAGAAAAATGCACAAAGAACATTACCATATTCTTGACGAAAGAACTCGGATGTCGAATTTAAATTCAGGCCTCTTTCGAATACACGGCAGAATCTTCGTTATTCGCACTAAAAATCATTTACATTAAACTACCTTGTAAACGTTGATATTAAACAAGAGCGAAAGTTGCTAGATAAAAATGTCAGAATTTTTTCCCACCTGACATCCTTGTTTCTGAAGCTTTTCTTTTATAATCGCAGGTAAATCGCTCTGTTGAAACACATCAGACATTGACAGAAAGCCATAAATAACGAAGAGTAAAATAGAAAACAATATCGTGAGGAACGATGATGAAGCATTTTCGCGATGTATTCCAGATAAACAGGCTGCGTTCACAATTATATTCCCATGCATGCCACGATATTATCGAACGATCAACGCTGCGTTTCATTAGTACATGAATTTAGACCCAGTTTCACCTATGCGAATTTCCATCACACGCCACCGACATCGTCTATGTGCAGCCATTTCTTTTTTAAACGATTACCAATGGGTCGATGTGACGATAAGGATTGCGCGGATTGGCGAACAGGTGTGCCAAGCAGAGTCACACGTCATACACTGGCCGTCACTCGTTATTTTCGAAAAGCCGGCTTTCCATTACATAAGAGTTTTCTTTAATGCTGATAGATCGTTTGGACGTAATCCAAACCGTACGGTACAATGTTAGACTGTCTCCGAGAGAATCGCGGTCGTGCCAATTTGATAAGGACTCGTTGTCTCGTTGATCGATATTTCTTTACGTTCGGAAGCTCGTGGAAACGGTGTCGTTGCACCGAATCATCGTTTGGCTAACGAGACACTTTCCATTGGAAAAAGTTTCGTTTGCTATTGCGACGTTCTGCGTCGTCGTTTCGCGGTTGCTTCCAATACGTAGTTTCGTAGAGAGAATTGCGGCAATTTTTTATTTGAGAAAATATATCACACGGAGAGACGGACTTGCAGAATCTGGTTGCGAGTTGGTTTGCTTAGGTTCTTTCAGCTGGCTCGCGTTCAACTGACTTTTTTCTCTATACGCTCGTGCACGTGTTTAACGTAAGTATCTATTTACATTCTTACGAGACCCGCAATTCCTAAATACGTAAACGGTGCTTTGTCAACGTTTCAATTGAACAATCTCCGATTAGGCAGCGCTTTCAATCAGAGGAGACATTAAAAATTTAACAGCGATCGATTATATCGAGAAGATGTTGCGCTAATGACTGAATATTTTCTCAGGCCAACTGCTTAGTGTGTAACATCCAGCTTTTTTATGGATAGTGTTCATGGCATTGGTCGCGATTGGCCTCGTGTCAAGTCTGAAATAGGAGCCATGTATTTTGTCAATGTCCAGTATGCTTGGTATCGCATCTGTTCCTTCGATTATTCATCGTCGCGGACATTGATTTATCTATGATTTACGTATTTTGTTGTTTCGTTAACAGGAAATCGACCGATATAATGACTATTCGTTAATATTCCTAGAATACGGACGGTCTGATTTCCCTCGTGGAAATTTCGTAAAATTCTAATTACAGCTATTGTATTAAAACGTTTAAAGAATCGGTATGTTGCAGATCGGCGGGTGCGTGAGCGCACGTTGGAGAAATTATGGCGCAAGAATTCCGGCGCGATGGAAATATTCATCACAACGTTGGAGGTGGGTAGCTTTTTTAACTCTTCGCGTTCAAACATATTTTCCTTCGCAAAAATTCGCTTCGAAAGAATCTACGTGCGATGAATTTGTGAGGCGTAAACGACGCACGCTATCTACTGATCTATCGATTAACTGCTGTCTCAAAGCTTCTATCTCATAGAGCCAAACTTTGTCAACCCGCATTGTTACATCACCACTTAGATCAAAGACGAGGGCGCGAACTTTTACTTGAAATCGCGTTCCTGATTTTCAAGGGGCGTGACCGAACGCCCTGGCTTTTGCGAAACCCGACATTTAATCGACACTTTGTGGATCCAATTAAGCGTGCGGATAACCATGTCACGATTAACATTTTGCACGATATGGCGTGGTTAGGTGGCATCAGCCAGCTCGGTCCCCATTGTCTGTCTTGTCGACAGGGCTTCCTGCGGCATGCAAAACTGGAAATCCGTTCGTTCCATTTTCTGTTAAGTATCGCACGCACGCATCGCAGCAATAATTATCCGCATGGCCTGCTGCGCGTATCGAATATCTCTCGATCGTTTCCTTTTGCTATTGCAACGAGCTCAGATGCATTAAGTATAAATCGTAGAAGAATTATAAAGTTCGTTTGTTACAGAACTGCAAGGATCACGTGATAAACTGCAGTATCGCCAGCATATTACACGAATGCATATCACCCCGTGTCGCGAAGGGGAAGACCAAAGGGAACAAGAACAAAAGTGCCACAAGTAATTGCAATTTCTAAGTTTCGACGAGTTGGTGTTATTGTTTCCGAAGAAAATCTGCCAGTAGACGTGGTAGAGATTTGTAGAAAGTTTGGAAACCTAGATCGTATAATTGCTATCGGAGATGGTACGGTTAATTGAAACGATAATTGGCTGTCCTTTGCAGGATCCAGCAGCCGAATGGCAGTGATGCAGCTGATCAATTTAGGAATCACGCAAGTTCTAGTTAAGCTTTTAGTTAACCTGCAACACGCGGACACTATTTCGAGCGAAGTGCTCACGCAGGAGGTGCTTTGGCTTTTGGGCCAGGTAATATACATCGTCGTTCCCTTTACAGTTTCGTTCAATTTCTTTCAATTTTGTAAATAAAACTTACAGATAGCCCAAAGGGACCAGAAGTTCGTGTCAAAGATAAAGATGCTTAATACGATAAAATTGTTTCACACGCTGCTGAAGCAACATTACAACAACAGCAAAACGCTACTACCGTTGTTATTGACTGTCAAATGTCTGGCCAGAAACTGTGAGTAAATTGTCTCTGGATGAATAGATTTCTATAATTCAGAGTTTACAGATATCTCTATGTTTTCTACACAGAAATATCTATAACTTGTCGAACGTTTCGTGTTTATAGTTGTTTAAATCCGACTGGTTTTCAGCGATCTCTCTTCAAGTGTTGGTGAAGGACGGCATCTCCAGCACACTGGAGAAAACGTTCGTATGCGTCGGTTACATTCCGCATCTGAAACTCAGATTGCTGTTAGAGTGTTTCAAATATTTCACAACGAGCAGTACGTAGACTATTTTCGTTTATCGTTAGCGACGCGCGAGCTGATCCCATCAGCGAATTGAACTTTAGCAATTAGCCGGAATTTAAACGAGTACCGGTATACAACTTACTTACACGAGCATGTGTGTTTTGTTCGTAGAACTTTGTTGCACGAAATTCGTGAAGGTGGGCCTTGTGCATCTGTTGATGAGGATTTTCGAAAGATGGGAACGATTCGACGGCCCGATGAGACTGAAGATTTGCAATTGCGCCTTGATCACGTTGCAGCACTTATGCGTCATAAGTGAGTTTATTCGTGCCGACCTTTAAGCGTTGCGAATTACGAGAACAGCCGGCCGGAAGTTGAGTCTGTAGGGCGTAGAACGTATAGTCGCTTTTCAGCATCGACCATCGTGTTCTTGGGTTATTCCTAAATAAAACATTCAGATTAGATTTTTATTTATTTAAATCGATCGAGCAAATTGAAGTTTAAATGACAGGACTTCACTGAGATTATCTTCCACTATCTATGTTTTCTCGTTCATGTAAGCATTTTACGTTCACGACAAATAGGTTCAATTGTCGGGAATTCGTTTGATCTGTTGATCGCTTCCAGATAAGTCAATTATATTCTTTACAAGCGTAAATATGTATTCGACAGAAATGCCACTATGCGTTAGAAGATAGAAGATTTACAAGCAAAGAATTAAATACGTTGTTATATCCTAGAGTTATGTCAGCCTTAATTAACAACTTAATCGTGCATTAACTGAAAGATTGTCCGAATAACCAAAAGCTCGTATAAATAGAGTTCCACCGTATACAGACGTCGTTTCTTCTTGTGTAATTATTTTTGAACCGGTTAGTTATAGCTTAGTTAGGACATCGAATGGCTCTAGTTATCTTTTCTTACGACTTATTTGCCATTTCTTGCAGAGCAAACATATCGCATGTAAATTTATGTTCGCGTTATATCCACAAGCGGTGGTTTTACGTCGCCATTACACGTTGGGACTTCTTTTTGCCCGTTTCAGAAGCCGGCAGAAAGGCTATCAAGACGAACAATGGTCTGCAACTACTGTACCGGTTTTGCAGCAACTGTCCGGAGGATAAGGCATACGATTCGTTGCTGTCACGTATATGCGGAATAATCAATCAATGTCTGGAGAAGAAGGAGCTGCCGGTGCCCGAAATGTCTCCGGCAAGGTGAACGAAACATTCAAGGACGCACGAAATCGATCAACGCTCGATCGTAGCTCGAATCGTTTTTTCACGACGGTAGCTTATTGTTGATCTGGGCTAACGGATCAATTATCTGACGTTATCCATTATTAATAGTGGAAGAAGCATGTTGTTTGTTACGATAATGGGTAGAAGATAGGCGATTGAGAGAGAAGTAGAGATTCGTGTATCGATTTGCTAAATATTAAAACGAGAATTTTACTTTGGGTATCTTGAGTATCCAGTGTGTCATGTGCATTATGTAGATTTCTGCGCAGATATCCTCCGGCAACAGGCAGCATGATTATAAATAACCTTGTAAATCTATGTCGAACTTTTTTGCAGATTTGTGCTACCCGAAGCAAACGTTAGACCGAATAGCGCCGAGAGTGGCAGCGACATCGACAGCCAGGTGCGTATTTTTGTCGGTCGGAATGATGCAACGAGTGAAACGTAAGGTTGCGAGGCGCCACACGGGATCATAAAACATCGTATAATTGCCTTTTGACGCCGGAATGGTTTCTAAGAAACTGTCTTAGGTCAAATGTTAAGTACCGAACCTTAGCGAGCATCTGTAATCTACAACGAGCAAAATGTCTCTACGCAGGCCTGTAGCGTGGCTTCTCTTGGAAGACTGTACAGTGACCTTGATTCCGGAGACGAAGAAGAAAGTCAGAATTCAAGGACGAACGTGAAAAATATGAATGCTGCCGACGAAGTGGACGAGAGCAAATTCTTCGCTGGTGTGTTCACTTCTCAAAGATCGGAGGAGGATCTGGCTGAGTACGTCGACAATATTTTTAACAGTCAGTTTTTTGGGTTAAACTTTCATTGAGAGAAAGTTTAATTAACCTGTATGTCAACTCGATTCTTTAGATACGGCGCTTTCTTCAAAGAATTAGGCAACATACAGAACCAAGTTTGCGTAGCAAAGTCTTCAACGGAGAAATTGATCGATGCGGCAGACACGAGGATATGCAGTAGCAAAACGAAAACGTTCACGAAGGATCCGACAAAAGAAGGGATAACAAAGAACCAAACGTCAAATAATGACACGGCTATCAAAATCTTTAACGACATGTCTTCGAATTTGTCGGATCAACAGGCCTATTGCGTGATAGCAAGCAGAGTGAAAAGCGTGATAGGTTTCGTGAAGGTGGCTTACCCGGATTTAATCGGTGGCGATGGTCTCGGGAAGGACGAGCCTTTGAACAACAAGGACAGGAAGGTCTGTCGATCGAAACTTCTTACGTGCGTGGAACGAGGTCTTCACGGTGGCACCTTGGTTCAAGAAGTAGTCTATGATCTTGACGCTTTAGCTTCTAATAACAGCGACGAGCAAACACCGGCTGATAATCATTTGTGCAACTGGGATGAGAACAGGATAGGGAAACGTTGCTCCGACACCAAACAGCTGCACTTCGAGTCCAGATTCGAGAGCGGCAATCTGAGGAAAGTTATTCAGGTACAACTCTATGAATATTTCGTATTATTCAATCTTAACTGCACTGCCAGCCATAAGTATCATCACGTTATTGTAAACATCGCTCGACTAGGATACCTTATTTATTTTCTCAAAAATTTCGATTGCCATCTACGCCTCGCTTTTTGTACGGAACAATCTTTTTTCTGAGAAATAAGGGTATTAGTAATTAGTAATTAATTAGCGTTTCCATAATATAGAATACGAATAAAATATTTATTTACTCGAGGAAGTCGGTATTCCTCAATATCCTAATACACTCTAAACTTATAAGTGTGAGTACGTTATAATGTAAAATACTAAATAAAATAAAAGGTGCTGGAATTTTCCAATAAATGTAACGTGTAAACGCGATGGTACTTATGGCTGGTGATGTATATCTAATTTTTCAAAGAACGATACTTCCGTTGGTTCTCGTTTCGCGGTAAATCTGCATCATTTCTTTCCAATCCGCTTCCTTGCAGATAGGCCCGAGAGAGTACGATCTAATCTTGACCCCGGATGTGAACAGCGGCTCCAGGCATCAGTGGTTCTATTTCGAGGTATCAAACATGGAGGCGAACCTGCCGTATACGTTTAACATCATCAACTGCGAGAAGGCGAACTCGCAGTTCAATTTCGGTATGAAACCGATTCTCTTCAGCGTGACGGAAGCTCAGTTAGGCAGGCCAGGTTGGGTGAGAACAGGCGCCGATATCTGCTACTATCGGAATTGTTATCAACGTCCAACCAAGGGGAAAAATTATCTGACTACGTCGTTCACTGTCACCTTTCCTCACGCGTACGATGTTTGCTATCTGGCGTACCATTTCCCTTATACGTACAGTTTATTAATGACAAATATCTGGAAGTGGACCAGGAGGGTTCCCTCGAATACGTATTTCAGAGCGGAGACTCTTTGCGAAACGTTAAATGGAAACAACAATCCTCTGTTGACTATTACGTCTTTGGATTCTAAGAACAATCCTATACAGGTGAGCTTCGAAGAGGAAATATGTATACAATTTAAGAATTGAAAAGAATATTTTACTAGGTGATGGATGACGAATGGCGTTGATTTTATTACATAGAAATTTGAACTCTTTGACAGGCTGATACAACGAAGATGAATTCAGAACGAACGACTTAGGAAATATTTATTTCGACGTATATTTATCGACAAAATTTCTTTCGATAAAAATTTCTATTTTCAACTTTTCACGGTCAATCGATTTTAATAGTTTCGTTACGTACAATAACATCTAAAATATATGAAATTTATGGTATTATATTTTTTATGTTACACTGTGAAAGGGTCAATGGAATGATCTGGAAACATCTCGTTTCCTCTTTATTCTCCAGAACCGTAAGGTGATATTTCTAACATCGAGAGTTCATCCGGGTGAAAGCAATGCTTCATGGGTGATGGATGGTACGTTAGAGGCGCTGTTGAGCAACAACCCTTACGTAGCGAGTTTACGAGACGATTACGTATTCAAAATAGTGCCAATGCTGAACATCGAGGGTGTGGTAAACGGTTGGTAAGTGATTTCTAAGAAGGTAGTTATGTTAAAGGTTGACAAAGATCGACACGATACCAACAAGAATGTGTTTCGTACCTTTATTAATATTCAATTACACAAGTTGCACATTCGCGCCGTGTTTACGCAATGATATTCAAGATCCATGCGTCGATGACCTATCGTAGCAGTAAGAAAAATCATCTCGTGAATGTTGATCTACGCGTATGCCGATTGTCATATGTCTGGATGACCGAAACGTTGCGATTCGTACGTGTTCCTCGAGTAACCATTTTCCATTTAGCATCCTTCGAGACCCTGAATACTCTAATTTTAGTTCAAACGTTAAAATTACGGTTAAGATCGACGTTCGAACCGTTATCAAGGAGAAAATCCGGGTCAAACCGATCGGCTACGAAACGTTTCATCTTGCAGACGTACGAATAACGTTAACTAAGATGATTACACGTCGATATGCATGAAGATTCGTGGCACGGGCGGACTCCCAACCCTACACCAATGATGATTCGGTTAGCCTTAAGAACAACGATAATGTAGTTCACCGTGCGTTTCCTCCTGTACCAGCTTAATGCCTGAGATCCCACGCAGATGAGTCCTCACGTTCGTGTTTATTATCATCTACCATGTCTACGAGTCAAATAGCGCTAAATGGATACGTGATCCGATAAAAAAAAAAAAGACTGCTGAAGAGATAGAGAAGAATCGAGCGCGACCGATCCTGTCACGCGGATGCAATATGTCCGCCGGTGCCACTGATTAAGGATCGAATTGAAATGGTGGAATGAATGCCCTTGCGAGAACGATGTCGGCTATCGTCGGAGATCGACGCCAGAAGGAAAAGACTCGTTTCCAAATTTACGTATGTATTCGAGCAAATGAACTGTTAGCTTAGTTTAAGTTTCAAAGGAAATCGAACATTCTTGAAACTTCATTCGGTATCAAGACATCTCTGTTTAAGACGAAACCTGATTTCGAAAGTTTTCCTTCTGTCGATCTAAGGACCCCGACGATTGCGAACGGCGTGAAAGAATCCGACGAGCGCTAACCGGAAATTTCATTGAAATCAGAACGAATGGATGAGCGATGAATGGCAACGACCGGTCCCATCGTGATCGCGATGGGATCGCTCGACCGCACGCGTGTACGCGTGCCTCATGTCCGCTGTATAAACATTAAAATAACGTACATTAATACATCTAGTTCCTCGAGAATCTCCTATGCTCTTCACTTATTAACGAACAACGCGACGATGCCTAAATTGTAAAGCGTTACTTGGACGGAGGGTCTAATACTTTGCCGTTGGTGCGCACTTTGATGTTGTACCTGTAGGCCGGTTCCGCCTCTGGCAGGATCGTGCTGCTGTCGTCGTCTTGATCCTTCATCATCGACGATTCAGCCGCCTCTGGTTGGTCGTTCACGTAGTAATCTTGGACGCTGTCGTATGGACCGACCGTGTGTGCGTCTTCTAAACCGTTATTTGGCGACTCGGTTTCGCCATGCATCTCGAAATAATCCGGTGACTCTCGATGTTCGACTTTCATGTCGGAGGCCGAACGTAAAGAGGAACGATGAACTTCGCGAGTCTTAAGGCCATCGAATACGCTGTCTTTTCTGGCCTGTGGACCTGGAGTGTCGGTAAACAGGCTCGTGATGTCGGGAAGATGATCTGGTCTGGTGTTGTCCAGTTCAGCGTTAGTAGGTTGTTCGTGATCCTCGGTGATTACTGGCGAAGACGTGGACGGTGATAAGGCGGGTTGCTGTTGCTTGTCAGACGCGGGAACGGCCGTGGTAATCAGCCTGCTAACGACCGGGTCTTCAGGTAATTTCTCGTCGACGGAGCTCTCTTCTTCCGGTGTTAACTTCTCGTCGATGCTGCTCTCATTCTGCTCGTCGTTCTTGCTGGCGTTGCTTTCCTCATGCTCGTCGACCTGGTCGTCGCTGGCTGGCGCCGAGGTGGTCGTTATATAGGGTCTGCGATTTCTGGAAATCGCGCACTAGTTTCAGGAGAACGTTGTCGTCTCGTTCACGAAGGCAAAGCGATAGGTTTACAGAGGATTATTATTTAGAATAGAAAGTTGTGACAGTGACTTGTGGTGTTCCCTCTCGTATATTAGCGATAATTCGTATTAGTATCGTCTATGGTGTTAAAAGCATAAAAAGTACATAGAAAAAGTCTGGCACCACTGCTTAGCGTAATATTAGTAAGATCAAATATTGAAATCGAAAAGTGTCGATAATATCGATCTATAATCAGTAGTGTCCACGCTTTTTCAGATTCACGTGTGCTTTGCGTCTCTGCGTGTGTATTATGCGTCGTGTGTCTGACGTTTGCGAGAAGCGAGAGAACGTGTTATTAATTATAAGCTGTGTTCTCGTGTTCGGGAACGTCACGAGTGATAAGCAGTTTACGTCCGAACGACAGCAAAGGATGTCGCACAGTTTCCCAAGTACCATCTATCTTAACAATTATTCAGACTACATTATCCAGTGAAGCGTTATTTGTCAGTTCCTTTTATCAGTTCTCATAACTCATAACCGCACGGAGAAAAAAACCTGCCAGTCCGTTAGCCACCGTGGACTCACTGGCTCTCTACGATCGCCTATTTAATTAACGCATGAGACAAAGACATCTTGTCCGCGTTTAATACGCGCTCGTATCGAAGCGTTCACTCGATTAATTTGCATAGGAAATTCGAAGGAGCCTCGTCGTACCATAAAATCGTTCGCGTATTTACACGGCATATTTCGTTGGCGTAATTACATGGTTGCAAGAAACGCCTATGGGCCGACCAATTATCGCGTCCCTTACACTGATATCTTATCGGTTTGTCCCACCGTTTTCTATTTTTTTGTCCGTGCGCCATCGAGATTCACCTTGGTACACGTTGAACTCTTCTGATAGCCTATCTGCCTATCTCATTTTCTCTCTCTCTTATTCTCGGCGGTTTTGTGTATTTTTGTGACAAGTATTATCTCACCTCTTACCCCTGAGTCGCAGAGACTGGAATGCTGCCGTAGTTGTAGTAGTAGCATCTTGTTTGCTCGCAGATGAAGTCCTTAACCAAGGTGCAGTCCTGGGCCTCCCATGCTAACGTAGGCGCTGCCATCGCCACGCATCCGTCCGCGCTGCCGCTGTCACCGCTGGAACCGAACAAGTTCCGGATTAGAATTTAAATCACCCGGCACCCGTTTATCGATTCGATGCACGCGTTTCCGGGTGGAGACGCGTGCACGCCGCGGAAGGGACGCCGATAATTATCGTCCGTGACGACGAATCGATCTTCGATCTATTGTCTTCTTCCTTGACGCGAAAGAATCTTCGCTGTGTTTCTATTTGCCTGGCTCTGTAGACAGAACGTGCGTGACGCTTGCTTCCTTCTGCACGCGTGTCTTTTGTCTATGTGATTTCCGGTTCTGACTGGCTTTTTTTTTTTTTTTTTTAACGAAGGATCGTTACGAGGTTTGTTCCAATCCGATAAATCATCGTTTCGCAAGGTTACACGCCGAGATAAAGATAAAGAGATAATTGAAAAGTCACGCTTGCTACTTTCTGTGTGCGCGTGTTCCTCGTCTACGTGATCTCCGATTCCGATCCGAGATTTTTTAACGAAGGATCGTTAAAAGGATTGGAAGGTTCGTTCCAATCTGCTAAACTATTATCCCGAAAGGTTAGAGAGTGGGATAAGGTTCTTAATTCCAAAGGTCGTTACGAAGTAATCTACGAATTGATTTTAGTGGAAGTTTGACGTGCAAGTTGATGATTACCTTTCGCGTGCCACTCGTTGAGGTTCGGTGCCGGGTGGAACGTCAGCGGGTCTGTTGCCAGGTCGCCTCAACATGTAGTCGAAGGTGGCATTGAACGGAAGACCTGTGCTCATCCAGAGGAACATGTCCGTGCCCAACTTGTTGCCGGATGTCCAGAAGTCGTATTTAACGTAGCCGGCGTTTTTCAAGTACTGCGTCATCGTATCGGCTTTTTCCTTAGTCTCGAAAGAGGCCAACTGCAAGCCCAACGAACGACAGTACTGATAGGCCAAGAAGTAATTCAGTTCGGGACTGTAGGGATTCATCCTTGACACGAAGTATTGCACACCGTCTAACTGGATTGTTGTGATCCTTTGAGCTGCAAAATTCATTTCAATTAAAGCTCGTTATTATTCGTCAGAGATATTCATTAATCATCGAGAGAACGTATGTTAGGTACGCATTTCTGCTAAATGTTTACCAAGTGTCGCTCGATCACCTGCAATTTATTCCTAATGATTGTCCATGCAGCGTTCCATTATGCTCGAATACATCGGCTAAATTTATTTAAATGAATTCAAAATTATGTATCGGAAGGTGCTGTTTATTTTTTGAAAATCAACATATGTTTCATCGATTCAAATGCTAGAGAGCTATCGATCGATCCCATGCCCGACAGAGCCAGCTGATGAATAAAAAAGGAAATTCCTTTCTCGTTCTCGTATTATCTCATCGAGGCACGTCTCCGCCATTGACTTCCGACCAGGCCACAAATGGCAGCCCCAGACGCGGGAAAAATCATCCTGTGAATTCTAATCTACTCGGTGTTCCATTTTAGCATCGTCGCGCGAACCGTTACGTCTGCTAGCAATTATAACTACTTTTTATTCGTTCAATTCGGAGATGCATGTCGCGAAGCGGAAGAAAAATGCACTCGACGTATCCAACGAACGTCGTTCCCATTCACATCGAATTCTATAGCCTTTCAGCATTTTAAATCAGCCTATTCCAACCATCCAGATCTATCAACTACCATTGTCTTCCGTTTCCTTTCCTTCGTTTGTCGTTAATTAAGCTTCGTAAAATTTGTTACGAATACTCCTATTAGAAAATATAACGTCAGTTTACAGCGTCACATCGAACAGGTCGATTGTGTTCAGCTTAACTCGCACTCCCGCTCGTCGTAAATCATTTACTATCGCGATTTTAATTTATTACCTCTGGGATATGTATACATCATTGACGGCGTTCGTTATAGCCAGACTCGCAGAATGACTGTGTAGTTTGTGAGAAGTGCCGTGTTCGCACGATACACGGCGTGCGAGTTCATCGACCTTCTACGTCTATTTGGTTAACTGTACTTATAAATTATGACCGGTTCAGGCCACCAAATAGTTGGCAGACGACTGATACAAAGTCTAGAAATTTCGCAACGAGCTTCGCCCGAGCTGTTCTCTCTCTTTGCGCGCAAAAATCACCTGCAGATTATACCAAAATTCCTTTAGGAACGCGGACCACGTTAATTTATCAAATTTCTTCTCGCAATTGGAAATCGCGATGGACGTTTAAGTATGTGTTAGATTTTCCAAAGATTTAACGATGAAAAGAACGTGGTATTTTCGACGGCACATGTTACGAAATAGACGAGCGAGCAAATTGATTGGAAGCGCCTTGAGAAAGAAGACGCGTGATAAATCGAAAGGGTGCGTTTCGCGTAAAAATGCTCCGGTTCGTGAAGCCCGCGGCGCAGGTGGTGGTAAACGACCTGAAGACCTTGAGACGTCTGCCGCCAGTGCTCTCTAGAAAGAAGACGCCTGCTAGACGCTATGAGCCGCGATTTCATTCACGAATTACGCGTCAGTCGTACGTATGGTAATTAACGCGATCGCGATGACGATAGTTTAGAAGCATTGGAAATTCGTCAAGCATCGTTACGCGTTGCGCGAAATAAAAATTCGGCACGATTAAAAAAGGAAAAAAAGAAATATCTATCAAAGGAAAAAATTGGAATGTAGAAAATACGAGGAAAGAATCGTGACATTGGATGGACTTCTCGTCGTTAATTAAAGTCTGGATGCACGGTATCGTCCGTTGAGCAGAAAAAGAATCGTTGGGCGAACGTAGCATGAATAACGAACCGCGAAGAAACGAGTCAGAATGACGAACGAGTGATCTTGAAGTGGCGTGCGTGATCAGCGACCGCGAGTTTCCTCTTCAACGTTTGAATGCACCGGACGTCGCAGTCGACGTTTTCTTCGAGGGAACGACAATGCGAGGACGAAAGCATCGAACAAAGAAGAGAAGTTGAAAAACGAATCGATGCGGGTCGAGGTATTCTCCGGACAAAAACTTGGCGTTATTCCAACGATACGAATCATCAAGAGACTACCAGAATTCGAAATCCGAATCTCAAACTGTCGAAAGTTCGAGCAAACTTCTTGCCAATCCACCTTGTTCCTAGCGAATTCCAACAGTCGGATCAGATTCCTCTCTGGTCTCTCGATTCTCGAAAGCGAATTTTTCAGATCGAACGTACATTTTCAGCGAATTGAGCGATAACGACCGATATGTCGAGAAAGTGTACCAACCTGAGGCGAAAGCCGCGACGAGCAGCAACAGTAGAGCGATCTTCATGGTGGCGTGTGTCGATTAATCGATCAAGCAGCCGTTTCCGTTTCCGACTCTCGGAATACACCGGATGTTAGTGTTAGGGTCGCGTTCTCGGACTGGCCTCGCGCTGCGCTGTGGGGCCCCTTAAGAGTCTTCTGCCCGGATCCCAGAGGAGGGGGTCGTTGAAGATGATTCACTGGCTAACCTAGAGCAGGACGAGCGGAGCCCACGAAGGGACGAGCGGGCACGAGAGAGCGGGATAGCTCGAGACGTGGACGGGGGATACGAACCGATCCGAAATGTAATCGACTTGGCCGCGCAAAAAGCCTGCGAGGTGACAAGGTCAGAAAAAAATACGAGGTACCACGATAGATGTCGGTGCCGGAGGGTTAGAGAGGATGATGCGGTGCGTTCGTTGACACGGCTTCGCTCTCTCGTACGTTTCTTCTCTCACCAACTTTGCTCTCTCGGTCGAACTTTTTAGCCCACCGATGCATCGAATGTAGATTCTCGCACGTTCTCGCTTTATAGCGCGAAGATTTGCGAGTGATTTGGAGGATTGGAAATTGTCGTTGGTCGGTTCGACCTTGAATCTAACGAACGTCGATCCGACTAACGCGCAACATACGATTGTACTTTCTTTTCTTTTTCAACGCGTGCCTATACGTCGTAGAGAGAGAGAGAGAGAGAGAGAGAGAGAGCATAAACGAAAGGAAAATGAAAAAATCGAAACGAGATCGAATCGCTACGAGATCGGAGAGCTACGAACGAAATAGCGAAGCCTGGATCGTTAAGGAAACGGAGAACGAGGCGTGAAGCTGTCTAGCAGACAGCGGGAAGATGGTTTGACGGTGGACGCTATTAATAACGTTGTCCCATCGTATAGTTTGTTTTACGTTGGTAGTTGCAGCGGATGGAATTTCGCTTTAGCGTCACTTCACGATGTTCATCGTCCTGAATGGAATTGTATCGACGAGCTGGCGCAAAAAGACACCGACCTCAAGGTAGACTTCATTTCTGAGCGTGGATCGCGAGAACGCGCCACATACCATCCCTCAAAATCACCGTTTTCCATCGTGAACGACGTGGACGATCGGGATGCGTTAACGATATCATCGTTCCAGTCAACTTGGATATCGTCGATGTAAATCACGGCTTGGAAGAACCTCGAAAACGTCCGTTGGCGACGTTTCCTCGTTCCAAATACCTTTTTCATTTTCCCCTCTTTCGATGCTCCGTAGGACAGACACGTTCGATCGAACGTCCATCGCGAGTTAAATATACAAACAAAATTATATATAAACAGCATCGAGATACGACGTAGGATGCTAATCGGTGGACGAGGCTAGCGCGCGATTGCAATTGTAACCTGCTAGGTATTACGGGAATCGTACACGCGTTCGATATATTGCACACGGTGGTCGAAGTGACTCGGTGGAATCTCCATGAAAGTCGGAGTACACTGGCGCAGGAGGTTTTGAACCGGTTCCCTTGTTAAGCCTTTGGCGCCGTCTATTCTTATTCTTCGGTCTTTCCGTGCTTAGTTTTTTCTCCGCCGGCATTGACCGGGCCCCATTAAGGGAAGTATCTTCAACGTCTGAAAAACGCATAATCGCTTTACAATCGTTTAAATACATCCAGCCGCGTATTTTTATCGCGTTTAATGCGTACCTACGGTCACGGGGATAGAGGAGGATTCCATTTTAAAAGCGTCCACACGTTTCGCGAACGCGCTCGCGCCACATTAATTATTTCGATCTACGCGCTCGGCCTCCGCTGCGACTAACCATTACGATACCACGGCGCGTAGATACGAATGAAACGTCGGAGAACTCTTATGAGAACGATGCCCATCTTAATGCACCGCACCGATATTAACCCCTTAACACAGTGAAGTCGTATCTCGTCTGGCCGAGAGATTTCTTGCCAGCGTTGCTTTCGTTGTGGATCCACGCTCGCGGCATCGGCGTATTCTCAGCGGCAGCAAAAAGGCTCTTGTCTCAAGGTAGGCTTCATTTCTGACCGCGTCTTCTCTCGCGCCAGAGATCACTTGCTTCTGGAATACGTGCTGTATGTATTGTGTGCTTTCCTCGCGTCGAAACGACCGCGCGCCACCGAGGCCCAGTTACTTCGATTACGATATGCAACCGGTACCGGACAACCAACAAGGAGTGCAAAATCCCGACGAGAGAATTTTCTTCTTCTTCTTCTTCTTCTTCTTCTCCTTCGTCTTTCTTTTGCCCTCTTTAGCTGCCTACTTTGTCTTCGTTTTTTAGTTGCTCTTTGTCCGGACCGTATCCGATCGATTCGATATCCTGTAACGTCTCTGGATCGATGATCATTATACGCGACGTGTTATTTCTGTTACGCGGTGTGCGACCAGTGCAGCAAAAAGGAACTCGCGTGACATCCGAGACCCACCGCGTCTCTTTCGATCTGCGTTCCTCTTCTCGTTGTCTCCGTGGCTCGCACGAAAGCACCGCGATCTCTGTGTTAAACGATACACGAGTCGATTTCAGTTGGTTTATAACGAACCGCGTATCGTCTATTTAAAGATTCGATACGGTTGCGTCAGGTAGGAACGTCGTGGAACGGAATTGCCCAAGGTATGCTTTATTACGAGAGGCCAATGTCAGGTCGATCGTAAACAGAGACGAGTAATTACACGAGCGAGCAGTTACAATTATACGGATCCTTAAAATATCTCTCGTTTAGTTTTAGAGTTCTACCGACTATTCTCGTGCTGCCTATTCTTAGAGTACTCTATTATTATAAAATACCGAGGGTTGTTATTTTAAGCTGTCGTTATATTTTACATAAATCTATCGCAACAGTTCTCTCGTTGCAAAATTACCACCAAGTATCTGCCGATCTGCCAGTTTATTACGATCGCACGATTTGTTAACAATCGAGCCTGGCCTATCCGTTTGGGGATACCGGACGAAGCAAAAGGAGAAAATAATCGGTGGCTGTCCACCGGGCGACAAACAGGCGGTTAAACTCAAATCTAGTATGTTCGACCCTGTAGCTTGGTTGCGTGGGTCACGCTTTGCCGGTGCATTGGCGCAGGTCAGTTTAACAGGTCGGAGTCTCGGCGACGTATTCCCATGGGAATGCAGTCGTTGCGCCGTGGAGTGCACTTAGGTCTGGCAATGCCTACGGGGGTTTCTGTTCGTGGCCATATATCGGTGGGTGAAACGAAAGCAGAAGCTCGATCCTGGATAAACAAGCGATCCTCCACCACCTCCTTCGTCTTGTTCGTCTCCGTTTCTCCCTCGTGTTGGCCCTATCTGCGTGAACGAGATGCTAGGAACAACTTCTCACAGCCAAGCCGAGAGGGATTCTTGGTCCTTTTTTGCGAGAATAAAAGTAAAGAAAAGGAAGACTCTCGAGAGCTGTAGGCAACGCTTGTTGTTGAACGAAGAAGAAGAAGAAGAAGAAGAAGGAGAAGAAGAAAGAGGGGAAGAAGAAGAAGAAGAAGAAGAAGAAGAAGAAGAACTAGAAGAAGTATAAGGAGGATGAGGATGAGGAGGAGGAGAAGGAGGAGGAGGATAAGAAGGAGGTGCCGGTGGTGGTGGAGGAGGCGAAGAAAGAGAGGCGAGGATGCTACGGGGGATTCTTCAAGTCTATTTCAGGCCCTGCCAGCAATCGCTATGTAAGGCCCCCGTTCTTTCCATCTTCCTCTCTACTTCTTAAGGAGAAGAGTAGTTCCTCTCTTCTCCTCTACTTAGCCCCCCGTCCCTTTTCTTCCGAGGTTTTCTTTCTCCTTCGTTCATTCGTTCCACGGGCATGGAACGAACTCCGTTTTAGCCCGCGAATAGCCTCGACGTTCGAGACGATCCAAGGAGCCATACTGCCCCGAAGGCTTCGACGCCGTCGATTCCTTCCATTTTGATACTTCTAGGACAGTGATCCTCATCGTCCTGTCTCCTACCTGCGAGATACATCTATCGGTGTGCCCGTTCGTTCATGTATATACAAAGTGAGCATCAGAGTTAAGCCGTCGTTCGACGCGCAACGCGTCGTTTCGTCCTGAATATTCTTTCTATCTAACGATATCGCGACTACCGCGATTCCCGACGAGTTTATTGCGTTTCTTTCGCGCGCTTCCTGCAGATTTACGGACACCGCGTTACCTGAGAAGGGTATACGAATCCTCGATTATTTATAGGGTATCCAGGATTCTCCTCGTTTCCTAGAGAATCCAATTAAAGCGGCGCAAAGTGGTCAGGCGACTTGGCACTACGAAAGGGACGAGCGTCCTTGCACACTCTTTTCTTCGATTCGTTTCTCAGACCCGCGATTCGGTTGCCAATCGGAACAATCTGTATATCGCGTCGTATCTTCTCTTTCAGCATTTAGATTCTCCCGTATCGTTCGTTATCGAATCGATCGTAAGGAAAATCACCGTCTTCTAACGCAGGAAGCCTGCGAAATTTCCACTTAAAATACGAGTACAGAGTTTCCCCGGTGAATTCCACCGAGTAACGAGCATCAAATTCGATCATCGTCCAACGGACAACGGTTGAGAACGCAGCAGAGGGCCGGGCTATCGAGGATATCTTCGGTACACGGCTCATCGATTACGTACCTACGTCTTGTTATGCACACGATGTCTCGCGTATATATATTTAGACAATGTTGTTCCCCCAGGATGTAATGCGATTACACGGTCCCGTGAATCGCCGTAGGAAACAGCGAAACTCGTCGTTGAACGCGCGTAATCCCACGGCGTTCCCTAAATCATCCCGATATCGGGACCAGCGGTCTTCGACTCTGTCTTTCTCTTTTCCTTTTCTCTTCTTTCTTACTGTCCCCGTGTCTGGGTCCCCGACGAAACCACGAAGGAATCACGACTCGCGGCGCATGTGATCGCCGATAGAACGCAGAAATGGATGATAATAACAGCCGTGGCGGCGTACGATCGTTAAATGCTCCTCCTGCTACCCACCGTTTTACTTGGGCCCCTGTTCTTGCCGCTGTTACGTGCCCCGGGCTCCACGGACTGACCTAGAACCTGAAACCGTGAACCTCTGCTTCTGCTTGCGGTTACACGTTCTCGAAACAAGCCTGGCCGTCGCGTCGTTTTAGTTAGTTAGTTAGTTGATCTTTTTTTCTGTTTGGAGGTCGCCGAGCGATGCCTTGGCTTCGCTTTCGCGTCCGAGACGACGCTCCAGGGGCGTTAAGCCCCTATGTTGCTCAACCAGCGTTATCGTCTATTTTTACGTTCCCAGATGTTGGTTGTCCCGAGGCGTCCTTTTCTTCGCACTTGTACTTTTAGTTGCTCGCATTTCCGCGCATTACCGTTACACTTAGTCTCGCATACTCGATACAGTTGCATTTCACTTTTCTATACCTACGTACTTTTACTTTTTCTCCTCTTGCTCCGTGCTGTTACGTCGCCGATTCTATTTGCATCTTCTCTTCTTCTTTCTTCTTCTCCGTCTCTAGCAGCAGTCTTGCCGCATGACGATTTTTCCGACCAATTTTCACTCCGATACAGTGGAAACTTAAACGTGAAATATCCGCGTTAAGAAGAATTCACCTTGCTAACCGAGGATTATTACTTTTACTTTTTCTCCTCTTGCTTCGTACTGTTACGTCGCCGATTCTATTTGCATCTTCTCTTCTTCTTTCTTCTTCTCCGTCTCTAGCAGCAGTCTTGTCGCATGACGATTTTTCCGACCAATTTTCACCCCGATACAGTGGAAACTTAAACGTGAAATATCCGCGTTAAGAAGAATTCACCTTGCTAACCGAGGATTATTACTTTTACTTTTTCTCCTCTTGATTCGTACTGTTACGTCGCCGATTCTATTTGCATCTTCTCTTCTTCTTTCTTCTTCTCCGTCTCTAGCAGCAGTCTTGCCGCATGACGATTTTTCCGACCAATTTTCACTCCGATACAGTGGAAACTTAAACGTGAAATATCCGCGTTAAGAGGAATTCACCTTGCTACCCGAGGATTAAGTTTCCACTGTATCGGGGTGAAAATTGGTCGGAAAAATCGTCATGCGATAAGACTGCTGCTAGAGACGGAGAAAAAGGAAGAAGAAGAGAAGATACAAATAGAATTAGTAACGTAACAGTACGGAGCAAGGGGAGAAAAAGTAAAAGTAATAATCCTCGGGTAGCAAGGTGAATTCATCTTAACGCGGATAGTTCACGTTTATTATTTCTTAAGTAAGTCGAAGATTTCATTCCTCAGGAAAATTTAGTTATCAGTTACGTTAAACGTAGAAAGCCTTCGTCGCTGTGAAATGAAATATTCGAGGTTCCTCGACGAGGATAAAATCATCGTCGAACAAGTATTTGTTTGTCTCTGTTTGTCTAGTTTCGATCAATTAACCAACAGATGGATGTAATAAAGTTGGTCTTGGATTCAGCAGCACGAACCACTGAATTTACATTCCTTCTTCATTATGGGCAATTCATTTATATTCGTGGACTACTGCGCCGTGATTTACGTTATTAGCATAGTGGGGGACCGACGTCTACCACTGCCATACCGGGGGGGAAGGAGGGAAATCTTTTCGATAGAATATTCCATCGAATATTTTAAAAAACTACAATGGACGCTTTCTATACCGTATGCCGAATATTAGAAGCTATCAATTTGGTCCATTTTTCAGGCATCTGTCAAAGATTCGCTTCGTTAGGAGCCTTTTCCCCTTTTTTCTTTTTTCTCGCAGCCAATCTCGAGTCTCGGTTCTGTTTAGCCGGTTCGTATAGATTCTCGGTATTGCGTGTAGTTACCGGAAAGAATTCCAGGGAACTATGCCCGTGGACCAGCCAGCCGAGCCTCTAAATTAAATCTCGATTCGGATAGGCGAGAATCCTATTGCTTGTTGGCGCAGAGACATTCGTTCACGAGAATGGAATCGCGAAATTAAATCTCGGGATTTATTGGACCAGCTGCGAGAGCTCGGCGAACGAATATTTCGCACTGTATCGTCGAATTCATCGGCGAGGGAGTAGTTAGAGATCGAATAAATCGGTGTCCGATGACGGGACACGAATGACGTTGGCATAAAATCGCTCTGTTCGTTCCTTCACGGACCGAGCATCCATTTAGAAATAATTTCCTGCTCGCTCGTCCTTGGTGCTTAAAACGTTTTCGAATCGACGAATACCGTTAACTGCTTCTCGTTTTCTTATTATGCTCGCCGATTTATCTCAGTCGGCGATAAAATCGATACGATCGAAGATTTTAAAGAAAGAAGTTTTGCATAATATTCAGCAAAATCTATCGGCGATCCTTGTAACCGGAGGTGCATCGAACTCTGGAAGAACCAGTCGCGCGAATCGCGCCTTTTCCTTATGTATCTTCCTCTCGATCCAACGTGTCGATAATGTAGCAGAATCGATGCACCGGTTCGACTTTTATTAATCCACGCTGAATCCATCGTTCCGTCTGGTATATTTACGCGGCTGTATTTATGTGGCGCGAGTGACACGTCGTGAAAGGCGAATTTTACGAGGTCCGCGGAACGAGGTTCACCGCGACCAATCGCATTATAGTAAAAACCTGCACGGACATTCCTCCGTTTCGTTCCCTGTGGAAGGGAGCGACGCGTCGTCGCGACGCAAGGGCTGCTTTTGCCGCATCAGCTTCGAAGAAACGATCGGTCAGGGCGTAGAAGAAACGTCAGCGAGCCGAGAATTCATCAGCGAATGCTCGCCCTTTTCTCGACCGTTCCTCGACTCGCGCCAGCAAAGAAAAAAGAAGAAGAAAAGGTACGAAAAGAGAGGAGGAAAGAAAAAAAGGAGATTCAGAGGCGAAGAAAGAGAGAGACCGAGCATGAGAAAGAGAGAGAGAGAGAGAGAAGGGAGGGAGGGAGAGAGAGAAAGAGAGAGAGAGAGAGATGGAGTGATAGAGGCCTTGGTTTCGCGAAGGAATGCAAATCGGAGACTGGTCACGAGTATTCTAATGCGCGATCGCTTTAGCCCTTCGGCCGGCCAGGATCCTGAAACGAACGTCACACGTCCCTTTCGTATCAGTGACGCTATAAAGATACTCGCGAGCTTCTTGCCGTAGCCTGGTATCGTTTGCTCGCGTGTGTTTCTCTGTTGCCGCGGGCGAAACGATGTATGGCGGCTTGGCGACCCTCGATTCTCGCCCGCGAAGGCATTCGCGATAACCGCGGCAGCTACAAGGTGCACCAAGTGGTAATTTGCACGTTTAAAAGACGATGTATCGCATGACAAATTTAACATTCGCACGTACATTCTTGCGTTTACCGCGTACCATTCCGTTGCAACGGAAATTATTCGTTCGTGTAACCGATCGTGATTTCTCTTACGTGTATATTCGTCCGTTGATTTTTCCCAGAGAACGTTGTCGTCGAGAAACGATCGTCGCAACGAAAGTCGCAACAGGTATCGATCGTCCGAGGATTTATAACAGAGTGGCGCACAAACGAATACGCGATTCGAAACGGCGTTCGAGCTCGGTTACGGTCATATTTCAACGACGCAGGAAATAGATTTCTTGGTGGGTTGCGCAGCAAGGAAAAAAGGAGTTCACAAGCGTGGTTACACGATCGAACCTCGGGATAACCTCGAAGAAAATGCCGCGAGGCGAGAAGAGATGAAACAAAGATAGAGGGGAAGCCGGGCAGGCTGGTAGTAAAGTTCACGGAAGAAACGCGTGATACGTGGAAGACGACCACGAAGAAACGAACGTTCCCAAGGTACCTAAGGATTTCGCTTTACGATTGCAACAACGATCTACGAATTTTTCTTTCTCGCGTCCGCTTCTTCGTCTTCCATCTCGAACCTCGTTCGCCGAAGTATCGTGACTTCTGGCTGTATTTTCCTTAGAACGACGTAATCCGGCCATGGTGTGTAATATCCAGCTCGAAGATAAACAAGACTGTGAATCGTTCACCGATGAAATGGCAAAAGTTACTCGTAACGGGATTAACGATTCACCTTACTTTGCGTCCGTACACCGTTAATACGCAAATAAGCCTGACGTCATGTTCGAAATTACTCGATACATCCAGCAATGAAACAGGGAAAATAGAGACGCAACCTGTAAAACGAGACTTTTTCAATCGTCATCCGTGAATTTCTCGATTCGCGAGCATTTCGAATCTCTTGGTGATACGATAATCGGTTCGGTTCTGCCGAGAGTGAAATCGAACAGAACACGTGCAACCACTTTCGACGTAATGGTCGAGAAGGCGGTTGCAACATGCCGCATCGCTAACGCAGTTCAGTAGCATCGTTGCTGATATCGGCGTCTGGTTCGCGATTTCCGAAGAGATTCGAGTAAGTGCGCGTACTGGCAAAGCCAGCAACATCGTACGAAGATGACAGTAAAGTCGAACCGATGTCGATACTCCGTGTGATTTACGGTCGATCAAATAACGACGATAAATCGCGCGATCGGTGCTCGTTAATCGTAATCCAACGAGCGGGTAATTCATCGATATTTTTACGGGTCCAGGTGTACGAAGCTGACGGCGGTACCTTTGAAAATCTCATGCGCGCAGCCAGTTCGAGACGAGTGGCCGGTTAAGTGTAATTTGTACAGGATCTCTGAGAAGGTGAGAGAAGTTCGCGGTCAAGGCTCCTCCGTTCAAGTCATTGACATCGCTTGCTAGCACGGACAGACTGATGTTGGCCATTACATCGGTCGGCTAATAAAACTGCGAAGAAGTTCGTTGTACAATTGCTTCATTGTCGGTCGCACATTGCCGCCACCGCGCGCCATTTCATTCGCCAATTGTGCCGTTCAATTGTTCATACATAAGTACATTCGTCGTTGTCCCATCGTGAAATCGTTTTCTTCGCTCGATAGAATAGGTATTTATAATTACCAGGAAGTCGCTGCTTATGATTATAATAAATTAACGTGGCAGCGGTTGATTTACCACCGACGAGAAAAAAAAAAGGAAAAAAGAAAAGAAAAAAGAATAAAAATGACGTGTTTGTAATCGTTATCGCGACCGAAGAAATGGAAGAAAGAAGCGTTCGGTTAATGGCCGTGTTACCTCTTCTTCTAATTCCACTTCCTCGAAATACAGCCGAGGATAACGGAATCAAGGAAATCGAGAGCCATTAGAGTTGCGTGTTTTTAACGACGAACGAGTTACATGGTCGCTGAAGTTCGTCAGTGATGATTTCATTTTAATACACGTCCGAGAGTAATTCTTGCCGGTTTTTTCGTCGGACGTGTCTCTTTTTCGCTCTACCCTTTCCCGTTCCATCTCGTTCCACGCCGGACGAAATCTATTATCTCCGATGACTGTTGTTTCTCGACGATTTCTGCGAATGTTCTCGACGGTGAACGTCCTCGACACCACGACCACGACCACGAAGACAAAGACAAAGACGACGAGGACGAGGACGATGACGACGGAACGTGTCTTCGCGTACATCATCCCGCAGGTGCATCGTCACCGCTCGTCCATTATTCTTATTATTCGCCGCCATCTGCCTCGATGCCAGATATCGATCGTTACGTGGTTATCTTGCGTCCGTGTCACGTGCGTCTGTACTACCTTAAAGACCGGAAGCGATTACGAGGCGTCAAATTGCTAATGTTTGTATTACGTGGTCGATGTCTCGATCGGAAGAACGGTCGAAGATTCCTGTCCGTGGGTACGCGTGTAGCGATTGTTAATCCCACGGTGAGCGACTTCTCGTAATGGTGACCGGTACCTGCTAATTATTTCTATCGCCAGTCGATGTTCCTCCGATGGTATTACGCTTCTTACAGAGGTTCAGGTTCTTGGAAGGGCGGTTGGTTAGCGTCGAGATCGTGAAACGAATAATTAGCAATTATTGGAAGAAACTTGTATTTTCATCTCAAGCTAGTTACGTCACCAATTTAAATAAATATCGACATTTTACAGAGTTTTAGCGCGCGAGAAAGATCTAGACGCGTCTCGTTAAGATGACGAAACGCGTTTGGTATTCCAAGTACCTAGCATCGTGTACATCTTGAAACAATCTCAGGATGACAGGTAAAAGCGAAATGGCGGTCTCGGTTGTGTAAAGCCAAGGGTCCACCGTATAACCCCACTATTAGCTATGCGCGACGCGGAGGCGTCACTTCCTCCGGCCCGACTTCCGGCCGCCGGAAACGTCCTTCTAACCGCGGCTGAATCCTTAAATGAAGACGATCTCCGACAACAGCCCTTCTCCTTCTTCTCGGTCCGACGTGCACCATCGACGTGCAAACTGACAGGAAATTCTAAAACCGTGCTTCTTAGAAATTTCTTCCGCGTTATAAATAGACGTTTATTCGTTTTACATCGACTAATTCGTTTGCTAGCTTAAAAATAAACCGTGCGATCTCGATATTTTCGACGTTATTCGTGCACGATATAACAACAACAACAACGACAACGACAACGATCGATGATAGTATTTATTTATTTATTTATTTGAAAGGTGGGCGAAGAACTCGTGGAAGAGTGTATTTTCGATTGATTATAGTAATCGCTACGGGCTGACGAACGAAGACTTGAACAGACGATGGAGCAATCCGAACCGGGTACTGCATCCGGTGATCTATCACACGAAGGGCCTGATGGAGTACTGCACGAGGGTGCTGCAAAGACCTCCCTATGTTTTCGTCGACTATCACGGCCATTCACGGAGGAAGAACGTGTTTCTGTTCGGTTGCTCAAGGTCGGGTTCTTGGAGCGCCGCGGACAGGGCGAAACCGGACCAGCCGGCGCAGTATTTGGTAAGGGGACGAAAGAGGAACGAAGACTAGGGTATTATTTTTAGATACTGTACGGGTTACATGCACCGAGAAGTACGAACGGTAATCTAGCGCGATCTATCGAAGTGAATTTACGAGCGGAGCAGCTTTGAAGCTAGCGAGAGGGGAAATATCAGCGCGAAACGAGTTTCGCCCGATGTAATTTACAGCGAACAGGATCGGTACATCGATTCCGTTCGTGTTCCAATTTTAGATACAGTGCATGGAAATATAGGTTCCGCTGCGACTAGTTTGTACGAACGTGATCCAACTTTTTACCTTTATTCGTCGATCTCGTTAAATCTGCAGGATCGCGTGACAGTTCGTTTTGAGTTAAAATGTCGCTGGAAATGAGGAAAAACGAGATAGCGAGTGCTCTCGTGTGACTCGGACTATTCTCGCGATACGCGTTTCAGATGTTGCCGCACCTCATGCAAAGGATATCTCCGGCGTTCGCGTTGCCACTGTGCTCGTTCAAGGTCGAAAGGAACAAGGAGTCCACGGCTAGGGTAGCCATATGGCGGCAGTTAGGTGTTTCGAGGTATACGCGCAAACCGTTACCGATTTACCTTGCCAAAACAACCACTTGATTTTCTTTCATTTTCTATAGAAGCTACACGATGGAGAGCAGCTTCTGCGGATGTGACCAAGGGACGTTGGCAGGCTTGCATCTAGATACCAAACACTTGAAGGCGATCGGCCAAGATTTCTGTCAGGCTCTGTCGATGATGAAGGACTGCGCCGAGGATTGGAGCGTCGAGAAGTAAGTTGGCAGAGACAAAAATTAAGGTTTGACGGTAGGAAGTTTGACGGTAGGAGTTTAGTAGAAAGACGAGGAGGATAATGAGAAGGATTTCTGAACGCAGGTCATTGGTGGAAGACTGTTGTCCGCGAAAATGCATTTTGCGGAAATCCAGAAAGGTTGCCCCTAAATGTATTCAGGATAAGACTGCGGTGCATCACATCGCTGCGATCGCGTAACGAACGATCGAGTAGACGATCCGAGGCAAGATTCGTGTATAATAGAAATTTCGTTCGCACGATTAACGTCGATTAATCGTTGTACTAAGACATTTATTCTCCGTGTTACTAACATCTGCGCTTTAACGAATTAAATCTTGCCTGATCGATTTACTAACGTTAATTAACACGATAACGAATTGTTTCCTTAAATATCATTGTTTCATGTTTGCGTCAAGACGTCTCTTTTTATTCTCTAGGATCCCCATGGGAGAAGGCATTCCCGAGGAATCAGGATGCATGGAGGATGAGATTTCGTCCAGTTGCGAATCGGACGAGTCCGATTTCGAAACTTAGGAATATTTCGAAATTTCGAATTTCATGGAATCGACAGGGATTATCGACGATCGGTGTTTCTTCGTTCATCGATCGGGAAGTTGCGCGGGTTTCCTTGTTGCCGAATAAAAGAAGTAAGAACACCGGGGAAAGATTCTGTACACTTTGAAGAATTTTTATTTAAACTCGTAACAAACGTCAAGCTATTTCTACGGAGATCCTATCTAGAAACTGAAGCCCCGTTTTAATGTATACAATCTCGAAAATGAACGCGTCGCCATTTGTAAATCGAAACTTCCATTAAATTTGAGCATCTTAAACATCACCGATACCGAAAGTACGTTCGCTTAACCAGAATTTGAGAACTTCGTTCGCTAAAGCAAACGATTAAACGTCAGAAATCGAGTGAACGAGGAATTTCGAGAGATCAACGTCACGAGCAACCAATTCGGTAGAAGACTTAAAGCGGATCTACGGAGAAGCGACTCGAATTCATTTCAAAGACGACAAATCATCGAAGCGAATTGTCCTTTTTCTTACGAACAAAAACGCCCACAAACTGATTCAGTTAAGCGAAAAATCAAGCGAGTGTTCTACAAGGCAAAGTCCATTTTCTTTTCGTGCTGTACCTCGCTGTTTACATTAATTGTACGTGATACTTTATCGATTGTGATCATAGAAAATAAAGCTTACTTATAATACGGTAAATATTTCGCTAAAAGGTATTCACCCGAAACTCGCAAGCATCTGAAAATCCTCCCATTCTTACT
The DNA here is from genome assembly GCF_051014615.1 of Bombus vancouverensis nearcticus. Lineage (NCBI taxonomy): Eukaryota > Metazoa > Arthropoda > Insecta > Hymenoptera > Apidae > Bombus > Bombus vancouverensis. The sequence continues at coordinate 17,595,324 of NC_134917.1, read as the reverse complement.
CGTATTTTACACTAATCCTTAATTAATCGATTCAGTCTTCTACAAGGTCGTTAATCGCATATATCGCTACGCATGTTCGCACGAAGTTTGCCAAATTCGGGCCTCTGGAGTTCGTATTGCTCAACCTTTAATACAAGCTGCTTACAAGCGATACATACCGCGTGATCGGTGCTTAAAAGTATACCACAATGTAGACTAGACAAATCTAGTAATTGCGGAAAGACAAAAAGTGGCTAACAGTGTATTTTTCCAACGCGGCGAAAGACGTTGCCGTCGACAGTGCTTTGCGTGAGATCGAAGCTCGATCGGTGGGACGGGCGTGCAACGAATCGAATCGTATAGAGAGTAAAAAAAAGTAGAGAAACCAAGTGGAAAAGCTGCGAATTGTTTCTGCGATAGAAAAGAATTGAGAGCGCAGAAAACCGTCGAATCGTAACGAATGATCAATAGAGACAGGTTTTTCTATTTCGTACAGTTGTTCAGCGTGCTAGAAACGTGTAAAATCCAAGTTTGTGGTAGAAATATTCAGTCGATTCGTTTTGTGTTAATTCTGTTGGGCGTGATAAAAGATAATTTGGCTTGCTGCGACCTACCACATCGAAGTTATAGAACCATGTCAATTTAACATTAATCGGGCATCTAGGCGTTGAATTCTACAACTGATTCAATTCGTATCTCCGCTCGGCTTTTTGTATGTTTTGAAAGAAGTGTGCCTACTACGATAGAACATTCCATACGCAAAAAACTTCATGAAGCGGCGTTCGTTTGTGACAATCTTACATTGTCAAGAATTAAAGACACTCACAAAGTTAATAAAGTACATATACGATACAGATAATAATACGTTCTTCTTGAAATCGGTAAACGCTTTACGTTGGACATGTTCTTTCTACTCTGCAGCTTCTTTTACACGATACAAGGGCAGTAAAATTTCTCGTTACACACAGTAATACAGTACAAAGAGAAATGTCGATCAATCGAAAGTTTCATCAAATGATTTCATTGCAACGAACTGGTCTAATTGATATCGATCGAGATTCAAGTGTAACAATAACAACTAATACTGTACGGTACTCGAGCTACAGTTACGGATTTCACGAAGATCGATGTGACGTTAAAAAGACGATCGATCCTTACGGATAAAGTGAAAACAAGAAACAAGTTTCATCGTTGGCTAATTAGGCTTGTTAATAAATGTGAATTGAAAAAGACGAGAAACAAAGAAAGAGAAAAAAAAAAAAGGATAGAAAAAAAGATGTAGATGGATGAGACAGTCGGAATTAATAAGATAAGAATTGCTTTTTAATGTGAAACGTACATCGATAGATGATAACATAGCCTTTAAAATAGACTACAAGTCGTCGATCGAAATTCGATAAAAATTGTGCCCTGTATAATATTAATTGACCCCAAATGAGATTGCGAATTATCCGCCCCTACTCTTTTCTTTAAATATCTAGCAACGATTGCGACAAATTATCCCGCATAACGCAAATGTTAGAAGAACGAATTACAATTACATAGATAAATATTAGCGAAGGATCTCTGTTTAATTCGTGCCTCGAAGAATTAATCGGAGTCTAGAAACGGAAATCAGTCGAATAATCATTTTGCGTATGTATGCGCGTGTGTGTAGCTTTCGTTAACAGACGTCGCAAACGCGTTAAAACCAATTTTGATATCTTATTGTCTGCCTGGCGTATCGTAATGCGCGCGATTTTATACTAGTATTCATCGGGGGCAGGGAAAGGGAGTAATTTCTTTTTTCTCTATTGCTCTACTGTCTCTAAAGCTGACTTACGTAGCCAAAAATGTTTCGTTATGGATTATTGAGAGATTTCTAAGATCTTGATCGTACGTGCACTTCGTTGAAAGACGAAATTTTGTCGAAAAATCAGCATTCCTCTTTCTTTTCTGTTTTTTTTTTCTTGCTTAGAATTAATTGAATCAAGATAGACCAATTGCAATACGCATGGTATTCGAATTACTTTATAAATAATTTTGGACGGACAAGTTTTCTCCGTTTTGTCAAATCGCCAACTTGAGTTGATTTCAATTTGATCAAATGTCGATGTGGAGTGCACGCGCGGTCTTATCTACGGAAAGAAAAGTGAAAATACAACGATAGATGGGAGAATTGGCTGTCGTCGTTTGCAAACGAAGCTATCGGTAAGATTAACAAAATCGCGTCTTAAATTTTCTTACACTCAACCTGCTTTAGTAAAGAGAAAGAAAGTCTAATATGTGTCATCGTGCTAACGATTATACCCTAAGAAAGAGCACAGCGTAACAGCTTTTCCATCGTAAACACACCCCCTACGTATGCATAGGCAAGAATCTTTTCCAAGTAGTTGTTACATACGAATACGCATTAGGTAGAAAAGCTAGCGATAGAAACTGTCCTCTACAGACAGGCGATTAAGCGTTATCGAATTCATCGAAAAAAACCCGGCAATTCCAACGATCGATAGAAAGTAAATAATTGTAACTTTCAATAAATCAATAACATACATTATCTAAGGTACCTAGAGAGAAACTTATACGTATGTATGCACGCATCGATATCAGTAAGTGTACCTGCAAACGACGGCAGGTAATAAGTTCTATTCGAAACGACCAAATCTAACCAATATACGATAATACATCCTCCCATCTCTAAGCTACATGATCGAAATACAGACTATGAAGCTGCAGTTGATTAAAACACGGCTCGTATGTGTATATCTTGTGAATCGACGGATACATCGGTCGATCGAGCACGTGGAACGCGACAGCTATGGTGTTCACTGATTGTCGTTCATCTTCTTCGCGTAGATCTTGAACTGCTCGTAAGTGATCCATAGAACGATGTTCCAGGACACTAAACGCGTGAAGCTGGGCGTGAAGCCTTTGTAAAACGCGGATGGACCTTCCTTCATCAACATACGAACGGCGCAATCCTTCACGCCTTTGTATTCGCCAGGAGCGCTGTTCATGTAGCGAGTCTTCACCACGTCTACAGGACTAGCAGCCAAGGTGGTGCACAATCCTGCCGCCATGGCGGCCGTTATATGACAAGGGATTCCATCGCGCAGGTAATTGCGCTCCAAGATGAACTCCTTGATGATGTCATAGCAGACGATCTCCGCCACGTTCACGATCGCGTTCCTCGAGACGTTGGGTATGGTTCCTAAACATGAAAACGTGGTTAAATTCTTAATTCTCTTACGATAATAGTACAGTATTGCAATAGGCTTCGGATCTTCCGTTTAGACTCTAATACGATCGTATTAAAGGATTACGTTTAATAATTCCAAACGATTCCCGTTTCGATCGAGTCTGCTTGTGAGAATACCTATTATACTTTGTACGGATTAGAGGCTCGGTGGAGTTGCGTAGATCAGATTAGAGGGTAGTGGCTATAATAAACTACGTACACAGTGGCTACAATAGGGGTTCGGCGCATACTCTCATTTTCCAACGGGGCGTATTTTATCAGGATTTGCATTTGCTCTTTGTAGCCACTGTGACTCGTTCTTAGAGAACCTTCCCTTCTTAGAGAGATAAATTTCGCTGTAAATACAATCTTTATAACGTAATTCGTAGGACCAGTGTGACACGAAATTACAAGGCAAAGGGTTCAAGATTCATAAAGATTGAACGGTGATTTTCCAGAAGCTCGGCAATTTGCGACGGATCTGTACTCTCGCCCGAAGCAAGAGGATCATATTTCTGCGTGTAAACGGTATGGGCTTGTAATACAAGTACTGGTGGTACCTTTCCAAAGACCCCGCCTTCCTTCTTCCACAGCAATATCCCGGTACGCTTGCAGGGTTGAGCTGTATCTCGCCGGTTGTCCAATATCTCTAGCCTGAAAGCGGACCTTGACGACATCGGTCGGTTGAGCAAGGATCACCGCCATGGCGCCTGTCGTCATTCCAGCGGCGATTCGTACGGAAATACTCTTCGATCCGCTCCTGTTATTACCTGCCAAGACAAAAGAGTACAGTGAAAAGGCAGTCCAGGTTCGGTGTCGGTGTCTGGATTGTTTCGAGTACGTTATTTACGTTCTGTGTCACGGCTTTAGATCGAAAAAAGTAGGATGCAGGGTGGGACAGATCGCGCTCTGCGCGGTACAGCACGTTTATTAGCTCATTGATTATATTCACGTTACAGTAAACTCTTCTAAATGATAATTTTCGAACGTTACGAGGTCTTTTTTTCTCAACGATTACCACGATTTATATTTGTTAACGGGAGTACAATATGTTGCGACAAGAATCGCGACGATTATTGACGCGAGACGTTCGAGGCAGATACTCGAGATCAACTACGAATAGCTACTGAAGATTATATTTAGTTTAAACTTATTTTTTTAATTTACTCTAATTACCAGGACTGTTCTCGGCAATGATATCTATACATACATCGATAGAAAGGTGTTGTTGATCGCGAGTACCTTGTGCCATTGATTTACACGGTTCTAGCAAATCTCTTGATGCGAGTAAATTGGAAAATTGATCCGTGAAAAAGGTTACAGTGACGTCGATAAGTTACGCAAGGAAACGTTTACAACATGCGACGATGAAGAGCAAAGACGAAACTCGAAATTCCCGCTACGACCGTTCGGCTTCTAATCGAGATATTTTATCATTAAGGAAAGATTAGTTTCAAATAGAAATAGTAGTCAGGATGAAAATTCCGCGAATATCGACGCATATACACACGAAAAATATCCAAAACATACATGCTCCTCTTTTCTATCGATAAATATATAAGTTGGTTTACACGCGACAGATAGAAACTTCAAAGAAGAATTCCAAAAATACACACGGTAAAATCGTATATAATGGTCACGAGATCAAACTGTGCATTTTTTAAATATCTCTTTTCAAATCTCCAATCTCGAAAAAAAAAAAAAAAAAATATGAAAGAAAAAAAAATAGCGTTCGATAATTGTAGAATAATTTTGATACAGGAATCGATCGTTTCGCGATAATAGAGGGTACAGCTTTAGTAAAGTATTTAGTAAATTATTTCACGAGTGATCCAATTTGCACAGAAGGAAAATACAAACGACAATCCGAGGCAGCGATTCCTCCAGCCATTATCTTTAAATCTTCTTTCTTCTTTCTCTTATACTTCCCTTTCGATAGTTAACTTTCGGTCATGGAAACGACGTGGATCAGCGATGGAACTAGACTCGATATTCAATGGATTCAATTATGAGAAAAGACAAAAAAAAAAAAAAAAAAGTAAAAAGGAAACGTAAACGAAACAGCGTCACGTCCGAGGCGCTGCAAATTTCGATTCGCGGTCAGCGATTAAAATCTGGCTAAGTCTATATGGTACATTGCTACAGCTTATTATTATTATCATCATATATGTATATGTATATATATATATATATATATTATCTCGTTTTGTCTTGTATAATCTCTTAGAAAAAGCACGAGGCAGCCGATGGTGGCTGATTATCGACCAATCAGCCGTTACTTACGCGTGTGTTACTCTGCTCGTGTAACAGAGAGATGGAGCACGTGCGCAGCGTATGTTCGCACGCTGCTCGCGTGTCTACTCGATTATATATCATATAGGAGGATTACGTAATCAAAAAGTTAGGAGTTTGTTGGATGTACCGTCGATGATTCCAGCGTAGATTGACTTCACGATGTCGTAGAGGCCCAACCGTATGCTGGCGAAACACATCTGTCTCTGGAGTCCCGCGGACAGACCTCCGTACAGGCTCCTGTAACCACCCTCGCTCAAGCTCACCGCCCTCACAATTTACCCTCAAACGTAGCCCAGGGTCATATTTTTTTTTTATTTTTATTTCTTTTCTGCTTTTATTTTTACAAGTTTGTATTTATTATATATTTACTTTTCTCGATTTCTTTTTTCTCTCTCTCTCTCTCGCTCTCTCTTCCTCTAATTTGCTTCCCTTCGATTAAATTCACTTTAAAATGCTCGAATTCTTCGTTTTGGTACGTCTCTCTCTCTCTCTCTTTTCCTTGTTTCTTCAATAAACAAAGAACAAGATTGATTTTTGTATCGCGGTAAGAATACTAGAAATACCAGAGTTTCCTATTTCTAATGTTCCCTCTTAGCAAATTCTTATTTCAAAAGGAATCGCTGTTGTCATTTTAAAGAAAGAAAACACGCAAAAGATGTTTATTTTTCTGAAGAAAATAAACAATAGAACGATTATACTTGACAGCGAAGACAGTAATTTTTGTTGATTTATGTAGTGGGTCGAAATGACCAGGCTGGTCTTTTTAGAGTTAAAATCTTTAAGAAACACGCGAAGGGAAGCCAATAGAGTCTCTCACGAATAACATTTGAGGAGCACGAGAGAAAAGATCAGCTAAAAGAACCGGGAGAGAGCTTGCGCTGAGAGAGCTGGACACGGTTATGACAAATCGTATTCGCGGTGGAAGCGCAACCATGCGAGGCGCCGCTCAGTTTTTTTTTTTTTTTTCAAAAATCGTTGAAAAAGGAAAAACTGCGGCTGAGCAAAGGCAAAAGAAATGAAAGCAGATAAAAATAAGAATAAAAGATAAGAAAAGAAAAATATATTCGCATAGCTGGGCAGTTTAAAGTGGTCACGCGATGCCTTCCTTTGTATCGAACTTACGCCATTAAAGAACGATTATTACCACTATTACTATAATAGCATGCTTATCGACTATTTAGAATATAATGGAACAATTGTCGCTATTTATGCGAATAAATGAAAATCCTTCTTTATTGCTATTTTCGTACAAAAATCATGAAAGGCATTTCGTGCTCGAAAGAGAAAATAAATAAAGTGATAAAAGGGAGCACCATGGACGCGTTCTTTTGTCTATTAAACACAATTACAATATTTCAAGTACTTTATCTAGCGTTCGATCGTCAGTTCAAGGAACAGTCAATGGCGCTCGATAAGATAAAAACTACGTAGAAAAGAAAAAAAGAAACAAGCGTAATCCAATTAGCGTTAGAAATAAGCAAAGATAACTGAGGAGTAAAATGCCAGTGCGTCAGCGGTTAGTCAAACTTGTATAATCGCGATTTCGTTACTTCCATTACGTTATTTCGATCCCCGTTCGTCGTTGTCGATGCGCTTGGAAATTCGAATTCTATGATTCATAGCGCGCAACGTCGCACTTTTCTCTACTTTTCTCGTTCACTTGTCTCTCATCGAGTACATCGAATCGAACGCTGTACGATCGTAGAGGATCGCGCGATAATACGACGCGTTTACTATGATACTAATGAGATCTGCAAAGTGCACGACAACGACGACGGCGTCGATCGAGTCGGTAGTTAGCAAAGAACGAGATCGGAAGAGCAATCGAATCGCGGGGCCATGTGCAGAGAATTGGAAATATTCTGGAGTCATGGAATGCCAAGAAGCTATTTTAGAGAGAGAGTTAATGTGCGGTCTACTAATTCAACGATAGCATCAAGTTACTCGAACGAACAGCTCCTACGATCAGCCAGTACGGAAATTTTTTTTCTCTTTTTCTTTTTTTTCTCTTTTTTAAGTTTAAGTAATTAAGCGATCAAATAGTCATTGGAGCGGGCGTAAAGAATCGCCCGGCGTGTATAAACTTTGATTCGAATCGGAAGAATCGTATATACGCTAACGATATTTAATACTTATATCAATATCGTAATCGTAATCAGGCTTTTACCTACCCCTTGTTCGTCTTAAGTTACGGATAGGATCGTGAATAACCTACCTTGCTCCTTCCACTCTGATGATGTTTCCTACTGTCCTCAATAATCCTGGCTGTGTATTTCGAACCCCGGCCATGGAGCCGTTCGCTGTTGCCAACCGAATAGGACGACTTTCTCCGGCAATCTACAAAAATCGTACGGGTATCACTTACATTTTCTATCACCGGATAGATAGGTTTTCATTAAACTACGCTCGGCGCACTACCTAATTTTTATGAGCCAACGATCGTTGACTCGTCCTGTTCGCAAGAACAAAACAGAACGAGCTGGACGCTTTAACAAAAGGTACGTAACAGAAGGTTCGTTGAAACGTTTAATATTTGGTAGCGACGTGGGAAATTGATACGTATTTAGTTACCTGCATTCTGACTTTGGCGGTGTCCAAAGGAAACGTCGCTAAATCAGCGATACAGGCTGCTGTGCCTGCAGAGAGTAATTTCATCCACAAAGGGAATTCGTCCGACGCTTGTTGCTCCATCGTGCTCTTTCTTTTCTTCGTTCTCTTTCTCTCCACCAATATTTTCTCTTTTATCGCGTTTTAGCTATTTAGTCCGATCAGTGCGGTCTAGGTTGATGAATGCGCCGAATGTATGGGATTCGAGTAGTGCAAATTTTCAAATTCTTTCGACTCCTTTCAATCACCGCGTGACTGTATCTTTGATCCTTCGAGCTTGCTCCGCTTATCTGAGCGAGATCCTCTGTTAGAAAAGCGATATGTACACTATATACAAAGTCCTACCAGAGGACAGGAACCTTTAGATGATCATTTATTAAACGGCTGTGGTTTAGAGGTAGAGCTTTTTAGGTTCCCTGAAATGATCAGGATACGCGTGCAGTCCCCCTGACCGCGAGCACTCGTGTTTTATGTCTTGATTGTGAAGTACTTTATACATACTATTCTTCTGTAACAGACACCAAAAGAGAAACAACAGTCGATAAGTTAGTCTCTCGTGAAATTCGTTAATTTGTCGCTCGCCAACACATATCGATCTAAATTATCTTTATTCGACTATCGATCGACTATCGACGCCTAGCTGCTCCACGAGTTTAACGAAAATAACAAAAGTTCAATGGCCGACAAAGTGGTCGAGCAGAGTGGAGCTACGATCGTTCGACGAACATCGACGCATCAGAGAAACTACATGTAATTCGTCGTTATCGGGATACGAACACGATAGAATATCGCGAAACACGGCCCAGACGAGTGCGTCGTGACTTGGCAACTGGGACAACCGATTGTTTAGTCTCTGTAAACGTAACCTATCGGTGCACCTGTGTCATAATTATCCGGACAACGTCAACTTCCCACAACTCAATTTTATGTAACGTTACTCCGCGCTCAATGACACTGTTCTCGCGCGTGGACAGCCAAAACGTAACTTGCAGCGAATGACACGAAAATAGACGGCTTAGAAAACTATTGGGAAACGGCCAGCGTGACTATGCACGAACAAGTCGCGAATCTTTGTCTCGTTTAATAACCTTTCAGATCTTGTGTTTAGAATAAAACATATATAGTTTGTTCAGGATAAGTGGCGCCGTTGGGGCGCCTTTGTTTCCTTCGATGGAAGAAACGAGAGTCGACTCTACTCGATCGCGGTTTTCAACGTTGAAACCAGTTATATCTGTAACGCGTTATTGCGACCATGAGGCTATTTTTGCCAAAGTGAAACGTTGTCGCAGGTATCGTGCACGACGTTCTCATACGATCGAACAAAGCGATGGTTTTCTGTTCTGCCGATTATTCGCGAGTAGCCAGACCTAAGACTTCCACGCGGTAAAAAACGAAAGGTGTACCGTTGCCGAGGCAAGTCGTGGGGCAAAGTCCGCGAGTTGTGATTCGAGTTAGGTCGAACTCGGTCCCGTCTGCACTTTGCTCGTCGTATTCGCGTCGTTCTTGTCCGATGTCAAGAACCTCAACCTCTCGTACGATTTCCTTTCTATAATCTATTCCGTTTATATAATCAACGTTTCGTTTAATTAGCAATTTTTCAACTCCAAGCGATCGATTGGAAAATTTAGGCTAAATATCGATTTTATCGTAGGTAAATTTTACTGGAGGAAGGTCGAAGAGTAAATCGTCTTGGTATCGAAATAATTTCAACGAGTCTTGTAATTTAAAATTTAAAATCATAAATTCTGGCAATCGCTCGTAACCTTCAGCCACCGATTTCTATTACGAACTTCGATTCCTTCTACTCGCTCGGTTCCACGATTTCTCCATCGCCAGTGCTAGCTATCGACGCGTCCTATTGTGTCGAAAGGCCATGCAAGACGCTTGCAAACAATGCGATCGATAGTAAACTTCGGCCATGCGCCTGCACCCGTTGCTGCACCCATATTTTTCATATACCATACTTACGTATATATGTATATATATACACATACATGTACGTGTAATTTCTTAAACAAATGAAATGTATTTCTGATTTTTATTATCGAATAAAACCAATTAATTTCAATTAGCTTTTAATTCTGAATCGTATTACAATTTGTAACGTATCGAAGCAAATGTTTGTTGAGATAATTGAAATAGTTTTTGTTTGCGCTATTGAATAATTAAATGTCCATATTTCAAAAGGTCTTCTATGTAGAGATCTTAGGTCGATCACTTGATAAACAAGCGCAAATTGTGAAACAAGTATGTAAACAAGATTTATCTCGTGTACGCTATCATCCTTTCTAACGATTTCGAGCCTTGAAGAGGCGGAGTACCGAGATATCCTTGCGCACGAGGATACAGCTGCTGGAAAGGTGCAGGTATATTGATTATCCTAGACGCGAACGTGGTTGCGGTATAGCAATCGTTGGTACACAATCAAGTCAACACAGTCACTGTAGTTATGTATTCTTTCGACGTTCAGCGATAAATACCAGCAGAAAATTGGCACAGAACAAAATGATTTACTTTTTACTATGATGATTTGTAATCCAGTTTTCCTGAAAAATAGCTTGCAATTAGTATGTTTATATTTTTGCGTCACAATATCATGGAATACGAAGAAAACACAAAGTTATACAGTCGTGGCTATTTTAATTTTTAATGATGTTATATCAATGAAATTTCTTTGGCGAAAATTATTTAGAGAAAATATAATTCACAATTTCACAATTCAATGTTATAAAATAAAAATTGATAGAAAAGGAAACGTCAATTTACTAATTATTATTTTTATTTTTGCACGAAGAACCACCCAAACAAATATGACGCGCAATAACATTTTCACGTAGCAATATCGTACACTTGGTTGACGACCGTACAATTCCTTTGTAGCGAGTTATTTTTGAACGAAGAGTCTGGCAAAGTTTTCCTGGAAATGCACTAATTCGTGGCAGGTGGTTCTGTGGGAGTTTGACAAATCGATGTTGCCGGCCTTTGACTATTCGCGCATATGCATTGCAGTTACAGACTGCAGAAACACGAATCGGCTATATCCGTCTAAATGACATATTGATTGAAATTTTAATTCGTATTACTCTTGGCATCGGAACGAACGAATGGAATTTGAAACGCCTGTCCTTCGAATGTACATTCTTGCATTATGTAAACGACCATTGAGTTTGATAACTGCGACTGCAATTTCCTAGGAACTAGTTTAGCGAAAGCAAGTTCTTTCGATGGTTTTGCGTCAAAGCGACCATCGATTTCGTTATTATTCGATAGAATATTTAAGAACGACGAACACTGACAATACTTTGTCAATATACTCGTGATTGTCTTACTAACGCGAATACTTTTTTTGAACTTTACAGTCAGCACAATACTAACATAAAAGGAATTAAATACGAGTCTTGAATATTTATCATGAAGATTAGAACCATGTTTGAATAAAATGGAACGCCAACGATAGGTCAAATCACCTGGCAAACTACGTCGAAGGTTAAGTAATTTTGCAAAATTCGCGAAAATTTTCATGAATTATTTAAAACACTAAAAAACGACAACATTAATAACCTCTTAAAAATTGGTAAATAAATATCGCTGGAGTAATGAAAAACAATGGAATTCTGAGCGAAATGTACTTACCAAGCGTACAGTGAGTGAACAACAACACAACTGGAACAGGTTACTGTGAAGGCATCGTTTATACCGGCTCGTCGACCAATGGGAATCGTGCAGAGTTGAATTCTGCCTATCAGCTGCCGTCTGTGACGTCAGATTTGGCCAAAGAAAGCTCAGCTTGCGACCAAATCGATAAGTTCCAGGAATGTGCTGGTATAGTGCTTTCTTAGTTGCATACGGATACGTGTACTGTATATATATGCATTGGTGGAGGGCAGGCGCATTACGGTCGACACCCTTTCAATGAAGAAGGGTTACGTGTCGCGGAATGTGCAATCCTGAACCATTGGAAATTGCCATAGCTCATCGTGGAAATTTATTTTGCCGCATATATTGCAACTTTTTGCATCAACCAACTGTATATGGCACAGCTAACTGTATTCGATCCACAGACAAATAACGCACCGAAGGAAAGGACATCTTCCAGGAACGTAACTTAAAGCGTTTTGTCGAATCAATTTTGTAGATGAAGAATTTTTAACGAATCATTTATTATCGTATTTATTTTGATCATAAACATTGCGATAAATCTTGTGTTTGGCTGTCTTTCTTTTTCGTCAATTTAAGATAGAACTTGGACAAATGATAGCAACTCGATAGCTCTTGATCAATGTCGCTGGCCTTCACGGACGCTTGTGAATTTCACATGAGTACTAATACTTAAGATTTACGATTAGCTTATCGGTGTGATAAGGATGATATAACATTTGTTCAATCGCTTTTACATGTATCTTTTAAACATAGTCGATAACTATCGTTGCGTATTGGTTTGGGAAGGAAATCCACGTGATATTTCATGTGCTGATAACGTGCATAGGTACATATTAACCGAATAATTAAAACGATAAGCAAGACAAAATAGGTCGAATAGTAACAGCTCTTGTATAAAATATGAAAATGCGAACAAGAAAAAAAATTTTGGCTCATGAGGGGATCGAACCCGCGACCTTCGCGTTATTAGCACGACGCTCTAACCAACTGAGCTAATGAGCCAGTTGAGAGAACGTTCTTATTTATAAAACTTCCGTTTCATGCTTAAGCCATCTTTTTTACATTTAATATTTTTTACATATCGAATGATTGCATAAAATAGTAATTGGAAATTATTTTTTAAATATAAGTCAAAATTAGGCGAGTCAAGTACAGGGTCGTTTATAAAGCGCTACGCTGATTCAACACAGTCAAAATCGTATGGGTACTTTTTGATGTTCGTTCGTGTTGACAATTGTATTTACAAAGTTTGGCATTGTAGTCGTAAAACGATCGTAAAATCTTGCTAATCCACGACGTAATGAGGGAGAGGGTCTTATTTTTAGTATGCTCGAGTGTTTTCGCTTTTTTTTTTAAGACTGAGGATGCCGAAGCCAGACGATCATTCCAAACATTCGAATTTCACATTTCTTTCTACATAAACATATCTTATTTCTCTCAAAGAAACGAATTTATATAATAGTAATTGAAAAATAATTTATATTTCTTGTTATGGAATAATAATTTCTTAAACGCACTTTCTTTGACCAGGCAAGATTGTTACGTCCGGTGACATTTTCATAACCCAGAATCCATCCCTCGGTCGAGGCGGTCACTCACTGTGCAAATATAATTAGTCGGACCGTACTAAGGAACTGTAATGAACTAAACATTTGCATTTTACCGTTACGGTCCTTATTCGTTATAAAATATATTCAAGTCGAGACGTTCCTTATGGTTATTGTTCCATCAAATAAAAATGAGAAAGTCGGGTTTCCCCATGTTCAACGGTCATGCCTACCTGCAAGCGACCGATGGTAAGGCGACCAATACCCAACGATAGTTTTCCTTTGCGACAGCGTCATTACCGTCATTCTCTGGTTCATCGTCCTTAGATCAATCAATATTTCTTCATCCTTAAATCCTTAATCCTTAAAAATTCCATCCTTAAAAATTACGCACCGAGCGTAACTGTCTATGTCTACAAATTGTTGGAATAAAGTGTATATTGTAACTTGTTAATCCAGTGTTATAATTAGTTCAACCACTTCTATTATCCTAAACGAAATAGGGGATCGATCACTTCGTGACGTCGGTTATATAATCGTAATGGGAATTTACGACTCCTGTTGGCGCGTTTCCTCGCGATCGCGTCTCTCCGCAAACGGTCGAACAATGATTATTTGCAAGTCGTTGCATTAGACACAATTGATCGATAATGTATATATATAGTGTTAGTAATTTTTTTTGTAGTTTGGACTCTGCCATTCTGCTCATAAAAAGAGTCAAATAGTGTTAACATAATGGGTTGTAGGCTACATCGATACATCATGAAGGACAAATAGATAACAAATAAGATCATTGTGTCCCAATTACGTTTATTGTAAATGTTAGCTAACATTACTGTCGTTGTTCGGAAGCAGGAATATATTTATAAGATACAAAATCTTTTAGTTTCACAATTTTCAACTTTTTGTTGATTTTATATGAATATCGATTAAACAACCTTATTTTCCGTTTCGTTTTAATTGTGTAAGTTAGAAAGATATTATATATAAATTGGAGTTATGATCACTGATATATTCAAAGCAAGTTACATCGAAAGCAATTTATAAACAATACATCAAGAGATCGAAGGTGTATAAACTAAAATAAATGGTTAAGTAAAAATAGGAATATGAATATAACAAAAAATTCATTTTTTAAGAAAGATCAGTTATTCACTTTATCGTTACAGGGTAATTTATCATTTGTAGTAGAGAGCATCGTCATTCGTCAATGCAGAGGGCATTAACGCTATCTTTTGAAAGTCTCCTGCCTGAACCGCTATGCCATTTTCGTATCATATCCGACGTTATCTATTCAGTGTAGAAGAAGGCTACAGCGCCAGTGGAGCATTTATCGCAATTGATCTATTATCCGTTGTTTAACAAAGTTTAATTTATTTTTTTCATTATGTGGAATTTTGGTATTGACGAGAGGTTTATCAGAGCTGTAACATATATTTTATACTTAAATATCTGTTCGACCGTTCGCGGAGAGATGCGATCGCGAGGAAGCGCGCCAGTGAGAGTTGTAAATTCCCGTTACGATTAGACAATCGACGCCACGAAATAATCGATTTCGTTTAGGATAATAGAGTTGGTTGAACTGATTATAACATTGAGGTAACGGGTTACAATATGCACTTTATTCCGACAATTTGTAGACATAGACAGTTACGCTCGGTGCGTAATTTTTAAGGATGGAATTTTTAAGGATTAAGGATTTAAGGATGAAGAAATGTTGGCTGATCTAAGGACGATGAACCAGAGAATGACGGTAATGTCGCTGTCACAAAGGAAAACTATTGTTGGGTATTGGTCGCCTTACCATCGGTCGCTTGCAGGTAGGCATGACCGTTGAACATGGGGAAACTCGACTTTCCCATCTTTTACCTGATGGAACAATAACCATAAGGAACATCTCGACTTGAATATATTTTATAACCAATAAGGAACCTAACGGTAAAATGCAAATGCTTAGTTCATTGCAGTTCCTTGGTACGGTCCGACTAATTATATTCGCACAGCAAGTGACCGTCTTGACCGAGGGATGGATTCTGATTGATGTAAAGAGTCACCGGACGGAACAGTATTGTTGCATTTTTATCTTTTCAATGATATTATTAAAATTTGTAATTATTATTCTATTAAATTATCCCAAAAGTTTCTTTATGTCATATATTTTATAAGGAAATAATAGGTGCAAGCTTTGTTCTATATTATTTTATCAAATTATATATGATCCATTTTATTATATTACTACAAATACTAAGAACTTAGAACTAATACTTAGAACTTACCAAAGTAGCCAAACTTTACTTATAACACATTACTATAATAAAAAATATGGATACGTATTAGGTAAATAACGGTATCTAACAACTGCAAATAGCATCTAATTACAGAATCGTTATAGCTATGTAACAAACTCTAAATACACTATATCAATCTCCGGTTAAATTAAATTTCATCACTCGAACAGCTCGTTCTGATTCTCGTGTGCTTTGGTGAAAATCGGTCACGGATATTCTCGAGAAGATCCATTTGTTGATCGTTAAAAATGACGCGATACAGCCTTTCAGGGATTCAGGTATTTTCTTGTTTTCGTTAGCCTGATAAGTTACAGCTGGGTCGATTCAGCGAGGCGAAGGAAACCAAGGCAGGCAATAAAAACGAAAGATATGTTTTCGATAATCGCGATATATTCAGGACGTCGGTCACCGGATACAAAAGCGAATTGTTTCATGGAATAAGTGCTCGTAATGTTTGAATTTCGCGCCCCTATCTTGCACATCGTGTCGATCGACAATTTAACTAGTTTCACGAATCTACAGCGAACTAGTCACGCGCCTCTATCGGACTGCACGCGAATCGCTTACGTGAGTCGACGCGTTTTCAAACGTTCATCTACAGAATATAGTTCATAGACTGCTTTTCGTAAATATAAATAAACGTCGAGAGAGCAAGTCACACTTGCGCGCGTTTCTCCGTAACAGTCGAATAACATCGAAGAGGAAACGAGACTGAACAGCCTATATTTCAATTATAAATTTAACACAAAATCAGAAGAAATGATTTATTGCGCGTGCTTCCCAAAAGCGAAGATTCGACTTAAAGCAATATTGTCACCGAATGAAAAGGAAAACAGGGCAATTATTAATTGAAATGTGTTAGCCGCAGATAGTACAGATGTCATTTTAAGCTTGAAAGAACAAAGAAAAGGAACAGTTTTAAAAAGCAAAGATAATCGCGTGAGTTGTACGTTTGAACGATGTTTTTCTGGCAAAAAGATGTCGCTTCATGTTCAACGTGGCGATAAAAATGTTGTTCCAAGAACGAACCTTAGATTAAAAGGAGGATCGTAATTCTCGAAATAATTACTCGAAAATCAAATACAACACGATTAGATGTCCTTAAAATTTTCTATATGCTGTACCCCATTCCCCTTAACATCCATAGAAACATGATCTTGATGATGGTTTTGCTCTTCTCGTTGGTTGTAGTCTGCCTGCATTATCGATAAATCGTGTTACGATTTTGTGAGTCAGACTACGTGTACTTAATATATAATTAATAATCGACTTGAGAATACAAAGATGAGAGTAGAGAAGATCAAAAGATTCACATTTTCATTTTTCAAATATATAAAATTACAATTTTATTTGAAACTAATTATACGATTCATTTCACTATTATTGTTTTGGTACTGTGTAACGCTTTCTGAAGTATCGTAAAAATATAAAATTCTATACTTTGCTGCGACTATAACATATCCTGTTCTATATTTTATTTATAATTTCATACTAGACTTTAGTTTTTATTCAAACCAAGTACTATAACGAATCGGTAACATCGCATGCGACACGAAAATGGCATGGGAAGTCAGATGATCCCCAAAACATGGAAAACGAAAAAGCATTGAATGTCACGTCTATTCTGCACCTCGTCGGTGATGCAAGAGTTCTATCTTGTATACTCGTCTGTGGTAATATCATTCTCACCATTACCGACTATATAGCGCGTACACGAGTATGTAAGTACGTACATCGATCACGATGCCACGCCGTTTTCCCTAAGAAAATAAAAAGTAAAACGCTCAAACTCACATTTCCATCGATTATATTTTCCCAATATCCGTACCAAAGTCTCAAAATTGTTTCTCGAAACTGAACAAAGTTCCGAAGGCCAAGAAGCTTTCCAAGCCGATCCGAATCTTGCGAGAGAAAAGAAAATGAGGGAAGGAAGAGAAAGAAGAACAATTCTCGCGGTCTTACCTCAGCGCCGATAATAAAACGGAAGCTCGACGGAAAAAGCGGCCGACAGATAGTGGAGGAAGCAAGAGAGATAATCGTCATCGAGGGCATAAAGCGAGGCACAGGGACGAGGAAATGTAGAACAGGAACGTTAAGCGGAATCGCGCGAGCGGTAATCCCAAGCCGAAAGCTCGAACGACGCCAAAGTTAAATATAAATGTCGCGGTAAGCGGCTCCTGGACCGATGAACCAGCGGATCGACTAGTCTCTTCGTGATCTTCGTCGTGGACCGAACTACGAAAAATCGAACCTGATCGATCTCCGTCGATCACGCGCCATATTTACCGCGACTTCGATCTTCGATCATTTCGGCTCAGCTCGTGTTGTTTCGAGACCTGAGATCGTGGAACGCGAGACTCGTGCCGAATGAGAGTTCGAGGAATCGAGATTTGAACGAAAATCGATCGAATATACACGTTCTGATATTATCGGAACCGTCGCGATTACCGTGTGCTTTTTGCCTACTTTGCAGATTTACAATCTTCGCATTGGATTTCGTTGATCGCTCGTGTCTGCGGTGCGACGTCTTTTCGGTATCGTTTTCATTTTTATTAATATTCCATTAATTGGTTTGCACGTTAAAGGGGAAATTAAGAGATTTCGTTGGAATCTTGGATTTAACGTTATCGGTTTTCTTGTCGAGAAGCTTGACGTAAACGAGGACGATGATCTTCTTTCGTGCGTGCTAATTTAGTGAATTATTTAAAGAATTTCGTTACTCCTGTTCTTTTTGTAGTCAAACTTTCTTGTAAAATATTATCGACTAACGATAAAAAAGAAAGGATTTATACGTAGGAAGAATCGGAAACTTTTCATTTGATTAGTCGTAATCCGAAGGTATGCTGTAATTGCAGATTTTCTCAAAATCCCGGACGAGTTTCATCTAAATCATCGTCATCATCATCAGCTCGCAACATTTAGAGTTTCGCTTTAATCCTATTCTACGCGACACGATGGAAAGTTTCAAGGATTATCGTCGATCGAGGATAACCGGTACGAGCAACCTGTGTCAGGAGCATCGGTTCAGAACGAGAACTATTTCTGTTCGTTAATTCGGCAGTAATCTTATTTTTGGACGCAGCATCCGAGGTCCAGGATCCAGCAAGCTAACATTGTATTATAACTACCACGTCTCTAGCCTTCTACAACTTCCATTAATTTTCGAATACCTCAGCCCGGATTTTCCTCCGCGTATCTTCTTCGTCCACGTTTATTCACTTCGTCGTTTCAATGTCAACTCATCCATCAGATATACGTTCGATCTTTTATGTATTTCACGCGAATCGTGGATAAAATATCAGGCTCTCATCTTTCCTTGACATCATAACTCCGATGTGTATTTTTATCCAGTTTGAAGAAAGAATCCGTGTGCACCTAGCCATCGTACGTACGTACGTACCTATACAGTTTATCGTGGTCGAGTGGTAGGTTTTATAAATAGACCGTCAGTCGATTCCTCCAGCCTCAGTCGATGCTTTATTAAAATCGGTGGAACGAACTCGAACGTATGGTCGTCTGAACGAGCGTCCAACATCCCCCTTGTAATGGCGCTCGTGAACTTTAACAAGAACAAAATGGACGTGTGTCTTTGACCAGGCGCGTTTATTTCTTTTCAGGGGAAAACTCGCCACGTTCGATAAATTTCCATCGTGCCTCGTTCGCATTTGTTTTCACAGCGCCGAAAATCGATCCGAGTTTAAAGTAATGCGCTCACCGGTGTAAAAAGAAGCCAGTGTCAAAAGGAGATAGCTAGAATTCTCGAAATTAGGTCACGACCATCATCGTTCCTTTAAGTAGAAAATCTCGAGGCGTTTCTACCGATCGAAACGTGTATCCGACTGGCGGATTAACTGATTTTTCATTTCTCTCGTTTCAAGGTAAACGTAATTTACGTATCGAACGGGATAAATGTTTGATAAACGAAAAGTTAGAATAACACGAGGCGCCATTCCTAACCATGGCGCCATGCACCATGTGTCACGGCAAAGCTAATTGTAGGTGTTAATATTCGCGTCACTTTCTGAAATATCTGACGCAGTCGTTGCAAATATACTTGCCTTGTCGTACGCGTCTGTGGCCAGTGCTCGAATCGTTCTAAAATAGATTTCTGATTATATTTAGTCGGCCTACACTCGATATCCAGCCAAAAACCTTTAGACCTTCGACCCGTACAGCCACGCTACTCTAACTTCCTTATATTTCGATAATTGACCGACATATGTCTATGATTCTCGTTCGTGTCCTACGTATCGTTTAAGAATCCGTAAACGACCTTGATTCTTCCTTTGCAGATTTTTAACAACGAAAACACGCTAACAAATATTTCGGTAAATTTTTATCTTTTTTATTCGTAAAGACTTTTCATAAAAAAAGGTCTTTGATCTTAGCGTCGTTTCGCTTTAACAAGACGGAGAAGGATTTTCTGCTGTTGAACAAACGCAAGATTACATCGACAGGAAGATAGAACAAAGCGGGGATGATAATGGTCTCGTTTAATTTCATTGTTTCTACCTCGTGCCCCTGTATATTGTGTAATGCCACGCATGGCGCCGCAAGTTGTCTATTACACATTTTTCACGCGCTAACGTGCAGAAGTCAGCGGGTAGGCAGACAATCGAAGCACCTATTTCGAGAGACTTTTGGACCATTGCCCATTCTAATCTGCCTACTCACTGCCACTAGGCGACCCAGAGCTCGTTACACGTCCAAGACACTCCAACTTCCATACGATATCTCTTTAATTCTAATCGATATATCCACAGGATTTAATACATTTTGAAAATATCCTACATGGTTTTTTATAAATTTCACGTATCCTATATCATCTGCTAGATGTTGCGTTCTTTCATAGTTTAGTGTTCTTTGGCTTGAAATAAAATTACGATTCATTTTCTACGTATCGGAGTACTCTTTAAATATTATGTAAAACCATTCTACTATTCTACATTCAATATAGGCAATTCACCATAAATTCTAATTAAGGGAGAACTCGTTAACAGGCTGTGGATATTTATGCAAATGTATATGCTTACACGTAAATGCAGATCAAACGTTTCGAATCATTTTCTCAATTTTACTATCAATTTGAAATTTTGAAATTAATTGGCAATCTTCTTTGCGTCGATGGATTTTTAACGAAAGAGCCTTCTCACGTAACAGTGGTATTAGGTTGTCCGAAAAGTTTCTTTCGTTTTATAAGGAAATAATAGACGCACAATGCTTTTTGTTTTATATTAGTTTATCAAATTATGCACGAACATAATAATAGAAATGGATCGTACGTAATTCGATAAAATAATATGAAACAGAAATTGTCGTTTATCTATTTATGTTTTCGGACAAGCTAATGTAAAAATGACATCTTTCTAAATCCGTAGATTTCATAGCGGTTCCAAGCGTAAGCCAAATAAAAGCTTGCCTCATCCGCTTCGTTCGATAACTAGTACTTTGCTTGTCATACTTTTTATATTTTTGCATATGACGCACATGCTCGGTTTACTCATCCACGAAACATTGTACCGCTTTACAGCGATGCTAGGTGATCGAAGCGCGACACGTGGAGCTTCGAAATAGCCAGAGATGTCGCAGCCGCCGTCGAAACCCCATGGAAAACCCGGACCAGGGGGTAGCTGGACGCCCAGACCGAACGTGTCTGGCCAGTACAGACCTCCTTCTCCTTACAGTCCCACGGGTTCGCCGCATCCTCAGCGAGCTCGAGGACCACCTACTCCGGTTCATCATGCTCATCCTGCGTCGCCCTTGACGTATACTGGAATGAGGCACCCGATGAGCCCAGTGCCGATTGGAATGCCGATTTCTCCTGGAATGTCGCCTGTTTTTGGATCGCCCACAGGATACATACAGTGCCCTAGACCCAGGTGGCCGTCACCGATTCCAGTAGGAAGTCAAGCGCCTAGGCCTTTTATACCGATGCAGGTACGTTGTTTTTCGAAGCGGTGTCACGAGCGATAATAGTATTCCGTATCAAAATCGGTAATTAGGAATCGTGCATGAAGTTTACTGACATTGAAAAGTTTAAATGGAAATTAATAATGAGATTTATCGATGCTGAGAATTTTAGATTGAATTTTGGGATATCGTTAGTGGGATTTATCGTATCGTATGTGAAATTGATCTTCGCTGAATGCTTACTGGGAATTGATAACAGAGTTTATTTCGTGGTACTGAGAATTTGGATGGGAATTGGTTAGGAAATTGATCGTGCAGTATAGAAGGTTTTAGGTGGAATTTAATTCTTGAAAAATTAATAACGGAAAATTTAGCAAATGCATGAATTTTTTATCAAGCTGGTTAACCGATAATATGTAATACCCATGGTAAAGAAATATAATTTTCTTTAGGTATTCAAAATGTTTAGAACCGATCTTGAATTTAGAGCGTAGCAGGGGAAATACTGTTCTTAGTATTTTGGTTATCGTATTCTGGTTAAATAACTTGCTGCGAGGTAATGCCGAATAACGTACAATCGAGAAGAATCGTGGAAACGTGAGATTCGGTGGAAAGTAAAGCAGCGAGATTTACCGTATTCTTGGATCCATTAGTCATTGGGATAGGCAGTACCGATCAGTTAACATATAGATAGCTGCTAACCGGCTAGTTCTAAACACAGACCATCGTACGAAATTGTCGGCGAAACAGGAAACGTTGCATGTTAAATCATACTGACGGCACGAAACACGTGTCAACTTCCTCGAGAAAGAGAAGTCCGGCATTTCTCGAGGGATCTTAGTCTCGAGAATAGATGTTCTTTCGTGACAGGTGAAATGCCTTTTCTAACTGGTCGTTTGATTTTACAATTTTATCAACTTTTACAACTCATTTAACGAATAAGATTTGCACAAGTTTCAGACGGTTGGTCGGTAGGTTAATTTTCAACATGTATTTAAACGTTATTAAACAACATTATTACAAAACAAAATTACAACGTGTATCGTTTAAATTTTTATTGTAGACTCGGATGAAAAAGTTGTAAAAATGCCACCTTTACCAATGCCAATTTTCTCAAATTTTGTTTACGCGTCATCTAGTAAATTAATTCTTTTGACTCGTCGATAAAAAAAATCTAATCGTTCGGTCCAATTTTAAACAGACTATCTTGTTCTACAGGGTGTTCTAATATATATGTATATACATTAACGCGAGTGCGATTGTAGTTGCTGGATTTTTTTAATGTGTATCACCATTTGTTTTCGTTACGAATGCTTCTCAAAGAAACATCCAGGCGTGTCGAAGAAGATCCGGGCTGCTTCACAGTGAAAATTCGCCACGTGTACCGTTCGTTTTTCACGCCCACGCGAACGCTCGTCTGACTGGCCGAGGCAACACGACGAAATAGGAACACCTAAATAAAATGTAGGCCGCGGCGAGTTCCAACGACCGGTTTTCTCAAACGCGCGCCAGGTGTGAATGCACCGTTAAATGACAGAATTTACGTATATTTTTTCGATAAAGGTTCGCGAACCTTGTTGTGCACCTCGCTATTGTTTGTTTCGCTGTTTCGCACGTTCGAGTAGAGAGGATGAGCAGGAAAGATGAACATGGATCGCGTGGCAATACGTGGAAATGGAAGATGATAAAATAACGAGATACGCGACTTACATATAATTTAAATTAGGCACTAAAAAAAAGAAAAAAATGTGGTTATTTAAAAGTAATACGTATGGGAATATGTATAGTAGATATACGGCACAACGTATTGTAAAATAATTACGTGGTAATTTATTCGAGGTAGAAAATGATTTTTTCTGAATTCTTCTATTATTTTTTTATCGATGAAGAACAAGGAAAGAGAAAAGAAATGGAAAGGAATAAACGACGAGGGGAAGAATGGCAAGGTATAGGAAAAAATGAGAAAGTATTGGAAAACTACCCTCGAATTTTTATATTTTATATCTTCCTCTCATTTTGACAATTTGCGATGTTGTTAAGAAAATGTTTAATTTAAAATTGGAACATCTGTTATACAAAATTTTGTTATATCTTATTGGCAGTATTCGTAATAAAGTAACGTACATATATTTTCCTCTTTTCATTTATTGGTGCGTTTTAACAGAGTTCGTTGGAAAGTGGCGCAACACCGCCCTTGGTCGGCGCACCACCGGAATACATGATTGGAACATACAGACCCGGTGAATACGAATATGTTGGAGTGCCATTGGATCACTCGCAAACGGAAGAAGAGTCCAGCGGACCCAGTACCGCCGAGATAATAGCTAACCAAAGTCAAGATTACGTGGATGAGAAGCTTGCCGAGTATCAGGCTACGATACAACAGCTTCAAAGTGAGTATTTCTTAGCAACAGTGTACATATTTGCACGTTTTTATGCGGTTCTTAAAACGATAATCCCAAATTTATCTCTTTTCTTGCTTGATAAGTTTATGATAACGATTAAAAATAATAGATTACAAGTAATAATTAGTATTAATCACATAGCTGTGTGTAACCAGTGTATTTTGAAGAATTATGGCGTGAGAAGTTCTTCATTGGACGAGACAGTTTTTATAGAAATTTTATAAACGTCAAGTTTGCTACAAAATATACGAGTGCTAGATTAAGATTAAATGCTTGGGAACACGTGGACGAAAATTCGTTTTTATTGGCAGCTATCTCTAAGAAACGTTACTTCTGTGCAACGTAGCGTTCAAGATAGACATTGACAATGATCTAACGAAAAACCGATGTTCCAATGCCGAATGTTAAGCGATATTTTTGGCAAGCACGAAATCAATGAACATTCCATTGCCAATTGAGAAACTTTATGGATTATTTACTACCATTGAAAAACGCTCGTGGAAAGTGAAATCTATAAAGCTGATTAAGAATTAGCGATAATCCGTGTTTCCTATGATTTTCTCTCATCGCGAATAATATTTATACCGCGGTATAAAAAACTTGTTATTGCGGATCACGCGAAAAACTTGCGGTTCTACGTGTAAATACGATAATTATCAGGAAACCGCTAATTCATTCGAACAATTCCAGTGTTTATTATGGCATCTTGCGCAAATGGAGTCGCGTATACAACGATATGATGCACTATCCTTTTGTGGCTTTTTTTATTGGATAAGTGCGTGGAACGAGTAAGCGGCAGGTTTTATGAAGTTGGAAATATTCGTTTACACGTGTTATCATTTTCCGTCTGTCCCTAAAACGATTTTAAACTCGAAACACGATGGATACTTTGCCAACGTTTACGAAAGATGCATAAAATTTATGCGCGCGTTGAATATATGAATTTAATGAGTTTCTAAGAAATGTTCGAATAATCACTGCTTAGTTATATCATCGACTGTATCGTTTTTAACCAAACCACGCTTGTGTCTGGCAATCGATTAAGTTGAGTTACTTAAGTTTACCGCACTGCAGTGTAAAAGAAATGGAAATAGCAGATTAATAAAACGCTAAAATAGCGAAATATTAGAATATTAAATATCGGAGAAATCGACTATCGAATTCGAGATCATCTCAAGAGTCGGTAAGTTTGCACAAAATCTCAACGTCGAAATATCACAAATTATTATAATATCATAAACTATCTTAGACGAGTTCTGAGATTCACAAGCTATTAGAATACTATGAGTACTATATACGCGATAAAAATTGCACTGGAACATTGAAAAGCTCAGTTTTAATCTTCTCGAACATGAAATTTCTTTTTAACTCGCTTATTTCGAACCGTGTGCCGGACCTACCGCAAAAAATTGGCAAGAATGCAATTTGCATATGAATCGGTTTGCGTACAAACTCTTTTGGAACGGACTAGATTCATGAAATTCATCGTGCAAAGGTTATGGATCAGTCTTTATTGATCGTTCACGCACAGGTGCCCCTGTATGCGTGTGATCTGCATACTTCTATGTTGAACCGTGTAGGAGGAATAGACGACGATGTCCAGCCTATTTATAAGTGTGACGAAGCACCTGCCGCGGGTCGTTCATGATTGCCACTACTCACATTTTTCTGTCTCGAAATTCAGATCGATAGGAAGATTCGAAAAATCTATCATTTAGCAAATGGTAAATGTCACGATAGAGCAGTACTCCGGATGCTTTGGTCAGAAACGTTTGTTTCGCTGCACTTTGATGATCTGTGAATGAAATCTACACTCTCGTCTTATGTTGGCACGCGATGTTTGCACCGTATTACGTAGCAGTGACGCATTGTATCGGTCTGTTTATCAATTTATTTCAGTTTCGTTCAATTTATTTTGGAATACGTTTACGTTGGTTAAGCAGTGAGTCGATTTTTAATCGTAGCTTCGAATTCTTTCTCGTTTATCTAAGTTTTGAATCGGTACAGATTTTTGGTTCGTCAGCGTACATCTTAATTTTTAGACGATGTTTTCTTGTGCGCAATTTTACGATTGTCGTAAAAAAGTTTACGATTCTGTTCAATTTTCCATGTTTACGTATATAATGGACTATTTTATTCGATTTTATGTACACTAGTGGGTAAGAGGAACGATTTACGGAAAGATCTCCGCAGTAACTTACACTCTGTCAGAGTAATTTCTTCTGAAGCGACCTGTAGTAGGCCATATTAAACGAAGCATATGCGCGGTCTCCTAATTTGTATTCCGACTTGCGTCTAGTTCGTCCATTAGTCAGCGTAGCTATTTTTGAAACAACCTGCGGAACGAAGAAAGTTTATCAACGATCTGTTCTTTGTGTTTACATGTACGCGTTCTCCTATCGAACAGATGTTTGTTTGTTACCGATAAAACGATATAATCTGCCAATACTTGTTGGGAAAGTGTTCGATACACGATTAAATGGTAATCGCAAACGACTCTAGTAATTAAGGACACGTGTTTTGAAAAAATGTTCCTCAAATGAAATTGCTCGTTGATACATTGTTTAATAATTATTTCATAATAAATTAAAACGTTCCGGCTTAACGTAGCCTGTACAACGACTTGAGATACGATATCACTTGGTGATAAGCACGTATTTCAAGCAACAATTAAGCTCAATAGTTTAAACACGAAAAACAATTCCAAACGTCAAGGAAAGAACGAATAATATTGAAAAATTTGGAACGCAAGTATGCGACAGAATTGACGTTTTTACAGCGTCTGCGTTGTATCGAATGGATATAATTGAGATAAAAAAGACGAGGATCGTGCAAACATGTGTCATGAGACGATACGACGAGCTTGTAAAGCATCAGCCAGAGGCTGCGATTCCCGCTGTTTTGTTTATTAGTTACGATTATCACGTGCGTTACGCAACAATGACATGTGGATAACGCGTCGGTGTTTCGTAGAGCAGTATGAACTATCGATAAGACGCGTATTATATTTCTTACGACATTCTACCAACGATATCGCTCGTTCTTTATGCGGTTTTGTCAAATGAACTAGTTCCATGACCAATTAAATTCTCTGAAATCCTATGAATTCTTACGTCGTTTTCTATATATAAACTTTACGACACGTTCATTTCATATCAGTAGATATCATAGATATAATTGTGGATTAATAGAGACAGGAAAGAGAAACCGGTTCGAATCGGACTATCGATAAAACATGTTATTCTCGGTTATAGCGATGTATGTCTTCGAATATTTATTACGTTTCTAATTTCTGTTCTTCCAAGATTTTGATATGGATCGATGACATTGTCGAAGCAATTGGCATCGCGTAGGCGACTCCGTCGATTCCCTTTGGATAAACGTGACTCTCTGGTCGCCGGTAATTCAGCTTCGCTGGTTTATCTGAAAATAAAAAAGGAGTCAATGTAAATTGTCTGTCGCACGCCTCGTCACCGAAGGAAATAGAATCGTGGACCTCTTGTTGCGATTCGTTAATAGCATCGGAGTGCTGCTTCAATGTTTCGCGAACGACACTCACCGATAGTCCCTTGCAAAAGTGCCAACAGCTTCTTGGCAAGTGACAGCACGTACAAAACATCCGCTCGTTATCGATGACCATTAAACCATTTAATTAAACTATTCGTCGACGCGGCGTATCTGAATAATTTAGGTCTTCTTATTAGATTAATTACAAACCTCTTTCCATCCATCGACAGTGAGAACCGAGTACTTGAAACGAGGAACCTTTTTTCATAAAAAGTATAACTAGCTTTTTATAAGAATAGACGTGTAATTAAAATCTCCTTATGCCTTGAGGGACAATCACTGTCTTCCATAAGTTCCCACGGTTACGTCACTTGTCCTTCCTCTTTCTTCGTCGTCGTGCCAATCAAAGATTAAACGTATACCTAGCCTGGTTGTAAATTCTGTTACAAAGTGTTAAAAGCTTTCCGAGAGGAAGAGTAGCTGTCGACGTTGTGAATAGCAATTGTTTCGAAACAGTGGAACCATTGTTTCGAAATACCAAGTGATAGAACTTGGTCCGATTTTGTACAGCGTAGGATGTGAAAGAAAATTGTGTCGTTACCTCGCGTAAATTTGTCTTATATACTTTCATCCACTGAAATTTATAATGTAAATATTCTACACTTTAAAATATTTCAATGTTTTCTCGTTAAAAGTATTTTACTTCGCCATCGACTAGCTTTACAAATTCTTTCAACGTATCTATTAAAACAATCATAAACGAAGGTTATTAGTAGCACACGTATAAAACGATATTTCACTTTGTCTCATCTTCCTTTTGCTATTATTAAAAGATCATAAATATATTAAAAATATCGTTTAATTGGAGATAATTTCTTAACAGCTGCCCGATACATTTACAACGAAACTTATCAGACAGGACTAGGTCGAATCCCTAACGCAGAAACTTCCTCTTCTTACCTCAAACCACTCGACTTCGTTTCCCACTCTCAGACCTACCGCAATTCCCAGCGGTCGCAATTTTCTCAAGGGGCTCGCCCGATACAAAAATGGAAAAACGTATGCCAATGCGTGTGACACGCGGAATACCGAGGACACCAGGACTCTGTCGAAGAACACGTTCAAACGGTGGCGCGAGAAGTGACATTTAACTGGCTGCGGAGGAGAAGGACGCAGGATAAAAGCATCGATCGACGTTGGCATCAGGAAGGTTAGACGAGAGAGTGCGAACAACGCGAGAGAGGAAAGGAGGAAGAGGAAGAGAAGTCGGTAGGGCGTCGACGACGACGCGTCGGTTTGTGGCGCATGGGTTCGTGGCATCGTCATGGACCTCGTCATCGTGCGCGATCTCCTCTTCTGGTGGACGTCGCGGCCGTGGCGTCGGTAGAGTCGGTGGTCGTGGTGGATGTCCTCGTGAGCGTGCAATGCGGAACGTAGGCAGGGAGAATGTTACGACTGGGGGTATAGGAGGGCACGGAGGGCACACAGCACGACGAAACGAGGTGGGGACCCGGCGAGAGGTCGGGACCAGCGAGAGGCACCAATATCGAACCGGCGGCCGTGGTGCGCGGCCAGAGTGCATTCCGTGAGCGATAGACGCGTATCGCACATCAGACAGTCGCCGTGAACAGGCAGATATGCGCGCGTGTGTCGTTCTTCGTGTATACGAGGTAACAACAGCTAGGTAACGATCATTTCTAAGTATTATTCGATCCGTTTCGGTAGAACGGAGAAGATCGCGTGGAAAGGAGGAGCGTGGCCACGCGCCACTAGGACAAAACGAAAAAGAAAGAAAGAAAGTAGCGGAAAAGGTGTCACAGTGAGGTTTTTCGCTTTGACCGGCGAGACGACGAAGACGGGAGGCGCAGCGGGTGCTGCCGATGTACATACGTGGTGGTGCGCGTAGCAGGGTGTGGTGTGCGGAGAACAGGTGTCCAGAAGCGCAGCTCGACCGTGAAACGAGCAGAAACCGGAAACGTACGGGGCCGGTGCTCGCACGTCACGATGAATTTTCGGGCTGGCTAGCCCGTAGAGGGAACGTACTCGCATGAACATCATCGGCGAGAAACCTCTTTGAGACACGGTGGTGGTTAGCGAGGTGACGAGTCATGTCACACACACCATCGAAGAGCGCGAGTCCAGCCGGCAGCCGGGGTAGCCCTAGCAGCCCGAGCACGCCACGTGGAGGCCGTCTCCGCGATAGGGTCAACTTCTTCATCGAGCTGTTCGAGGATAAGGAGGCTAGACGAAATGCCGGACAATTTAGATCGCCGACGAATCCCAGACCTTCGTCCGGACCTTCTTCGCGACCATCCTCCAGAGCCAGCGATTCGTCGTTCGAGGAGAGCTTCGAACGATTGGTGGAAGAAGGTGAATTGAACGGTTCGAAGGTGGTCAAATTTGAGAAGATCACTATGCGAAAGAGCGTGAAAGAGATCGGCAGCGGTGTGTCTAGCTCGCAACAACGAGCTTTACTCGCGGAATCGAGCAGAACACCGAGCGAGGAACACGCCCTCGAGGACTCGGCTTATCAGAGTCATAGCCACGGTGCTCCGAATTATGGGAGTAAATCCAGCTCGGTCACGTCGTTCACGAGATTTCCATCCGAAGAGAGTTTGTCGCATAAGAAGGCCAGTAGCCCTCAGCATCATCTGGGTCTGGACGATCGAACGCCGTCCGAGTGGTACGCGGAATATCGTACTCAGAGCTTCCAGAACGTCGCCACCAGGATCGAATATGTGCGCAGTAAGAGCGAGTACGATGCACACATCGCCGAGATTAAAGGTATTCCTTTTTGTTTCTTCGATCCGCTCTTTGTTCTTGCTGACTCCGATCGGGAAAGAGGGTGTTGCCGGTGTTCACACACCTTCAGGGTGTGTTTGATTTCGGATGCGATTGAATATCGGTTTTTAACCTTTCAATGATTTTCTTACATCTTGTAATTATTTTCGAATAGAGGAACTGTTTCATAGTTCTTGTAAGAATTAGGTATGTATTTGGTTGGAATTTCAGTTACTATAAGGAGAATCTTCGAACAATCTGCATCAGGATCGTATCATGGAAGAAAGACATTCCTGATATTGTGAAAAGTATTCCACAGATACCGATTTGGTAGACGCTGGTTCTAGAATTTAATCGATTCTTGTCTTAAATTAGTCGTAGACAAAGTAAAAATGAATTTTCTTAGTATAAGGTCAAGGATAGCGGAATTATTCCAGATATCGTGGTATTTCGCACGTTCTAGAGAGATAAAAACAGACGCTCTTATCGAATTTACGTAACTCTGTGATTCTCTGTTCCGTTAAATATGATATGTCATTGTGATTTGTACAATGCAAATTGTTGTAATAATGGAACTCGTGCTACGCGTGTTTTCGAGTTTCTTCGTAAGAACTCCCACGAATCGCTTTGATTCGGTGGAAGAACAACTTCCACCACCTCTCCACCAACTTTACGAGCCACTGTCGCGACTGCAAAGAACTCCGACTTTGTCTAGCTCGGTGTTAGCACCGGTCAATACTAGGAACGTTGCATCAGATAACAGCAACAATAGGGAAAAGATGATAAGATTTCTTAAAAGGGTATAAATGTACAAAGATCAAGGTTCTTACGTTTTCTTACACATTCCTAGTATAATTATCCGTCGTTTGTTCTTCGTTTTGTCTTATTATTCGATAAATTATCCTTCGTTTAATTGGCCGTTGATTCAATTGATCAACGACTTCTTCGAGGTCCACGATCGATCTATTTACACTTAAATGGGTTTTGTCGGTTCTCCGATAGTTGAACGCTACGGTTGATACCTTCCGGTGACGATGATCGATCGCCCGTCGTGGAAATTAAAATAAAATTACGCATTGACCTAGATTCACCGACGACACACGATGGCGATTCATTACTCGTTAGTCTGAAAGGACGCCCTAGGTCCTTTTTATTCTTTCTCACGTTGACAATCCACGGTTACCAGGCGTGCGGCAATAAAAATCGATGAATCTCCTTGTTACAACTTTATTCGATTGAATTTTATCAGGCCTTTGTACGTATGAAATCGGTTTAATTCGTATCTGGCTGGAATCAAGTTGTCGTCAAGACACGCGTTTCTCTGTGTAGCTAATCGATTTAAGCGAAATCCTAATTATCAAGATACATATGGTAGCTTAATTAGAACATGAAACAATCTTAAGCCAAATCAAATTTTTGTAATTGATATACGTGACTCACCCCTAAGTGAATATAAACTTTTACCACGTACTCGACCACTTTAATTCGAATTTAATTCGATACTAACCCAAACTCAATTTTTCCAATGAAAATACAATGCTTAATCCAAATCTGATACAATTTGAATCTCTTTCATAAAGCTACGTTTTCTGGTATCTTTCCCAAAGTTACTTTCAAACGCGAAGAATTCATTGTGGCTCGCGTTAGATCATATTTATTTGTTAAATTGCATAATACCAATCGATGTTACTGTAATACCATAACACCTACGGAAATAGATCAATGTTGCCATAATACCCGCTGAATCCTATCGAAATCAGTTTACTTCGTATTATCTCAAATTTGCATCATTCCCCTCAATGTAGAACATTTTCTTACTGTCCATTGTTTTAGATAATGTCACGTAATCAAAATTTCCAATTAAGCGTGTTATGCGCCGATATTTCGACGTGAAAAATAAAATTCCAATCTCTCGAGTCCTAATTTCTTTCCATTGTCTCCCCCGTTTTCAAATCGCGTCGGAGTTTCTCGCTTAACAGAAAGGAAGGGACGCGGACGAAGAACCCGGCTTTCTCAGCGATCAATAAGTTATTCGCGGCCGTTAAGTACCATATTAGCAATTCCCTCATGGGGACCTCGTGGTACTTTTCTTGGTGGCGACGCACGTTCGCGACCAACCGGATCGACTCTTACGAAACCGTGGCGAACACGGAACGACGTCCTCGTCGTCGCAAGAACTTGAAATAATCAGCGAGGATTAGATAAGGGAAAGACGTTCTTAACTGGTTTTAAGTCTAAAATAGATAACGCGGAACGCAGTCATAAGGGTCAGACCTGGTTAAACCAGTCGTTCGAAACTCGACGTAACGAACAAGGTCTGATACGACGTTGCCATTTTCCGGTGATGCGGTATTTTGCAATTTGGAAAATTTATATTTGTGGTATTAAAACTACTGGATTTGTCGATATGACGAATTTTTTATTCTTTATAGAAATTTGATAGATTTACATTTTTCATCTGAATTGCTGGTTAAATGTTTTGGAAGTTACATCGTTCGCCTGCATTGGGCTTCGTGTCGCGTAAATCTTTATCTTCTGTGTTTCTTGATTGTCATCGTTGATCGATAACGTTAATTTGCGGTTTACGCTCGATAACGTTGATTTGCGGTTTACGCTCGATAATCGCATTGCCCACGCTCAACACTTTGCACTACGTGGGATAAAC
Organism: Bombus vancouverensis nearcticus; assembly: GCF_051014615.1. Taxonomy (NCBI): domain Eukaryota; kingdom Metazoa; phylum Arthropoda; class Insecta; order Hymenoptera; family Apidae; genus Bombus; species Bombus vancouverensis. Next base: position 17,562,463 of record NC_134917.1, on the reverse strand, counting down.
CGGAAAGATCGGTTGTCGACAAGTCGACAATATTTTCATGGCCACGGTCGACATCGCCGGTGTTCAAAATACGTAATATGTAGAATACGAACAATACAAGCTATTTCGCTGTAATTTTCCCACACTACATATTCATTATTCGAATAAAGTGTCTAAAAACTTCTTCTAAAACGACAGGTAAAGAATAGGATGTCTGCGATTCAAACATTAAAACTAAACGATTGAAGTATAAAACCTGTTCAAAATGGAAGCTCTTAGCTATATATTTTAGAAAAAATCGTATCCATCAAATACATCCTTTGAATTTTATGAAATCTTTAGCAATTGAAAAATTCCTCAAAATCTATATCTATAAAATTTCTATGAAAAAGTACGAATCTTTTTAATTTTATGAAATCTTTAGCAATTGAAAAATCTCTCAAAATTTATATCTATAAAATTTCTATGAAAAAGTACGAATCTTTTTAATTTTATGAAATCTTTAGCAATTGAAAAATCCCTCAAAATTTATATCTATAAAATTTCTATGAAAAAGTACGAATCTTTTTAATTTTATGAAATCTTTAGCAATTGAAAAATCTCTCAAAATTTATATCTATAAAATTTCTATGAAAAAGTACGAATCTTTTTAATTTTATGAAATCTTTAGCAATTGAAAAATACCTCAAAATTTATATCTATAAAATTTCTATGAAAAAGTAGGAATCTTTTTAATTTTATGAAATCGTTAACGATTGAAAAATCCCTCAAAATTTATATCTATAAAATTTCTATGAAAAAGTAGGAATCTTTTTAATTTTATGAAATCTTTAGCAATTGAAAAATCCCTCAAAATTTATATCTATAAAATTTCTATGAAAAAGTACGAATCTTTTTAATTTTATGAAATCTTTAGCAATTGAAAAATCTCTCAAAATTTATATCTATAAAATTTCTATGAAAAAGTACGAATCTTTTTAATTTTATGAAATCTTTAGCAATTGAAAAATACCTCAAAATTTATATCTATAAAATTTCTATGAAAAAGTAGGAATCTTTTTAATTTTATGAAATCTTTAGCAATTGAAAAATCCCTCAAAATTTATATCTATAAAATTTCTATGAAAAAGTACGAATCTTTTTAATTTTATGAAATCTTTAGCAATTGAAAAATCTCTCAAAATTTATATCTATAAAATTTCTATGAAAAAGTACGAATCTTTTTAATTTTATGAAATCTTTAGCAATTGAAAAATACCTCAAAATTTATATCTATAAAATTTCTATGAAAAAGTAGGAATCTTTTTAATTTTATGAAATCGTTAACGATTGAAAAATCCCTCAAAATTTATATCTATAAAATTTCTATGAAAAAGTAGGAATCTTTTTAATTTTATGAAATCTTTAGCAATTGAAAAATCCCTCAAAATTTATATCTATAAAATTTCTATGAAAAAGTACGAATCTTTTTAATTTTATGAAATCTTTAGCAATTGAAAAATACCTCAAAATTTATATTTATAAAATTTCTATGAAAAAGTAGGAATCTTTTTAATTTTATGAAATCTTTAGCAATTGAAAAATCTCTCAAAATTTATATCTATAAAATTTCTATGAAAAAGTACGAATCTTTTTAATTTTATGAAATCTTTAGCAATTGAAAAATCGCTCAAAATTTATATCTATAAAATTTCTATGAAAAAGTACGAATCTTTTTAATTTTATGAAATCTTTAGCAGTTGAAAAATCGCTCAAAATTTATATCTATAAAATTTCTATGAAAAAGTACGAATCTTTTTAATTTTATGAAATCTTTAGCAATTGAAAAATCCCTCAAAATTTATATCTATAAAATTTCTATGAAAAAGTACGAATATGTCGTTTTGACGATGCTGCTGGCATAAATGCCAATCGATATCAACAAAATTAATAAAACTAGTCAAACATCGTTCCGATGATTCGAAAACGAAAGTCAAATTCGAGATCCTGTACAAAGGTTGAATATTAAAAAACCGCAAAATGTTTGCGATCGTGGTATCGAATAGCCATTGATTGGTTGTGCTTCGTTTACGAGACGCTGGTCGTTATCTTGACCTAACAAGCTTCGTTTTATTTGCATTCGTGAGCAATAGACCGGTTCGTTGCCCTGTTTCTCGATCAACCAGAAAACGATTCGCGTATGGCGACTATCGCGACTAACGTTTACCGGTATCGGTGCCAAAATGTATCCGTGTCTCTTCAAATTTTCGTTAACTTTGCTTTGCTTATTCGCGTCTGATTCGGCTACTAAACACCTTGCGTCTAAACTTTCCTGATAACTTTGCTCTACTTTTTCCTCGTTTTTCTCAAGCAGAACATTCAGGCATGCTAAATTACTTTTTTACAACTTTCTTGGCCGTCTACTCAACTTTAATTCACACTCGTCGACATTTTCATTTAGGTATCGCCGATTTCACTCCCAGCTACGTGTTATCATATTCAGCGAAACAGATTGTCATAATCTGCACAGTCATCTTTTAAACCATTTTTTATTCGACAGAAAATATTCGAAATTTGATATGAAACGGATTGAACATTTTCAAACTTCCCGTGATATGCAGTCACTTTTAAAACATTCCGTTTTATAAATAGCACATTAAGAAAAACTTATCGAGATTAAAAAATTATTGTTGAAATAAAGTACGCGATATAACTGTATGCAATATATTTATTTGCTAACGGAGATAATCTTTTCGTAAGGTGCACGAAGATTTCTACATCCATCAAAGATCTCTTTAACGTTATCCATGCGTTATTAAAAATAAATGTTTCAAATCAATAAAATAAAGAATTAATTTAATACGAGCTTAATAGAAATTATCTCGTTATCGGGTTCAGCCTTCGGTTAAGAACAAAATTTTCCTCGTCCAGCTAATGTAATATAAATAGTCGGCGATATTTGCACGTGGCAGAAGTACAGAGAGCGCGAAGACAGCGGGATAGTGTTCGATTTAATTGAACATAGTCTTCCTTGATCGGGAGGACGGAATCGAATCGTCGGCGTTCAGATAACGCGAACAGCGGCCACGTTAAGAAAAGAACGGCGGTGAGAGCGAGGTCAAGGTCTCCTGCGGTTCTCCGGTCCCCTAACTTATTAAATCCTTACGTCACCACACGTTGGCCAACGTACGAATCGGACGTTCATCGAATAGGCCTTCGAGTAATCGGAATCTCAGTCTCGTCTTTTGTTGGAGTTCGTAGGTATCGCGTGGCTCACTTGACTAAGCGTTTTAGAAAGAAAAAATATGTTGCGTCAGCATCTACGATATTACGCTGACAAACGATCGTCGTTATGCGACACCCGAGTCCTGACATACGAATTTCGTAGGAAGAATCGAGGAAAAGAAGGTCGAGGAAAACACGTCTGTTTTTGAGAATTTTTTAGAATCAGTGGAGTTCTGCCTACGGTTTGTAATGTATAGATGAGTAGATTCAGCGACAGTAGTCGGACCAATCGGTCATTCGGGCAATAATTAAAACGCCAACGATAAATAAATATACAATTAAAACATTTCAACAAATACAGTTCACGTAAATGGAATTTGTATTTATGATTTTACGTTATTTAGAGATGAATGAAATTAAAGTAATATACATGAACTTGAACCGAAGATATTGGAATGAAAAGCAAGCACAGTGGAATAGTACTTTAGAAGATAACCGCTGAAGTAATCGATGAAATATTAAGTATATGGATTTAGAAACTCTTCTGATCATGGAACATTAAACGAAAACAATAAGCAAACGAAAAAAGCTGAAAATGAAATCCTCGATTCTTGGAAGAGATAAAATCGATATAACAAAATGCTGGATAACGTGATACGCTCGATTTCATGACAGACACCTTAAGTCAGGTGTAATAAATTGGACCAAGGGAACGAATGACAGTTGCGTAAAAACGACGAGGTTCGCTGTCGAAGAACAAACGATCGTTCGTCATCAGCGATGAAAAATACACGTAACGATTGTTAGGATTCATGTCGAGGCAGTGTGTTTCAGAATCTGACACGATCGAACGTAGCATTGTGTTGCGTATAAAACGTAATATAGTAACTCGTATTAATAGTAAACGATGACGTTATTGGGCGTCAGTTCAAGGCTACTCTCCGAGCGTACTCGCTTTGTCTGGAACCTTTTGCTCCGTCTTTCCTTCTCCAACCTTTCCCAGTCCTATATTTTCTCTCTCTGTCAGTCATATTTTGACTGTTCTCGTCTTTCTTCCATGTCTGGTTTTTAAGGCAATCTTCCGTTTTACGATTCTTCTTCCCCTTCTCTCGTTTTACGATCCCCTTCTTCTTCTTCTTCTTCTTCTTCTTTCGTTGCTCGATTAAAGGGAAGATTCTGCAAACTTTCCATATTTCTGTTACACAAATTTGCTTGGTTATTCGTTGTTACCTCTGAAATTATTGTAAATCCTTGTCCACGCTTTCGATCGTGACGGATGCGATCGAAGATATCTAAAATTAATCGAGATATCTTTCATCATCGCGTCTGACGTGCGTTATTATATACATTTGCTTGGAATCTTTTTTGGCGAAGGCGTCAACGTGGCGTCAAAGTTACCTTTACATTTTCTTCAAGCGAGTCATTCTGCTTCGAGCATCTTCGTTCATACGTTCAATTCGCATATAATTCATATTCCATCTACGAAATTCCAAATTTATTGCTTCGAGCTTATAGAGAACTCGAGAGCTCTCGAGAGCGTAAGAACTAACAGCAACTCGAGAATTAATAATTCCAATGATCCGAGTCTAGATAGAGATCTTCTTTACACAAATTCTAAAGATTACCATCGTCAAATAGAAATTGCACGAATCACACGGTAAATCAAGAGCAGTAGATTACATTGTTTTTCTTTTTATCGTATCGAAACCCGTAACGAACGTTACGGTAGCAACAATTTGTTCCTCTCGGTATTGTACGCTATTGTTCTTTTCTTTAACGATTATAGTGTCTATAAAACATCGTGCACCATACAAAACCATATAGAAAATATTTTACGTCTCACAGTCACGGTCATTATCTCTACAAAATGAATAACCGATTTACCAATTATACTTTAAATAAAGGAAACAGATTACAACACGTTATTTTGCTTTTCATCGCGTCTGGCGTATCTATCTGCTTCCGTCCGGTTTCTCTCGATACCGGTTCTATCTCGTCTACCTGCTACAGACACCAACCGTCTCGTTCTATCTGCAGCTAGATCCGCTAACTTTATCTTCGTCTAGTCGGGCTGGTTAGTCGTCTGAACCGAGCGAACGAGAAGCGCGAAATTGCAGAGCGCGCGATTTAACAAGGGGGAAGGATTTCCTGATGAGGAATCGGCGCAACCTGCCAATCCAATTGGGTCGATCGATAATCTGCTAGCGAGCCGGCGTTCATATTACGGGGCTTTAATCGCCAATGAAAGACAAATTCGATCCAAGATGCTACGAACAACGTGTTTCTCTAGGCTTCGTGGTAATCGGATTTCGTTTCTTTTTTTTTTCTTTCATCCAAAGTCGTACAAGTGATACTTTACATTCGCGTATTATCGTGGATGATCCATAGGTTTGATAACGATCCGATAGATCTCGAAGTCGATAGAGATGGATCGTTTCGTTCGCAAATAAAAGACGAAAGGTACCAGGTACCTCGTGTTAATCGAATATTATTTTTTTACTTTCTCTGATTTTTCTCCGACGCCAAGTCAGACCTTGAAAATGGCGGGGGCGAAAATGAATAAAAACGAGGGAAGAATTAACGAAATAATATTTAGCGATGGAAAAGTGACCTTTGGCTTATTCGTACGAAAGACGATCCAACGCCTGGTCGCTCGAAATCTCAATTTCTTTTTTGCTTGCCACGGTAATTTAAAACAGCGTCATATATTCGACAGTAGCGCCTTTGATAATTTATATTTAGAACGTAATACTTTAGGTGTAACACTCGCGATGTGGCATTTTTGCGCGCACGTGGCGTGCAGGTGCATTCCCATTCAGAAACGCCTGGCAATTATCGTCGATGAGTTCGCAACATCTTGGAAATTGAATGGAGTATTCGTTACTAGACCAAACATAGACCAAGTACCTCCCGTTAAGCGATTACCTATCCCTTAGACACGTGATGGACAGGGTTAAGCCATTACGACAGCTTGCAACCTCTATATTCTATATTCGTCCCTGGATCATTGAAAATGTCGTGCCAGGGACGTAAATATCATGGAAAAATAAAAACGAAATTCTTGCCACTTCTTTGTAGTTAAATAAATAGAAGATAACGTCAATAATGACGTCATTCTTATTTTATTTACTCTGTTAAGTCATAGTAATTTAAGAAGCACAATTTGCAATTTTAATAAACACTGATGTAATAAAAATGAAACCCTCTAATTAGACGAATCCACCCTCTAATGGATGGTCTGAATATTCTTTTTCTTATAAAAAGTTCTAATCGATACTTGTAGGTCGTAACTACAAGGCCAACGCCGTAACTAGATCACTTTTTGAATCGAGACGCTTACAATTAGCATCGTGAGATACTTGAGAATGAAGTTACGATAACGTCCAAAACGTTTGAGATATGCCAAACCTCGTAACAGAACTGAACGGTGGAATTTAATTTAATTTAATTTAAATGATTACTATGTCGATTTGAAGTTCCGATGTCTGACCAAGAACCGAACGAATCTACTGAACGATTCTAATGGTCACAGGGAACCGATCGATAACGTCGCGTCGATGACATTGCTCAGACTCCTAAACGTCATTTACTCGAGACTTTAATAAATCATTGGCGCGCTAACCGTCATAGTGCAAGAGTTGCACACCACCAGCCTCGTGTTCTCTATTTATAGACGTGATACTTTTATTCCAAACACGTTGTTAGTTTCAAGAAAAGTTACGCGATTCGAGATTCGCTTCTCCGTCTTCTTCTTTCTCTCTCTTTTTATCTGTCGTCTCAACCTTGCGAATCTCGTTAGAAAAAACGAATGTTCCCCTTACTACTCGACCTCAATCGACTGGCGTACGAGCGAGTTTACAGCCTATTCGAGGACGAACGTCGATTTCATACGAGGATTAATCGCAGAAAGACAACTTCGGCAAGGATATCAGCGGTCGAGGCACGGTCGGCACGCACGCCACGAATTTTCTCCAATTTGCTTGACGAGCAACAATGGTCGGCTGGCGGCATGCGATCTTACTTCATCCCCTCTGCACTCTCATTAGCAAGTAATTAACAAACAATCACGCGTACAAACACACGGTCGTAATGACCCGGCATAAATTCCATTCTTTTGTTTCATTTCATTTTTTAATTTATCATTTCCACGAAGAATGTTCTGTTGCCTGGAAAATTATTCAGGGAAAATACTACTTCGCAAATCGAGCGGCGAATATTGAAAACTGCAGGAAGAATAGGATTTGTCGAATTATGGAGATCTATAGAAATTTTATATTTTCCCTACTCTAGTAAGTTACCATTTTGATAATAAACTAGTCTCTTCTAGTCGATTTTTCTGATTATCGAAAATTAATTTTTTACTTTAATAGTTCGAGAATGGAAAATATCGAAAACTGGAAGAACAGATTCACGTAATTTTTGATATTTCCTCCCGATTGTTTTTCTTGTTTCCGCTGATCGACGAAACCTTTCGAAAATCGTAATATCGTAGTTGGAATGAATCGATCGAACGAGTTATTGGCTGGAACTCTCAAAACTTCGACCCTCGAACACCTCTCGCATCGTGTGTGCAACTGCATGCATAGTAAATGGCGTGCAGTTGCATTCGATAATTGGAAGTTAGGCTTTCGCGTTCTTACGAATGCGGCTCTTTAGGAAAGTCGTTGCAGTGAACATTATTATCCCGTTGTGTAAACTTGTTGCTGAAACGAGCTCGTGAGCCATTTTCCACGGTAATCGTCTCTAGAAACGTAAGTTAAGAATCACTAGACGTACTTCACTTTGATACTTATCTCTTCGTAATGTATTTTTGAAACGTTTTCAAGAGTTTGAGCATCGATAGACGTGGAACGTATCACGATGCGGAGCTTAAGTTTTATACATTGCAGTTTCAGTTGTATAATAGATCAATTCTCTTATCGCGCTGGGAATGTCAAGGCCTTGCTTCGTTATCTCAACCACCGTCTTGTAATCATGCTTGTTTAACGATCGTGAATTTCTTTCGCTAATATGACGAAAACAAACGTTAGATTGCCCTCTGTGATTAATTGTTTTTTTTTCTCTTTTAAGTCTAATTCTTTTACTTTTATAAACTTCCAGACATTCTGAGAAAATTCTACGATATTTCTTGATGTTTCTATTATACGACGCGGTATTTCAAAGTTATTATTTTCGATTGTTATCTACATCAGAATTATCTATGACACAAAAGCGCGACTGACGAAGCGATAAGAGAAAAAAGGCAAAATTGAAATGTTACTCTTTATCTTCAGATATTATGTTTCATTCCTTATGATCTGCTGGGACACAGAACCGTGTAAATATAGAGTAACAGTGGTGTAATAAAAATACGCAGAAATACACGGTTGATGAACCAAAGGAAATCGTAGATTCGTCACGGGTATCGTTTGTACGTCGCGATCAATTCGATATCCTTTGCAAACAGGAAATACAGAGTGGCTGCGTGATTCCTTTCATCAACCAGCAGTAGTTTACTGTACGAAATCAACCCTAACAGATACGAGTTTCCTTAGTTTACTATTAGCTGGATTTTATCAAAATCACGTTGTGTTTCTATTTATCCGATTAGTACATTTGACTAAGCTTTCAAATGAGAAGCAACGATGGAGAATAGAAATACATCGACGATTAAATTCGTAATGTGCGTTTGTAATTTCACGCAAAACTCCAGGCAAAATATATGAAAGAAGATAAAATGTACGAAACGACGTAACAGAATCGGCATAGAATACGTTTTATACGGAGATCGGAATGATATGTATCGGACAAAGTATTTCAAAGATTCAAGCTGTTAGAGTGGACGTGAGACTGGAAAATGGGACAAAGTGATCGATGAAGCAGACATCCTTCTTCGAAAGGATCGAGAAAACGGACAAGTTCGCAAGATTGCAGTTGGACGGAGTGATGAGAAGCTCGAGCCTTGTGAAATCAAGTCAGGAAAAGAGAACAAGGTGAGATGACGAGGGGAAAAAGCAGCCTTGCTCGATTTTCCCTTTTTCAAAAAGCATTTTCTGTTACACGGCCTGGGATTACCGGATGATCGGGACCGGAGAACCTTCGTCAATTTCACGAGATTGCAGTCGAGTAAAGAGAATAGAGGCCACGATCTAAAACGAGAGATAAAGGAAACTATCTATTATTTTCCTCGTTGGATGAAACATAATTTACCATACGAAATAAATAGAATTCTTACTCCGTCATGAACACCCATCTGTGTTACTAAATTGAACTCAAACAAAGAATTATAGAGAATAGAGAGAATAAAACGAAAAAAAGAGGAAAAGAATCCTCGAGTTGAAAGGATTGGACTTTAGAAAGAGAAAAGAGTGGGAGATAGAGAAAAGTTAATATAATCAAAAGAAAAATGTCGATTATCTTCCTTCTCAAGGACACCTACGAATTGGCTCATTAACTACGCAGTTTACGTCAATCTCCATCGATTTTACGAAATCGAAATGAAGGAAAGGAAGAAGGTGATTCGCACGAAAAGGAAAAGGAAGCTCGATCGATTCCCCCTCTCTCGTAAGAGAGACACAGGCGCTATCAAGCATATGAGGTCATCCACGAGAATTTGTCTCATTTCACCGATCTCGCTGTCCTTTTCTCGCCTTTTGCTTTCAACATCTCTGCGTTGTGCAGGCTGAACGAAAGCGCTAAAAATACGAATTTATATGCGCGACTCGTGTTATGCGTGTGCCTCTTCCCAAGTAAAAAAAAAAAAAAAAAAAAAACAAGGGAAAGAGGGGAGAAAACCGAGATCATTTTAAAATGTCAGACCTACCGTTCGTCGATGGAAAAGGAGAAGAGACGAAGAGTATACGCGGGTACAAAGACAGAAGAACTTCTGGAAGGGGAATTGCTTAATTTAGTGCTTTGTTAATTGGCCACGGGTTGGACTCTGTGTAGGTAGCTACCGAGAAAGATATATTTTTAAAAAATCTTCGGTATCTCCGTCGAATGCAAATCAGTTACGAATACTTTGACACATTTGATTTACACGTGGATCCTTTGTAAACGATCGAACTAACGTTATCGATCGAATTTTTCGAAATATCAAGTTTCAAGTTGGCATTATTAATGAATTCGTGAGACTATAATATACGCAAGAAATGTCACGAACATCGAATGACCACTTCTGTCGGGCTTCGACGTGATCGTGTCGATTGTTTCTGTTTAATTACGTTTGGTAAAACGTGACTCGGTTGCACGTCTGATACCCGTTATCTAGCGTCGAGACACGTTCGCCTTGTAAAATAGGGACTTAACGAGCAGATTGCAACGTTTCGTTGGACGAGTGTGCGCAAGTTTAAGATAGGTCGGAATTTACTCGTTGCTGATGCAATTTCATATCTTGCATTTTGTATATTTTACGTTTTAACACTTTTTAGTGTTACACTACAAATTACGGATAATTTGTATTCCATTCAAAGATTCATCTACGAACACTGCTTATTCACCATACAATAAGCAGAATGGAAAATTCGCAGACAAATAATTTAGCGATGAAAAGGTTAAAGATGAACTATGCACGAGCATTTCTAACACAACTACTTGCAAGCCTAATGATCATTAGCATATGAGTACGTCTATACGTCCGTTATGCGACGCACAGTAGATAAGTAGCTTGCTTAGTCGGACACAGCCTATTGAATTATATTTTTCGTGAAAAGCGACCGCACCTTAGGGACGATGCAACCAACGATAAAAGTCTGACGAATGCTGACCTGAAAATACGAGGGGATTAATCGTCTTTTCGTCGTCCAGAGACACCGACATTTTACGATGCACGCGAACACAGTCTCGATTCTTTTTTATTCTCTGCAGGAACGTTATATTCGACCGTAGCAGTGTACGAATCGTATTTCTTTAAAATTTATCGCGCGTCTCCCAATGGCTACGACTCCCATTATCGTTCCATTAAGCCGCCAATAAAATGTCAAATCCCCGTAATTTACAACTAATAACGTAATTCCCTGTTTACACTCGGTCTTACGACTCATTCTCTTTTCCCTTTCTACTTTCAATTTCTTTTCACCGGGTAGATACCTCGGTTCGGTCCATCCTCGAGTTTTTGCTCTCGTCTCCGATCAACTAGCCGTCACGGCGAACGGTTAAATTACATCGTTGCCGCGAAACGTGTAATTTTACGGTGCATTACGTGTGCATCAATCACGTGCTCTTGTAATTTTCCCAATGCTGTGTGAATTAATAAAGCGGCCGCGGCTAATAGATAGTCCAGAGCTTTAATCGTTTCGAGATGGATTTTTCTTTTAACAATAAATATATAGCAACGATACGATAACATAGATCGTATAATACACTCAACTTTGATAAGATATAGGTTGGTGGTAATTTTTTAAATACGATATGTACGTAGTTCCTTTTATCGTATAATAGAATCCTATGTTCCAGTGGATCTCAATCCAGCCATTTTCTTAAGTTACCGTGCAATATACAGGGTGGTTGGTAACTGGTGGTACGAGCTGAAAGGGGGTGATTCTACGCGAAAAAAGAAGTCGAAAATATAGAATAGAAATTTTTCGTTCGAGGCTTTGTTTTCGAGAAAATCGACTTTGAATTTTCGCTCGGTACGCGTGCGGTACGTTACAACGGATCTCACTGTACATCGTTGTCTCGATGGAAAAATTAAAAAAAAAGAAATTAAACAAAAAATTTTTATTCTATATTTTCGACTTCTTTCTTCGCGTAGAATCACCCCCTTTCCGCTTGTACCACCAGTTACCAACTACCCTGTATATACACCACGAGCTTTTACGCATTTATGAGCAATTTAAAGATACAAAAACACATATAGTATAGTACTCGACATACTATTTAGTTAGTCTAGGTCCTGCTTCTTTGATTCTATTCATAAACATATGAATTTTCATGGTATATGTAAGTGGTACGAAATGACGAAACAATATTTCACAATAATTCATATCAAACACATACGTAAAATTTTATAGTATAAAGACAAGTATTGCACGGTATCAAGTACAGCATTAAAGATGACGAATCCGCGATAAACATGCTAATGCGATATTTTAGCAGACAAATAATCTGAATATTCATATAATGCTCAAGTTCCATACTTTTATATTGTTGGATTTATGGTGGGGAGGCAACCTCGAACATCAAGTTCTTCGATCGAGGCTATAGAAATGTAGATCATGGTGGCCACTCGTGGGAAGCTATCGTATTGTTTGCTAATAGCTATTTCTTGTATCTTAACGTGATAGATGAGTCAGGGCTTTTAAATATGGTTGAGAGCACTCGCATATACATAATTCGACACTCGAATATTTCTACTCGCCACTATATCAACGTCCTATTATTATCACGCGAACGATATTCTCATTGATGACACGTCGAGAGAAAGACGCAACTAGCGTTAAATGAAAGACACCCTTTATGAGACTAACGGTACAATATACAGGGTGGTTGGTAACTGGTGGTACAAGCGGAAAGGGGGTGATTCCACGCGAAGAAAGAAGTCGAAAATATAGAATAAAAATTTTTTGTTTAATTTCTTTTTTTTTAATTTTTCCATCGAGGCAACGATGTACAGTGAGATCCGTTGTAACGTACCGCACGCGTACCGAGCGAATATTCAAAGACGATTTTCTCGAAAACAAAGCCTCGAACGAAAAATTTCTGTTCTATATTTTCGACTTCTTTTTTCGCGTAGAATCACCCCCTATCCGCTTGTACCACCAGTTACCGACCATCCTGTGTAACCTGAAAGTACAAGCCAACTCGAATCCGCGTCGTGAACTTGTTAACACGCAGCCATGGAAGAATAAAAAGCATTTGACGACAATGTGATAATAGATTTTTATTGACATAGAATAGCGGATACGAGGAAAATATATACTCCGACATAGTGCGTCTAACGTCTTTTCTTCAGACTATAGCAGGAACACGCGAAAGGGGAACAAAGCAGCGTGTAATAAGCACGTCTGTCGCGAGAAGTGACAGAACGCACTGTGTATGCAGATCACGTATGCGTGCCAACAGCGTCTACACACGAGCTTCTTCGTCTTGCACGCACGTGCAGCGTGAGCACTTTTTAATTGACCCTCGGTCCCTAGCGACTTTTCCTCTTGCGAGCTTATCGACGCCAACGATCCATCGTCCAGCGTGCTCGTTCCCAAAATAAGAGCGATACATCCCTTGAAACGTGATTTATAATACGATTCACGATAGAGATTACGGTGTTTTTCGCGGGAACACCGTAATTAGGCTTGGTCTGAACGTTTTTCGTACGGAGACGAAGGGTGCATAAAATTAGAAACCCTGGGAATTCTCGAATTTTGCTTGTTCCGAGCCACTCTGCGGGAGTTCCCTGCACTTTCGTATTGTTTACGATCGCTCGAAATATTAACGTGTAAAATATTAACTAATTAATTCTCACAACTATCCTTAGAAAGTTGGCAAGTTCGAAAGAAAAAGGAAGTTGTCCGATCACGGGCATTTTTTATATTCCATAGAATAAAATACGGTTCAGAGTATTACAAGCGATCGAGAGTGCTGTTAAATTGCAAGCTAATAGACGTGGTGAGATATAAGCAAGATATCACTAGACGGAGTCTATCAATGTCACGTGTAGACTACAAACGTTTCTTTAACGAAGGTATTTTAACGTCGATGTTGCGAAGTGAGTAGCGTAGTAGTATGCGTACTTTTACCTACGTTTTCTAGAACGCGAAAGGATAATAAGACAAGTCCAAGCATATCGTTCCGTATGTAAATTTTGTAGAAAGTATTACGTTCTTGATTATCTTGATAAAAAAAAGTTTTAACTGCAGCGTTGTAAATGGGAATGAAATGACACAAAGGTTAACGCAATTGAGAACGAACGTATGCTTTCTCAGCTATTAATAGCGAAAAGAACATACGTAAATGGTTGGCAAAAAATAAAACGGCACATTGGTTCTTTCAGCTAGAAATGAATGAAACTCTATCGTATACATGATTCGGGCTACCTGGAAAGATATTTTAAAGGCCCACGTAAGAGCGTGAACGTTTACTGCCAATAAAAGCAGTCTATTCGACGCGGCATACGCGCATGGCTAAATTTACTACGTGGGAAACTGGTTTCAGCTACTTCGCGGCGATACCTTCACTATACCACTCTGATCGCCAGTTTTTATTTTCCAATTAACCATTTAACAGAAGATTCGATCAGTTTATACGCGATACGTGGAGCAATACCGATTTCAAGCTGAGAGCGTGATTTCTAACTCGATTTACGGTTCACACAACGCAACGATCACGAGGCTCCGCAATTGTCGATGACGTAATGACAAGACTGTACGTAGCATTTATTCAAACGCTGCGTACGAATATTATCGCCTATGTTTTCTCGCCATCTCCATCACGAATTTCGTCGAATATCGTGTCATAATTATTCTTGGATTTCAGAGGCCAATATCGATTATTTAACGATACGGTATTCGAATTGCAAATTCCACAACAGTCACGATACCTATAACTATAAGATCACGATACGTATAAAAGATATTTTTCAAGCTTGATAAAACCAGTTTTTTCCTATGTGCTCGCTCATTGCGAGAATTAATGCGATTCGTTTATGTATTCGTGCGTAGAATTTTCACTTATCTCGAAAGGCACTAAGGGGATTAAGTGTCGCGGACGATAATGAGAACCCAGACAATCGACATGTTTCGAATATCAATGATGACAGATCTACGAAGACTTCTCAGTTTCTGAAAACGCTTGTTTTCTTTCCAAAAGAATTTTCAATGTTTTGCCTGTATCAACAATTAACAGATGTTATTAAATAATTGGTCGAATTATTTGTAAAATAACGCTTAACCCAACTGCGAACTTCATTTGATAAACAAAACTTGTTTATCCCTCATGATGCTAATTCAATTCGCATCTTGAGACGAATTCACATAATGCTACAAAGTTGATGCTACCTCGAGATAAATGGTTAAATTTACAAGCTCTTCCACTAGAACTAAACAAACTGAAAATTCTCGTACAATTAGACGCAAACTTACTAGCGCCATATCGCAAATAATAGAGAGACGTGGAAAATATCGTTTCTTAAATTTAATTGATACGAGGAGCAGACGATTAAGATTATTACTACGAAAATATCAAATTGGTTTTAAGATAAGCGTAGATTTAATATAATTGTGTCGCCAATTTATAAAAAATTCTCTTCTTTTCTTTTCAGACGAACAAGAACGCGTACAGAAGAAAACTTTTGTCAACTGGATCAATTCTTACCTTTCTAAGGTAAGGACAAGCAGGCAAAAATTCAGATAAAACTCGTAGAAACAGCTTTCCGGAACCAAGTGACAGGACGAAGAACTCGAAAAACCTTCCGGTTGTTTCTCTTTCCGTAAACCATCTCTTTCCTTCTAAATAATTCCCATACACCGAATGTTACGCAAATTTTCTTGCCTCTTTTTCGTTTTTTATCGTCCCTTCTGTATAATAATGCATCGTTGAAATTACTGCTCATCACGAATATCAGAAGTTCGGTGGAATAACTCGTGCCTGGCTCGCGAGTCTCGATATCGCTCCCCTACTTCCGCACTTCCGGATACTTCGAAACTTGAATTAGAAATCCCGGAACTCGAGGACGTGCATGCCCCAGAACCGGCACGACATTGCGTTCGATGCTGTCCTCTGATCGAAATACGGAAGATTCACCTGTCGTGCTATTTTTAATTTATCCAGAAATACACGCACAAGAACTGTAGGGAAGATTCGTTCGTCACGAAATGAAATCCAATTCAATCAGAAACGTGACGTGAATTTGGAAAATTCCATTAACATTTATTTCCTTCGAATTTACAGTTACGACAAAATTTCTCGTAAATAATCGTAACGACTTCGTTTTCTCTCATACAGCTGGGGATGTTTGACGATCATATATTTTTATTTTTTTTTTTTCGAAATTTTTGTTTATGAATTCTCGATTGTCGTATACAAGTTTCGTTGCGAGCGTCGAGTAGCAAGGAAGGAGAGTATCGATGATCGAAATCGCTTTCAGAGAAGTCCACCGCTTCGAGTGGACGATTTGATCGAGGACCTCAAAGATGGTACCCGCCTACTCGCATTGCTTGAAGTTTTGTCCGGCGAGAAGCTGGTAAGTTTCAGCAACGGTTGTCCTGTAACTCTCGATCGATAAAATATGCTCGTACGAAACGCGTTTGTCTGTTCGCAGCCGGTGGAAAGGGGCCGAAACCTGAAGAGACCGCATTTTCTTAGCAACGCAAACACAGCGCTTCAATTCTTACAGAGCAAAAAGGTGAGTAATCGTACTGTTGAAAAAACCAAAACCAGAATTCTGAAACTTCAAATGTGAGATTGAAAAAATTCAAATTGAAAATTGTTGTATGGCTGGAAAGGCGTGTAGTATAATATACATTTGTGACTCTCTGTTGCAGATCAAGCTAGTGAACATAAATTCGTCCGATTTGGTAGACGGACGACCGCCCGTAGTGTTGGGCCTGATATGGACCATCATTCTTTACTTCCAGGTAGACGTTCTTCCATTCGTACAGTCGAATACAATCGAAGCTATTGAAAAAATCGCACACGTATTACTAGAATGCGGTAGTTGCTTAAATAAGACGCCCGTGCCACATGTAACATCGAATTACATAAACGCGTTACGATATCCGCGCGGCAGCACTGCGACGATCGTTTGCAGCGGGGATTAATTTGCTTGTATCACGAAGTTGTTCGATCAATTTTTTCCTACCCAATTGTTTCGTGAAATCTTAGAGGAATAATTCTTTATACGAGCACACCGTTCTTTTTTTTAACCAAATTTTTTTCCACTTAAAGTTGATAATTTTTCTTATTAACAAAATTAATCCTCGTTAAGAGCGAAGTAAGAAATTACATTCCATTCTGCTAACCGTATTTATTCCATGAAAACAAGCTACGATCGAAGGATCGAAGGAAGGTGAGTAGCTAATTAAAAAAAAAAAAAGAACTGAACCAAAAAAAAAAAAAAAATAAAAAATAAAAAAAAAGAAAAGAGATTGCCGTCTAACCTGATACGAAGTTTATATGAAAAGTAAAGCCGTAGAAAAAATCTGTGTGTACAGAGGAGAGTATTAAGTTAGCACGCACCTACATGATCTTACGCATCACCCTAGTACGCACGCTAGTCCTTCCCTTTGTGAATTTTTCTGTTCTCACCCTCGATACCCCGACCTTGTTGGTTGTTGTTCGAACTCCATATTTCGCGGTCCACTGATCGCGCGTTTTTCTAGATCGAGGAAAATACCAGAGCTTTGGAATACCTTGGACATACGTGGGGTAGTCAGAGCAGTTTAGAGAGTCTTAGTACCCAAGGATCCGCGACCAGCGAGAGGAAACGCATCAGTAGCGAGAAATGGAAACAGGGAGCGAGGAAGACTCTGCTTCAGTGGGTCACCAACGCTCTGCCAAAGTCAGTATTTTATATATAATCTTTATATCTAGCTATTTGTCGTTTAATGTCCTGGTGTATAATAGGATTCCATGTAATTTGTGCATTTGCAAAAAACGGGACACGCAACAAAATCCACCGCTTTTAACACACTATTAAAAAATGTATCACTGAAACTAGCAGAGTAAACTGACCAATTCATAATTTTTCGTCAAAATTTTATCCTGTTTATGTGCTGCATTTCTAGCCACGTGAATGATTCTTTTGTAAAACGCAAATGAAACATTTTCGTCTTCGCATTGTATGTATATCCTTTTACATATCCTTCGAGTTGATTTCTTTGATACTAGTTTCACGCTCTAGTCGTTGAAAGTCCTGCCATTGGAAAGAAAACCAGAATTAAAGCGTCGAAAATACCGTTACACCAGTGCTAATATCGCAACACTGATAATTTCCTAATTTACAAAAAGTAAACGTTACTTTTCTCAACACAGGGACATCCAAGTGCGCGACTTCGGCGAAAGCTGGCGTGACGGCAACGCCTTCCTGGCCATCATCGACGCTATCAAGGCGAACTTGGTGAACATCGCGGCCATGAGAGAAGCAACGAACAGAGCTCGTCTAGCAACGGCGTTCGACGTGGCCGAATCCGAGCTGGGTATCGCCAGACTTCTCGATCCCGAGGACGTCGACGTTCCCCAACCCGATGAAAAATCAATCATGACATACGTGGCTCAGTTTTTACACAAATATCCGGAACCGGGATCCGCCGCTTCCGATTCGTTCGCGGCCGTACAGCAGGAGTATGATAATCTGCTTGGTTGGTTGTACGAAAGGCTGAAATACCTGGAACAGATGGGTAGCTCCCCGTTGAGTTATGATGTATGTTTTAGTGTCTGTACGATTATTTTAGTAATCGAGGAACAGCGGTTTTAATGGTGTTTTTTTGTTTGAATTTTATATTCGAAGGAGTACGCCGCGTTGAAAGCAGAAGTCGAGCAACAGAGGGTTGTGTACAATAAGCTACAGCGTCTCGTCGAGACGCCTAGCATGATCAGCATCACGCGGGACTCGTGGAAGCACGTGCAAGATCTGTGGAAGACCCTGGAGATGCTGGTGAGTTGAAATTTTATGAGATAATAAATAAATCTATTGGGATGATTTAACAGTCAAAACAATGAAAATTTCGACTGGCAGCTCTCAGTCTGATTGACGTTCATCTGTGTACCACGTTCGATCATCAAAGTTTGAGTTTAACAAATTAATTATGAACATTTATCGCTGGGTAGGCAAATTGCATCGTTGACGATCCGAGTGAAGTTTCAGCTCAGGAACTCTATTAATATTGAAATAAACTTTTAATGTTTTACTTAATAAATGATCGTTCGATGAATGGATAAAAGTCTCGGAAGATTTTCAAACTTTTTAGAAATCCGGAACAGTAAAACTTAAATATCAATGATTCGATGTGTGTATGGAGTGTGAAAAAATATGTTTGCCCATAAAGAATTAACTAATAAACGTAACTTGTATATAAAGATATTTTCTATTCGAATTTCGCAGATGTTACGCTGGCTCTGGCTCCTAGACTCCTATTTGCCAGGTGAATTAGGAGTCGTGGGAAGATGGTTGTGTCGCGCAGAGGATCTTCTGCTATCCGACAACGACATCCCCGAGGAAATGACAGAAGAAACCGCCAACATAATCTCGAATAAGCTCGAGGAGCACAAAAAGTTTTTCCTCGATCTTCCGTCCATGACGGAACGATTTCAAGCGGCGAGAAGTAGCGAGGCCGCGTTGAAAGTACATCCTCAACAACTGAACGAAATGGCGACCCGATTGGATAGTCTGGCGAGTCGCGCCGCCAAACGTAGAATCCGACTAAAGTTCCTGGAGCATAAGTGCTGCCTTATTGCTTTCTTGTTCCTAGTTGAAACGAAGTTGAAGAGTTGGAGCGTGAAATACGATACCGAAGAGAGTGTGCACCAGATGTTGGAGCAATATAGAAACTTCGTATCGCGAAACAGAATTTTCCAGGAGTTCCAGAAAGCCTACCTGGACATGCAACAAGTCGTCGAGGACTACAAACGCGAAGGTGACGTAGGTGAGCGGTGATCTCTGTAATTTTATTGATTTAGGCCACGACATTTGTCCATTAAAATTTACAAATTCTCAATTTTGTCAATTAATTGTATTTACTCATCCGATGTTTAGCGTCTGTTATTAAGGGTAGAGACACGAAAGTACAGTTTTCTCTGGGATACCAAAATGACTACCATTTGCTCTGCCTTAAATTAAAGAGCATTTTTTTTGAGTTTAAATAGAGATATTAATAACAATCGTTAGATCGTAAGTCAGCACGATTGATAGTCTTTATTAGGTAAAACATACGATACAAAATTAATACGGAGCACTTTAAGATTAAATAATAATTATCGTAAATTACGTTAATCATCTACGATTCGACGATACCAATTGAGAGTTATAAATTCCGATCGTGGACAAACGTTTACTCTACAAATATCTGTTTTGCTATGCCCTAGACACTGAAGAAAGAGCGAGCATCGATCGTTTCATGCGAGAGACCAGCGACAAGTGGAAAAGCGTGTCCATGGATCTGCGTTGCGTGCAAAGCATGCTTGAGGAAGTGGTAGCATATTGGCGTCGCTGGAACATAATCTCCGATGAGTTCGTGACTTGGTTGAACCGTGCTGAACCTGCCTTGAACCTTCCCGAAGAGGACAAAATGGAATTCTTCCAAGATATAAGCGTGTGGAAAGACAAACACCAACAATTGTCGGACACAGTGACGTTCTTAATCGCCACATCCGACGAACCAGTCGCCCTGCAATTGAAGCAACGTTACACGAGTCTCGCTTCTAGATGGGACTCGCTGTTCCAGGAAGCGAAGCAGTACATGCACGCTGGAGACGTGATACGAAATAGAAAAGACTACAGACAGGGCGTGGAAACTTTACAAAAGTGGCTGAGAAACGTTGAATTGGCGTTGTCAGCTACCGATCTAACCTCAACCGAGAAGATCAAGGCCTACGGTGAGAAGCTGCAAGTCTTCCATAATGAAGTAGAAGGAATCGAAGATCTTTTCAAGAGTATCAGCAAAAAATTCCAGTCACTTATTCAAGATTTATCTCGAGACGAAGTAGACAAAATGATGAACACCCTGAAGAAAGAGAAGGAGGCGTTGGTCAAAGTACGAGCCTTAATACCGATGCAATTGCATCTGTACCATCAACTTCTGGTTCAGCAGGAGTCTCTAGAAGCTGGCCAGAAGGAAATAGCTGCCTGGTTGGACGAAGCAGAGAGAATGTTGACCAATGTCGACTTATCAGGTGGTAGAGAGCATATCTTGGCTCAGTTGGAGCGGCATAAAGCCTTCTTCTCGAGAACTCTCTACTATAAATCCATGCTGGAGTCTAAGAACAAAGTATTCTCCAGCATAGTGAAGTCTGTGGACAGTCACGCGGATGTAGCTACTGCAGAAGGTGGCAGAACCTTGAGAGAGTTGAACGAACGGTTCAATCGAGTGTCTCAAGCGGCTCAGGCATTGGAACAACGGCTTCAGGAAGCTGTTAGATGCTGGGCCAGGTTCAAAGAATGCGAACGACAGGTCTGTGAGTGGCTGTCGGTCGCTGAAACCATGATGAATGACAAACATACCGATAATAGACGATCTATAGAGTATCACAAGAACTTCTTTAGCAATGTAAATGAGAAGTGGATCCAAGACTTTGTGAACGCTGGACAAGACTTGAAGAATATTCTGCCCGTTGAGAAGCAAGCTCCTATTTTGGAAGCTGTCGAATCGCTTCAGAAACGTTGGAAGGAGGTGTTGACGTTCGCTCCTCTTCATTTAATGAGACTCGAGTTTCGCCTGGATGAAACCACGTTCCTGCAGTACCTGAAGGAGATCGAGGTGGAGGTGAATTCGGAACAGCAGGCTTTGATGAAGAATGACAATGTCGAGAATATACTGCAGAGGAATAAAGAGTTTTTCGTGAACCGTGGTACAGTTCTGGAAGTAGAGAAGTGCCTGCAGACTTTGAAGAAGATCAGCAATGCTTATAGCCAGCTGATACCTAACGATACTAGTTTGTCTGAGGCTGCACAACATGCTGAACGCCTGTGGGAGGATTCCGCTCAGAGAGTGGAACGTTTGAGGGAACAATTGAAACAAGTGCCTGAGCAGTGGGCTGCCTATAAGAAAAAGTAAGTATCGCGAAGGCTGTGGATCATCTATCGTTGACCTATAGTAAATTTGAAGAATTTCCATTCTTCGAATTATCTTTTTACGAATCTTTTTTATTTAGATTTCTATTTTTTACGAATTTCTGCTATCTTCGTAAATTTTTATTCATATACGAATTGTTGATTCAGATTTGACGAGATGGTACGATGGATGGACCATGTAGACAGTAACCTGGCGACTATTCTGCACGAGGTGAATACGCTGGAGGAATTCGAAACAGAAAAAACGGTATTCCAGGTAAGGATCATCCCTATTCTTACTCTTAAACAATAATAGAAATTTAGATGTGTGCATTACAAGGCATTGTTAACGCGAAGCATTTTTCTCTTCACCACGCACGTTGTATTTAAACATTTCTTCTTCATTCTCTTCTTGTATTGCTTACACTGGACGTAGGTTCAAGTGTTAACGGTAAGTATGATCACGTACACTTCACCATGAAAATTCGATATAAAAACCTCACGTTACGATATCCAAGATAAATGTGGTATATTAGAATAAATTTCTTCAAATTATTCAACAGAAAATATGTAGAGAAGCAGACAGCAAGCGGGAAGAGATGAAATGGCTGGTCCAAACCTTGGATAGCCTGACTTCCAATCGTTCAGATCACGAAGCCCTTTCAGAGCAGAACCGTTTGGAACAGTTGATTACTCGTTATAAGAACCTCATACCAACCATAGAAATCACCATGACGAAAACCGATATCTATTCGAAAAGCTACACGTACAGAAAAGAAGTGCGCGAGGTGTGCACTCTTTTGCACAAGGTCAAAGATCAATCGAAGGTGGACGTAGTGTCTGAAATCCCGGAGACCTTGCAGACCGCGGTTACTCATCAGGAAAGCCGTTTGAACCAGTTGGAACAACAGAGATCAAATATCGTGAGCATGCTTCAACGTGGTAAAGATCTTTTGAAAGACCAACACGCGCCTCCATTTGTGTCCTTGGAGGTTCAGCAATTAGAATCAAGCTGGAATGATACTTATGGTCAGAGCGTGGAGACCTTGAAGTCTCTGAAGAGCTCGCAGAAGTTGTGGAATACTTACTTGCAACAGAAAGAGGAGATCATGAGATTAATCGAGCAAGCTGAGGAAGAATTGAGAAAAATCGAGTCGACTACCTATTACGAAGCGTCCCAGGTATCATCCGATCTTCAGAGTAAGCAGGACTTTAGCTCCACATTGAGAAAATCCACCGAAGAGATGATGAAGAAGCTGCAAGAGACGTACAGTCATTTGACAGAGATTGCACCACCTGAAAGAAAGGAAGTACTGAAGAAAGAGATCACTCAAACTGAGAAACGAGTGGAGACTACCCTGAAGACCGTGCAGGAGAAGGTTGTCTATCTGCAGGAGCATAGTACCAGGTGGAACAAGTTCCAGGCGAAATTGAACGAGTTACAATTATGGACGCAACAAAGTGCGCCTCAATCGATTGCAGATGCGGAAAATTTGGCGACCACTCCCGAAGAAATGGTTTATAGAACTGAGATCTTGCAGAAAGATATTCAGGAGAGAAGCAGGACGTTGAAATTCCTCGAAGAGGAATCGGAGAAACTGGTGAAAGGTACGAACGAAACTTTCATTATTTTTTGCTATATCTTTTCTTTCAAATTTCTTCATGATAATATTTCGTATTTTTATCATGTTTTAATAAAGTTTCAAACAACTTTCTCATTTATACTCGTAGAGTATGTCGAAAAATTTGGTAGCAAAAGATTGAGACGCTCTGTATAAACATTCTATCTCTGTTTTTCTTTCTAAAACTAATCTATGTATAAGGTAGATAGTCATAAATAATTTACAAATAATTTATTTGCATTTTCAGGTGAAACTGGCGGTCCAGGAAAGCAGCTGCGCGCTGACATCATAAGCCTCGAGAAGAGCATCGAAACTCTTCAAAAGAGTATCGTAGCCCAACGTCAAACCGCTGTGCAGAACCTGGAGACTTGGAAAGAGTACGAGAAAGGAATCAAAGAATTGAAACCTTGGATCGAAGAAGCCGAGTCAAAAGCAGCCACCATAGGCAGCAAACCTACGACTCTGCCGCAAGCAGCTCAAATGTTGGAAACCGCCAGAGCATTCGAAACACGATGTCAACAGCACTTCCCTCAAATTCAAGATTTATCCTTGGTCAGCCAGCGAATATCAGGGAAAACATCAGCCTCCGACGAAGTGGACGCTGTTCACACTCGTTGGAACGCGGTACACGATATAGCAGTCCAAACAACCACGAAATTAGACAAGCTGGTCACTTCGTGGAACAGCTTTGAATCCGAGATCAAAGAATTTAACGAATGGTTAGAAAAATCCGAGAGAACCGTTCTCATAGAACCAAACACCGAAACACCGGAGGTATCGGTCTTAGAAAAAGAGCTGACTCGATTGAAGGACTTCAACAAGACTATATCCGATCATCAAGCTCAATTGATATCGTTGACCCAAGTGTCTGATCATATCAGTCACGGTTTATCTTTGGAAGGAGCGACCAACTTGAAAGCTCGTGTATCAGACATCAAATCCAGAGTCAGTAAGCTGGCTGACACGATCAGATTGCAGATCAATCGCGTCTCTGATTCTCTGTTAGCTCGCCAGGAATTCCAGATGAAGATCACCGATCTGGAGAATTGGATGTCACGACTGAGATCGAACGTCGCTGAGATCAGCGATGCGACTGTTGACACCGTTGATACCAATCTTCAGGCTGTGCACGCGTACATTCAGGAACACTCCGAGAAACAGCCCAGTTTGGAAGCTATCTGCGAAGAAGTAAAGGTGATATGTCCTAAAGGATCCATAAAAGCTAAAGCTGCTTTGGTCGACACTTATGTAGATCTAGAGAAGAAGTATAAAGCATTAGGCGACGACTTGCAACAGAAGAAGAAGGGATTGGAGAAATGGATAGAAATGTTGAGTTGGTTGAACGACGCCAATGCTCAGTTGAGTCATTGTAAATACGAAGCTGAGGCTAGAAAACCTACTATAGCTGATTTGGAGAGATTCTCCTCGGAATTGCAGACTATATACGAGAAGATAGACACCTGGAAACAACATGTTTTACCTGACACTGCCATTGGAATTCAGATCAGGGACAAACAGGGCAAACCTCTGTCCGCATCGGGTTTGTTAAACGATTTAGAGAACAAAGCCTTGGCTCTACAGAACGAGATATCCGCGAAACGTGACAGACTAGAGAATCTTGGCGCCAGGTGGAACAATTTCAGAACGCTTCAACAAACTATCACGGAGAAGATATTGAACACTCAAACTGCTCTTCAAGAGACGGTTTACAACGTCGACTCCTGCAAACAGTTGGCTCTTGCCGTGGAGACGATTGATCGATTAATCGAAGAGCATCAGAAGAGAGAACAGGAAAAAGAGATTCTTCATTTTGAAGGAAGTTCCTTGATGAAAGAGGACCAGAGATCGACGACCAATATTCAAGTTGTTTTATCTTCTGTGGATGCTAATTGGGAGAAGGTTAACGAGCTTCTTCGAGAGCAAAGGAAGAAATACGCTGACATGAACACCGACTGGAAAGATTACGAAGAAGCTAAAGAGAAAGTGGAAAAATCTATCAAAGAAGCGACCAGCTTGTATCAATCAGTGAAAGGAGTTTCTTATGACGTTACTCAAGCGAATATCACGTTGGAGAAGCACAAGAAAGCTTTAGAAATGCTGAAGAAAGGCAGACATTTCTTGGACAAAATGGATTCTAAGGCGCAACAGTTGACGAAGGAAGCTTCTTTAATGCCTAGATTCAATTCTGATCTAATCGAAAATGACTTAACCGATGTCCGACAGCGATACCAAGATACTTTTAACGATATCAGTGAAAAACTGCAAACCTACGAGACTCAGGTAATCATCTGGAAACAAATAGAAGAATCGAAATCTGAACTTATCAAGTGGCTCAATAATACCAACGACGCTTTGACCACTGCGTTTGAGCGTTTAATGGACGCAGAAAATTGTCAAGCCAGGTTAATTAGATACAGAGAGGAGCTGCCTGGTTATCAACAATTGTATCAGAACATCGTCACCAAAATTGAACAATTAGTGAAATCGAACAACGATACCGATATTCCTACTTTGAGTTCTCTCCATAAATTGTTGGACGATCAGTTCAAGGTGGTTAAAAGTTCGGCGGATAAACTGGAATCTTTGACGTGTACGTTAAACGAAAGAGAAAGAGCGATTAGACAGGAGCTGAAGAGATGCGGTGACGCAATATCGAAAATTCGCGAAGACATTATCAAATGCGACGATTTGACCGGCGAAAACACCAAGATTCTTGGTCGTATCAATAAATGTCAGGAATTAAAAACAGAATTGGAAGAATGTGATTACGCTCTGTCTAAAGTTGAAGAAACACTGACGAAGATGTCTACGGAGTATCCCAGCATCTCCAAGTCCAGTTTGCCAAAGGAGTTGCAGGCTCTTCAGCTTCGAAGAGATGGTGTGGCCAGCCATGCTAATAAAGTGATAGCGACGTTGGTAGCCTTCTTAACTAAATTATACCACGAAAAATTCAGCGCTCTTCAACGTATGGTAGCGACGCTTAAAGAAAAAGTAGCTTGGTGCGAACCTGAACAAAGTAGCGATCGTTACAATCTAGAAGTGAAAATGGCGTCTCTGATGGACGTGGAAGCTGGAATTGCCGATTGCACCGCTAGAAAAGAAGACACTGACAACTCCTTGAAGCTTCTAGCATCTGTTGAAAGCGCCGAAACGATGACCGGCTTAAAAACGGAACGTGACAAGGTGGAGAGTGACTTGGAATCCCTGAAGAGTAGTTACAATAAGATCAAGAATGATCTAGAAAGAAACATCGCTCTATGGCAACGTTACGAACTTACATCAGAGAATGTTTTGTCCTGGTTGAAGGAGAACGAGAACAGAATCAGAGCCGAAGCTTCTGCGTTACTTAATTTAGACGATATCGAACAGAAAATTGCGGAAATGACTCAAGTACAGAAGGCAGTGATGGAGTATCAAAGCGAACTGAAAGATCTGACTGCTCTGGCTGAGGACATCACCAGAGTTAGTTCTGAATCTCGAGTGAATCAATACATCAGCCATCTTAATACACGTTACGATTACGTGTTGAAGTTCCTGGCGCAACATTTGGACAGGCTTAAAGAGTTAAAAGAGAACAGGGATCAGTATGTTGCCAATAAGAAGAAACTCGAAGCTTGGATCGAAAATGCTGAAAAAACTTTGAAAGCCTTCGACGAGATCACCGGACCAAAGCCTATAACTTTCTATCAGTCGCGCTTGAAAGAACTGAAAGCTTTTGCCGAAGGACGTGAAGTTGGACAAGCCATATTAAACAAAACAGCGGAAGCTGGCGAAACTTTGTTCGCTAGGGTCACACCGGACCAGAGAGAAATGATCAGGACCGAGTTGAGAAACTTCCGTAACCGCGTGGACGCAATGGCGGACCGTGCTAACGTGATTTATAAAAGAATAGAGAGCGACATGATGCACAGGTCTTCGTTCGAGGATAAATTCTCTCAAGTGAAACAATGGCTGGTAGATGCACAGAATAAATTAGGAGAGAAACAGGAATTACTACCAACGTTACAAGAGAAGAAGCTGACCCTTCACCTATATAGGGCTGTAGCACAAGATGTCAGCGTGCACAAGAATATTCTTCAACAGCTCCAAGATAGGCTAAGCTCAGCTCCGGATGACGATGCTAGTGAAATGTTGAGCAACGTGATCGAAGCCCATGAAAAACTGTCTAATGAAGTCGAAGGACGAATTAATATAGCGGAGAAATACGTTTCTAACCATGAAGCGTATCTTCAGACGTTCGAGAAGACTCGGGATTGGATCAACACGGTAATCAACGAGGGAACACCTATAATCGAGGACTTTTCGGTGGAACGAGACACGGCAGAGACTAAAATCACTGCCATCGAGAATCTTCTTCAACTGAAAGCGGAAGGGGATCGAACTCTGACCGACTGTAACGAACAATTGAATATCGTTCTTGAACAAACTTCTCTACCAGGTCATCCAGCTTTGTTGTCTAACTTTGAGCAACAGAAAAAGATATGGGAAGATTTCCTGAAGAGATCCATAGCCTCTAGAGACAAGTTGAGGCATATGTTCGACCAGTGGTCCGAATTTGAGAAGATCGTGGAAGACTTGGAGGCCTGGATCAAGCAGATGGAGACACAATTGAAGGATCAAAGTTTGAAGAGTACAGAGGAGGCAAAGAGGGCTCATCTACAGAAGCTAAAGTCCTTGGAAGAGAGCATTATCGCGAAAGGAGCTGAATTTAACGCTGCCATTGAGAAGAGTCAAAGTATCGAGGCTGAAGCAGACCTGGCCACTAGAGCTTCCAGACAATCTACCAAGTATCAGGCTATCAAGAACCAAATAAAAGAAGCCGTGATGCGGTACGAACAGTTCGTAAAGGAGCACAATACCTTCAACGTGAAATACAATCAATTATTGCAATGGATCACGGACATTCAATCGGAATTGAAGAAGCACAGCGAAATCGTGGGCGATTTATCCGTGTTGCAAAGTAGACAGAAGCTGATTCGTGACCTTGGTGATACTAGAACGAAGGAGAACGCTAGATTCGAGTCTGTCGTGGACCTTGGAGAGAAATTATATATTCATACGTCTCCCGATGGTAGAGAGATTATCAGACAACAATTGAGAAACTTGAGAACTCTGTGGGATGGATTCACCGAAGATTTGCAAAGCACTACGCAGAAATTGGACCAGTGCCTGATGCAATTCGCCGAGTTCTCCTTGTCCCACGAGCAATTGACGGCCTGGCTTCGAGACGTGGAACGTGCCATGCATCAACATACAGAATTAAAGTGTACCTTGGAAGAAAAACGAGCACAGTTACAGAATCATAAGATTATGCACCAAGAAATTATGTCTCATCAGTCCCTGGTAGAGTCTGTTTGCGATAAAGCTCAGCAGTTGGTGGATCAGACCAAAGACACTTCTCTCAACGTCTTTCTACCTTCTATTAAACAATTGTTCCATAACATCGTGGCGAAATCGAAAGATTTGTTGGAAAATTTGGAAGATTGCGTGGAGAAACATCATAGATTTAACCTGCAAGTGAAGAACTTCTCCGACTGGTTGAATGGCGAAAGAGACAAGCTCGCAGAATGCAACGATGTCACTGGAGAAAGGACAGATATTTGTAGAAGATTAGCTACTCTGGCGACGTTGAAGGACGATCAGATGCAGGGAACGGAACAGCTTGGAAAGTTGAAGGAACTTAGTGATACAGTTGTTAAAAGAACCGCGCCGAAAGGATGGGACGCCATTAATAAAGAGATCACCGTTTTGGAAAGCAACCTTCGTCAATATTTGAGCGAAATAGGTATTTGCAAATTAAATAAAATTCTTATATCTGTAGAGGTTGTTTAGTCGTGTTCAACTCACGTCGGGGTTACCAATTTGTAGAGGTTTATCTGAAGAGGATGGGTTGGTCGGTGAGCTTTAAAGGACCAGATTGTTCGTCGTTGAAATTGTCGAATATATTTAGAATAATAAATTAATATACAGCCGTATACGTGAGTCGTTAGTACAAAATATAAATCGCGGAATAAATACTCGTTAATGCTCGTCGCGTAACTCGATAAATACTCGTGAGATACTCGGAGATACTCTGCAGATACTGTACGATACTCTACGATACTGTGTGTCGTCCGCGATCACGTTCGTTTATTTATACTGATCGGGGAAAAGTCGGAAAATTTGAATTCGTCTTCATTCGACTGTTGCATGTAGCGTCGACAGTGTTTTGCCCGGACTTTGTTTATCGTTACATTTCTGCGTCAAGGCTGAGTCAATGACCCGAGGCAAAACAACAACATGAGTCGCTCTCGACTGGCGTCGTTCTTTGACTCCAGTGTCGCTACATATCTATAATATCTAGTCTTACGATTTACATAATTTAAATGATTCTTTTAATTTAAACATTTTCTTCTTTTTGCCGTGTAGAATCTGTGGAAGAGAAGCAAAAGACAGCTCTTCAGAAATGGCAAGACTTTGAAGACAAATTGGAAACGCATACAAAATGGTTCAGCACGATGGAAGCTGCCTTCAGAGACCAACAATTGCAACCTACTTTGCAGGACAAGGAGGCTCGTTTGAAAGCTCTGAAAGAGAAGCGTGACGCGATATTGAAGGAAGAATCGAATATCGACGAGTTCGTTGACAAGTCGCATAGTCTACTACATGCGAGCGGCGTTGAACGTATCAAACCCATGATCTCGCAAATTAGCAATAGGTAAAACTCTTCAGACAAGAATCGAAATCTTTCATTGTCGCTAAATCTAGATCTTTACGTATATATATATTTATTTTTACGAAAAGACGAAACCGAGATTTTCAATGAAATTGTTCAAATGGAAATTTCAGATACCAACTATTGCACGGGCTTAGCAAAGAAGTAGTGACAAGGTGTCAGAGTATTCTAGACGATCATCGGGCTTATGAAGAGAAACTGAAGGTTGTGGATGCGTGGCTGACTCAATTGGAACAAAGTTTAGCCA
This sequence comes from Bombus vancouverensis nearcticus, assembly GCF_051014615.1. Lineage (NCBI taxonomy): Eukaryota > Metazoa > Arthropoda > Insecta > Hymenoptera > Apidae > Bombus > Bombus vancouverensis. Next base: position 17,532,020 of record NC_134917.1, on the reverse strand, counting down.
GTCTGAAGAAGGACGAGGCAGGCGGAAATCTCGAAGAGAGAGTCTCTCGTTTACAGATATTGTTAGCTGAGAAAGAGCAAGGTGAACATCGATTGGGAAGCTTGATATCGTTTGGGGAGAGGATCCTTGCTGACACATCTGCCCAGGGAAGGGAACTTATCCGTCACGAACTAAGGCAGGCTCGAGAACGATGGGATAAATTTGTAGAAGGCATAGATGAGCAACAGAAGAAACAGGATGCTCAGTCTTTGCAATGGACCAATTATCAGGAAACTTTGCAACAGATTTTGGCTTGGTTAGACACTATGGAGAGATCTGTGAAACAGGACTCGACGATCACGTGGTCTTCTCTTCAGGAAATTAAATCCAAGTTGTTGAAGAGCAAGGTGCTTTTAGTTATTTTCTCGTTTTGTTTTAGAAGTGAAAAAGGTAAGCCTTGTTACCGATAATAAAATGTCGTTATCTCTTATAGGCAATGCACCAGGAAATTCTGGCATACAAACGCATCATCGAGGGTGTCTCTGAAAAGGCAAATGCACTGACGTACGCAGTCCAAGCGCCATCAGACGCTCAACAGAAAGCTGCTTCGGTTTCTGGAAGATACGAGGACTTGGTTGAAATGTCACAAAAGAATATAGTCAACCTAGAGACACTCCTAGACACGTTCCAACAATTTTACGATCTTCAGAAATCCTATCAAGACTATCAGAAACAACAATGGGAACAATTGACCAATTACAGCGACTACACGGGCAATAAAGCTGCCCTTCAAGCTCAGCTGGCCAAGATCATGGAGCTTCAAGATGGCCAGAGGGAAGGAGAATTAAAATTGGATATTCTTAGCGAACATGTGGCTCAGAGTGCATCCAACTTATCACCTAGATCGTTAGAGTCTATGGAAAGAGACCTGGCTTCGTTGAGGCAAGATTTATTTTATTAGTTTATCGTTAACTGTATTCGAGTTGAGATTCAAATGACATTAAACGAGTTAAAATTTCTTAGTAAAACGAATATTTATGTTACAGATTCGAGCATAAGAAATTCGCCATTACAGTAAACGACATTATTCGATGCATCGAGGAGAGGATCCAGCAATGGAGCGAGTACGAAAATTCTTTGGAACGTTTATTAGCTTGGTTGGCGGATGCAGAGTCGTCCTTGAAGAATTACTCCCTAAAGAACTCTCTTGAAGAGAAACAAGAACAACTGGAGAAATACCAGGTAATACTTTATAATCTAAAATAGAGACCACAGTTGTATCTTGCAACGTATGTACACCATAGAGGGTCTGTATCTGTAAGAGCAGATTATTCTAATTAAAAGATTAGTTCAACGTTTCGTTGAAAAATTAACTTTCATTGCGCAAAGTCACGCTACGAACGCGATCTGTTTCTTTTTTCGAATAACGCGCGAACGGTACGAAGATTTTTTGATTTTTAATCAAGAAGAGGAAAAGATACGAGAGAGATGAAGTGGTATACAGGATCAGGCATTGTATTTTGGAAAACTTTCTTAGGCACTGCAAAAAACCGCCTTATCGTGGGACACGGAAGTGACGGAACTGGTGGCCCTAGGAGACCACCTGGACCAAGTAAGAGAAACATGGAAAAAATTTGTTCGATCAGGGTTGTGAACGCTTTTTTGTCAATTGGTCTCTCGTTACTGTCTCCTTCTCTTTTTCTTCTTCTTCCTTCTCTCTATATTCTAATCGTTCTTTTTGCTTTTTTTCTCTCTTTCTTTTTCTTCTCTTCTTTTCTCAACGATTTAGTTTAGTGTGATGTAAGTCGAAAATATATTGAAAATGATTTTATGAGAGCATCGGGGTAAGTTTCAAGAACTCGATACACTGTACACTCACTTTTCACACTATGATACTTACACTTGCCTTTTCTTAAACGTCTTACGAGCAGATACTTTAACACACATAAATTTTCTATGATCTTCTTATCTCCTGTTTTACTTCGATGCATGCAAACGTGTTGTTTTGAGTACGTTTGATCGAAGAATCGTGTTTCCAAGCCCCTACATTGCGTTGTCATGGCACGCGAAAAAATCCATGACTAGTTGATTGAATTCACATTAACCATCTGTACATGAACATACCCACCAAACATACAAACAAACATGCGTGTTACCTCTGTGAGTTCAAGGTAGTTTCAGAAAGACGGCAAGCTACCTGATCAGTACACATGTTTTAATCAGTTTGTTCGATAAAGTACACGAAATTTAAAGACAAAAGCTTCCTATATGAAATATCGTGCGATTCCAATGAGATTTCTGTTCCATAGATGTTGATCGTGAATCTCCGGCAGAACGAGGCCGAGTTTGACAAGATGAGCGACGAATCTTCCGAATTGATGCAAATTAGTGGGGAAACAAGGTTCTCAGCCAACGTTCAGCAGATCACCTCGCGTTTCCAATCTATTCAAGCGACTGCTAAGGTGAATATCAAAAATTACATGTTAAGACTCGTAATTATAATGTGACATTCATCTTTAAACATAAGTTATACGAACAATAATTCAATTATTGATCAATAAACTTTTAAGTCTTTTACAAGTTCATGCAAGAGACGTATAATTATTTTATAAAGTCTATAATTTCGACAAGTAGTTGTATCATCTGTGCGATTAAAATTCTGTGAATAATCTATGAACAATTTTAAAATTCTAAATCGTCTATCCGTCGTAATTTCATAGAAATTCTTGGAGCAACGAATTATTTAATTAGAAATTCTGATTTATCGAGAAAAAATGTCATCTAATTTAGTCAAATATCATTCACTCTATTCCCAAACATTTCTCACTCTTCTAAGAATATTCTAACGCTTTCACGATAATTGTATATTACATCGTTCAAATTTAAAGCTGGCAATTCTTTAAAAAATCACAGGAATTGGTAAAGAAATGCGAACAAGCAGTGGCAGACCACGCAGCCTACCTGGAGCGCTACAAACAGTGTTCAGAATGGCTAGCAAACACCAGAACTACTTATCAATCCATCAAAGACGATCTCAGTGGCACTCTTCAAGAGCTAACGTCGAACGTAGCAACGCTGAAGGATCTTCTAACTCGTCAATCTTCGGCAACCCTTTTGATAAACAACACCGTGGAAGCTGGAGAACGTCTGTACTACACCACAGGCATGGACGGTAGAGAGATCGTTCGTCAACAATTGCTAGATCTTCAACAAGCCTTCGAAGAACTGTACGACAGCATCGCGTCGACTGAACGAGAGTTACAATCAAAGATCTCGCGTTGGTCCGGATTCGACGAGTCCAACGAGTCGTTCGACAACTGGCTGAAGACTGTCGAGACTCAACTAAAGCCAGAAATCGAATTAAAAACCACACTGGACGAGAAACGAGCTCAGTTGCAAATCTATCGTTCGTTCTTGCACGATATTCAGTCTCACCAACAAGATTTACTCGATCTTCGCGATAAAGCTGATAATTTACCAGACTCTACTGACAAAATACATCAGACGCTGAAGAAACTGAACGAAAGACACGCTACAGTGTTGAAACGAGCTGCTGCGTTCGTTGAAAAGTACGAAGGCATAGTCAGCGATCACCAACAGTACAGCAAGGCTGTGCTCGACACTCACGAGTGGTTAGACGCGACGCACAATGCAGTTATTCTTTGGGGTGACACGGAATTAGAACGAGTGTCCCTTCACACGAACCTGGATCGACTGAAGAATTTATTGCAGAGTTTACCAGAGGACAAACCAAGAGTTCAACAGATAAGAATCCTAGGAGAAAAGGTGATTCCAGGAACCTTGGAATCTGGTCAGATTAACATTCGTTCGCAGATAGACTCCTCACAGCAAGAATGGGAAAGTTTGGTCACTGCTGTCAAGTCTACTATAGAGAGTCTAGAAAACAAGCTTCAACAGTGGAACGAGTTCGAAACATCGAAAGAGCGATGCCTCGCCTGGATGAGAGAAACCGATACCAAACTTCACGCGGTAGACCTGAAGGCTACCTTGCAAGAGAAGAAGGACCAATTGGAGCTTCTGCGCACACTCCAAGGACAGGTTCGCGCGAAAGAACTGGAAATAGACGCTGTCTCCGAGAAAGCTCAACAGCTTCACAAGAATATCACGTCTCGTACCACACATATGTCAGAGTTAAGCATCAAGTACCAACAAATATCGAACAAAGTGAAAGATCTGAACAGTCGTTGGCACCAATACGTGACCACTCATCAAGAATTCGACAATCAAGTGGCAGAGTGCACCAGATGGTTGGATGACATTAGGAAGAAGTTAGCTTACTGCTCTGACCTGGGTGCATCTTCTCAGAAAGATTTAGAGAACAAGATGGAGGTAATTCAAGATCTATTGTTGTACAAGGAAGATGGATTCGCCAAGGTTCAAGGGATCGTAGAACTAGCCCAAGCTGTCTTAGCGAACACAGCACCCACTGGACACAAGGCTATCAACGATGCTGTTGGAAAATTACAAGAACAATGGAGCGCACTAGCCTCGAAGATGTTGGAGACCAAGACCAACTTAGATGATTCTATCAATAAGTGGGCTGGTCTTCTAGAGCAGATACAATCGATGAATAAAACTGTCGATTATATGCAGTCTGCTTTGAACGAATTCTTGCCATTCCAAACGACAATGTCTGAAAAGAGGTGTCAGTTGGAACGTATCAAGGCCTTGGAAGAGAAAGTTCGATGCGAGAATATCGAAGTGGATAGTCTGAAGATCAAGGTGGCTGAAATGATCGCCAGTGGTCCTCAAGGTCTGGCTGCATCCCAGGCACAGAGCATCTTGAACAGATTCGACACGTTGTTCGAGAAGATTAAATCGTTGTTAACCGAGCGAGAAGAACAATATAAGGATCACAGATTGTACAAAGAAGCGCACGACGATATCATCAATTGGTTGAGTCGAGCTCGTGAAAAGATTCCATCGATGAAACAGAGGCCGTTAAGCGATAAATTGGCTATTGAAAATGCTGTGGCTCCATTGGAGAGTTTGTTGAATAAGAAGGCTCAGGGTGAACTCTTGGTGGAACATCTTCAGCATACTGGCAAGGTCGTCTGCGCGAGTACGAGTCCTCAGGGTCAGGAGATTATAATGAACGAGGTGAAAGCTCTAACTCAGAGTTTCGAAGAGCTTTTCAGAGGTAAGTTTATTAAGAGATTTTTAAAAGATTCGAAGATTTTGAAAGTTGAAAGTTTGATTTTTGACGAAGCTAGTTGCAATGCTGACGAATGGTCAGAACTGTTACATTTATTCAATCATTTTCCATCCAATCATATTTTCAATCGTTAGACAATTTTTTACGTTCGAAAACATTTTTCATATCTAATTCTTGTTCCAATTAAATTTCAATGATTTTTTTTTAGAAACTAAAGCGAGATTGAAATATTAAGAATCCTAAGACCGTAGCATGACACTGAAAATTTCCATGTTACATTAAGGACGATTTATTTTTTTCAATTGCACAGAAATCAAGCAACAAAAGGATCAATTGGAACAAACCGTGAGTCAATGGAGAGACTACAAGGACGAATACGAGCGAATAAGCGATTGGTTACAGCAGTTCGACATCCTCATAAAGGCGCAGAAGAATTCTCTCTTGTCAAACGTAGCAGGGAAAAAGAAACAAGTACAAGAGGTAAAAGAAATACTGGAAAACCTATTAAAGAGACAAGAACAAATCGATAAATTCAACAAGACTGCATCCAGTCTTCTTTCGTCTAACCTGGACACCTACATAAACAACCAACTTCGTCACTTAAACTCGCGCTATCAGGTTCAAGTGAATCTCGCCAAAGACGTTTTGAACAAAGTCGAAACTAACTTGGCTCAGCACGAAGAATACGTAGCTAATTTGGCCAAGACTTGTGCCTGGATCGAAAACGCGAAGCAAATCATTCGCAAAGGGACCGAAGCAGCGTCCACTAGCAGTCGAGAAGAATTACAGAACAGATTAGACAACATTCAAGAATTATTAAGAAAACGCGAGGAAGGACAAAACTTGGTGCATCTGACAGTGAACTGTGGAGAGAAGGTAATGAGAAATACTCGATCAGATGGTCGCGAAGAGATAAACACTCAATTAAAGGAGATTCAAAATGCGTGGGAGAGACTAGTGAAGAAGATTTCGACGACCAAAGTGCATTTAGAGACGAGTTTGCTTCAATGGGCGGATTATAGTTCGTCGTATTTGCAATTGCAACAATGGATCAACGACAGAGAAGCTAAATTGCAACAAGTCTGTGAACAAAAGGTGTCGAAAGCTAGAAAAGGTCTGGCTGGCTTGAGTTCCTTGGCTATTGGAGAAAGGAAGGCGAATCTTAGACAGACGAACAGTATAGTTCAGGATATAGTGGCGTTCGAGCCGATGATTCAATCGGTTACCACGAAGGCTGAGGATCTTCGACAGGCCACACCAGCCACGGAAATTTCAATAAAATACGAAACCTTGAGCAAACAAGCGCAGGAGTTGTACGCGAAACAAAAAGAAACCGTGGAACAACATCAGGCGTTTATCGATAGTGGAAACGAATTTATTCAGTGGATAAGAGCGGCTAAGGAGAGACTTGGAAAATGTTCAGAACCTACTGGGGATAAGGAATCGTTGGCGAATAAGATCACGCAGTTGAAAGTATTGCAAAGCGAGCTGCCAGAGGGCCAGAAGAAGTTGCAACATGCTTTGGAACAAGGGAACGCGGCGTGTCAGATCGCCGACGAGGAGGACAAGGAGATCATCGAGGAGGAAGTTGCGATGCTGCAGGAAGAGTACGACAGCTATGTGTAAGTTTCGTGATCTGTTTCGGACTTTTAGAATTTTTTATATTTTTATGACGTACTTTCAATTATTATCTTTCTTTCAATATATTCCTTGCATTTTTCTCTTTTTTCTTTTTACCTTTATCGACATCGTTGACGTTGATGATAAATAACAAGTTCGATAATTCAATGATGAGAAATCAGAAATTCATTGATTAAATGTTCAGTCCAGAATTTAATTATTTAAATACCGAAGTTCTGTATCTCTTTTAACAGAGACTCGTTGAACAACACGAAGAGTTTACTGGAAGTAGGAATAGTGAAATGGACGGAGTACGAGGACCAATTTTCAGAAGCTACCGAATGGCTCACGCAGACCGAGCAACTGGTGCAATCGTTCAACAAACTTCAAGATAGTTTGGAAGAAAAGAAGAATGTTCTTGAACAATTCCAGATCCATTTACAGACGCTGTTCGACTGGCAAAGAGAACTTGATCGACTGAACATGAAGGCTCAGATGTTATTGGAAACTTGTGCAGACACCAGAATCTCGAACGCTATCACCCAACTGACAACCAAGTATAACGCTCTTCTATCTTTGGCTAAAGAAATAATGAGACGTCTGGAATTACATTATCAGGTATATCCCATTACCGAGCTTCGAGCGTTAGAGATGCTTAAAAGATTAGGATAAAATAAAAGTGTATAATATCAAATATAATGTCTGCACAGTTTAGTGTCGCGTTCTCAAACAATTTTATTCTGCATTACCTTGTACTGCAGTCTACATTCTTCGCTATTACTTTTTAATATAAGCTTCTATAGTAACTTTGAAAGTATTTGCTCATACATGTTTTTCTACGGTTCGGTATTCGATAGATTTTCAAGCTAATTATCAAAAAAACTTTTTATTATTTTTTATTAAAAATCGAAACTTGAATAGCCAAGCTGTATATTAAAATTCACTATGCTATCTTTCCAAGAACACAACGGATTAATTATAATCTTATTTGGTACCGTAACTGCTATCGCATAACCCCAAGGATAGTGCAATCAAAATTCCTAAATAATCCTCCGTGTCTTGTCGTCTACAGGAACATCAGCAGCACAATACGTTGTACCAAGAATGTCAAGATTGGATCGAACGAACTCGTGACAAACTGAGCGAATGTAAGGAGATTCCAAGCACCTTAACCGAGGTGAACAATAAGCTGCATACTTGCAAGGCCATCAGACAAACCTTGGAACAAGGCCAGAACAAGCTGCGTTATGCTCTCGAACTAAAGGAGAAGGTGATTATGAACACAGAGCAAAATGGTGCGGCAAAGATTCAAGAAGACACGGAAAACCTCAAGACAGAATTCGAGAAATTGTTAGTGAACGTGGAAGACATAAGACAGAAACTTGCCGCAAGAGCAAGCGCGTTGGAAGAATTGAACAAAATTCATCGACTCACTACGGATTGGATCGATGAGATCGAGGGCAAGATTCAGCCGGGTGAAATGTACAAGAACGATCTCAGTGAAAAACGAGCGGTGTTGGAAAAGTATAAGACGGTTCAGAGGGATATTCAAGGCCATGGTGAAACCGTAGATCGATTGAAGGCTCGTTTGGCTGAAGATTCTAGCATACCCGTTGGCCCTTATCAATCTACCATCGCAAAGTACGACGAATTGACTAAGCTGATCGCTGAAAAAATTCGAGTACGTATTTGTTAAATGTGTTAAACGTTAATTATTATTATAAATATTAATCAAACGTGTTAAATCGATTAAATCCTGGATTTTGTCTCGAAGTTTAAATGGAAGAGTACAAGAATTTTCCTCGATTTAATCGAATCTCGTAAATAACAGATGGAGAATATTAATGTAGTATCGGAATACTTAGGATGTCGCTGGTGGGTACGGCCGCTTTTCTTCTCATTTTTGTATCGTGGAAGAATTTGCGGACCGTTCGCGGAGAGACGCGGTCGCGAGGAAAACGCGTCAGCGAGAGGCGTAAATTCTCGCTACGATTCGGTGAATCGACGCCGCGAAGTAGTCGTTCCCCTGTTTCGGTTAAGATAACAGAGGTGGTTGAATGAATATGACACAGCAGAGTAAGTTATATTTCACCGTTTATTCCAACAACTTATAACGAAGACAGTTACGCTGGTGCGTATGTACGAGATGAGTGAGTGACTGATCTACGGGTGTGTATACGGTTAAAGGATGTTGACCGTTCGAAGGATGAAAAAAACAGTACTGTCTTGGGAGACGATGCTGTCTCGGAGGAAAGCTAAGGATGGGTGTGTCTAGCGCACGGGACCATCGGATTTGTTGGTGACGATTTTAGTTAGGAGAGTGAGGCAATAGGCTTCGTTGCTAATTGGTTGAACGAAGGGTCTTAACCGCCCTCGAGAGAAAGTGGTTAGTGGGAGGAAAGTTGCATCATACGTGAGAAAAACTAACTTTCCCTTGTCAAGCCGTGGTAGACAATAGTCTTTGGAAATTCTTCGGAAACAGACGTTTGTTTGGTTTGAAGGACCTCTACTAGGAAATCTATGAGATTTATGGAAGGTACTTGAGACTGTTGAGGGTTCGCAGTGAGTATCCGAAGACATCTGGTTGCCATATTGCCCGCGGTGTGTGACCTGGGCTAGGTAGAGTGTTACGCGACGTAATAGCCGTCGTCCGACACTAATTAGTGTCGAGTGGTGGTATTTGCTATCGAGTGCCGCCACAGGCCTTTTTTCCACGATACTACATTAATATAAACGCGTAATCGAAATTACAGTTAATCTTTTACATATATCTGCGTATAAATATACCATAAACTTTCCTGTTGCTGCTTTCAGAATTTAGAAGAGCAGGTGAACGATCACGAGAAGCTGCAACAAGCTCACAACGAAGCCGCGGATTGGGTTCGTCACACGAAACTGGAGCTTCAGCAAAACTGCGACACCCACGGCGAAAAGGAGCGGATCATCGAACGGGAGAACAAAGTGAATCAGATCATCGCTTCCCTTCCCAAAGGAGAAAACTTGATCTCGAAAGTTATTCAATTGAGCGACGGAGTGATCGCCAGCACAGGTCCCGAAGGTCAAGAAGCTATCAAACAGGACGTGAAACAGCTGCAAGCAAATTGGAAATCTTTGCAAGCGCAGTGTCACGAGTCCCAGAAGACTTTGTCCAACTGTATTTCCAGCTGGTCTCAATTTACAACCGCGTTGGACAGCATGAAACGATGGATAGATCATTTCCAGAAGAAGGTGAACGACGAGCAATCGAAAGAGAATAAAACCCCGGAGGATTTAATTCGGTGCAAAAGTCTCGTGGAAGAGGCCGTTCAACAGAAGCCAGTTTTGGAAGATTTGAACGACAAGTGCGAAGCTTTGTTGGAAATGAGTGCATGTAGTTGGGCCCGTGACAAGACTGTGCAATTGCAGTCGGCTTACACGTCTTTGTTGACGGATATGCAGGGACTGGTTTCCAGGGTGGAGAAGAATTTATCCGATCACACCGAGTTCTTGAAAGCGAAGAAGGAGATGGAAGATTGGCTGCGTATTGCTCGAGGATCCGTGCAGGATTGCATGGGTGTTGGGGATGCTGAATGGGCCAAGGATAAATTGGAAACCATTAAGGTGTGTTATCGATAGATTTTTATGCTCGCAAAATTTACAGATGCACAGAATGCAGGTAATGCGCGATATTTAAATAGTCAAAACTAAGTTCTCGTTATAATTCTTAATAGAAGTTTCTTTCGTTTTTAATAAAAGAAATCTCTCCTTGGTTGTATTAAAATATGGATTTATCGTTGTTGATTTTTCAAAAAATTTTTCTGTGTCTGTAGATCGTCGCAACAAGGATCACGGAGGGTCAACATCTACTGTCAACATTACAAAACGCGTACGCGAAAGCCATAGACACGGCAGTGCCAGAGCAACAAGACCAACTAAGATCAGACATGGCGGGACTTCTTTCCAGCTGGGAGCAACTGAGCATCGATTTGAACACGGTTCAAGCTCAGCTTAAGTCTCTGTTACACCGTTGGGACGATCACACGGAAGCTCACGGGAAGATGAAACGTTGGTTGGAGGAGACCGAGAACAGCATGCAGGAACTTCCAGACACGAAGGGAGAATTCGGTGACATGAAAACGATGCTGGAACGTTACAAGCACATCCAAGAGGAAGTTCGCGGCAAGAAAACCGAGTTAGATCATCTGTTGGAAGAAGCTGGCGAACTGTCCAAACTGGCGAAAAAGAGCACGCCTCTGGATCGTACGAGAGAATTATCGAAACGTTGGCAGAATCTGAGCGAGAACGTCGACGAGAGAAAGAGATTGATAGAAAATGAAATCGAGGAATACAACGCTTATCACGCAGCCTTACAAGAGACTGAGAAATGGCTGTTGCAAATTTCTTTCCAGTTAATGGCCCACAATTCGCTGTACATCACGAACAAAGAGCAAACGGTATCGCAAATTAAACAGCACGAAACTCTGCTTGCAGAAATCGAAAATTACACGAGTGTGCTGGACGATTTGAAAATGAAAGGAAATGGACAGATCGGTCGATACGTGGCTGCCAATCCTGAGATAAGAACAGTCATCGAAACGCAACTTCAAAATGTTCAAGAGAGCTACAATTCTCTATTGAATACCGCGTTGCAGATTAAGAAACGATTGGCGGAATCGTTGGTCAAGTTCCAGGAATATGAGAACACTTTGGAGAGTATTATGAAGAATCTGGATGCGTATGAGCCGGAAATAGCGCAAGAGATGGAGGCATCTTTGGATACTCTCGATATTGCGAAGCAGAGATTCGAAAATGCGCGCACCTTGCATAATAAGTTACAAGGCGAGAAAACGAGGCTTGCTCTGGCTGTCGAAGCTTGCGAAGCTGCGGTGGCTTGCGTCTCGAGACCCGGAAGTCCTCTGGATGCGCCGCCTGTGCAGATTCCGCCGAGAGAAGTGGAAGTTAGGAACAAACTGGAGGAACTGATCGATCAGGTATCGTATTCTTTTTAATCTTTTAATTTTTTTAATTTTTTATTTTATTTTAAAGAGATCTTCGTCTTCATTAAGGATTTCTATTAAAAAAATTTGTACTAGCGAGAACGAAATAAAATAATATGCGTGCTCTTGTTAAATATGCTCGTTATTATCAATTTATTGATAATAAACGACGAAACGTACCGTTTTGCAGTCGTAAAAATAATCATGAAAATTGATTTGATGGCAAAACGTTGAAACAGCTACACTGCATGATCGACATCGTGGTTTCAGGCTCAGGCACACTTGATGAACGTGACGAAAGCTCTGAACGAACTAGAAGAACAAACTCGTCAGAAGAACGTGCTTCGATCTTGGATAAACCAACAAAGAGCTCTGTGCGCCGAATGGAAGTCTCGGCCAGCGAAATTAAGATCCGAAGCTGCACACGCCGAGTTACAAGCGATGAACGACTTACTTGGAAACGTTGGCGAACGTCGAACTCACGCGTTGACCGAACTATCGCTTAACGAAGACGATCAGGACATCGAGGAAGGATTGAACAAACTGGAAGCAGAGTTGACGGATGCTATCGCCGGAAAACAAGCTGCTCAGGATCTGATTCAAAAGTACAGAACACAGGTGCAGAGTATTCAAGCCTGGTTGGATGTCCTATCGAAGAAAGTTGACGTTATCGAGAAAGGAAATGGGCAAACTATCGGCCAGAAGATCGCTAGCGTGAAAGAGATCACAACGGAGTTCGAGTCTCAGGGACCTGGAAAGTTGAACGAGGTGAAGACGTTGAGCGATCAAGTGATGGATTCTGTGAGCAACTTGGATTCACAGCAGATAGAAGAACAAATTAAGTCTGTCGAAAGAAGATACGCTGATATAGCGAAGAAGCTGCAGAGGAAAGCGCAGGTATTGGACATGACTGCTCAAGGAATCGAGGCAACTAGGCAGGAGATCGAAGAGAATCGTGATTGGATCGAGCAAAGGAAACAGCAAGCCCAGGTCTCTGATCCAGTTGGATTTGACAGCAAGCAGGTGGAGGAGAAGCTCCTTGCTCTGAAGGTAATTTCATCAGAAAGGATATTGAGATTTCAAAGAATTTATTTATTTGAAAAAGCTTACATTTTTTAGTCGAGTAGTTGAATTATGAATTTCGTATTTATTTTGTAAATCAAAGAACTAGAGTTAAAGTTTTAGTTCTTCAATTATAATACTTCTACTTTAAATTTGTTACGATAAATAAATTTTCCTCGATCTTCATAAAACGTTATGTAAATTTTAGGCGATGCTGAAGGAAGCAGAAGGAAAGCAAATGGTGATCGATACCCTGGAGAAACGAGTCGGTAACATGCAGAACGAATTAGAGGCCAATGAACAGCAACAATTGGAAAATGAAACGAAAGCTTTACGTGGCGAACAATCTCGGCTTTGTACGATCTTAACCGAAGGAATTTCCAGTGCAACGGCTGCAGCCGACGCTCGTCGCAAGTTCGAAGGTGATCTGGAACGAGCACGGGCTTGGATCAAGTCAAAGAGCAATAACTTGAAGAAGCTGAGTGGGTATCTGCCTTTGAAGGCGTCGAAAGTCGAACAGGATATCGTTCAGCACGGAGAATTGGAAGCTGACATCGATTCCTTCAGCGAAAAGGACCTGAATGATATTTTGAAGCAGGGGCATAATCTATTGAAGGAATGTAACGAGGAGGATCGAGCGAAATTAGGAAAAATCTTGGACGAAATGAGCAAGGATTATGACGAGCTGAAGAGCGAAGCGCAAGAGAAGCAGGCAGCACTCGCGGATCTTCTTCAAGGACGAAAGGCCTTCGAAAATGAAATGGACAAGTGTAAGAGATGGATCAACGAAGCTGAAGTGGCCACGTCTTCGGATCTGAGGTCTTCTAGCATCGATATTTTAAGGGAACAGCTGGCTAAGGTAAGACACAGGTTCCTGTAGCGAGTTGCGTCACAATGGACGTACAATGATAGCAGAATGCATTGTTTTCTGTAACGTAGAATCGTCTGTATTTCCATTTATTGTATCTAAATACTCAGGCACAAAGGGAACTATATATGAAAACTTTGCTTGCAATTTCAGAAGTATCGTAATAAAAAGCGCGATCAAATTCTAATCGCGAGATTACCATACTAATTCAATTCTATTATATTACTGTTCGGATTATAATCTCACTTTCGTTCTCCATTCATCCAACCAATTTTTCATCGTCGATTAATTCTCACTTCTCGCGTATTTCTCCAGTACGATCGTCTAAAGAAAGAGGCAAAGGAGTACGCGGACGACATCGAGAAGCTAATACAGCAAGGAAAATCGATTCTCCCAACCGTGAGCGACGCTGACAAACTCGAGCTAAACGAGCAGTTGCAAAACATGAAAGAAGCTCACGGCAGAGTAGCTGGTATCATAAATGAAAGAGCTCTGGCTCTTCAAAAGAGCATCGACGAAGCTGAAGAATCATTGGCAAGGATTGCCGAAGCGGTTCAATACATGACAGACGTGCAGAAAGAGCTTCACGAGCTTAATAAACCGATCGGTTCCCGCGTCGAAGACGTGGAAGCTATGCTGAATGCGTACGAAAAGATCTTAAACGATTTGAAAGCGAACAAGGCGAAACTATCCGATCTCCAATCGGTCAATGTATCTGATCTTCACGGGGTATTGACTCAACAGGACGACCTCATAAAGGCTATAGAATCGCAAATTGCGAAACTTCGCCAGTTACTTCTCTTACGACAGCAATTCATCGCCCTGATCACTGATATTACGACGTTCATTGCTAAGTACACGGAGATCGTTCGAGACATCGAGAACTCAGGTCAGACCACGGAGGAAAAGATCAAGAGGTAGGAAAATTGAAATATTTATAAGATCGATGAGTATTTTGTTATTCCTGATTAGCGCATTAGCAGGCTGCTGTAAAGTATCTATCATAGAAATATTTAACAATGTTACTAACATTTATTTCAGTGTTGATTATCCTTCGTAATTAAACACGACTGTTTCCGATTTTTATTCAGATACGACGATGCCATTCTAAAGATCCAAGAATGCGAGGCGACGCTCGCAAGTGCAACGGACAAGGGTCAGCAAATCGCAGCAGAAGGTTCGACCGCGGATAGAAACAACATAACGGAACAACTACAATCACTGAAGCAACAACTGCAAGGTCTAAGAAGAGCCGTGGAAACTCAGAGGGAGCAACACGAATTAGCTGCGGCGGAACACAAGAGACTCGCGAACGAACTGGCCGAAATTCTCGATTGGTTGGAAGATAAAGAGAAAGAAGTGAAATCTAGGCCTCTCTTGGAGAGAGATCCGACCAGCGTGGAAGCTGAACTGAAGAATCACAACGTATTATGCGAGGCTGTCAATGAACATCTCGACAGAATCAGAAACTTGAAAAACTCTGTGCCTCACGAGGAAGGAATGCCTGGTTCGTTGAAAGAAATGCTCAGCGAAGCAGTGTCTCTGTTGACCTCCTTGCCAAGGGAAATGGAGGAACGTGGAAATTATTTGAAGACTAACATGAAACTCAGACAAGAGTACGCTGCTCTAACTGAGAAACTTCGAAGTTGGGTTCGCGAAGCAGAGGTTAGACTGGAAAGCGACAAAGATGGACTCGATTTTGAGAATATCCTGAGCGATCTCGAGGAGCACAAGGTTCGTATATATCGAACAATTCGATTAAAATGAAATAGTTTGACGTTAACAGCTTGAAAGTCTTGAAAATCATATCTGAAACGTATGATTCAAGATTTGTGAAAACCTTTGAATTAGTATCGGATCACATTGAAAGTGATTCAAATTATTTGCTACACTTCTTTACCGTATTATTTCGATGAATTGTTCTTGCAGATTTACTTTAGTAGCGAGCCAACGATTCGCGAGCTGGTGTCTCAACAAATACAACAAGCAGGTGACAAAATTTGGCCATCGTTGACTACGTCCGAGCAAGAAGAACTGAGCGCGGAACAACAGCAACACACTCAATTACTGAAGAACACGTTGAACACCGCAAAATCTCAACGTGCCAGATTGGAACAAGGAGCTGAAACTTGGAGAGACTACACGCAAACCCTCGAGCGAGTTCGAGCTGTGATCGCAAGGAGTAGATTCACTGACGAACCTGTCACGACTCTGGCTGGATTGCAATTTAACATCCAGAAGATCACGCACGCTCTCAATGATATACAGGTTAGTCGATAATCGTCGCACGTCTGTTTGTCGTTAACGATTACAAGACAATTAGACGATGTTTCTGGCCATTTACTAATAAATGTTATCACGTATCGATAGAAAGAAACAAATTTTTATTTTTTCGTATAGAATCAACAGTTCGAATTGGACCTTTTGAACGAACGCAGTCAAGAAGTGCTTCGATTGGCTGATGCTAATAACAAAAAGACGATAGAAACACAAATCGCCGAAATCAGTGCGGAATGGAGAGAATTGGTTTCCGGGTTAGAGGGTCGCAGAGACGCTCTCGAAGCGCTGTCCAAACATTGGGAAGATCTTGAGGCGCAATGGTCTGTCATTGAAGCTCGTGTAAATGTCATTGAAGAGAAGAGCAAACTTTTGGATACCGTAGTTCGGTCTAAGCAACACTTGCAAGACGTTATCAAGGCTTTACATGTAAGTACAACGTCTCTCTAATAATTGGATGGTGATAAAAAGAAAACTGTTTCGATGTCGTAGAATTTTATCTTGAAATTTTATTTACTCTATTTAGAATGAAAGTAATTCGGTTAGAAATCAAATATGTAATAAAAATACGATGTAGTAAAACGCAAGAAGACATTTTATATGTATAAAGACCTTGAATAAAAAAATATAAATATGTATTACTTTGTGAATTTTATTAATCTTGCTTTTTACTGTGTACAGGAGCTGGTAGCGGAAGCGGAGAAATTGAAACCGATGACAGAGGAAGTGAAAGATCTATCAGGACCTGTTCTAGCGTATCTGGCAGCCTTCACAGAGGCACCAGCCCACGCGCTCGAGAAAAAGCTGAACAAGTTGCAGAATTCCGTCGAATCGTGAGTCGAAACTGCTCTTTTCTTGTTGCGATGTTCCAGAAGCACTGCCAAGGACACTGTATCGGTGTCACCAGAGGATCATATATTTCTTGATTCGCGAACGCGTTTCTTTCGAAGTCGAGAAAACTTTTTACTTATTAAAATTTACTCCACAAAGCGTTCATTATTAAATACGGTTTATATTCCATTCGTGTCTCGTAATTTTCCGTTTCTATTAGAAAACTATTTTATATCTGCTAGAACATAATTTCACACAGATCTACTATTCATCGATTAGCAATTACATTTCTTACTCCGCTTTTGTTATTATTAGATTTTAATTTCTGTTATCAAGTTAAGATTACATATTTATCTTCTATATTTCATTTTCTTGCAAAATATCATTATCCAGTGTTCCGCCAAACTGCGGAATCATCAACGAAGGAACCATGCGGTGCGATTGTGTGCAATTTCGACGCATGTGCATGCGTGTGTATGTGTGTATGTCTGCTTATGCATATTACCATCCCTTTGAAAGGGCTAGGTAATGTCTGCTTCCCCCACCCTTTCATATGTTTTGTTTCAGGCTATCTTCGCATCGAATATCAATATATTATTTAATCATATGTGTATATTCTTGCAATTCTTTTCTGACATAGTACTCTTTTCAGGATAATTTATTTATAGCCACCGATCGTTAGAATTCATCTATTATTCATTTCACATCAATCTATAAATAGTGAATTTGAGTTTCTGCGTTAAAAGCTCGTTCATCTTACGCACGCTGATCGTTCTTTCTTCAAGATGAATAATATCAAGAAGTCGATTTCGAAACGTCGATTCAACCGGGAGGGCGGTCTCGTTGAAATTTTCGCCGAGGAATAACAAAAATTGAAGAAATAAAGAAACGATGTCGAAAGAAGGGAAAGGACAAAAGTTGTGGTTTCTCGATAGCGGCAGATTCTTTATGGATTACGACACCTATCGATTTAGCATGCATTACGTGTCCTACTGTGTTGTGTCATAGCCAAATTAATCCCATGACGTAATTAGGCCTTGGAAAAAGTTGTGCACTGCGTGTCGCGATATGCATTGCATCATAAAATTAATATCCAGAAACGAATATAAAATAAGCCGACCGGAGATGCCGATTTTATCCGAATCATATTTCATCCAGTACATAGACTTTAAAAAAAAAAACTGGTTTTTCTCGATTAATAATGAATGATGTGGATCGTGATTATCATCGCTGCTGAAGTTAATCTCAATCAGCCGGTAACTCTCATTTTCTATTCTAATTGAAACGTATCTATGAACTGATCAAATTTGTTCACTGATATTTCCCAGTTATACGATCTTCGAAAATAATTAAAACAGAATAAAGAAGAGTGGAACTTCTTAAGTAGAACCTGTTTCATCCCCTGAATATTAACTAATTCGATCAATAATTCCTTCCACGAACGAATAGAACCGATTAAGATACAAACACGAAAGCGGATTATTTTCTCCAATCTCACTGTACAATCCAATAGTATACAAGAAATAGATCGAAATATATAAAAATACATAAATGGCAAATCTCGACACGTTCAAATTACCCATAAATGCACAAACGCCCACGATTCATCACGCCTACGACAGTTCTATTTCCACTGATGCTGTTTGTAAACATGTTTCAATAGATTGCGCAACGCGTTTCCCGAGTAATTCGCACGACGTCGACGTCGGGTCATTAATCGAGTGATATTAGGTAATCCGTGACTCTCTGCATTCCCATCGATTCGAGAATCGCACGTGAGGAGAACAAACGAGAGAAAGAGAAAGAAATAAAAAGAGAGAGAGAGAGAGGGGGGGAGAGAGACGGCTGGGAAGACCTTGCACGCCACCGCGGTATGTTCTCGTTTCGAAAAGGGGTTGCATTCGCCAACCCCGCACCGAATCGTGGCCCTCGCTCCCTCAGACTGCTTGGTTGTCGATCGAATTTGCACTAAATATAGATTTGACGAGGAAAAGTGAAGCGACCGCCTTGGCGGCACGTTGGCCCGTTTCTGAATTTCATGGCGTAATATCCGCGGCACGGTTTGCACACGTCAGTTACCATTCGCACGCGGCGCCGCACACTGGAAATAAAGCATGACGAGAGAGTTTGTGGTTGTTAAGTAGTCGAGGTTGGTCCGCGTGTCCTTTCAACCAGCCGTTTATTAAATTATCGTCTCAGATAGTCTCAATTATACCGAGTCGTTTACGCGAACCTGACGTTCCGTGGTTATACGACCGTGTCGAAGAATCTCGTGATTTCAAGGATTATCCGTGCGATAATAAAGGATACAGTAAAGTGTATAAATCGATTGTGATTCCAGCGATTTTTCCTGCGATAGCAACGATTATGATAAAGTCTATAAATCGAATTGCAAAATTTTGCGCAAGATTGAATCAGTAACTTTGGTGTCTAGAATCGGATCGTGGATTTCATTTGAAAAAGTGATTACACGTGAATTTGTTGTGTTCTATTCGAATTGTATTTGTCGAGGATTTTATTCAAAGTTTATTGTATAGTGAATCAAACGATATATAAGAGTGTCTGACGAGTATCGCTGTCAAGTTGTGCAAGAGCCGAACAGACCGGCAAGTGCGTAGACGCACGTTGATGGTGAACGAGCACGGCATGTCGATTGACAGTACGTAACAATGAAATTTTTACGGTCGTCTATCGGGATAATCGGATCGTACGCGGTTATTGGCTTAAATATTATGACCGTTAGCCCTCGTAGCCTCTCTATCAGCAATCGATACCGAAGCGGAACGACGAAACGTGTTTCGGTGCAGCACGTGTCTGTTCGGCGTTGCCGTCGCTGCAATGTAACAAAGAAATATTCCTGAAGCGAGTGCCGGTCGTGTTACAGAAAATTGTGCAGCAGTGATTGTTTACTCTGCTCTTTTCGTTTCTTCGTTTCTGAAGGATGATACCGATGGAGCGTGCTGGATTCTACGTGACAACTTTTAAAATAGAAGTAAAGTTTCTACCATGAACGTAGAGGTGACTGATACCCAGTTTGATTATCTTCCTTGGTTTATTTAACCTTTTGTTGCTAGAGATAAAGCTTCTTCGATAGACTCACGTAGATATTCCAAGATCGCTTCAGATCGATTTTTAGATGCTGGCAGTACTATTTTTATCGTAGATTCGTATCGTGGCTTCTAGGGTCGATAATAATAGGGTTCGCAAGTTCCATCGTCGTTTTTTTGCCAGTTTTATGATATTTTATTCGGTCGTTTGCTTCGCGTCATCAACGAAGCTGTGCTTACGAATGAAAATATACCAGATTCCAGTATATATGTATCATATACAGAATCGACGTGATCAAGTCCTTATAATTCCGAAGAATTACTTAACTGTGTCGTGAAACTTAACATTGGTATGACCCAAATGAAGCGAATGTCAGCAATACATTCAAACTGCGGTGTTAGACAAAGCACGCTATGTCGTCCGATTTTCATTTACTTAAATCAATAGTTCAAATTCAATAGTTATAAGTAGACTCTCCACATTTACTTACACAGATTCATATTTTTACGAATAGAACCACGGAGATTGAATCCAAATAGAAATTCCTATCGCTACTAATCT
Source organism: Bombus vancouverensis nearcticus (assembly GCF_051014615.1). NCBI lineage: Eukaryota > Metazoa > Arthropoda > Insecta > Hymenoptera > Apidae > Bombus > Bombus vancouverensis. The sequence goes on along the minus strand of NC_134917.1, from coordinate 17,511,622 downwards.
TTTTGAATATTTTTCTTCTAAATACGAGCGTTTTGTTCTGCATTTTCTGTACGTTTCTACGTTCTTAATGTTCCCTATTCTACATGTACGTAAGAAGATCCACACGGTCTACCGATAAAAATTCTATCCAAAGACTAAATACGCGAATTCGGATAGAGATCTTTGTTCCTTCGCGTGTTGCAACATCCGATGCAACCTTTCGATTTACATTGTAATCATACAACGTTCGTTGAACGTGCCAAAAAGAGTAGGAAAGAAGCGCGATGGCAAAGATCTTCGAGCCAATGAACTCGCCTTGCTCCCGAGGCGTCTTTGCTCTGCAACACGATGGATAAGCCGTAGGAAAAGGAAACAGACGAAGACGAGAAGAAGAAAAAGTCAGAGAGAGCTATATTATTCTTAGGAACAGCGCGGCGTGCGCCGCTTTTCGGCTGTCGTCGATTTTCGTTCCTGTCCGGCCTGGCGAGCGTTTAGACGTAAGCCGCATGCGTCGCGGCGCCTCGCCAAAAGGAAAATTCAAAGCTAACGCTATTACGCCCTTCTAATAACGTTTCGAACCGCGAACGCTGCTGTTTAGCTTGATCGTGCCGCGCCATACTGTTGTCCGAATATAATTTCACGGCGGATTTTCAAATATCTCACGCGATTCGAACGTCGTCTTAAAGAAGTCGGTTTTAAAGAGGAACGACTGATCGTCGTGCCAGGCAGGGATAAACCGAAGAACGAGATTTGTCGAGAGATTGACAAATTTATCGATTCGATCACGAGGATCCACCACTGTTACTGAAATTGGTATACACGTACCACCTTTTTGCTGTTGAATCTCACCGCCGATAGATATTCGTTCGCGTGTTTCTTCAGGGATGGCTATTTTCCTTAATCTTTTTCTTCCCTTTTATCGTTCTAAGAAAGTCAGATAGTTTAGATAGGGATTTTTATTCGATTCGTCCAAGTGTCCTTTGGTGTTAGAATATTTCAAGAGGATAGTGCTTCGTTGGAATATGGTGGATAGATCCTGCAAAGAGTGGATCATTTGATCGGTGTTACGGAAATATCTCTGTGCTGGAGCACGTTGGATCGAGTCGCATGCCCGCATAAGGATTGCATCACGTGCACGAGATACTTCCGGAACTTGCTGCCGGCCGCGATGTTTCAAGAGCAATAACGATCGTCTTGCAAATATTTCAAAGTGCAGTTTCTATGTAACGCTGCGCCGCGCAAATTCGGAAAATTCAAATCACCGGATTTACATAAATTGCAATTTTTCTCTCGTTCGTAGAGAAGTCTCGATTATTCGAAATATCGTATCGTATTAATTTATGTAGCGCACGTTTAAAAACATATTGTCTATTTCGAGGATATTGAAAGTGAAAAAGATCGAACGAACGCGATTAATTGAGCTGTTCTTCTTTTCTTATTTAATCTCGTATTAGTCAGCGACGATACAGAGCGCAACGTGTTTCGTAAATTTCTGTTCCGTCTTGAAAATACCACGACCGCCGGCTGGTGATTGCACCTTGTGTTAAACGCCGTTCATTATTAGCTACGATGATGTCATCGTGGGAAAAGAAACGCGTTGCGCGTACGAAACTTGACATTGACATCGCGAGCCCTCCGCGTATTCTGAAATTCCGCTTCCGGGCTGATACTTGCAGACGTTAGGGCTTTCTCGAACAATTGTCACATTAATAAGACAAGTGAAGAACAATTTGGCAACAACTTATACAATGGCACCGACAGTTCTTCCTCTTCTTTTTTAGAAAATATCTTACTAAATCGTGGCTTCGATTCAAATTGTCGAGATGAATTTGTCTGATTTCTAGAGGCTTCTACGTCATATTTTATTTCTTATTAGACTTCATCTTGCAATTACAGTAACCTGAATGACTAATCAAAATTGCATCCTTAACGCTGATGTCATTGTTGATCAACGTGAAACATCACGAAAACACGATGCACCGGTTCGTAATCGGACATGAGGCGAATCCAAACGAGACGATGACTGATTTCGACGTTTCTCGTAGCACGATACACCTATGGTGATGTCGTCATCTTTTATGAAAACTCTTGGCACCGCTCTCTATCAAAACATTCTTTGATCTTCTTAGCTACAATGAAGCAAATTCAAGCAATTCGTACCGTGATCCAATAAAACAATCTGCTCTTCTATAAATTGCTCTATTCTACTTTGTTATATCGGCGTTTCTCTGTCAACATTTCTCGGTTCACAAAATGTTTTAAATACTATATCGTGCATTTGAATTATCAGTAACTATAGAATAATTTCTAAATTAAATAAAACATTCCATAAAATGAAAAAGACAAGTAGCTAATTGAATCCTTATATATACACGGATTGTTAGAAAATAACAAAATCAAATCTTCGAATCGACCAATTGGAATTAAGGAACAGGATTTGTAATAAGATTTCGATCTCGTTTGTTCGTCGTTTGATGGAAATTATATAAATCTTGTTCCTAATTCTTTTCGGTGGAGTGCAGCGTAACTTTACGTAGAAACGTGCAACTCGAAGATACTTTGATTCTGTTACTTTGTAACGAACTCGTGTATAATTCTATAAGAAGTTAAGAAATTATACTTCTAGGAATTCGATATAAATTCAAATATAAGCATACCCAAATCACGACTAACGACAGAGCAATTCTAAAACGAAGTGTGAAATTCCAATAAAAGAATAATTCCGGTTCCGACATGTAACCAACAGACTCCTCGCACAACCACACACGGATCGTTCGTCTACTTTTAGCCAAAGCGTCCTCCGCTCTGGCTGGAACGAAGCCAACCATAGTTGAACCAGCGACACGCATTTCCGATTCTAATTTCGTCGCACCTCTGCCTCGGACAATTCCTTCTGACCGATCGATCCGGCGTATCCTCCGCCTTCTTTTCTTCTTCGTCTCGTGACTCCTTCGTCGACCTGTAGCCTACGAGTAGGCTGGACAGGAGCGCGATGATCGCGCATTGGCACGCATTATTGGAGACTCGTAGGCCACGAGAAATATGCTAAAATCTATTTTTACGCCTGGCCTCCGTGTACAAGCACGCTGCTAAGGGGCAAATCGTTTTCCGTTAGTAAGGTAGCGACCACAGGCTCGCCGACGGTCACGTTGGTATTCCCTTGGCTCTGTAAACACTTCTAACTTCCAACTGGTTCGTGTACAAAATACACGCGTATTCGTGAACGTGTATGTTGCTCGGTATCTTGCGGAGAACACGCGTAAGTTGTTGCTGTTCGAAGCTTGTTTGACGGCAGGTTATTTCAAACTTTCTTACTGTTACTTCTTCTTTTGGTTCCACACAACTTCGTTTCGCTTCGTGCAACACGATATTAGGAGCTATCGAAGCTGCGAAGTTTCGAATTTTAATCCTAGAGGACACGCTACTATCGCTAGAAACTCCTTTGGCGCCAGGCTATTTCGTAATTTACATTTCTGTCTCTTCGTTTCGTAAGCAGTGACGGATGCCACCAAACTTGTGAAAGCTCGAGCTTTGACCTTCGAAGAAGTGCCATTTACGTTCGGAGCTACTTTGGCGCCAGGATATTTCACGGTTTACGTCTGCGTCTCTTGGTTTCTGCGCCGCTGCATTCCGATTTTTCTTTTGTAACGCTCACTTTCCGTTCCGAGTATTTTCACCGAATCGTTTCATTGCGGATTTCTTCGCTTCGAATTCCATTTCAAATCATTTTTTTCTGTATCTGTCCGTTCGGACGAATTTTATTGTCTTTTCGTGATAAACCTGTCATGGAATGGGATCATCGCGGTTCAAATCTCGACCTCGAAGGGACATCGAGAAAAACGATAAAGCCTCGCATTGCGTTTAAAACATCGTTGCATACAAATATTCTTACGCGAGGAATATCATCGGAGAATGAAAGAATTCGGTGCTCCTTGTAGGCTCATCGACTCCCTGCAGACGAAATCCAAGAAGGCGGACGAGGACTTGGAGGCGTTCGAAGGCACCGAACGTGAGATCGAGCAGCTGAGGAAGCGTTTGAACGAGGCGCGAGAACGCGCCTCGAACCTTTACGTCTTCGGTCCGGATCAGGACGCGACCGAGGAGGAGCTTGACGAGCTACGCTGGGCTGTCGAGCAGCTCCTCGACAGCACGAAAAAGTTCTCAGGAAGCACTAAGGCGCGGTACCAAGCTAGCCAGCAGCTGGTCCCTAGTGATCTTGCTCAACACCTGACAGCCCTTGAACTTTGCGCTGAAGCGACGGCGCAAGCGATGGAGGAGAAACAGAGGGAACAGAAACGGGCTAGAACCGTCAGGTCGGATTACTTAACCGATCTCGACGAGGTTCAAACGTGGATCAGACAAGCTGAATTGAAGGTGCAAGACAGATCCATCGAGCCTGCCCCTCTAAAGGAACAATTGAAACAGGTGCAAGACGAGTTGGGCACGATCACCGACAAGCTCGAACGATTAACGAGAAACGGCCGTACCATTGCGGAGAATACGAGGGACGATACTGAGAAACAGTTGATCGACAGCACCGTTCACAATGTCACTGAACAGTTGAACCAAGTTAGGAACTGGCTGGACGAGAGGAAGCAAGTGGTAGCTGATACCATTGACGCTTGGCAGAGATTTTTGACGTTGTACGAGGCCGTTAAGGCATGGACCGAGGAAAAGAGACAGTTCCTAGTCGAGCCATTGAAGCTCAGCACCCTTGTGCAGGCTAGGCAGAGGCTGCACGAGTATTCGGTACGTCCGAAACACGTCTATCGAACCGTGATCCTTTCGACTAGTGGAGAAAGCCAGGAAAACGTGGGTTTCTCAAGTTAGAATTTATTTTCGGTCTTTTCTTGGGATTGGCCTTTGCTCGATCCCTTCGTCCGACTTTGTTGCATAGAAGCATCCCTTAAATTTTCTACTATCTATCGTCGAACAGTTGAAATATGCACACTAACCAGTGTTGCGACAAAGAACGTTGATACACCATTGCATTTAGTATATTTACATACTAATTAATTAGGTCCAAGTATGTTAAATTTCTTATTACTCAGTAGTACTTTCCTTTGACTACAAAGGTTTCATATTACTGGAAATAAAATGTAGATACGCTTCGTTGAAAAATATACTTTTTGTAGTCGTTGCAAATGGCCACAATTACCGCTGTATTACTGTAATATTCGATTCTTGAAAAAGCAATATTTCAAAACTATAACTTCCAAGTGTAATTCCTATTGGACGCGACATACAACCGGAAAGCTTCAATTGTAACAGCGATGCAGACTATACGCGCTATGCAGACCTAGAGTTCTTCGAAAACGCACGTTCCTTTGCATTTCGTTCCACGAATGGAGAAATCACGGTTCGCTATTCGTATCTATCTTTCTGTCAACCGTTCGTTCTATTAATCTTCGGGGTGGGTTTGCAGACAGCCGTAAAAAGCTGCAAACAGATCAACAAGAATCTCAGTGATATGGGTAAGGAGCTCGAGAGTATCGGTCAGGTTTGCAGCGTGGGCGACTTGCCCGAGAAACTACTCGAAGCTGAAGAAGCTAAAGTCCAAGTAGAGGGTCAACTGTTGGAAAGGGTTGGTTTTTCTCGATCGATCAGCGAATCTTATTTAGTTAGGGGCGGAATGAACGTGCGTAAGATGAACATCGTTTCAAACTATTCGTTTCAGAACGCGCTGCTGCAAGAAACTAGCGAAGAATGGGAGCAGTGCGAGCGAAAGATGAAGGAAGTGAGAACGTGGATCGAGAAAGCGAAACAGAGTCTCGAGTCGCCGCAGAACAAAAAGAAACCATTACGGGATCAACATAGTATAAGGGAAAAAATGCTGAGCGATATCGCGATACAGAAAACGAAAATTGGTATGTCGATGGAGAAACTTCAGGTTCACTTCCGATCTGGGATTGGTGGCGATAGTCGAATCGGCGAAACGGTTGACGAGCTGTTGGCCGAGCTAGACAATCTTAATACCAATGTGAGAGAACAGACTACGGCATTAGAGGCTTGTCTAGCTCAGATTGATCAATACCAACAGGTTAGAATTGCTCAGAGGATTGTTTTTTCTTTTTTTTTGTTGCTCTAGACTGGAGCTGTATTCTTTTGAAACTTGATTGCTGATCCGGTTAGAATTTTAGGGAATTAGCTTTATTATTTATTATTTAGGGAATGGGAAATTAGCTTTATACGTAGGCAATGGAGAAGTTTAATCGGAATATAGGAAGTTTTATCACAGTTTGAAGTAAGTCGAACAGATAGGATCAATGGAAAAAATGAAATAATGGTGGTGAAACGGTTAAAGGGTATAGCAAAGCTTATTTTTCTGACGCGTTACCTTCTTACGTGGATGGTGCTTCGAGGTGCATAGTTGCATTTGTTGCACTATGGAAAATTCGATTGCACTCTGTTCAGATGCATCGGTGTCCTTGTAAAAAAAAAAAAGTGTAATTGCATTCTGCAAGCGTATTGCTATAAGAAGAATGTAATTACGTGTATAAAAGGATTGTACAGTCCCATGTTACAAGTGCACTGTTACACCGATGAAGAATTGCATATAATTCCTTCGGATTTATCCTACAGAAAGGTGAAACTTCAAAGAAATACATGTGCTATACCATTGAACTATCTTCAACACTATTCCCCTATCTACAATCATAAAAAAAAAAGATTACCTGTATGCGTAGAATCATAGTAGCGGGTTTTCTAGAAATAAAGGGGATCAGCAATCGTTTCAATGACGCCCAAAAGAATACGGCTGACGTCCGTTTGTCGTTCTAGGAGATACAACAGTTGAGGCAACAGATTATGCAGGTGGAGCAGCAACTAAGGACAATACTGAGCCCGACGTATCTGTCCGCCGATAAGGAGAAGGCGTTACAGGAGCAACAGGTAGGTTTGTCTTGATCCCACCTTTTTACCACCTGCACAAGTGCGCTAAAGCAGCAAGTTGATTTTTTGCATCTGCTCGATACCAACTGAAGACCACCACCAGGATAATAATCGCGTACTTTTCGAATCTCTCCCATTGAAACGAGTTGTTTCTTCTTTACTTTTTTTTTTTTTTTTATTCGTATATGTATTAAATTCGTGGTCGGGGGTAGTTTTTCATCGGTAAATCACGGACTTCTCTCTGGCATCTGCTCTCGAGACACCATGCCTGTTCTCAAAATATTAATTTCTCAAGTGACTAACAATTAACCGTCGATCGAGCCAACATTAATTCCTTAACCGCGTCAGGGTAAAATAAGATTTTTATTGGCTACGGATATTTGTGAATTCCACGTATATTTTCATTTCTATTATTAAAATATAGTTAAATAGATTAACGCGAAGTGGCCAATATAAATTTGTAACATCCATATCAGAATTATACCAATCGGAATTTGGAAACATTTTGATAATCCATTTTGAAGAGACAGAGGTCGACGTACCTTTTTCTGATTATAATTTCAATCAAGGTGTTTCCGTTTAAATTTCTCCATGCCAATATCCTTATTTTCATTTCATACGCATCAATACAATTATTTCTCCTTCCACTCCAAAGCTTTTCTTAAACAATTCACCAATGCTTAACAATATAACATCTGTTAATAACATGAAACATATATAACAATCGCTAAACATCTATTCACATCTTTCTCTCACTTTCTTTAACTCTGTCTCTCTGTCTCTCTCTCTCTCTCTCTCTCTTCTTACTACTTCTTCACATCTCTCTCGAAAAAATAAGTTAATCTGTAATAACATCATGCTGATTCCATTATTTCAAAAATTGCGAATTTATATTGAAAGAAAAATATAATTCACGTGCTCTCGTTGAAATTTTAATACAAATATATTGATCGTTCTTTCGTCAAGATAGCGATTGAACGATCAATATCGAGTTCGTGTATTCGCATGCTTAATCATCGTGGTGGTACATCTGTTACGCGGTATTGGTTGGTATCATGCTCTTGACTAAGGTTTTATCTCACCTGTTCTTTTTGTAACTGAGAGATCAATCGGTCATACATCACTGTTCACGCACGTCTCTGCGTTTATTCGTCTGTTTCTCTACTTTCTATACGTATCTCATGATCCATGTATACATCACCATACTCTTAATGACACACCTATATGTTGTTTCGTGATGGGGTTTACTTGATTTTGCTTGTTTTCTCTTTTCTTTGTATAACGTCACGTGTTTCTATCTTATTTGTACTTTTCTTTTCTCGCCGTCTCTCACTTGTCTATACTATCTATGTATCAATGAGTGTTACAAGAATAACGCAATTCTGAATCTTTTCGAATTGCACCGCACTCTATATATATTACATATATATATATACTTATATCCATAGAGTAAATAGAATATGAAGGAAAAATTGTAATAGTCGCACAAAGATATGTAAAAGTCGCATCAGTATGTGTAAAAAAAAAAACGAAACGAACGATTGTCTTGCAACGTTTCGTCCACCACACACAGAAATGTCTGTTTCACACACCGTTTCACAGTAGGCTTTTTCCATCGAGTTTCTGTCGTTCACGAAAGTAGCGCTCAGCTGAACTTGTACGTTACGATTCGAATGTATACGCAACGCGAGCGTTCGTCCTGTCGTGTCGAGAAACTCGAACATCGACAACGAACGCGATCTATACGTGAAAAAAAAAAAAGATGTATTACGCAAGAAAATCAAGTGACCTCCAAAACGCGCGCCGAGACTTGTGAGAACATAGCGAACACAAGTCAACGCTTCGAAAGACCAGTCGAACTTACCTCGATAATTTCTCTTATGTTCATTCGTTTCATTTCTCTTTCTTGTTCTTTTTCATTTAACTTCACATTGTGTTCGCTCTTTTTTCTTGTTTAACTTGTCTTTAATCCATCGCATCGGCTATTTGATTTACGAACATTTTGTTTGCTGTACCTTTTCCCGCCTCTCCTATAAAAATACAAAAATCCATCCTCCGTTTCACGTCCCACGTCCCGCCTTCTTCGTTTCGTTTCTGACCATCGTTTCTGCTTCGCCATCGTCGTCTTCTGGGGTTCTGCGGCGTCTACACGATTATTAATCGTCTCAATTACTCTCCTTTGTTCTCACCTTTCTTTGGTTTCTCGGATCTCTGTCTCTCTTCTCTTTCGATCGAAATTTTGTTCACGATTTATCGTCCATCTCGCTCGATCGCTCGGCGTGTTGTTGTTTCTTCGTTTGCTCTGCTCGTTCGTATAGATCTGTCGGGAGAAGATCAAGTCGTTGCAGAGCAAAATCCAGGCGCGTACCGAGAGATCGAAGATCCTCGTGCAACGTGGCAAGCCCGATCCAGAACCGTTAGATCCATGACCAGTTTGGTCGTTTAGAGTCGATTGAGATCGTCCAACGTTCTCGCGATTCTACGTGATCACGATTTTGACAGCCATTAGTGTCGTTCCTCGCGTTCTTTTCTCACCCGGTTCAATTCCGCGCACTATATCCGGAGCGAAGGGTACGTCGACACCAAATTGGCGACAGAATCGAAGAGATTCGAATTCTTCGAGCTTCAAAGAATCCTGAAGTCTTCGATCTATCGTGTAAAAACGTCGACGTTCGTCCTCGTCCACGGAATGGAAACCGATCGATTTTTAATACCTCAGGATCTTTTTTAGCGAACTTTATATTATATATATGAATGTATGTATGTATACGTATATTGTCTATATTACATTATATCGAGCAAACTTTTCCTAAAACGTGTTATTCGTTCAGGCATAGAGAGCAGAGTTGCGTTCATATAAAAGAAAAAAAAAAAAGTAACAAAACCAATTACCAGTATACTGTTTTAAAAGAGAGAATAAAGAGCCCTCTTTATCGCCAAGCAATCTTGTATTTCTTCGCGAGCTACACCACCGCTGATCATAACGTTAATCTAGCATACACGCATATAATACTAAAACTCTCCGACAAAAGGGAATTCTAATCTTCCAACAACCCCTTAATCGCGCCCCTGACCACATTATTTAACAGAGAACCACCCCGATCTCCCATTATTTCCATACCGACTTAACATCTTATCTGGTTCACCCCTGCCACAAAAATCAAACAAACAAAAAAATGCAAAACAACACAAAAAAAAAAAAAAAATAGAAAAATGTCCCAGAAAAATTGACGTATGTGTATTCCATTGTTGTGCCTTGGCTGTTCCTCCGTGGCGGATAAAGCAGAGCCTGCAGCAAAGGATGGACGATTGGAAGCAACGCGTGAAGATAGTGCTGGATCAAATATACGCCGTGGACCCGTACTATGTACAGAGCAACGAGACAAGGATCGTCAATCAGATCTCGTACGCGGACATCGCCGCAGGTCGGACAAGTCCGAGCTCCAGGGGTTCTAGCCCCTTTAGAAATCCCCGAGACGAGGTTTCTTCGGTGCCCCTTTCGATTCAAGTGCTCAAACCTACCGTGCAACTGTCAAGAACAATAGAAGCCCAGAAGCAACCTGCTATCGAACCAACTGGCGACAATACTGCAGCAAATGCTGCAATAGCGGAGACGAAGATGAAAGAAGAACAGTCAAGACCTGAAGAGCAGAACGAGCAGAAGGAGCCTGAAGTAAGAACCGAGGTTAGAAGACGCGTCTCTAAAGTAGATTCGGTGGACTCTAGATTGAGAAATCAGTCTAGAAGATCTGGTTCTGTGCGAAAGGACGTTCGAGGACCTATTAGGGAATCTCCTGAAAGAAATTCGTCCGCGGAGGCTGACAATGAAATTTCTGGATCAGACGCTTCTAGATCGGTAGTGGAACAGAGGAAGGAACCGTTTGTACTTAAGAATACACTGGCCCCTAAGGTGGAGAGAAGAGGAAGGTCCGCCAGTCCCATTTGGATGCCTGGATCAACTTCCTACGCGGATATTCTTCGTGGAAACAGACAGAATTCTCGCAGCCCTTCGGTGGAGACTGGCAAAGATGCTCACGTAGTTGGTAGAGAAGTCGCAGAGACTGTGGTCGAGGAATCTTCCGTAGAAACTGTTCAGACGGAGAAGATGGAATTCGAGGTGGCCAAAGCGGAAGTAAAGGAAGGGGCAACGGCTGAAAATGCTTTTATGGAACAACCAAGCGAAGACGTAGCAGTGGAGAGCTACCAACAGCAGCCTGCCGAGGTCGTGCACGAAGTTGTACCTGAAGTCGAGTCTCCTGTGAAAACTTCTGAGGAACCGAGCGAAACTCAAACCAGTTGGACGGACGAAAGCATGGACGAGTACGTTTTATTGAATGAGAAAAGTTACGAAAATGTTGCAAGACCGCCAGTTGCAACGCAACAAGTTCCAGAGGTCTACAACTATATTCATCCGGCTATTCCTGAATTGGTTGGTTTCATCGGGTCTCAGATCGCCTATCCAGTAAGTTCCTATGTCTACATGCCAGCTGCACCGCCTCAGCAAATGGCTCTTCCTCATTACACCGAAAGTCAGATGGCCTTCCCATCGGAGCCGTACGTGACACAGCCTAGCTACATCCCTGAACCAGAGATTTATCAGCAAAATCAGTTGCAGAAGCATCCACAAAGGCATCCGCATCAAACCAAATTCAAGATCCCTCCAAAGACTACTCCTGTAGTTGTGCAGAACGTTGAAGAGAAGTGTTTACCTTCAAGAGCTCAACAACCTGTGGATATTGAGCCTGTCGTTCAGTCAAATATTCAAGCTGCTGTGCAACCTGCTGTTCAAGCGGAAGAAGTTTCTGAACCAGAAAAACCAGTAGAACCAGAACAGTCTATGCAGCAGCCTATCGAGCAACCTGTACAACAAGTTTCTACGCCAGTTGCAGAAAGTACACCTATTAAGACGAAAAGTACTACCTCAAGCGAGAGCAAGACATTCTCGTACGCCCAAATTTTATCGCAGGGTCTCAGTTCTAAACCGACATCGACTACAAGTAGTCAATCATCGACAACGGTGACTTTGATCTCAAAACAGGCGAAAGAGCGTTCACGCTCGCCAGTGAACTCGGCGACATCCTCTGTGCACGAGTCGAGTCCTCCTCAGGAAGCTAGACAGACTCGAGAATCGACCGTAGGCAAGTCAGCAAATACGTGGGATATATCGAGGAGAAGGGAGACGAGAAAGACTCATCAGGAGTCGCCAAAGACGAAGATTCCTGAGAAGAGAGCTCGCAGAGGACCAGAGCAACCAAAGGCTTCAGAAGTATTTCAGAAACCTCAGAAAGAGAAAGTCAGGACCAGTACGGAACAACAGAAACAAGTATTCGAATTCAAAGATGAAATTACCGTGGAAGATTTGACGGCTTCTCCGAAGGTAACTCCGAAGAGTGTCAAGGTTGAGATTAGAAAGGAACAAGTGGACGATGTTAAACCAGAAAAGAGAATAGATGCTGAAGAAACGAAAAAAATGGAAGATCACAAGCAGGATGAAAAGGACGTTCAGGAGGAGAAGGAGGTTGATGTTCAACAGAGGAGCAGGTCTCAGGAGAAGAAACGAAAGGCGAAGAAGAAGAAGCCGGAGAAGGTGGACGACGAGATAGAGAAGGCCCTGAAGGAGATCGAGGATATGGATAAGCATAAAAAGAGGGATAAGTCGAGGGAACAGGCTAAGAAAGATACGGTTCAAGCTACGGTGGAAAAATCCAAAGAAGAAAGTGAAAAGAAGAACGTGAAATCTAATGAAAAGAAGAAACAGGGTAAATCGAAGATGGAGAAGATTAAAGATGAATCGGAGACTGGAGTAAGTCAGTCTAACGCGAAGGAACAGGTTAAATCGAAAGACGATGCGAAAGAGAACAAAGAGGAGAAAGATTCTGGGAAAAGGATCGCGAAGGATGACGTTAAAGCTTCTGAAGAGAAAGCAACGAAGGTTGAAAGTCGAAAGAACGAACCTGAGAAGAGATCTGAAGTGAAGATGGATTCGAGTGAAACGAAGAAAGTGGACGCGAAGGAAGAGAAACCGTGTAAAAAGAAGCAAAAGGGTAAGGAACAAGCTGGTACAGCGAAGGACAAATCTAATAAAGATACCAAACCCACGAAGGTTGACGCGGGGTCGGAGCAAATTAAGAAGACAACTGATGAGGATAAAGTAGAGATTCCGAAACAGAAGCACGTAAAACCAGATTCAGTTGAAAGTGTTCAAAATTTGGAGCAGATAAAGAAAGAAGACACAAAGGCTACGAAGCCTGTAAAATCAGATAAAACGCCTGAAACTAAAGTTGAACCTAGGAACAAAGTGCAAAGCGAGCCTAAAGAGAAAGAGCCAATGAAAGAACAGGAGAAATCGAAAAAGAATAAGAAACAGAAACAAGGCAACGAACAGGAGACTTCTAAAGTCCAGACACCGAAAAAACAGAGCCAACAGAAAGAAGACAAGAAAGTAGAACAGTCGAAACAAAAGAAATCCGAAGAGAAATCAGGAGTAACAAAAGATGTGAAATTGGATGAAAAGGAAGAAGTTGAAGCAGAAGTTAACGTAAAAACTCCAAAAGACGATAAAGATAAGAAAGTGGCTGAGAAAGAGAAAGGGAAGGAGGATGATACAAAAGAACAGAAGAAGGAGGATACGGTATCGGAAGTAGAACCGAAAACAGATATTAAAGAAGAACAGAAAATGGTAATTAGCGCGTTGGTTCGCGTAATGGAATCTACGATGGAGATTAACAAAGGTGATGAGTCGAAACCAGAAACAGTGGTGCAGGAAAATGCAGACGAAAAATCAACGAATAAACGAGAGAAGAAACAGAATAAATCTGGTGAAGAACAAATGGTTGAGACTAAGAATTTGAAGAAAGAATCGAAGCCAGATTCTGTACAAAAGGAGGAACCGAAAAAGGTAGTTGAATTGGAAAAACAGACGAAATCGAAGGGAAAGAAATCGAAGAAAGAACCCGATGTTAGTCAGAAGCCTGCGCCTGAAGCGATAAAGATGGCTGAAAAAGAAGAAAAGAAGATCATCGATAAGCAAGTTATCGAAGAGAAATCAATTAAAGAGGAAGAAATTGTCACGGAACAATCGAAAAAGGAATTAAAAACTGAACCTGTCACGCCAAGTAAAGGACAATCTGATAAGAAAAGACGAAAGAAGTCTAAGTCACCGACAAAAGCAAAGAAAGAAGAAGATTCAAAGTCTGCGTTGCCTGTGGAAGAAAAGGAGAAACCTAAAGGAAAAGAAGCAGTAGACGAGGCTAAATTAGAAGAAAAGAATGGTAAAATCGATAACGATGGCAAACTGATATCTATAGAAGAAACGAGAATTACCGGAGTTGAAGAAAAAATTACTGCGATCCAAGCGGAAAATCAGAAGGAAGAAAATATTGTAACAGAGAAGATTGAAGCACAACCTAATATCGAGAAGAGTATTACTGGAGAAAAATCTACAGAATGCGTCGAAATATTTGTAGACAAAAAGGCGGAAGAAACTGTAAAGAAACCGGAAGAACCTGAGAAACTTGAAACTAGCGACGTGAAAAAGAAAGAAGGAATTCTTCTGCCTGAAGTACCGAAAACCGATAGACCGGAAATCCAAGAAGTTCCAGGAACACCATCAAAGTCCAAGAAAGGGAAATCAAAGGAAAAAGCTGTCACCGAAAATACCACGCCCATTTCCGCGATCGAGCCGAAAGAAGAACCCAAGTCCAGTCAACCAAGCACACCGAAGTCTGACAAGAGAAAGAAGAAGAAACAGGAGAGTAAAGACAAAATCGTGGTCGAACCTCCACAACTAGAACAAACGATAGTCATTGAAAAACCTAGCACAGACACGAAACCAATCGAAGAATCTGAAAAATCAATGGAAACACCATCATTAAAACTCGTAACTCCACTGATAGAGTCTCAGAATAAAAAGCAAGGCCACGTTAAAAAACCAATTGAAATCGAGAAAATTTCACTGACAAAGTCTGACGATTCAGAATCTCGCTCGCAAGAACCGATTGAAAATCCAAGTACAGAAGAAGATTCTCTTCTTTCAAAGAACGAGAAAACTGCAAACGTTTCAGCCACTGTTTCACCAACCACAGAATCATCTTCATTAGAGAAAACGGTTACCACGGTGACCAGCAGCGTGCCTGAACCTGTCGAAGCAAAGCCATCGATCGAAAAAATCGTAGAGAACTTAGAAAGTATTCCCTCATCCAAGGTCGTAGGCTCCAAACCCACTGAATTAATCACCCTGCGTCCTGAAACAGTAGAGAGTAGCCTAACAACCACCGAATATGCTAGGGTATCGGATGATTCAGCTGTTGGTATCCCCTGGAAAGCATTAGATACGTTAGCAGACGTTGACAAATCAATTTCCGATTACACGGTATATCTTGACGATCTTGTTAAAGACGATCAGCCGATTCTGTTCGGTAGCGTTCAGGATAGGAGGAGAGGTCGTTCTGGAACTCCGAAATCTGTAGGAAGCGCGAGAGACGAGAGGGAGTTGGATAATTTCGAGAAAGAACAGGACGCGAAAGTTATGCAGGATAAATCTAAGCACGAAGTTGAGGGTAAGAAGGATAGGATGAGGGTTAAGGAGGAAGTTAAGATTGTCGGAGAAGCTGCAAGTGTAGAATCGAAAGATTCAGGTGAGTTAGTGGTAGAGAGTGAAGGTGAAATTGTGCAAGAGAAAGGAAAGATGGGTACGGGACCGGAAGAGTCTTCTTCTGATATTGAACAGGGACAGGGAAAAGGAACGGGTATCATGTCGTTAGAATTGGAATTAGACACTCGTGAAGTAAGTATTCTTCCTACTCATGTAAGACATATGACACCTGAGACAAAATATATTCCCGAAATTGTAACTGTTCCTGTTGACGTTCCTAAGTCTGAAAGGGAAAATATTGATGATAAAATAAGTACGGTTGAAAAGAAGGTAGGAGACGTCGAGGAACGTAAAGTTGATGATTCTAAACCTAGAACGGAAGAAGTTAAAGAAAAAGCAGCTCTACTTGAAGAGAAGATCGTAGACTCTGAAAAACAAGAAGTCTCTATTAAGGATGAAGATTCTAAACCTGAAAAGCCAAAGGTTGAAGATAAATCAGGTCAGATTAAAACAAAAGTTACAAAGTCTAAAAAACAAGTAGAAGTTACTGTTAAGGATGAAGATTCTAAACCTGAAAAGCAAAAGGTTGAAGATAAACCAAGTCAGATTGAAACACAGGTTGCAGAGTCCAAAAAACAGATAGAAGTTTCTGTCAAAGGTGAAGATCCTAAAACCGAAGAGAAAAAGGTTGAAGATAAACCAAGCCAGATTAAAGCACAAGTTGCAGAGCCTAAAAAACAAGTAGAAGTTTCTGTCAAAGGTGAAGATTCTAAACCTGAAAAGCAAAAGGTTGAAGATGAAACAACTCAGATTAAAACACAAGTTGCAGACTCTAAAAAACAAGTAGAAGTTTCCGTCAAAGGTGAAGATTCTAAACCTGAAAAGCAAAAGGTTGAAGATGAAACAACTCAGATTAAAACACAAGTTGTAGGGTCTAAAAAACAAGCAGAAGCTCCTGTTAAAGGTGAAGATTCTAAACCTGAAAAGCAAAAGGTTGAAGATGAAACAACTCAGATTAAAACACAAGTTGTAGAGTCTAAAGAACAAGTGGAAATTTCTGTTAAAGGTGAAGATTCTAAACCTAAAAAACAAAAGGTTGAAGATAAACCAAGCCAGATTAAAGCACAAGTTGCAGACTCTAAAAAACAAGCAGAAGTTTCTGTCAAAGGTGAAGATTGTAAAACTGAAAAGAAAAAGGTTGAAGATAAACCAAGCAAGATTAAAACACAAGTTGCAGACTCTAAAAAACGAGCAGAAGTTCCTGTTAAAGGCGAAGATTCTAAACCTGAAAAACAAAAGGTTGAAGACAAACCAAGCCAGATTAAGACGCAGGTTACAGAGTCTATAAAGCAAGTAGGAGTTCCTGTCAAAGGTGAAGATTCCAGACCTGAAAAACAAAAGGTTGAAGATAAATCAAGCCAGATTAAAGCACAAGTTGCAGAGCCTAAAAAACAAGCAGAAGTTTCTGTCAAAGGTGAAGATTCTAAACCTGAAAAGCAAAAGGTTGAAGATGAAACAACTCAGATTAAAACACAAGTTGTAGAGTCTAAAAAACAAGTAGAAGTTTCTGTCAAAGGTGAAGATTCTAAACCTGAAAAGCAAAAGGTTGAAGATGAAACAACTCAGATTAAAACACAAGTTGTAGAGTCTAAAAAACAAGCAGAAGCTCCTGTCAAAAGTGAAGATTCTAAACCTGAAAAACAAAAGGTTGAAGACAAACCAAGCCAGATTAAAGCACAAGTTGCAGAGCCCAAAAAACAAGTAGAAGTTTCTGTCAAAGGTGAAGATCCTAAAACTGAAAAGAAAAAGGTTGAAGACAAACCAAGCCAGATTAAGACGCAGGTTACAGAGTCTATAAAGCAAGTAGAAGTTCCTGTCAAAGGTGAAGATTCTAAACCTGAAAAGCAAAAAATTGAGGATGAAGCAAGTCAGATTAAGACGCAGGTTGCTGAGTCTATAAAACAAGTAGAAGTTCCTACTAAGGTTAAAGAGTCTAAACCTATCACAAAAGAAATTTACCCATGTTACTTTACAGACTTGGTCAAACCTTACTGGTTCAATTATCGTCCTTACATCGAGGCAGAGATCAATTTCCATCGGTGTTTCAAAGTAGTAGAGGTAATAGAAGAAAATGTGCCTGCTTCTGCACCTCCAAGATTGGAGAGTATCGAAAGAATTGCTCAAGAATCGATTATGAAGGAGCCTAAAGAAGAAGAAGAGAAGTCAGAAGACACGGAGCAATCTGAAGCTGAAAGCAGAAAGCTTTCGCTTATCAAAGAAACTCTGAAATATCCTATTAGCACATTTTACAAATTAGAATCCGATTGGGTGAAATCTAAGCAGACTAAAGAGAAAGAAGTTATGGCAACTCCTTTGGAGGAATCTAATCTTACAAGCGTTGAAATTGTGAAGGAAACAATGCAGATTCAAGAAGATAAAAAACATTCCGAGATATTAGATGCTCAAAACATTTCAGAAAAAGACATTGACAAAGAGAAAACTATCGCAGAAATAACCACGGAGATTAAATCTACGGACATGATTTTGGACCAAACGGCAGCTCTTATCGAGAATGTGAATAAAGAGCTTGATATGATGAAAAAAGAGAAGGAGCAGAGTACAGCCGAGGGAAAAGTAGAAGATAAAGAGGAAGAAAAAGAACCTGAGATACGGAAGAAGGAGCAACAAGTATCTGATAAGAAGCCGAAAGAGAAATCGAAGAAAGAGAAGCAGCCGAAAGATGAGAAGTCAAAGTCTAAGAAAGAAGAAAAGAAGGAAATAACATCACCGGTAAAAGAACCTGAAGTAGTTGAAAAGAACGATATTACAGAATTAACCAAGGCTGTGGAACAACTTACTATGATTATCCATGAAGAAACTAAAGAAGCTTCATTGGCATTCAAACAGTCTGAAGAAGTTGAGAAGAAAGATATTGCGATTGTACAGGGGACAGAGTTGGCACAGACAACTGAACAACTTGTCACAAAAATAGACGAACCTTCGGCAGTTCAAATTATCGATCGAAAAGAAGAAGAAAAGATAGAAAAGAATATTACAGAAGAAGAACCATTAATCACATTAGAACCAAAAATTGAAGAAGTAGTAAAACCTGCAATCGAATCTTCTGAAGTGGAGAAAGTGAAAGAAGAAACGAAATTAGAAAAAGATAAGAAGGAACATGAGAAACAGGATGAAAAGAAAGAAATTGTTCCAGAACCTCAGATCCTAATTGAAGAGAAAATTGAGAAGGAAAGTGAGAAGGTTGAAAAGCCTGTTTCTGGAAAGAAGAAAGTTTCTAAAGAACCTAAAAAGAAAGATGTTAAAGAGATAACGAGAGAAGAAAAGTTAAGCACAGAGGAAAAAGCCTTGTCGCAAGAATCTATTAGTGTCGTGACTGAATCAACAGCAACTGAGAAATCAATGAATGGCAAAGTACCAGAGATAGAAGATTCGAATGCATCTGAATCTCCAGTGATAGAAAGGAAAACTAAACCCTCGGATAAGCCTAGGAAAGAAGAAGGAAGGACAAAGTCAGGAAAGCAGAAACAGCCTAAAGAAAAGTCTGATATTAAATCTACGTCTACCCCAGAAAAAGATGCAAAGAAACAAGAAGAACAGGAAATTTCTTCGCCAGATTCGAAGAAGAAACGTGATGGAAAGTCGAAAAAAGCAAATGAAATCCCAGCAGTAGTTCCTCAAGAAACACCGGCTGAAGCTCCTTTGGAAGAAACTAAGAAAGAAGAATCTCGATCAGAAGTAAAAGAAATATCTAAGGAAGAAATTCAACCGGTATGCGCCAAATCATGGGCATCTGTCGTTGGTATGAAAGGAACTAGCGATCTTCCTGCAGAAAATGTACAATCTATGACAGTAACTGCTCAAGAATCGATAAGTGGAACAGCAGAATTAGGCAAGGTAGCACAGATAGTAGAAACTGTGCCTGAAGAACCACAAAGCCCACAAACGCAGCATAAGAAACATCAAAAGAAGAAAGATACGAAACAAGAAAAGATTGTTACCGAAGCAAAAGTGTCTTCCGTCGATATTGAAACTGAGAAGGAAAATATGAAGTCCGTCGTTCCTGAGAAAGTTGAAGAATTAGAATTAAATATGAAAGATTCTAACAAATCGTACGCTCAAGTAGCAGCTTCTAGCAAGGGAACTTCTCCACAATCGAATCAAGAAGACGTTGTGTTACTCAAACCGATTCCTCTTATGCCTGATCAAAGCTTACATAAACTAATCGAAGACGAAAGAATTACATCTGAAAAATCATTAATAATCACAGGAACTCCAGAGGCTGAAAAAGAAACATCCAAACCTGAGGAAATAACAACAGATAAGAAGTTCAACGAATTAATTACTGAACAAGACGTTTTCAAAATAGAGTCAACTTCGTGGGTGGAAGAAATTGAAAAAGAAGCAATGGCGGAAGAAACTAGTTCTATGTCGCCAATTCCAAGCGCGATAGTAGTCGAAACGCCGCAGAAAATGAAGGATTCGTGGGCTACTATTGTTAGTAAACACGCGGAACCGCAGGAACCTCTCTCATCGCCCACTAGCGAAAAGATTATGATGAAAAAACAACAAACTGCCGAACAAAATTCAAATCCCCAAATACAAATCCACGTGGAAGAAGCTCCAGAGCCGATATCAATTGAAGAAGTGGTTAAAATCGACGAACAAGGTTTTATGGAATTCGTAAATCGAAAAGAACTGCGATCTAGACGATCGAGATCGCGTTCCAGAAGCATCAGACGAGACGAAGCAAGCTCGAAACAGTCGAGTGATAAGCCTATAGTTCCTGAAGAAATTTTGGCAGAAGAACAGAAGCAGTTGGGCGCGCAAAAAGTGGAGGAACAAAAGAAAAAAGATGGAAATAAAGGAAAGGAGGGAAAATCGAAGAAAAAGAGAGGTGAAGCAAAATCGAGCAGTGGAGATCGCAATCAGGTGACAAAAGATGAACAGGAAAAGGATAGAGAAAGCCTTCAGAAGGAAAAAGATAAAGAAAAGACGAGTAAGATCGAGGAAAAGGATGTGAAGAAGATAGAGAAAGAAATAATAGAGCCATTAGTCGAGGAGAAGATACAGAAACAGCCAGAAAAGAAAGATACTAAGCAACACGAGGGCAAATCGAAGACGAAAGAAGTTAATTTGAGCCAAGAAAGCAAAGAAAAGGCAGGAGAGAAAGTTGAAGAAAAGCTTGATGAGGAAGTGAAAGAAATAGAGGTTGTGAAGCCTGAAACTCCAGAAGTAGATAAAATAATCGAAATGGATAAACAGAATTCGAAATCAGCAGATAAATGCAGAAAAGCAGAAACAAAGGAACAATCTATTGCTGCTTCAAAGAAGAGTAAGAAATCAAAGAGAGGAAAATCTGATAAGGAACAGCCCAAAGAAGAACTAGAACATAAAGAACAAATGAAACAGTCGGGTGTTGTTCAGGTAACAGAAATACAACTGAAATCTGAAGATGAAATTGTGAAAGAACCAGAAACTAAAGAAGTTAAAGAAATTCAAGAAGTATCAGCAATTACAAAATCTGAAGCTGAAAGTAAACCTGAGATTGTGGAAGAAATTAAATCTGAAAAATCAACGTCTCCAAGAAAACGTAAAGGAAAATCTAAAGAAAAGAAAGTAGAGACAGTATCAGGAATTAGCGAAACATCGATTGAAGAAAAGAAGGTACCTGAATCTAAAATTAAAGAAGAAATACCGGCAAAAGAGACAGAGGTTCGAGAAATTAAAGAAGTTGAAGAAGAAATAAAAATTACAAATCCTGAAAAATCAACCGACACAGAGAAGCATAAAGAAAAATCTGAAGAAAAGAAAGTAGAAACGGCGCCAGAACGAATCATCGAAACATCGGTTGATGAGAAGAAAGTATCTGAACTTGAGATCAAAGAAATGTCGGTAGAAAAAGTAAAGGAAGATGTAAAAGAAAGTGAAGCAAGTCAAAAGAAAGAAATTGATTCTAAACCAGATGTTCCTGAAGAGAAAAAAGAAGTATCTGCAAAGGAAGCAACTGAGGAGAAACATAAAGAAGAACCAATTAAGTCTCCGCAAACACCTGTTGCAGAACTGATTGTAGACACTAAAACAGAAACAGCAGAGGTAAAAGATGAAGCTCATGCAGACAAAAAGTTGAAACTTTCGAAGAAGGAGAAACGAAAGCAAAAGAAGAAAGAAAAATCAACTAGACGAGCATCCAGCGAAGAAAAATTAGAAAAGGAAACACCTGAGACGTTTGTTCCAGAAAAGAAAGAAGAAACAGTAACACTGGAAGAAGTAAAGCCAGAAGAAGCAAAGCCAGACGAAGTAAAGCCAGAAGAAGTAACTATTTCACCTGATGAAACCAATCAAGAAAAAGAACTTAATGAAAAACTACAAGAAATTAAGAAATTGAGCGCAATCATCCCTGGGGTGATTCCTGATGAAATAAAGCTTGTTCCAGAAACTATGCTTAAACCGATAGTCAAGGAAAAGACAAAACCAAGTAGAGAAGAAGCAGAACTTTTGAAACCAACTGAAGAAAAGGAAAAAGTTTCAGGAGAAATAGAAAACTTTGCTGAAAACAAAATCGAGACACCTAAACTAGTTACAGATAAATCTGAAACGCCCAAACCAGAGATAGATAAATCTGAAGTGCCTAAACCAGAGACAGATAAAGCTGAAACATTTAAACCGGATAAAACTGAAACGCCCGAACCAGTGACGGACGAAGCCGAAAAAGACATAAAACAGAAAGAAGAACCAACATCAGCTTCGAAAGAAAAATCGAAACGTAAGAACAAACAGGCGAAGAAAGGTAGACGTGAAGAACAAGAAGCAGCAACGAAGTCTACGGATGAAGAAGTTCAATCGCCAAAGGATGAGAAAGAAATCGAAATATTAAGCGCAGGTTCTACTGTTCCATCAACTCCGGAAAGTCCAAAAGAAACAGTCGATCGAGAGAAAGACGCGACGATACCTGAAGAGAAAATAGAATCAGGTGCACAATTGAATAAGTTGGAGATTGATGAAACAAGGATCGAGGAGGTTAAGAAAGACGAGGAAGAAGCGAAGGATGTCTTGCAGGAACAAGTTGTTTTGAAAGAAACAATTATACAAGAAAAGACAGAAATATCTGCCAAAGACCAGGAAGAAGTCGATCGTCTACAGAAAACCGCAGAAATTCCAGAAGCTCAGCCTCTAGAAAAGAAACCTACGAAAGAAGAAAAATCTAAAACGAAGAAAATTAAAGATAAGAGACAGGAAGAGACGACTAAAAATGTCGAGAAAAAGATATCTGAAGAGGAACCAGTAATTTCCAAAGAGGAAATACCAGACAAAGTTTCTGAAGTTAAAACGGATAAAGTCGTTCCACCCGAGGCAAAACCGGAAGAAACCATTAAACCTGCTGAAATAATAGTGAATGGTAAACTAACAGAAGAAGATGACAAAACTGAGAAGGAAATAACAGAAAAGAAGACAGAAGAAATCGAAAGGGCACAATCGGGAATCGTAAAAGAACTCGAAAGTATAATGCAAGAAACCGATCAACTTCCACAACGAGATATATCAACAGAAAAATTATTACATAAAATTGAGTCTCCCATAACTATGGAATCGATGCAGTCTCAACTAGAAACCGAAGAAGAATTCGAGAAATGTATATCCAGTGAACCAGAAATAGAAACGGTAGATATAGTGGTCGAGCCGGTGAAACCAAAAGTACAATTCTACATAGCCGACGAAATTCTAGTTCTAAGTCCGGAGAAGAAAAAACCCGTACAAACTCCCCTAATCTTAAAAACCCTGTCAGAACTCAGTAGATCCAAGTTCCTTTCTCTTGATAGCGGTTTTTGGCCGGACAAACACCCCTATCACGAGGCTGAACGCTACCTGTTCGAAAATTTGGCTAACTATCCGATGGAAAGTCTTTCCGACGATATCAACCGCGATTCTAACGATAAAGATGATTTCGACGGGGATCAGGGCGGTGGTAATTTGAACGAACGCGGCGGTAATGGTGGCCCCTTGAATTCTTATTTCATGGGTGGACCGCATACCGAACGTCTGATCGCCGATCTCCCAGGTGGTATAGGTAGCTGGAGCGATTACAGTACTTACTTGTCGAGCGAGAACGAGCAGAGAACGGACCAATCCACCGAACTGGTTCAGGAAAAGATCGAGAATCCAATGTCAGACCTAATATATCCCTCCGATAATCTAATTTCTGAGTTATCCTCTGTCCATCTCAAGGACGACCAGTCTATTTCCAAATTCGACGAACTGTCGTTGGAGCGTGACGTTCCTACAACGTCAGAAAACTCTGAAGATGTAAAATTGTCGTCACTGTCCACTGTCGAAGTATCCGCTTCTGGCGAACAACCCCTAAAGCTCGATTACAAGACCGTGAGCCCGGATCAACTATCAGAGTCCACTTATTCCGATCCACGTGAGTTATCCCCAACACCAAGTATCCCTGACCATGATCCAGATCCCAAGAAACATTTAGGTAGAGAAAAAGGATCGATGCAGCGGCGCACTCCAATCGTGGAGACGGAGAGAGAGATGGGGGTAACTGAAGATGAGGCTGAAAAGAGGATACGAGGGATCAAGGTGCGATCACAATACAAGCTGTGCTCGATCATCACCCAATCGAGCTTGAACGAGTTCATTATGTTTCTTGTTGTTCTTGTTACTGTTGTGTTATGCGAACTCGCGTGTGGCTATATGTATTATATGTAGGACACGCGAGGTCGCGTATGAGTGTGTGCGCGCGTGTGTGCTTGGTAAAGTGTTTTTTACTGTTTTCTTATGTCTTCGTTCGTTGTTGGTTTTATTCTTCTTTTTTCCAATTTTTTAACGTCTTTTTTTTTCTTTCTCTCTCTCTCTATTTTCATTTTTTCCACTTGTCTCTCGACGTGTGTATACATCGAACGTATATTATACTTCTTTCTACTCGCTGACTCTGTACGTTTTCACTTTGATAGCCGCTGTTAATAGTTAATTACCACTGTTAATGCTGCTACATTGCTGTTGCTTCTCTCTGTCACCGTATAGATCTTTGTTTCCTTCCTTCATTTGCATGCTATAGTTTTTTGATTTTTATTGATGCACGAGAGTAACGTTACTTGATTTTCTGGTTGCGTTGCGGTTCACTTTTCAAAATTTATCTCGCGATAAATTCGACTTGGAAGAAAAGAACATTGACAGAAAATAATTCTTTATAATACCGATTAACTTTATTCTTGTTCAAGGAAGCAGTTTGTAGTCACACGACACGTCACGTCGACGTATTTGATCAACAGAAATCCCTCTTAAAATATTACGTAACATGGTGTATTTCTCTAAACCTTTTTATCTTAGCGAGCTTTCCCTCTTATGGTCCTAAGAGAGTACTTCTTAGAGTTTGTCCAATGTAAAAGATCGATGTTACACAATACTATAATAAACCCGATTATTAGAGCGCCCTATAGCGTTATAACAATTTCTTGATTCTTTTGTCAAATCTGCATGAATATAGCTATATCTTCTAAATTTGTTTAATCATTAAAATTAAAGAAATTGCAGCATTTTTTGATACATTTATGTGTTTTCTGTCTGTGCCCCCGTGTTACGATTTGCTACAAATTCGACGAGTTCCTCTAATCCATCGATTAACAGACTGGTATCGGACGTGCACGGCATATTTTCTTCGCCACAATCAATCTTCACGTTCATTAATACATCCCTATGTTACAGGATATCATACAGGAGCGCCTAATGGTTTTACAGTTGAGTCTTTCGAACCTAAAGGGAACTTACTTGCCACGAGATAGCATAGACTCTATGCTGTCTGCAATCACGGTGAGATTACGCACAAAAAGCAATCTTATAATATTTTTCGATATCTTCCTTTTTCGAAAATTATTTTATCATATATTTATTTCAAATTTTCACAGATGTATATTCGGATATTTCGCTTATTCTGTGACTTGAACTATCGAAATGATTTTCAGAATCTACTAACGGAGCTCCAAGGATACGATCAGGAAGTGGGTCATTTAGAAGAAGAATTGCGTAAAATTCCAGCCGATTTGGAAGCACAAAAGCTTCTGTCGAGTCTAGAAGAAGTTCAGTCTCGCATCGTCACCCTTTTATCGCAAGCGGAACAAGGACGCGCTACTTTGGAAAGAGCGCGTGGCCAACAAGAACAACGCGGCCACGATATCCACGAATACAAGAAATTCTTGGATGAAACGGATAGCTGGCTGAAGAATATCGTGGCCGGTATAAAGCAGCAACAACCGCCTACCACGAACAAGGTGCGTTTATATGAAATAAAATTTATTTTCAGCTTTCGTGGCTGATGGTACGATGACACTTCGAATTGTACACAGAGAATCGAAGAATATTCGGCACGTGTTTGCGAGCGTTTACAACAATTCTATTGATTCTCACTGAACGCAAATATTGTTCTAATATTTCTCGATCCTCTGTTCTTTTCCAAAAATCATGCAAATCGAAATCGCTTGCATCTCATAAACTCAGAATTTTCATATCACGATTCTGCATTCTTATTCCTATTGCTAAGAAAAATTGGCAAATATCGGACACGATAGTTGATCGCGATTTTTACAACACACGGACCTGGTCGACGATCTCGTAATCCCCCGTTTTAGAATGGCGGCGTGCACGATTTATTTTTAAACGAAACCACGATATGCGGAATCACGCATATAAAACGTCTGTCTGTGTGTCTCTGTGCCGGGACAGGCTTTACAGGACGAGCTGAGCAGTCACGCGCAGCGGGTGTCGGAGCTTGAATCGTTGCCAGAAATCAGCACGCTGGCAAAGGTCCTGAAGAATGCGCTGTTGGAAGTGATGTCGCGACTGCAGCAAAGGCAGCAGGTATCCAACGTTTTCCAATGCACGGGAGCTTTCGCAAACTTCGCTGGTCTTCGCGCAACAGTCTCGTGAAATACACGATGATACAGAAACAGAGAGTTCTAGGAGTATGAAAGAAACTTCAAACGAAAAGAGAAACGAAACTAGAGTTGAATAGAATTATTTAACGAATATTCACTACATATTACGTAATACTTGTTTACATTTATACGAATAGACGTAACGTCATGATTGACTTTTCAATTTAACATATTTCATGCAACACGATTATTGAAGCAGAGAATCGAGAAATATGAAATGAGAAATTAAAGAACGAAGAGGAATATTTAGCAAATATTTATTATATATATATTTATACGTACGACTTATTTTTATTTATTATATTTATACGGACATATAAATGTAGCACCATCGATTAATTTAAAATTTAAAGACAGGTAAACTTTGGTCAAATTTCTAATCGATTTCTAGTCAAGTTCTAGTCTATTTTGGGATTGGGAGTAAAATAAAAGGAATTATTCGGTCTCTTGTCGATGCAAGAGATCTACTACAAGAATAATAAGGATGTGTACAGAGTATGTATTATATATTGAGAAATGGTATACATATACATATAATACTGCCTGTATCTTATACTTTAGTAAATACATAATGGTAATAGGGTGATAGATATAGCGAAGCATGTAACATTCTTTTTGTTTCCTTTCTGCTTCTTAACGTAGTAATTCATGTTTGTCGTATCACGTATCATTTTGCACGATATTTATTAATGGGTAAATTATGACAGGATAAGGTTCTAGTACACTTGTCGTTTCATCTACTTTTATTTATCTTTATGTCATTGCGTTTATTTCTCATCTGAGCTTCTCATCATACGCAACGAATATGGCGAGTTAAATATCATAGGCGTGTTAATCGACATAACAACTTGAACCACTAAAAATATATAGAGTTTTTTATAATTTATGAAAAATGACTATGATTATCAGCCCGCCATCACACCGTCATCTTACGCTCATCGCACTGTCATCGTTCATTCTTCTCACAACTTCACGGTGTATTTATTTATATATGAAACTAGCACTTTTTATGTTTCTTTTAGCTTAAGGTAATGAATGTAATTGTATAGGTGCAGCATTTGTTTATGGAATGTTAATACAGTTACTCTGTAATTTTTTTCATGCTGTAATTAAAGTATTCTCATTAATTCCCATCTCCCCCCTTTTTTATTTATCCCTGGATATCACCAAGAAATTCTACGAGTTCTATGTACATATAGACACTTATGTATTTGTGTATATGTAAAATAACCTCTTTCGTTCGCAATATTGCTATTAGAAAAATATTCAAAATAGCGTCTCGTGGAAATTTTAATTGTTTCGCTATTCAGCATCGCTATTTTATTTTCTTATCTTTTATTTTATTTTCTTTTTTTTTTTTGTAAGTTTCGATCCGCTTTTGATAGATAAATTTCCGGTTCCTTTTTTCTTTATATCACATATACGTAGACCACTTGGCGCGCCTAAAATAAACGCATTAAAATAAAGTCGGACGTGAGCTAAAAATACGACAGTGTTACGCGGAGTGTTCTTGTCTGCAGATATTCTCGTTCTTACTCCTCGATGATCATGTTTTCTAAATAATTCTTTCGTCTTCGTTTTCACCGACATTATGCAGGTGCAGCAATACTGAAATCGAAATAATCGAAGACCCAATCATCGGATAATCAATGTGGTCTTCCGCGTAAAAAGCCAGTGATTAACGTAGTGCCATCATTAACACAGACGCGTTAAATTTTGCTACCACGACCCAGTGGAATCCACTGTTACTTACGCCATTGCTTTCAGTCCTGTTGTGCAATAGGCTTTTTGGACAATGCGACGTAATAAAATCTGCCATTATATCTGGTTGAAACTTGAAATCTAAATGTCAAGATACGGAGTAGCAAAGTAGCAAAATTTAATAGCTTTATTGTTAGAGCTTCAGTCACATCATCCATAAAAATAAACTACATACATACAATGATCAACGTATATTTAACACTTAATTGCTAGAGTGCGATTAAAAATATAATACTGCTAGATAATACAACTAGAAATATGTTAATTTTTTACTGTGGCTCCTAATAAAACATTTAAATGTGAAATTGTACGTTACACTACATAATTAAACATTTTTCAAATATCTAGCGGAATAATGTTTATAATATAGTTAAGGGTTGAAAGACAGTTCTATCATTATACGAGAAAAAGTAGATAAAATTTACGATGAAAGATTATTTAGAAAAACATTGCAGCAGTCGAAGAACCAGCATCCAGGATGATCAGACAGGTATCTTGAACCAGAATCGTTTCTTAAATTTTCCAGGAGGTTTGCGATGAAGAGGCGCAAGCGGACGAAACGTCAGACCGAGATGATGCCACCCTCGATCAGGCACCCTCCATTCATTCGTCCCTCGAAACTAGTATGCCGTCTTTAGCCGATGTTTCTCTGCAAACAGGACAAAGTCTGTTAGCGAACATCGTCGAGAAACCACAACAACTGACCAAACAAACGTCAACAAATAAAATGCCAGTTTCAACAGAATGCCACTCTTTGACCACGCAAACCATGGACATAGCACACCCAAACATCGAAAACATTCAAACCCAAGAAACGATAAAGATTCTAAAAACCACGGAAGGTGATCACGATGTGATCGAGATAGCCACGAAGAACGTACCTTCCTCTTCCGCTCAGGAAACCGATCAGGAACATGCTGAAGCGACAGCAGAGGACATCGTCGTTGATATGAAATATCAAGATCCCACGAACGCTGACAATACCACCAGTGAGTTAAATATCGTTCACGCTGCTCCACAATCATTCGAAACTGTCCTGGTCGAACCAGATGACGTGACCACCGAAGTGGTAGTAGACGAAGATGGTTCGAAGAGGATAATAGTAAGAAAATTGAGACGAACCACGATGACTAGTAGACAAACCACTCAACAACACTTGTCATCCACGTCCACGGCGATTGGAGACGCGCCATCCGTGGTGCAAGCTTTCTCAGAGGCCACCATGAAGGATCAACAGGTCACGGTGACTACTACGAAGCCAGATGGTACGATAGAAACCACGACGAAACAAATCCATGGCGGAAAAGTAACTACTGGCACTCCTTACAAAGATGTAAAGGTGGAGGAATACGAATTGGCGCCGCAGTATACGCACATGGTGACCCAAGGTCACGTTCAGGACATCAGTCCACAACCTTTCGAGGAGGGACTGCTGATGGAAAGTGGAGAATATCGGGCGCAAACGTCGAGCGTGCACGCTGTGGTACAGCAAGTTACTAGAAGAGTGATTCGAAAGACTAGGAGGATTATTAGGAAAGTTACGATTGTGGACGGTAAAGAGACCACTACCGAGGAGATCATAGAAGAGCCCGAAGAAGTGGAGATCGATGAGAAGAATATTCCGCATATTAGCATCAACGTTATTAAACAAGAGGAACAGAGACAGTTTCGAAGCGATGGAGCTACAGGTGAAGAGAAGACACCAGAACGCGTTTTGGTTGAAGAAGTCACTGACAAAGAAGAGAAAGATTTGAAGGTAGAAAAGATCGTAACCGATGACACACCCATGCAAGGACCGTTCTTTGGAGCATTCGCCAAAGACATGCACCCCAGCACGGTATATATAGAACCAGAACCATTGGAAGAAAAGCCATTAATTGATATCAAAAAAGATGTTCCAGTGATCGAGAAGAAGGAAGAAAAAGTTGTAAACGTAGCTATTCCAACAGAGAAGACTTTGGAGAGTCAAATGGAACCTTCGATAGCGGATATTCGAAAGGAACAATCTCCACGAACTCCTGAAGAATCTTTATCGCAAATTCACCTTGATGATAAGAGCTCAAAATTGGAATTCGTTGAAAAGAAACCTGAACTAGTGGACAAGTACGAGCAGGAGCACTTCCTGGTCGAGGTAAAAGACAAAAAGTTGCTTCCGTTAGCCAGCCAGGCGTTCATCGATGCTGAAGTATCTGCTGCATTGCAGAGTCCAATCGGAGAGATCAAGATACACGAGACACAGGTACAGCAAGAGTTAGCGAAGTCTTCGATCGAGTCGATCGTATCGGACGACATCACTAAGGCGACCTGTAAGTCTGTCGATGCACCAGTAAGCAGAGAAACACCCGGTATCGAGCTAGAAGGTCGCACGGTAGATGTAGAAAAGCACGATGACACTATAGGCACCGTAGATGTACTAGAGGAAAAGCCATCGATCGAAACGGCGACAACAGGAGCACCAGAATCGTCGGTAGAATTTGCATCAACGGAAATACAAAAGATAGTTGACGTTTCAGAAGTGCAACCTACACAGATCGAAGGGGCAGTTTCGACGATTCCATCGACGGAGTGCGAGAGGCACGACGAACCGGAAATTTTACCTATACACGTGAAACAGCAGATAGTGAAGAACTCGTTCATTCCGGAGATCGATTACTCGGTCGACGACTACATGGACGAAGCACTGAAACCGGAATACAAACCGATCTTCCATAAAGTGGAGATATCTCTGGCTGTGAAGAAGGACGGTGAAGAGATGCAGCCTACGGTGGAGGTGAAGAGTCAGGCTGAACCGGAAGCAGCTCCTCATCGTATAGTGAAAGAAGACGTCAACATCAGTTTACCTGCAGACAAGGAGAGCAAATTAATTATTCACGACAAGATCGTACAAACTTCTCCACCGGTTGCTGAGCCTACGATCGTCAGCTTGGACAAGTATGTCGGTCTCTCAGAAAGAACAATGATTACCTCGGATAAGTTTACTATTACATCGGAGAAAGAGGAAACTGACATGTCTGTTACCTGTTCGGAAAAGGAAGGAACTTCTGACAATGTGATTACGTCGGAAAAAGAAGACGAGTACCAGACTGAACCTGCGATAGAACCTGAAGAAGAGAAATTTGTACCGTTGGTTGAGAAGATCGAAGAAGAGGTTAAGTCACCTATGTCGTCCATGGAGACGAAATCAAGCGCTTCTTTGGTATCCAATATTGCAGAGTCTATAGAGATCGACGTCGCGTTATCTGATTCTTCGAAACATATCAGCGAAGCGCCACAGCCTGATATCACGAAGATGTTGGAATCCAGGGAGCTAGAGACGTTGCCGAAAGACGAAACATCGGAAGGAGAAGACGGTTATGAGGCGGACAGAACGATGATATCGGCGACAACGCCGGATGACGAGAGTGTGATGAGGATGAAAAAGAAGAAGAAGAGGAAGCAGAGAATACGAAATTTCAAGGACGAAGAGCAAACGGAATTCCCAGAGACTAGCTCTGACGATGAAGAATTCACGGATGATCTGGCGCCGATGGAGAGCGAATATGCGAAAGCCACGAAGAAGAAAAAGAAGAAAAAGAAGCGTGCAGACGTTGACGTAGGTAAAGACAAAGCTCCAGCCGTCACATCGAACGAGGCAGACACACAGACTGTTCCACAAGCGTCCAACGTTTCTGTTGCTACGTCGCCAAAGCAAAAAGAGATATCAGAAATTTATATTCAAACCTCGCCGCATTTATTAGAGGAGACCAAGACACCAGAAATCGTAAAAGTTCACGAAGAAGCGCAAACTTCTTCAATTTCGCTCGAAGATTCGGAAACGATTGAAACACCGAAAATTGCGGAAATTCACGCAGAGATGCAAACGTCTCCGTTGTCTGTTTTGGACTTTGGCATGCAAACTACACCAGAAAAAGAACCTGAAAAATCGACTACTCAACACTCTGAAATGCAAACGTCTCCGTTACCCGCTTCAGATTTTGGCGCTCAGGCTGTTACCGAAGAGCCACCTCAGATAGAAGAAACGAGCACTCAAACGATAGAATCTCCTGAGAGGAGAATGGAAGAGTATGCTGTTCAAACTAGTCCGATCGAAGATACTACAGAAGCCACCGTTCCAATCGAAACTGTAGAAATTCAGGTTCAAACGGTAGCAACGGATGTAGTTTCTATCGAGGCACAAACGTCGCCAACTGCGCCATCAATGGAGATGGAGACACAAACAGCAGAGAAAATGGTTGTCGCTGTCGAACAGCAGACCACTCCGCCACCAATTGAAGAGAAAATTTTAGCTGGAATAGCTACTCAAACTGTGACTCCTGAAGCACCTAAGACCATAGAAACAGAAGCGCAAACTAGCAAGCCAACCAGTCCAGAAATAGTTACGCTGGACTTCAATATCCAAGCGGATTTGATAGAACATCCTTCTGTCGAGATAATGGAAACGCAAACGACCCCAGAAGAGAGTCCGCGGCAGGCAGACACTCAAGAAACCGAATCACAGACGATGTTGGCCGAGCCAACTCAAGAAATCATGATACAGACCAGTCCAGTTACATTTTCCCCTGAAAAAGTCGAGGTTTGCGAACTGTCTTCTCAGACCAGTTTAGAAGAGAAGAAAGAATCGATGGATGAACAGTCTCAGACTGTCACACCGGAGAAGATAAAGACATTGGACACCTCAGTACAAATAAAGACGTGCGAATTGTTGGCACAAGTTGAGGAAAGTGTACAAATCATTCCCGAAACTCGCGAAGATGGCGCGCAAACGAGCGTCGAAGAAGAGAAACCGTTGTTGGTGACGGCTTCACAGCAAACAAACGATGTATTACTAGTACCTCGAGAAGAAAAGGAAGTGATTAAAGATGAAGAAGGCAATGTGATAGAGGCCACGATAGACGTGGTAGATGCAGAGGTAAAGATGCCTCTAAAACTTACAGAAATTCCAGTAGCACCTGATGTACAAGTACAAGAATATAAAGAATACCTGGATACGAAGATCGAGGAAGTAACAGAACCAGAACCTGTTATGAAAGAAACTGTTCAAGAGGAATTCAAGGACGAACAGAATCTCTCTGAGAAGATAGAGAAATCAGAAATTGAGGAATCGGTAGCACGTTCGAAGGAAGACACCGAAACTACGGATGCTGAAATTAAAATCCGTTTGCAGGCAACCATAGAATTCCCAACTAGCGACACTACTACCGATACAGCGAGTAAATTCACTGATAGTTCGCAAGATACGACTATTACAGAGGATTTAAGCTCTACAGGAAAGATAGACGACAGCGTTGGAAGGAGACAGAAACGGAAGAGGAGACACAAGACCAACGAAACGCCCGCAACGACTGAAAAGGATCTGGAATCCATATTTGGACAACCTGTAGAATCGCGAGATGTGTCTCTAAGATTGTCTTATTCCGATGTTACCAAGAAAAACGTGGGTAAAGAAAAGTCTGCCTCTGGCGAACCTGGTTTCATCGAAAGAGGCTTTGACGACGATGATACTAAAATTGTCCCGGACGAAAAGGTAGACGAAGAAATTATACAAAGCGCATCATTGACAATGATCGAACCGATAGCAATTAAAGACGCGCCAGATGTGTGGACGTTAGTCAAAGACGAAGCAGAAGGTCAACAGGCGTCGATTGTTCCACACATGCCTTCGCCTGAACCAATGGACACGACCGAAGAACCATTTTCTCCTGTAGAATCAATAGAAATTTTACAGGAAGATGACCGGCCACGAATCAAAACTTATGCGGATATCATCAGTGAATCTTCGAAAAAACCAGGAAGGGATCAACCTTCGTGGGAATTGTCTCATCACGCGATACCACAGAAGGGCGCGAGTTCGAAAGCTTTCTTGTTAGCTGAAACGACAGAATATGAACCTCAACATCAGATCACGCAGAGCAGTCAAACGACCAAAGCGATCGCTGATCGAATGCAGAGCCTTCGAAACGCTAAACAACCGAGTCATCTAGGAAACATTCTTCATATAGCTCATCTGGATAAAGTGGCAAATGAGAAACTAGCTGAGGAACGAGCTGCAGACGTGAGGAAGGAACTATCTCACTTGAGGGACGCTGCTCAAGAAAAAGACGCGATCGCCGTCGAAGAAACTCTGGTTGTCATCGTAGATACGATTTCCACTTGGTTGGAGACCATCGAATACAGAATTTTCTTGAGCAAAGAGTGTCCTACCGGTCCCTCTCACGATGATAAAACTTACGTTGAACTGAAGGACGAAGTGGAAAATGTGGAAGAGAATATTCAAGAGCTCAATGATATTTGGAAATTAGTGGAGACCAGTTATCCAGGGGAAGATAGGAAAAACTTGCAGGAATGTTTGAACGCTCTCATGACTCAGGTTAAGATGATCGAAGACACGACCGACGATGGAGAGAAACAACTTACGAGTGAGCTCGCTAGGTGGGATGAATTTGTGAATGGAGTGAACAATATGTACAGGTGAGATATTTATTCCAAGTCAATAGTACCCTTTATCCTTTCTAATTTTTATCCAAAGTTTAAAGTTCTTCTATTTTCTTTTTCTTTTATTTTAATAGATTAATCGAAGAACAACGAAAACTGCTGAACGAAATCATTGAGCTCGAAGCATCTACAAAATGGAAGCTACAAGAGCTGGACAAACTGGAAAATATGAACCGGTGTCACATGTGGAAGACCGCAACATTGCTTACCACTTCACACGAATTACTACGCGACTATCCTGGAAAACATATTCCAGAAGAGACCTACGCGGCTCACGAGATGACGAAAATAATCGAGCATGGAATATGCATCGAACGTGAACGTCTCCTCCAATTATTAGCCTTAGCCGAAGAGTACGAGCAGACTCTTCGAGAATTCGCTCAGATCACCGAAATCGCGGAGAATCTATTAGAGAGTCCTATCTCGGTGATGAGTTTAGAACATTTACAAGAGGAGATGCAGAAGCACAGGAAGTTCTTCGTGAATCTAAACCATTGTCGAGCAATTCTGGAGTCGCTGGAAGGAAATTTGGACCCAGAAACCAGAACTAAATATTCAGATCTTCACGAAGAATTGCATAGCAGAGCTATATCGTTGCTAGATCAGGCCGCATCTAGAGCTCAGCAAATGGCTCTGGCTGCGTCTAGGTGGATTCTTCTGGAACAAGGGGTGAAAGAGGAGAGAGGATGGCTCCAAGTTGCTCATCAACGAGTTCCTGATCTCCAGACTGTGACGTCGTCTGATTATGACCAGTACATCTCCTTATATCAGGTAAATTAATATTTTCTTCTTAATGAATCACAGATATAAATAATATCACGTATTTTGGTTTAGTCTTGTATGAATTAATTCGAGCTGCTTTTTATGTAATGGTATCGGATATTGGATATTTAGCGTGTATTGATTTTCACCGAGGGAAGAGGATACAGCGAGTACATACGTACTTGATATTTTTCTAGTCTCTGGCAATGGACGTTGCGACACACCACGCTCGGCTTATTCAGCTTCTGAACGTGGCACGCAATCTCCAAGAATTGGTGAACATCGAAGATCCCGAAGATCGTTATGGCGAAGCCTTAGACGTTATCGTGAAGCTTCAGGATAACGTAGAGTCGTCGTTGAGGAAATTGTTGGCGTTTAGAGAGAGTTGGTGCAATCAGGAAGCACTAATGAACCGTTTGGAGAACTGGATGACGTCGGTGGAGAAGGAATTGGTCAGTATCCGCGATCCTTCAGGAGGCCATATACGCCAATTCTGGGTAAGTAAAGAAAAATCGTTCGAACGATTAATATATTTGAAGAATTAAGTTAAAAAAATTGTTACAAATTCCTACAACCGAAGTTGAAACGTCGAAATTCTTTACACGTCGAATATTTCCGTCTTATTAGGAATTGAAGGCGCAATACGAGGTGCACAACAACATTCGAGAAGAAGCTAACAATAGCTTCGAGCAAGCCCTGAGAATAATTCCCTTATCGGACGAGATGTTACAAAGGCAGTTCCATCGTGAGGTTCAAGATCGCTGGAGCGACGTCTCGCAGAAAATAAACGACATTCAAGAGCAAGTAACTCGAAACATTTCCTCCGAGGACATTTCGTCCAACGAGAAGCTAAAACTCCTTGAGCGAGAACTAAACGAATTACGAATAACCGTCGATGGTTTTCACGGTGTTCTAAAGACAGAAGAAGAACTAGATCTATACATCGAACGTTTGACAGTCTTATTCGATAGGATCTGCTTGATCCAAGACGAGCTAGGTCGCCTAGGCTTGCTTCCCGTGGCAGAGAGCGAGAAGGTCGGTGTTCTACTATCTTCGGCTCGCAGAATAGAGAGCCAAATTAGCGAAGAGTTAGACGCAGCACAGTTGCTGAGGGAAAGGCTTCAGGCGATCCAGCGTGGCCTTAGCCGCGTTAGAAAAGCCCATCAACGACAATCGTCTATATTGGATCAATGCGAGGGAAGCGAACAACAGGGAAGCGAAGTAGTCGCTGCTGCTGTAGATCGATGTCAAACTGTCGCCGACGAACTGGCGATTTTATGGCAGGATATCATGGGCCTTAGACAATTATTACACACTCTGCCCACAGTAATGAGAGTCTCGGTATCGCCAGTCAGCGTCGAACGAGACATTTCCAACCTTCAAGACACTCATACAGACTTAGAAGCCAGATGTTCGCGATTGTTAACGTTGTTGAAGAACAGGCTCGCCTTATGGAGAAGATTTGAGAAACAGTTGGAGATGGTACAGCAATCGGTTCAAGAGGCTGACTACATGATGGAATTGTTAACCGTGCAAGGATCTGTCGATTATGAAAGACTACTGAAAGCTACCGAAAGGCTAGAGGTAAGTTTGAACTTCTATGTCGATCGTGCAAAGGTAATCGTACGTTGTGTAAGTACGTTGTTCTTGGTTGGCTACTTACGTCACGCGAGCTAATTGTCGTTAATCAAGGAAGAATCCTAATCGAAACCGTGAGTCGATTCACGGCCCCCGATGTAACGTTTCGAGGCATCCAAGATTTACAATAACACGCCCCCGGTGCTCGTATGCTCGAACATTCCTTGAAAGTCTCTCGCGCCTCGGAATGCGTTAAAACTTGCAGAAGTTTGAATAACTAACCGAATGGTATCGACCGGCCTGCTTTTGCGCGCCCTCGACACCTCCAATCGTTCGCAATTGAAGAAACTAGTATGTAACTCCATCGTACAGAAAGCATTTCTATGAATATTCCAAAATAAGTTTCGCATAAAAGCTGGAAACCTAATATTGGAAACTTTGTTCATCGGAAAATATATACCTATGTAATCGACTTTTCGCCGATTACTATAGGATATTTCCGAAAATAAGAAAAGAAGAAAATAAAAGATATTCTGGAAGGCGTAATAAATTACGAACATTTCAGGTATGGAAGATTTCAAAGCTAAAGTTAAAGTTACTTAAAATATATTTGCTACATACATAGTCAATCTTCGAATATTCAAATATTCAGACAATCGACTTTCATTCAAATATTTCAAACGTAAAACTTTTAAAAGTAAAGCGAGAATTCGCAAAAATTAAAATCCACTTACCCAACGCAGATTATCGATCGATCGACGCTCTCGCTGTACATCGAACTTCGAATATTCCATTTTTCAAATCTTTCAAATTAATACAGACTGAAAATTAAAAACACGCGTTCCTAGAAATTAAAATGAAATGACGTACGGAAGCATTTCGATCGATGCTCTCACCGGAAGACGCACTTTCCTCTGCGATAACCTTCGCCACGTGCGAGGAAAGCGGCGCGATTTACAGAGCGCGCAGGCGCCTAACAAGTCTGGGATCGGTGTTATCGGAGGTCGTGTATCAGTGACACGAGTTCCGTGGTCGCGGTCGTGTCGGGCGCGCGTATTTGAACGTTCTCGTTCCTTCGTACAGTGACTGGCGACATAAGTGACACGCGAGTGCGTTTCTTCTTTCTTATTAAACAATCTTCCTCACTATGGAGGTCCTCAAACATTTCGATTTCGTTAACAAAATGAAACGCAAGAAATATTAAAAATGCGGCAACGCGAATCATGTGAGAAATTGGTGAAACGATCGACGCAAATGATCGTAAGAAACCGTCGAGCATACTTGTGCCCTGGACACGTCGAGTTGATTGAACGGAAGTAAGCATTGAATATTTATAAAAATGCAAAGTATCCGAACAATTGAAACTCGAGGACGTATCGAATTCTTCTTCAACTTCGTTTCACCATTACGTTAGAATATGCAATGTAGAGTTTGACTATCGTTTTAGGACATATGGATACTTTTT
This sequence comes from Bombus vancouverensis nearcticus, assembly GCF_051014615.1. Taxonomy (NCBI): domain Eukaryota; kingdom Metazoa; phylum Arthropoda; class Insecta; order Hymenoptera; family Apidae; genus Bombus; species Bombus vancouverensis. Next base: position 17,473,146 of record NC_134917.1, on the reverse strand, counting down.
ATTTATATGTTGTTAGTTCTTTATTATTTATTTTTTTTTTTTTTTTTTTGTTTCGTATTTGATATTTTTGGAGATAAGGGATAAACGTAACGGTGGAACGATAGCAGCGAACTCGTAATGTTTTGTCACTTCGTGGTGTCCCGTGTGTCGTAATCCTCTGTACAAACAAACCGAACCAGGTCGAAGAATGTGTATACAAATATGCAAAAAACGAAGATGGCTCGTTATAGAAGGAACATAATTAACAGCTGTGCTCGAAAGTCGTTTTTAGTTTCGTCGAAACAAACAGTGTAATGCTTATGTTCCGTGTCTGAATAATTAGAAAAAATTAGTCGCGGATAGAAGTCCGTTGACGATTAAACGGTAATCGGCAACAGGTCGGGCCAAATGAATTGTCCTTGACGAACAACAGATATCGAGACATCGCGAGTAAAATCCCTCATTTACATTTTTCATGTGCGACGGTGACGCGGCCTGAAATTCTTCGATTCCACGTGACATTATTTGAATTACAAAGAATAAAAGAAAATCAATTCAAGGAATAAAGAAGGACAAACGAAAAGAGAGAAATGTTTACAAAATTCAATTAAAATCTTTTTTATTATTTTGCTTACGTTAGAATTGTGAATTACGATAGTCTAATTGGAAATTTTATTGAAAAATAACGAAAAGGGAAAAAGTATTTAATAGAAAGGCGCAATGATTCTTTACTGCTCCTTCTTTATACTCGAACATTATAATCGATCGAGCTTAAAATATTTATTCGCAATGTAAATTATAACTTCCACTTATCAAATATTCAAATATCAAAGAAGAAAGTGCAGTAATACTCCAAAACAACGTAAGAATAAAATTCTCCCGTGGCAATGCTACAAGTAATAAAAATGATGTGAATCATAATAAGCGCGATGCACGTCGAAGTAAAAATGAAGGAAACGAGCATGCAGCAGACGCTCGCTCATCCACATTGATATAATTATATACGAGGGATGACACAGTCGAGCACGGTGGCCAGGATGTATGACGCAGTGATACGGTATGTAAACTATGCCATGTGGAAAAGCACGGATTTACCTAGCTTGTAAAGGAATCGATGTTTACGATCTCAGTACGGTAACGATTGTTTCCGATTAGATTTGCTTTCCAAAATCTTTGCCACGAGTTTACAAAATTCGGATACAAGGACAACAAGCGACCGCACCCAGCTGCGCATTTTTGACCTCCTGTTTGTTATTCCGCGTGCGGTACACATATGGCTTTGTTTGCTATAGATGAGTCGTTTTAGATAAGATTCTCTTCCTTTTTCATTAGTTTTTTAATTGGGGAAGCGAATATTTTTGCAATAGCTCGGTTTGTTTGTTAATTATTTATACAGCGATTAATCTCGAGATGCTTGTGCTACAAGAACAGATAATTATTATTAATATATTCGCATATGAGAAAGGAGTTTCACAAATGAACGATACTGTGGTGTCGTAAAATATGACTCTTTATTCAATTAACTACACGCGAAAAATCTTTTCCGCTTAAAATTCATATTTCTTTCAGATACTTTTAATAAAAAATTGTTTTCTTCGCGTTTCAACACGACTACGTTTTCGTTATGCAATGCTCCTTCGATTGCTTTTATTTTTGACGCTCGGCTGATAACGTCATAAAACACTCGAGGAATTTTATTCTTGTCGGCTATATCATATAAAGCGGAAGCTCCAGGCCAGTTGCGACTTCCTGTTCCGTTAGTTATCGCAATACCGCGCCCACAAGAGCAGGCCGGTGCATTTTAGTAACTTCCGGCTCGCGAAAAATCGACCGATCAGCTTCGTTAAAATCGACAAGTGCACCATCGGCTGCCACCGTGGCACTTGACGGCTTGAAATAGACACGAAGCGAGTCACGATTATCCGAATTAATCGCACGTTACACGAGTTTCGGGATGCTATTTTCCTGTCGCGAAATTCCATTTCATTTTTCAATTAAAAAAAATTCCTAAGTAGAAACACGCGACTTAAGATTATTCCAGGACAAAAGATTCTAAAGTGAAACTTTTTACGAGCGTTAAATTGGAACAAATTTCCCTTCATTACAGTTTCGTGCGATTTGTTCACGAAACTCATAGATTCTCAGCTAAATGAAACTTACGGTAATTTTACTTCACTTAAGTATCAGTTTAAAATAAATTCCTCGTTGAACATGAAGCGAAGAAAATTATAGAATTTGCTGAACGAATTCGAAGAAAAAGTTGCCTGGTGTAAAACGAGGTTTCGCTAGAAATGTACTGGCGGCTATTCGATTTCCGCCAAAAGGTTTCGCCGGAAAACCGTCAGCCAGGTGAACGAACTCGAGTACACGACACAAAATTAGTCCAACCACGTTCTGACCGAATTCGAGCCACACAGGCTTCGAAACGTGCTCGTAGTCTCGTGACTCAAAATTATTTATAGTGCATATTTAAAGGAAATTGGCACGTGCATTCTTCGAGCAGCAACGGCGATATACACATTGTTATGTAGTCGAATGTTATAGCGATTCCAATGATATCCCACGATCGTGCGAATATCCCGCGCTCCGAATAGTATTCTTTGCGTTCGAGAAATACGAGCACTCGGGCAACCAGAATTTTCTAACGAGTTGAAACTTCTGTCGAGCCGGCTCCAGCCTATACAACTTATCTTCCTTAGTTTAGATGTCCAATCTAACATTATTCCATTTTTCAAGGTATTATATTGAAATATTAAAATGTCTTCGTGTTTTCTACCTTTTAAGTATTGTTATATCATACAGGTCGTTAGGAAGTAACGATTAAATATTTGACATTGAATTTTAAAGGACACTGACGATGGAAAGAAAATAATAAAACTTCGAGCTTCTTTAGTTTTAAAATGGTAAATAGGACGTATTAGTTAAAGAGAGTAAAATATTTCTAATGCAGTAAATTAGATAATCCCAACTATTTTCTTTGCAAATATCTCTTTGTAAATATCCAAGAGACTAAAATATGCTAATAAAGATAACTTTATGTGGACGAAGAGAATTAGAAAACGTGTTTGAGAGGCATTTCGAGTTAATAGCTACGACGGTCGCAATTAACCAAGAGATCATAGAGCAATACATTCATCGTTCGATTAATCGTCTCAAGAAACAATGGAACAATATGCAAAGTCTCTTCCTGTATCTATTCTTCCTGTGCTCGAGGTTATATAATGACTTGACGATTCCACGCGGTGGAAAGGAATAAAACCGAACCTTCTCGTATCGATGTAAAATATCGCGGAACGTACGTCAAAGATAATTTTAATCATTAGTAATATGCATGAAACGCGTGCAAAGTGTATTTTCCCTGCTTAGAATGTTTATCTTATATGGAGAACCCGTATACGATGAAATCACTAGCCAAACGCGGTTATCCTTGGCTACATCGTGATATATTAACATATGCCAATGGAAAATAAAGGTTATTATAAGAAGAAGTAGCGAGTAAGAGTCAACGAAGAGACAGTTAATCGTTCGTACAAAATCAATTAAAGTTTCATTGAACCCCGGAGGTCCGATAAAAGAAGCCTTTCTGCGCGAGTTCGCTTCTTTGATCCGTATAGCGAAACGAGGATAAACAAACCGATTAAAGGAACTCGACCAAATACGTTTAATCGTATTGTGTATCGCACAATAAAAAAGGGACACAGGGGTCCTATAATCCTTGGTAATTGATCTCCTATAGAAGATAGATTTTACCCATTAGGGAACTAAAATATTTCCAATTTTTATAAATATATTCCAACATTATTATATTATTGCATTTGCTTAAAATAGTTACATACACAAATGCACATACTTCCTCTAAGTAAAAAGCATCGAACTAAGCAATGCTAAAATTTTATGAACTGTTCCAATTACACTGAACTTCTTATCAAAGAATTCCACTAAATCTTTCGTCGACTTTCTGCAAGTTGCTCAGACAATATCCGAATTCACGTTGGGCAAGAGCACAGGAGAGGAAGAGAGACGGGACGCAAAAACTTGTGTATGTGTGGGTTGTGTACGAACGGAAATATTTTATCTTATTGCAGGGTCTGAGCGGTGATTTGGGCGCGCGAGAAGTTCTCATTGGCGAATTGCGAGAGGCTGCCGAACCTCTGCGGGAGGGTTGCGCTGCAGAGGTCCGCGAGAAGGTCGAAGCAGCGGTAAATGAGGCCGTACAAGCCTGGGAGGACACCAGGGCCGAATTAGATGCCCTTTGCACCAAGTATCAGCACGCGTGTAGATTGTGGCAGCAGTACAAAGACTCGAGCGCCGCTGTTAAGGCCTGGGTGGACACGCAGATGGACAACGTCGCCAACCTGCCACCTGAAGAGGCCGTCAAACACATCAAGGTACGCGCGAACGTCTCTTTATTTACGAAATTTGCACAGCTGGCTAGTTAGTTTATTGGTCGATTGGTCGGTTCACGCGTCATTGGCACATGCCTCCACTCTTTTGAATTTTATGATACTTTGGATTTTATCTGAAAGGAGAGGAAACACGAGATACAGCGTTATCGTGAAAATGAAAAATTGAAGCGTGAAGAGATTAGGAGAGAAAGAAAGAGAGTAACTGAAAGTGGAAAGTTTCTGTAAATCTATATTTAGCGTGCGAGTCATCGAATTTGGAATCGTAATTGGCTCAAAGTGTCAGATACCACCGAAATTTTCTATAGCCTTTGTTGCCATTTCTAAACTGGGGATTCTATTGTCTTTCGAACGATTCAGAGAGTAAACTGTTTTTATCTCTGTGACTCATCGGTGAGCATCGGCTAATGAATTTTGCCGGTAACGCAAGTAACCACGAGGGATCAACTGGCAAGGTAAATGTGATAAAGCTAGCCGTAGTATATATCGTAATGTTAGATTAGACTGTTAGACGAATACGAATGTAAAAAAAAAAAAAAAACAGCCGAGCAAATGTTTGGACGTCTTCGAACGTCTTTATGGTTTTTTTTTTCGTTTGAACGTTAGCAAACTAAACGGTAGAATCCTCAGTTTGCTTTCGTATATTATTACTTTAAAGGCTTGACAATTTATGCTGGCAGTGGCCATTAACGTTATCACGTCATATATCGATGACATAATATTTATCAGCAAAACACGGTAACATTTGTACACACTGTCGAACAAGACAAACTATCTGTTGGGTCTAGATAAGCCGAAAATGTTGTATCTGCTAAAATTCGTTAACCTATCTTCACCCATCGACATTGCGCTTCATAATTTTTTTCTGTTATCCTTCCTTTCGCTTATTATTCTGTTTTCCTTCGAATGATTAATAATTATTCTGACCGCACTTTAGCTACAAAAAAACGTCTATTAATTATTTACATTACTGTACCCAACCGAGTATTTATAGGTATCCGTTAGATACAAAAGTCAATACCGAACCTGGTATCTACTCTCGCTAAACACAAGATCAATAACCAAGCAATCATCTCATCCATTTAAAATCATAAAAAAGCATTTTCCCGCCACCGACAAAGTCGATGTCTGCCTCTTAGTACCGTGAAACCGGTGAACCATGACTCTACTCCTGCATCACTCATGAAAAAAAAAAAAAAGTCTCTTCAGACAAAGCGATAGTGCGAGCAGAACGTCATCGTCCCTTGAATGGGAGCCTCGGGGTAGTGTCATCGTCCCCACCACGCCTAGTGCGGCACAACGGACGTAGAAGGCACGATTCACCCTACGCAAGTGCGCCGAAACGTGGCTGCGAGGGTAGGTCGTTGAAATACGGGGCAACAGAGTCTCTCCCCACTCGAGTCTCAGGGTATGCGCATCGATCCCCGAAGAAGCGAGGACGCCAGTCTGGTCCAGAGCGTCGAGACGCTTGTTTCTTCACACATCTATTCTATAATCGTCGACGTGTCTCTGTGTGTGTGTGTGTTCACTATCCGTCTCGTTTCTCCGTGTATTATTATCGTTTCTTCGAGAGACCGACCGATAAGCGTACATCGCTCGTAAACACGTTTCGCAAGCATAGCAATTCGCGCGATTATGCGCGTACCATCGACGGTGGCCAAGAACCGTGTCCAGTTTCCGGCTAATCGAAAATTCGAACCGCATACCCGATGTCGCGACGACACGTGCCCGATTTGCTCCTTCTACCGTCGGCTTGTCCGTCCGCGGGTGGATTGTGCGTGACGTGCTGTGAAAAATAGGAACGATGAACAGTGACCTAAATTAAGAAGCATGTGCACACCCGAGGAGATAAAGGTACGATCGAATTGGGATTCTGCGATATCAAACGTGCCCGGCTACGCTGAAGGACGGTTCTGCTCTCCTATAAATCTGTGCGGTTTATCGATTTTTTTACGTCTTGCCGTGTTTAGAGAATTTATATGGTGATACAGGTGGTTTTATTAATTAAATTTTACACGATCGTTTTAGTTATTCTTGTGCGATTAAAATTTACGTGATTTTTCGGCAATTTATACGTTTGCTATCATCGTTCTTACAGCGTTGGTTTCTACTGCATACTTGAATTTATACGTAGATTTTAGTTGTTTTTATTTGATTAGAATTTACACGATGATAGACGAAGATGATGTATTGTATTCGTTACATGAATTATATATATATAGATATGTTGTTTCAGCGTGATTCAATTATAGTATACAATCTATATCGACATCGATATATGACGTTCGTGGTTCGAGGCGTGGGATAATTTTGTGTTGGAACTGTGTAATCCGGCGCACGTGTGATGCAACGAACTGGAATAGAATTTCTGCGGAGTCTTCGTGCATGACACTGTGCGCTAATCTAGTAAATTGTAGTTTGCATTCGACGTCCCTACTACTGTGACTATTCCTTATCAAAAGATGCAGTTGTGTGGCTGTCATCGAGCGATCGTGTACCGGTATTCTTACGTTTTTGATCTAGAAAAGGATATCGAAGAATCGCGAATGATACGGAAATAAAAAAATGCTTTCATAATCTTGGGAAGGTAACACGCGAAACTGAATGCGCGTTTCGTTAACTTAAAATGCACGTAGGAAAAAATAAACTGAATGCAGACTGGAAACTCGATCGAAACGCATCTACTATTTCGCGCATTTGTCATTGCAAGTCGATTTTTCTCCTTTTATTTCTCCACAATACCTTTCTTTTCTCTTATTCTCGTTTATTAATTCGAATCATTCATTCCCGAGCGCCCCATTCACGTATTCTCGTTCACACATGTCTGCGTGTTCATGGCTGCCATGAATTTCAAAAAGCATTCGCTCGCAGCCTGCTATCTCCGGTTTCGTTTCTCAAACAATAACACGCGTTTATTTCTAGCATACAGACAACTCCCCTATCTTTGACGCGTATTTAACAGGTTTCTGGAATCCTGCTGCGACCACGAAACTATCATAACAGCTCGATACTGAAACACTTTAATCACCATGTTTGCAATTAGCGCTATCACGTCTCGACAAATTTAGATAAAACCAGTACGGAAGTGTCGTTTTCTTTACACCATTTCCTTCACCGTGCCGGTAAAAAAATATAGAAAAGATCATTTGTAACTCGAACGAGAGCATCGAACACTCAGAGCCGTTCCACTGAAACTGAAATGCATCTGTCAAATGTACGTATAACTCTAGATGGATCACGTGTCGTTTCATTGTGATACGTGATGCTTAAAAAATATCATACGTACATCGATAAGTTTGCGAGATATCTTGTTTATAGGATTGCATCAACGACATTGCGTTATGAGACATTTCGTACGTGAATGTAAAAGGATTCGTAATGATAAATGTAGAATATTTGAAAAACACAACTTTTTTCTTTTATACTTGCTTTACATGAAATGACATTTGACTGTGAATATTAAACGCGAGATGTTTCTTCTATAACGTTACACAAATCACATTACACCGTGTGGTATCTCGTCCAAGGATGCGTAGGGATTAGAAACTCCCTCAAGCGTAGAATGTCACTACACTCTTAAAAACACGTACAAACTTCCTTCATTTTCCTTTTATATAATACATTTTACATGTTCAAACACGCGAGATATCTTGATAATAACGTCGAATAAGCAACGGTACTCTCTTGTCTACGGTTAAAGAGAGGTTGATCGTCTCTAAGGAGAGAAAACCTTAACTTCGATTTAAAGATTGTCGATGGAAACTAAATATCAACCTAAGAGTACTATTCACTTTTTGACAGATTTGCGAGGAAACGATGGCGGAACACAAGGAGAGGCTGGCGGAGCTTCAAGGGCTGGTGGCGCAGATCGCGTCGAACGTCGGTCTGGACGCGAGTGGACCGTTGAACTGCGAAGTGGAGGCACTCGGACAGCGTCTGGATGACATCCGTGAAACTCTGTCGTGTCTAGCGGATGCGGCAGACGCCCGTGCCCTCAACCAGGAGCTCACACGTGGCGATTTATGCCAGACGAAAAATTTCCTGGACTCGGTCCAACAGGCAAGTTGTTACGTAATCCTTTCGTGAAGCATTTATTTTTTTCCCGATATACTTCCTGCTTTAACTAAACGTTTTCTATCTTCCCCTTTTTTTTACTCGTTTCATCCTTTGCTTCCTAGTTTCATGGCAGACTGCGAGGTAAATCTCACTTTGATTGCATAACGCGATCGATAGAGCGTAACGAGTGTTTTATTTTTATAATATGGCGATATCGGGAGGACCCTTCAAGCTCCTTTTTGCATAGAAAACGTTTTCAATCGGATCGTGCATTAGTCGTAAATATAAATATCGCGTAATTTATTATTGGCAGAGATGAAGGTATTAAATATCGGAGGTCTATGAATAGAGAAATTGTAATAGCCAGGAAATCGAGAATCCGAATAAGGAGTTAACTCATCCTACTCTATTAACGAGTTTGATATATTTCGAATCAAATATTTAATTAATTTTCAGTTAAACGATTATTTACTTATTCGCTTATTCGATTGTGAACTAAACGTGGAAATGATCTTAGTGAAAAGTTATAAGAAAAATCGATGGACTCTTATTACACGAACTTGAAATATATCGAACGCTTTCTCTTCCATCAAGTTCGAATAGACGAAGTTATACATTACAATGTAGCTTAAGCTTAGCTGCTGCGTGAGTGTAAATGATCTAACGATGACATGTTAAAGCTCTATTACCTCTCTGAATAATTCATGAAGTATTAGACGCTTTGAATTTATCTCTCGCTTCAAACGCGTTTGCAAGACAAATGAAAAGTTATGGTTCAAATGATAAATCTGGATTAAACCGTGAAGTTCCTTTTATGCGATTATCACTTTTGGGAATTTGGTCGGTATCCGAGATTTGTAAATATTTTGGACCCGTGGTATAGTTATCGGTGGAAAACGTCTTGACACGTGCGCTTAACATCGTACGGTGAGCGAGTACGTGTTTATTTAAATTAGCGCCAGACGCTGCTAGGGACATAACTACTCTTCCTCAACGGAGGTCATTGTTCGATACAACGTTAGAATTCGAACAGAAATCGAATCGGCCGGAATCTTATTGGAGAACGAGTATAAACACTTTCAACTTCCAGGCTTTTTCTTTTTTTTTTCCTTCCTAAGTACGTTGGTTATAGGTTTGTAAGACATTTTACTGTAGTTTCCGATCAAATCTTTAAAACCAAATCAATGTTTCAAATCTTCAAGACGATGAAAAATTTGTAAGTTTAAAAAATCCGTCGGCATTTGAAATTTAAAAAGTCTGTAAGTCTGTTTCCAACTGTGACAGTTAAGGTTTCAAATTCATAAAATTCGTAAAAATTTGAAATTTAAAGTCGAAACGGAAGATTGAATTATGCCGAAACGATAGACTTGACATAACGAATAACAGTTAATTTGGGATCAATGGATCGCGCAGAAAGTGAATCAGCGCATCGCGGCGCGCCGTCTGAATTCCACAGGGGCGCGTTTCTGAGAAGCGAGGTTTCTAAAGTAGTAAGCTTCGTACTCGTTGAAGAACAGCATATGCTCTTCTTATTCTGGCCTTCGGAGATTCATATGCAAGTACAAGATACCGCGGCTCGAACGTACAAGCGAAACCTTATAAATTCCACTTTCTTCCATGCGTAGTAAAACTATTTATCTCGTGGTAACCAGTAGAGAAAATGATAAATATCGATTTTTTCCTTCGCTTAATCCTCCGACGTAACATTTTACGGCAATCTAACCGTCGATGTTTCAAGTGGCTCGAAAATACACTCGAGCACACTGGTTACAAAATATATTGCTGATGGCTATTTTTATTATCGTACAAGGCTAACCTAATAGATAGAGGAAGCGAGTTCTCGAACGAACCTTGGCCGATTCTGCTGTGTCTCGAGTAATTTGAATTCGCTTGGAATTTTTTGAAAGGAACCCACGAATCGCAACTGCGGCTACCTGTCAAGGTGATTCCTCTGGCTGCGTCAATGGAGTATATCGTTGTATATGCGTCCGTCAGTTTCCGGCGTGCTATCGGGTGCTTGGCACAGGCCTCGATCATTATACCTCGCACGCGCGTTTATATTTTAATCGCGGTAGTTCCGAAACACTTTGTTGTGTCAAGGCCGAAGGGCTTGAGCCCGGGGTGGCAATTACATCAGTCACGAAATCCGCAACAGCTGAATCCGGACGTGCACCCTCTCGACGCGAAACTTTTGCCCCTAACGTACAAGGAGTATGCGACTTCGATTGTGTTTCCGATCGAATTTCACTGTGGATAGTTTATACTGATTCTTCGTTTGTCGGTGGAAATTCCCAAGGACAGGAGGAAATAGAGCCGGAAAAGCGGTATCGGAAAATAGCAAGCAACGAAACGAAGCGCACTTGAGATAGGGAGGGAGAACGTCTTATACCGGGAAGACTCCTTTTTTAATCAGTTTCGCTTAGATTTACGGAATTTCATGTATTCAAGGCAGATTTACTTTTTCTTCCGCTAATTATCTTTTGTTTCAAATAAATGGATAGCTTTAAGTGGAAGAGGAGTAACATCTCTCGTTATTTTTTTAAATATGTCAGATTTAGTCGCCTTTTCTGTACGTTAGGTACCTTTTTTTTCTAAAGTAAATCGATCGTTTTAAGTATCCGAATAAAGGTTAAAGTTATTGTTTATTGCTTTTTAGTAAATACATGGTTGTAGAGAAACTAAATATTAGGAAGTTTTAGCTTCTGCTACGTTAGTTATTCTTTGTCTAAGATAAATCAATTATTTGGTATTCAAAGAAAAGATTCTTTATCCAAAATAAATCTCTTATTTGAAATGACCACGTGTTTAACAAGATTTATTATTTTTTTGCAGAGCCTCACCTCGGTGAGCCAAGGCGAGTCGAAGGAACAGTTGAAGCTCCTTCGTAACCATCTTCTCGCGCTCACGTGCACGGAACCACAGCTACAGTCGATCAAAGAACGCACTCTGGAGGTATCGACGCAGGAACTATCCGTAGTCGAGGTACTGCAACGATGGCAGAACGTCTTCAGAGAAACCTTCCAACAGTATCACCGTTTATCGGCTCATCTAGTCAAAACGCAGGATGGTGCGACTGCCCTGAAACTCTGGCAGGAGTATCTGTCCGACGTGCAAGATTTCCTATCTAACGACGTGTCCGGTGACTACAACGGTTTATCGAAACACAGAAACCTGTGCGAGGTGCATCGAAATCTCCTGACCGACCAACAGAATCTCATTCTTACCGTTCGATCGGAAGAGGGCAGTAACTTATCGACAACGGAACAATTCAACATCCTGACGAATTTGCACAATGAAACGTTGGCTGCAATTATGGAAAGACACGCGGCGGTGCGTGACAGATTGGCCGCGTGGGACAGGTACAAATCGGACCAAACTAAATTGCTGTCCTGGCTAAAGGAAATAGAAAGAGAACGAAGCCAGTTACACCTTCGATTCATTCAGTTACAAAGGCTAAACGAAATTCTTCAGAGGATACAGGCACTGCTGGATAAAATAGAGCAAGGCAAATCTCAATTGGAGTCTCTGCAAGAGCAACAAGAAACTTTGCTCGTGAACTGTGACCAGACATTAGCCATGTCTATTCGAATGGAACTTGCAGCTCACGCTCAAAGGATCGCCAATCTTAGTTCTAGTCTCGAAATCTGGAGAGACTACATACCGAGGATACAAAAGTTGTATGCAGAATACGAAGAACAGGCGAAGCACATCACGACAACGTTTTATGAAATTGGTCAAACACTCAGTGCAGCGTTCCACGCGAGGCCTGCCAGTTTGTCAAATACCAAGCAGCAACTGGAATCTATTCAACAACTGCAAAACAGACTAGCCGGCATGACCACGGATTTAGAGTCGCTGTGTGTGATCACAGAACAGCTGAGGGAGTGTCTGAGCCCCATCGATATGAAATCGTTGAATCAACAACAGGCGCTTCTTCGGTTGCAGCACGGAGACCTCGAACACCAGACCGCGTTGCTTATTTGTAGGTTGGACGAGCGTTGCGATCTTTACGATCGTTGGAAGGATAGATCGGCCAGGTTACTTACGTGGATAGACGAGACTGAGATCAGAATTCAAGACTGTGACACAATGGCGCCGAACGAACCTCAGGAGACCCTGAAGAGACTGGAGTGTGATCTGCAAGCGGATATCGCGTTGAAACAGCTAGAACGTTTGTGGATACAGAACACTGGCCAGGATCTGATAGAGGTAGCCGAGGAAGAGGAAAGCGAAAGGCTACAGCGAACTCTAGACGAAGTGAACGAGAGATGGGAACGGTTGCTGGCTATGGGAAAATCTAGAGCCAGCAAATTGGTCGATTTGATGAGAACTATGGATACGTTGGAGAAGAGGATAAGCGAGTTAAGGAGCTGGTTGGCCAGCGTGGAGTCTCAATTATCGGAGACGTTCGTGATCGAGGAGATCACTCAGAACTGCATCGACAAGAAGCTCGACGATCACGAACATCTTCAGAAGACTATCGAAGCAGAAAGCGGAAACATCGGCGAAGTGTTGAATCTCTGCGAAATTCTGTTGAGCGACTGCGACGCCTGGAAGACTTCCTTCAACACGGACGCGATAAAGAACGGAATGGAAGGTTTGGAGCGTAGGTGGACAGCGACCTGCGTGAAATCTGCAGAGAGGAAAGGGAAGATCATTCTCGCATGGAAAATTCTTCAAGAACTGGAGAAGATCAGGGCGGAACACGGGGGCTGGCTCGAAGAAATCGACGTGGCCCTTTCAGAATTGGAGAACAACCTGGATGAAGTTTCCAAGGAAGAATCGAAGAAAGCCATTGAGAAAACCAGAGGCATCTTCGATGATATAGAGGCGCACGAATCGGTGATCAAGATAATCGAACAAAACTTTAGTCGTTTAGCTAGGACAGGTCTGGAACCAGATAATCTAAAGTCGCTTATCAGCGAGACTAGACGGCTTATCGATAAGTGGCAAACGTTGAAACCTCGAACGAACGCTATTCTACTGGCGCTTCAACAGGGACAGAAGAATTATCGAGATTTCATCACGGTACACGGCGCGGCGGTCGTCGGATTAACACAAGTCGACGTTCGACTGACCACGACGCAACATTTAGCTACGTTTGAGCAAAAATCCTCGACACGTCGAAGACTACAACAGTTGAACGAGATCGAGGAGGAGCTTCGTACGCAGAACCTCACATTGCAGAAAGCGGATGAGTTGGCGTTGAAGGTTATGCAAGAATGTCATCCGAATGACGTGGCGACTATCCAAGAGCTGGTGGACGAGTATCAGGTGCTATGGAAAGATATAAAGGATAGAGTAGCTTCGTTGAGAGCGGAAATCGAGGGACAGGAGAAGTTGGAGGTTGACGAAGCTGTGCAGGTGGAGACGTTGAAATTCGAACAGGACACTGCTGTTCAAGTGGACACTTTGCCGAGGATAGTGAGGATGACGTCTAGCGATGCCTATCTGATAGAATTGGAAGCTGCTCTGATTGAGTGCAACGATGCGCTGGATACGCTGGAAATAGCAATTACGCCGGATCCTGTCGCTGGACCTGGATTAAATACAGCTGCTAAGAATATCGTGAGTTTGGATATTATTCGAGTGCTCTAATAGATAGAATAATAAATATCTATTGATATTCAATGAGTAATTTATAACAAAGTGTTTCTAATGAAACACTTCATTGTGATGTTTAGCGAAGAATCTATTGATTATTGGCAAATGTGAAATTATTGCCATTTAAAGAATACAAGATGACTTCAGTTTCTTGTGTAAGAAAAATTCCAAAAGCTTTTTTACGCTGATAGATGCTTAATATTAATAAATTTCGTTTGAAATATTTTTTGATCAACTGTTAGAACCAGAATCTAAACATCATGGCAATTGATTCATGCTATGCCTATATAATTGTTGAAATATCACGTTTGAAATATCTTTTATTTAACAGAGTAAACTAATTGGAAGCTGTCAATCGTCGATCGAATTGGTTCGTCACTTGCACGGGTTGCTCATTGAGGATGGAAAATTAAACGCGCAGGTTGCCAAGGCGAACGAAGTAGCGGCGTTGACGAACAGATACGAAAATCTGTTAATCCTGGCGAGAACGCGAGAACAACAAATCAGAGAACTCAGGTAGGATCGTTTACTCTAACACGTATAATTAACAACCTAATTACCGTTACTATAACAGACATTGTCATTAGACGTTATTGTACCTGTTTCAACAAAACCAATTGAATGTTAAACCAGAAATTTTTCGCGCGCAGGTCACCTAACTCTGACGTTTACACCTTTCCCTGTGATCAGTGAGTGTTCCCATTTCGCACTAACAGTTTCTCATTAACGTTCTGTTAACGATCTCCGTTCATTCCATACCTGTTTTTCTCGTAGTAAACTCTGAACATTAGCATGCCAAAATAGTTCACTTTCCAAAAATTTCGTCTAATTATAAAAAAATGTAAATATAGATATGACAGCAAAAGATATGAAATTTTGTATATTACAGCGATAATGGTAGATTAACCTGTCCCTTGTGTTCGCGCCGTAACTGGGCTCAATTGGAGAACGATCTCTGGAGATTAGAAAAATGGCTGGAATTCGCAGAAGGCACGCAAAGCGAACAACATTCGCCACCAAGCAACATAGAACAATTGGAGGATGTCATACAAGATCACAGAGAATTTATACTCGATTTGGACAGTCATAAGAGTATTCTAGTCAGTCTGAACACTGTCGGCGCTCATTTAGCCGATCACACGGAGGAACTGTGTCGAGCGATGCAACTCAGAGACAGATTAACCGTCGCAAACACGAGATGGGAGAAGGTGTGCAACGTGACTGCACATTGGGAGGAACAACTGCAAGTTGCGTTGATGTCGAACCAGCAATTCCATCGTATTATAGAGGAACTGCTTACCTGGTTGGAGAAAACGGAAGATAGTATACGAGCCAGCGAACCGGTCGACTTGACCGAGTCGACGGAAATTATGACCGCCAAGTACAATAAATTCAGGTATGTTTTAAGAATGTTAGATTCCAATGCCCGTAAAAGATTACATAAGTGTAAGATGGTACATATACAGTAAATGAATACTTTCACTTAGAACGAATGGTTCCTTTCATTTTTTGAATTTTCTTTCCTTCGTATTATGACTTATTATCTTTATTTACAATTGTTCCAGCATCCACTAAATTAATCAAACAACAAAACAAATATTTCGTATTTTTCAATAATTACAAACTGTTGCAAACTATCAACGTTTATATCGGAATAATTAGAGTTGTAACTATTTCGCGTATTCCATCCGAGAAGAGACTGCAGTTAAAATAAAATCTTTTTCTTTTCAGAGAACTGAGGAGCGATCTGGAGCGGTGCGAGCCCCGAGTTCTGTCGCTTCAAGAGTCGGCTAATCAATTACTAGACGAGAAAGGCGAAACCAGAGCACGCCTACAGGAATTGCGACTCAGATTGCAGTCCCTTCGCCGACTGACTGGTATATACGCCTTGAAATTAGGGGCAGCTTTGGGAATGGACCCACGAGATATTGGACTCGCAGCCACAACTTCTTCTCTCGCTTCCCTCTCTCACGATGTAAGCTTCGTCTTGTATCTTTCTCACTTTCCTCTTAACTGAATATTCGAAACGAAACAAAGTCCTTACTATAGAATACTCTTGATATTTAATTTCTGTAAAAACGAAGTAGCTTGTTAAAAATATTTCCAGGGAACGTCGATGCTCTGAGGCTACTTGCTGGAACTCGATGGTTCTCGCTTCTTAAATGTTAGACCTCAGTGTAGCTATATGTGCACTTACGTCGTAGGATCACGTTAATCGATACTTGAAACACGGGGCACGGATTGCAATAAAGATCCAACGAATATCGAATACGAAATGATAGATGACCATCTGGAACAGTTCTATGAATAGTTCATGTATGAAAGCATCGCTGATAATGTCTTTCGTATCTTTTCCGATTGGATAAAAATAGATGTGATGAAAGAATTAAAAATGATTCTACGTTTTTCTCTTCGTACTTCGTTTTAATTCGCGGTTTGTATTTTACACGATGAACACTGTCAATGATATTCATCGTGTAAGATATACACAAGGCAAATTAAAATAGATATCCTAAAATTACGTAATGTTGTTCCTGGTTGGAATTTTATTATTCCATGTCCCGTGACAGTAGCATTCACACGCACAGTACCTTATTGTTTGTGTTTTCTCTTTTACTGTATTGTAGCTACTCGACGAAGCTGCCTCTGGAACCTCTCAGCCCCACGACGCACCTGGCACAACGTATGTTTTCTTCATTTTCTGTTTGAAGTTCTGAGCTGTGTTCTCCAATACGATTTCTATTCATTTACATGTATGAACGCACATAAAGTTGCCTTAATATCTCGACATCGAACAGAAAACTTGGAGAACGTAAGCTCAGACAGATTTAACTTCCAATACTATTCGTGGCTGAAAAGATGACTTGCGATCTTTTACGCTTCCCTTTTAATCTATAAATGTAAACGACATAGACGACACTATCTCAATGACAAAAATACGCGTACGCTATTTTTAAGATTACACTATAAATCAATGAAATCTGCATTCCTTTGACTAGCCAACTCTTCAGCCACGAACGATGGTCTGTTTAAATAAAGTATCATTTCCAAAACTCACGATCGAAATCATAATAAATACGAAATAAACGCGCGTGTTCCAGTGGTGACGATGGCGAACGTACGGTATTATCTCGGGGATACCGTTTCCTGGGCCGAGTATTGCGAGTATCCTTGCCGATCCAGGCGCTGATGCTGCTGCTCCTTGGCGTCGCCTCGTTGGTACCATCCGCCGAAGAAGACTACAACTGCATGCTGTCGAACAACCTCGCCAGAAGCTTCACGCCAATGGTCGTCTATCCGAACGGGCCACCTCCTATCTAATGATAAAGAAACCTAATCTCGGACGCACCGATTTCGTAGGGCCCAGAAGAATGTTCAACCGAAATATTCAAAGAAGTCGCGGGAAGCGGAAACGCGAGATCGCGCACGATCTGCGTACATATGTACCTACTTAACTAGTCTGTCATATGGCGATCCATTGATGCAATCGATAAGAGAGATCAATAACAGATCTGATTTTTTCGTACGTCGCGATTCTCCTCGAGATGGTCGAACGTTTAAGCAGAACTATAATGTTCGACTATCTTGATGAGAAAAAAAAGAAAAAACTGGTCAGACACATTCTTCTATAGACGATGATTTTACACGTAACAGACTAATCTAGACTGAAAAGGCTCACGTTGGGATATACTAAACTGAAATCCAAATTTCTTGGCCTTAAATATAGTTGGATTAAAGCAGGTATAGCGCCTTTGATCTGACCACGTCCCAATGAAAGACTACTTTTAAAGACAGTACGAGCAACGATGCTTGCTATTCGAAAATTCAATGAATAATTCAGTTGTTCTTTCGTTGGATCTTTTCGTTTGCTCTTAATATAAAATTCGATGATTTTCATTCGTTTATTCATCGTTGGTATTAAAGGTACAAATTTGTATATTCTCCGTTTGTATAAAATTTGTAATATAATTGGACCTTCTCGTAGACAAACTTTAAATAACAAATTGTAATTTTTTTAAAACCTGATTTCTATCTCTCGCTTCTAAAATTGTATAGATTATATTGAGGTAATTACTTACGTTAAATACTATTTAACATATTGATGTCGACATACGTTAAAAATGTTACTTAACGAATATATTCCATGATAGCGTGATATTACATACAATACCAGTTCGACTTTATTTTTTATACGTTGCATTTATAACTCGAAGGAAAGTAGGCAAAGAGCGAAGCTCGATTTTCTATATCGAGAACGAAACGTCCACTGACCGATATTTCAGAGCGTGATCGCGATTAACGCGATTAGTCATTGGTGCTAGCTCGACCGCTATAGAGAGAAACATAATAATTAATTATAATATATTATTATCATCGAGGTGTTTTCGAATTGTTCTCCTTTCCGTTCTTTTTTCTACGATTTCTTAGGGTAAACAATGGATAAGGGAAAAAGCGAAGAAGGGAAGGATAGAATAAAAAGAAAAATGGAAAAAAAAGACACAGACGTATCGCATAATAACCGAAATCGCATAATGAAATTACCGACGACACCTCGCACGAGGTGCATCTTTTTCGAACGAGAACGATACACTTTCGGATACGCACAAAAGGATCATGAGTTTATTATTCGAGGTACAAAATAAGAGAACGACTGTATTTAACGGCCCGCTAGTTTCGCTTCCTAATTTATCGATATCTTGCTTGCTGCGCGACCGAGCTTTGTTATGTATTTTTATAAGGACAGAGCTTTCCGAAGACGGTGTACATCTGTCGATGTAATATAATTATAATAAATTAAAACCTATAGAGGCTTCATTTCTTTCCTCCTTCTTTTACAAACACTATTTGTCTCCCGATGGGATTAATCCATTTTCAATGTCTAGAAAGAATTCTATGTCGTTAACCGTATACTATACAATTTTACGCATTCGCGAGTAAAGCTTGCGAGGAAATTTACTATAGTGAAAAATTATTTAACGATAAACATCTAATATTTGTATCCTCGCTTACCGTGCGACTACACACATGACGTATATACGTAAGATCGTCAGATGAGTGCGTAAAATTCACATCGATCGAGAGTCTGACAAATCGAAAACATTGTCAACTTGTAAAGAAACCTCTGCAAATACCGCACGGATGCTATTATCCATAGATAAAGACGTTATACACATCAATGATTCTTCTTTGAAATCACGGTCAATGAATAATTAAAAAAAAATAAAAAAATAAAAAGAAGAGAAAATGAAGAGAGGAACCAATAATAATAGCCATTCGTTCGTGTAAAGAATTAATTTCTGCTCGAAAGAAGGAATAAAGTCATGTGCTTCGTGATTCATTAATGATTACATGATATTTATAACACGCATTTATTAACACTCCGATTATCACCTGACTCACCTTGAACCAGCGACGAGTCTAAGTAACAGTGCAAACATTCGCGATCACGTGTATCCTTCGCGTGAATTCAAGTGCAGTTTGTTCGAAGGCATCGCGGTAATTAACAATGATCTCTGGGATGCAATTATCACGATTGAAAGAAAGCGCGAGTCTCGCGGGCGCCACAATTAACTTTATCAGTGGCGCCTGAAGAAGCGCCGTTAAAAGGATCATAAATTGGAATTTGAGCTCCGCTTGAGTCTGGTGTTGACGCTCTGCGTTAACTATCCTGCAAGTTCATTATACTCACGACGAGTTTGTAGTGCAACAGAAACGGCTCAATCGTTTCGCAATGTCGTACAAATTTTTCTCTTCCAATGATGAGTAAAATACGCAACGTTACAGTAGTTTGAAAATTCCTCCTTTTCGTCATTAACTTTCGAAAACTTTTCAAGGCGATCGAGTCGAGTGACGTATTCGCGAGGCATTTATGATTTAAGGATCGAGCAGACTACGTACACTCACTTAAAATACTCGCCGTCTGTAAAAATTATTCCATATTTTCTCCATCGCGATTATGTATAGAAATAAGTAGATCTTAATCTCATTGGGCATCTTATGCATACATACCTCGATCATTAGCAATCGCTTAAGTTAATGACACTTTGTTTAGTCGCGAGGGTAGAAGAAATAAGATGTCTGATGTTTTGTACCATTTAGAGAAATAAATTATATACTGTGAATGATTTCCTTTAAACATTGACACCCTCGTACAAAAAGAAAAGCTTCTTCGTACGCTATCGATCATAGGTTTGGCTATACTTATTACTAAGAAAAATATTCTTAAATACTTACTAGCATCCCAATTTCAATTCCTTACTTTACATTTATTTTACATATATAAGTATAAAAAATAAATTAATAATTGGAATATTTCGCAAACCAAATTGTATCCTTATGACTATTTTGGACAATTTTCTCATTCTTGATACTAATTTTTCTATCTCCCCTGTTTGCATATGTACCAACGTATGCCTGTGTGCTGTAACAAGTTGCAGTTGAGATCGAGATAATTCTCGCTAGTCGCATATCTGCATCTCAGGATCAATCTAATGAAGTCTATCCGCAGCTGCGTCGAATGCTAACAGGCTCGGGAGAGAGAGAAAAATGCAAAAAAACTGGACAGCATTTTGCGAACACTATCATTCAGGTCGTGTCCAGTGATAACGAAGGCGGCGGCACTTTTAGTGTTGACGGAACGTTAGTTTACGTAAGAAAATTTTTACACTTAGCTTACTTATCATTATACGACAAGCGAACAGAAGCGGTTCAATCGTCGCATCGTCTGAGTCGTTTCAATCTTCGGTCGTCAGGTAGAAGAAACGATTGGATAAAATAAAATCCGAATAGTAGGTATGTCGAATTTGGATGGAAGAAAAACCAAAAGCTTGAACAACATCCCTGAAGTGTTCAAACGGCGCGATCATGATGAGTCGAAAGTTTTATCGAAAGTTTCTTTGGAAAACGTAGCCAGCGAACGATTTAAGACTTTAAATGTAAGAGGAGAGAACGCTTCTCCTTTTCCAAAGCTCGAAGTCATAAAGCAAAGTGACAACGATGAATCGAGTAACACCGAGGACGAAGCGAACGAAGAGGAAAGATTGAAAAAGCCAGAAGTGGCGAAGTTGGACGCCGAGGGTAAAATAAAAAATACTTTTAAGGTAATTCCTTATTGCATCTTCTGATTCCTGTCAGATTTTTTTATTTCATTCCTTTCCGGTCAGCTCGATTTTTCAAATGTAAGTTTGAAGAAACAGAAACAGATTCTATCGATAATTGACAGTTTTCTGTCGCTCATTCTAATCACTCCGATGACCGTCGCTTTTTGGAGAGGGACATGGACCTTGATGGATATCTATGCAGATACGTAAGTTTATTTATACTCCGTCTAGACATACTTATTAACTATTGCGGTGATAAACGATGCGAAAAATCTATAAATAGATCGGAAGAACTGTCAGTGATTTTTGTCAATTAAAACGATTCGCTGTAATAGTCTAAATCACGCGGAAATAAAATTGACAGAAAAATTACAATAAAGTGCACGTATAGAATTATGATTTTGAAATGTTCTAAGGTTCCCGGAATTGTTCACGTTCCTCTTGGGTATTCTAGTTCACACGTGTTTTGCTATTACGAGGAATTTCCTGCACTATCGTGTGCTCGATATATCAAAAAGGAAAACTTGCCTGAATATGACCGTTTGCAAGATCATCCAAATTTTATACACATACGTCTTCGGTATTTCCTGCAATATGCACTGGAGGGGTGCTTGGATTATTTTCGACCACTTCTTCTATTACAATATTTGGTGAGATCGGTAACTCGTATTTTATTTTAGAAGATAATTCTAAAAATCGCGTTCCGCAGATTAGTGTCTCGAATAGATAAAAATTAATTCATCGATAAAAGATAGTAACGGAGATAAAGATAGGTTAATAAAAAGAATGACATTATACATTTTAGATCAGTACAGAAAAGGATAAAATAATTTATTTACATTTTAGAGGATCACATGGAGCACCTTATCACTAGCAAGTAGCTGGGATATATTGAGACGCGGCAAAAATAGTCTGTTAATCGTGTTTGATACTTTCATTTCCTATGCTAATCTTTATGTTCATCATGAATGCTTTTAAAGATAGTGAGCGTCTCGTGCAAGTAGAAATATGATGATAAAGAGTATTGTCTCAAAACTGACTTAAAGCATTAACGATAGCATGCCAATTTTCCAGATATAATTAATCAAAGCTATATATTGTAACTTCTAATTATTACGACTTATTTCTAAACCGTAACCATTTAATCCAATTTACTAGGTTGTCCCAAAAGTTACTTCTAGTTCTTATTACTACAAAACGGATCATACGTAATTCAATAAAATAATATGGAATAAAAAATCTTGTGCGTCTATTATTTTCTTATAAAACGAAACCAACTTTTGGGACAACCTGATATTTTTACGATGAAGTAATATTCCTGATTTCTTTTTATTAATATTCGTTAATTTCATCAATTTCCTTTAGGGTAACTGTAACCGCTACTTTGGCGCCAATGACAATTTTGGCGATCTTTCGATCAATTCGTAATGTTATAGCCATCCCTTCGGTGATCAACGTCGACATACTCACCTTCGTCTTTCGTTTTCCAACGAGGTATAAGCTGGTAAGTTAATTAAAAATATATTTAAATTGTAGAACTATTGATACGTTTCGTGATAGGATACACGAAAGATCTAGCAATCGTTACATGTGCACAAAGAAAATAAAAAAAGTTGTAATAGATGATCAGTTATGTAAATAAAAATCTTGACGAGGAATCCGAATTGCAGAGATTTCACGATTTTTCTTGGCACTTTGGCAAATATTTCAATCGCTGTTAGATACGGATATCAGTGCAAGAGTCGATGAGAAAAATAAATGTTCATCAAGAGTTCTATTTTACAGATTGTATATCTCCTCACGAGAGGAGACCTTATCAATTGGTAAAGTGATCGAACAAAATCTGCGATGCCGTATCACTTAAGTATCGCAATCGATTGTCAAACGGTTCTAAAGCCGAATTTTCATTGGGAATATTCCGTGAATATGATTCGTACGATAAGATTCGTGAATTGTAAGCATCACAAAAACACATATGAATAAAACACGTATTTTAATTATTCAAATATAAAAGATGTGTTTGGTTATTATATTAACGATGATAAATGATCTGATCTGATTTGATTCGATTATCTACTGACAGATCACATATAACGATACAGAAAAATAAATCATGATAATATGAAATTTACAATTAAAAAAATTGTCCCACTTATCGGGTTTGTAGTAAGCTTTGTATCACAACGTACGATCTTTTAATATGGCGAAAGAAAGCTATTATTAGATTATAAGGGTTATCATGTTATCTGACAGGCACGTTATCTATTCATTGACGCCTCTGAATCGTGAAAATCGTGTGCATCTTCGTAGAACGAAAGAATTGCAACAAAGAATCTCACAGGCTTGAAATGGGGGAGTAAGACTTGTAATAATCGAGGCAAAATGAACTTTAAACTGATATTTTACAACTTAACTAAACATGAAGAGCAACGTTGGCTCTAACATTAGATCCTGATCCTTGTAGTTGAGAATATTGACAATATATATCATAAATATATGTATTGATGGTCTGAGAGCGCCCATAGCCATTTTTCGCAAAACAAAAGAAGAGACAAGAATCAATTAACAGTTTGAAGAACAACATTCTTACGTGTTACGTTCCAAGGGAAGATATAATTCTATCCATTGGATGAAACAAAAGAAACATAAAATAAGGCAAAGAACAAGAGCTAACTAGCTAATTTAAAAAATAATGATCTTACTTGTGCAATGACCATTAAAAGTACGACGATCCTAACGTATCTCTGTGATTCACAATGGCAGCTTCGATATACAGAGTCGTAGGTGCCTGAGATGCGAGTAGACGCTGGAATAATTTTTTCTCAACGTTCAACAAAAGGCTGTCACGAAGGAAAAAAAAAAGAATATGACAGGTCAAGGTAGATGGTCGTAATCCAAGCTTGATTGGTGTACAAAAAGGTGGCGATTAGCGATGCGTTCGACAAAAGCCCGATGAAACTGACAGACAGGAAACGCCACTCAAAAAAATGAGGCTTCAAGGTGGTTCAGGTCTCTTCTCTTCGGCTACTATCTTGTTTCTTATCAGTTAACACCGGGTTTCCCGGATTTGTTAATTAGCGCCTGACTGTCGCGTATACGTCGATCACGATTTACGTGACTGCCATGCTGTAGGCTGATAAAGTACACCGGTTCAGGTTCAATTAAAATTTCCTCCTTGCTACCAGTCCGCGATATCGTCTGATGACACTAACAGCCGCTAATTGCCGTTCAAGATACTTGGACGAGGGATAAACATGTATATGAAATGTTTTAGTAAAGCGTTATTAATAATTACGAATAGAAGGCGAGTAAAGTAAGACGATCTTAAGTCGATGCTTAAATCGAATGTCATTCGATTGAAAAAAATCATAAATGATCTTCGAATCACGTAGAAAAAAGGAAGAAGACTGGTTGAGGTGCTCTCAATTTATCTCATAATGGAGTGTACTCGTGTCTGCATAGGGAGAGTCATTAAGCAGCTCATGTACTTGACAAACGAATACTAAATTGGACTCAGACGATGATCAGGCCAGAACAAACGAACTTTCTCATTTTTCGTTTAAAACACATTATTTTCAAGCGTACGAAAGTCTAGAGAACAGCTGAAGAAACATCATCGTCTATAATTACGTACGTAGTTTCTTATGCGCTGTTTCATAATATTTTCTTTGCGTTCTAATCGCAGATTAGGATCAAATGTACTCACAATGCAAGGGATGATCTACGATATTCTCTGTCACGTGACCTGGCAGAATATGAATAGTTAGACAATTACAGTCAATACGTTTATTTATTTACGTTAAATGCATGATTTCCAAAATAACGCAGGATGATATCTGCGATTACAAGGTATCTGATACGATGCAAGGTAATTTAGTACCATAGTTTTTCACCTTTACGTTATTTTTTACATTTTCGTAATCATTCTTGCCACTGGGAGACCTTGGAAAGGAAACGATGCCTTTGAACTTTCTTAGAACTGGTCGATGGTGGGTGTCGAAAGCTCGTACCCGCGTTCGTTCATCAAGCGTGCACGTAGCTTTAGCGACCTATGGGTGGGGGGTTGTGAGAGAGATCGAGGAAGGAAGGGAAGAGAGCAGAGCAGAGCACCGTACTATTCTCTATGCCATGGCCCGTGTGACGAAGCTGTTCATGATAATGCGATAGTGTTGGTCTGTGCTTAGCACTTGATAAAAGATAGCGGTGACTGAACAGATGTCAGTACTCACCCGCAGCCCGACTTGTCGGTTGACGGTCTCACGTATCTCGCCCCGTGTGCATCCGTGCATCATCCACGGCGAAGTATTACGCTCTTGCGATTGCGATCCTCGAGAAAGTGAACGATAAGACGAGAGCTTGGAGACGCAAGCGAGACGTTTTACGCGAACGAGATTGTGGAGAATCGAGAATACTGGCAAAATCATCGTTCCTTTTTTATCAGTTACGATAGGCATCGGCCCTGGAATAGACCAGGTGCGTTTCTGTGCGATGTCAAAGTTTCTGGAAGTCTGAAAATGTCGAGAGGGAACTACGACATCTATTTCGACTTTGTATCCACTGTTCGAGAAAATCGTTCCCTAGAGAATTTCGTGCAAGCAACAAACGAAGCTTCTTCGATAGGATGATCACTGCGATCCAGAGACAGTATTACTTTAAGAAGATCCGCTGCAAAGCTTGATCGTCAAGCCGGAAATCGTCCAGCAGAATCTCTACTAACCTCGAATACTCGTGTAGTTAGAAGCAATAATGTGGAGTTATGGCTAAGATACTCGACTCGACCCGAGACGAACGATCAACAGCGAGATTAAACCTAAACATCGGACCGGTAGGGAATCGTCAACGTCGAAGACGTGATTGTTTGTCTGAGTTCGTTTAAGATCGTTGAGCATCGTCTGGAGACTGGTCGCGGGGAGTAGTGGCCGCCGTTTTGAATTGAACTTGACAACGATCGTGATTGAACGAGGCTCAATTGGAAGACCAAAGAACAGCTTTTCTCGTCGAATAATGAGAGGCTCTCGGTGGAATTCTTCGAAAGCTCGACCCGAAGGCGTGCACCACCAAAGAGAGCGTACCATCACAGCCTCGAATCATGCATGATGAGCGGTGCGACTAGGCTCGATCAGGATTGGATGAGAATGGTCGAGTTACGCGGTGGCACCGGTATGACGAGCGGGCTAAGCGGTCGGTCATCGAGTCGTTTTCATTACACGATACTCACTATTTTGGACACTGTGTTCTCGGCTACTGTGGCCGCCCCGGCGGTGGTTGGTTACTGGAGAGGCACCTGGGGCTTGAGCGACGTCTACGTCTATCCGGAGGATCCGGTTCTCAGCAGCTTGACCTCGATAGTGATCGGTTTCATAGGGTTGTTCGCGTTCAACGTTTCTCAGAACGTCCTGAACGAG
The DNA here is from genome assembly GCF_051014615.1 of Bombus vancouverensis nearcticus. Lineage (NCBI taxonomy): Eukaryota > Metazoa > Arthropoda > Insecta > Hymenoptera > Apidae > Bombus > Bombus vancouverensis. Next base: position 17,446,599 of record NC_134917.1, on the reverse strand, counting down.
CTTTTACACCCGGACAAACACAGATTGTCGTATTACGTCGGATCTAGACTTTACACGGCCGTATTCGGGTTTTGCTGCGTAAATGCATGGCGTGGCGCCTGGCAGGCCCTCGACCTGTACACGGAACACACAGCGAGCACCGTTTTCGCCACCACCGCCGTTAGCCTTCTAGCATTGGCGATCATGCGTGCCATCAGGAACATTTCCGCGCCACCGTTCTCCCTTTGCTTGGACTCGTGTCCCGGATACTTCGAAGTGCAAACCATGTTTCGCGTGAACGTAAGTAACTGATCGTTCGTACACCGTAGAAACGTAGAAACGCGAAGCTGAAGGAGCAAGAGTCCGATAGATCGCTTACAAATTCACGCAAAGCTGGATCTAAGTATGGATCGGTCGAGATCCAATCAAGTTTGTAGGTAGCTTTTAGAATAGAACTTTGATGAAATATCGTCTCACGAAAGACAAACTCGATTTTGTATTCCGTGTAGCGATATCTTTCTCGATTATCAGTGGACTACGGACTTTTATGCAAATTTATATCTCTGAGAATACAATTAAGAAGGTAAAACCCTGGAAGAAAATTGTTTAACCTTCCAAGCATTATAAAAACAGTATACTTTGAATATTTCACGTATTTTTCCGTATTAATCGTTATCTTTCAATACTTTATGTAATACGCGATACAGAGTAATTGTCGTAAATTACGAGGCAAATAAATTATACTTTCTGACAATTCTTCTTTCACGTATCGATTGCTTCCTCTAATTCTTTTTGTATGAACAAGTGATAGAAATGATAATTTAAACTGCTATCAATTATGACAAGGATACAAACAAGAACCGATGTGTGTTTCTGAATTCTCGAATTTTCAAAGCGTTCAATTTCTAAAAGCGAGATAGCAGAAAATTTTCTATTTCTGCTACCAGAACGATATATACCCTTCTTGCTTTGTTTCGATTATCTTCATATTCTACCATTCTGTTTCACCGATATTATCATGGGTGACGAGTAACGCGACTGAATGAAATTACCCGCAAGGCTACGAAATCTCGTGTGAACCATTCGTGTCTTTTGAAAATATAAATATTCACAGCTACGCTATCAAACATATATTTCTAATTAAGATTAACGTAAATATTACAAAACGCCATCATACGCATGGTCTTTCCCTATGATAAGCTTGAAAATCATAGTAATGTAACAAAATTTTGAAGAATGTAATTTAAAATATAGACCATTGTTTTACTCGCTAAATATTATAAGAAACATTAAACTTTGAACATTTCATTCTTGCATATTATGTTCATTCTGAACATTTTCGAGTTACCTGTAAATCTATAAAAATCGCTGGTTTGGTCATAACTTTATTCTCTGCTTCGACACGCTTCCATTGAAAAGATGTAATGAATCATTTAGAACGATACACGCAGAATACTATTTTATGGAAAATAACATTGGATTGTCTTACGCTACTACGATTCTCAATCCTGCAGATATTGATCGGTTGAATCTTAAGTCGGTTATGTCTTACGGTCTTATAAACGAATTAAAAAGATGGTAAAAATCGTCGAATAATCGACTCGTCTCGGCAAAAATGATCACGAACACCGATGCTTTTCATTAAAAACGAAAGGGGGCTAAATGTTAAGTAGGAAACGTAAGAGGTCTAGACAGCGTGTTTTGACGCATCGGTGAAGCTGGAGCCGTGCGATGCACGGCATCGATGCGATGTGCAAGGTATAAGCACAGTTTCCGGCTGACTCTCCCAATACTCGAACAGCATCGCGTCCGTGCAGTTTGCACACGCACGAGCACGGCCTGCAACCGCAATTTTCGATGTTTTAACCTTTCTCCTTCGATCGAACGAATACTCGAATGGAGAATCGAACGATAAGATACGCGAATTACACGCTTCTGTCTATATTTCATATCTCTGACACGAGTGTTTCTTTATCTAAATTTTTCTAAAGGAATATTTATCTAAAGTTTGCTGAATGATGAATGGAGGATGAAGGAACGAGAATAGAACGCAACTGGTTTTATAACTTGGAATTTTTAAGCGATATTGTACGCTGGATATTATGTACATATATTCTAAAGATTCGGTAGGAATTTTTAAACATTCTGATAGTTCTTTTTAGTTAGACAGTTCTTCTTAGATTTGGCTTTTGATCGATCGTTGTTTTATTTCATCGATGTCTAGAAATGATTTATCGAAGATGATAATGAAGAAGAGACGCAACGGGATGATCTTGAATTAATTATCACTCAGTTGAGTCCTCTCCGTCACTTAAAAATCGAGGACAGAAGGGTGTCGCGAAAAGTCGACGGGTGATAATACACTCGGATGAAAGTTTACCTCACAAATGGTTCGTCGACCGGAAAATTCTTGTACTTTTGATTTATCGAAACGATTCTCTTTCTCGAAAGTAAACCGTGGATCGAACGATAGATTGGAAAGTGTTGGAGCGAAGAACGGTTTAGTTAAAATGTACATCACGTTAAGAGATCAAGCTGCGCGTTTTCAGATAGACATTTTTTTACACCTTTATCAGATATTATTTGGATAGACATCGTTTTCGACGCTTCAGTTTATATTGTTTTAAACGTCTCCTTCCACAATTTTCACTTCTCGTAATACCGCAATGTCATAGCAATATCCCCATCCCTTTTCGACGTGTCAGCAATTTAATGTTCAATGAATCAGTGAATTTAGGGAAGCGTGAGTTAGCGATCCGCGCGAAGAAATCATCATGTACGAACGATGTTTCTAGTTCATCTTACGACGACTGAAACAACGTTAGAATAATTTTGGAAGATTAAAGGAAATAGGCGGGAAAATCGAGAAACATCAGGAATAAAATAATAATAATCTTTCATGAAATAAATTTCGTTCGCCTGGAAATAGCAACCCTCTCGAGACTGACGATACGTCTCGAGGTAATTAGGTAATTGTTACACAAATTTCTCCGAATTGTTATAATTTTCCCTCTCAGAATCGAGACCTCTTAAAACAAACGACTCCGCTAGAAGTACGACTATATGAATTTGTTTTTGAAAAATCAGACATCTCGTAATCATATGTCGTAGTACCAAAATTATGAAATTTTCAAAAGACGAAGTCGATCGGTTTTACATATTATTTTGTTTATTGTTAAAAAAAGATACTCAATTGTAAATATAGTATTTTCGCAAAAATCTTATATATTTATCTTGTAGGATAAACTAGGAACTCTATTTTTGTCATAAATAATCTTTGACGTAAGCGATACGCGATTAGCAATAGCTATGCGTTGTTTATCATAGTTCCCGCTCTCTTCAAACATTTCCCCATTTCTCACCTGCAAATGATGTTTATCTATTATTTATGTTGTCTGATTGCAGAACACGAGAGACTGGTCGTTGTACTTATTGGATTGTGCCTTCAGCGTTGGAGTGGTTGGTACGTTGGTTGTGTTCGTTTGGAGAGGTGTCTGGATACTTTTCGACCTCTATCTTTTTCCCAAAGATCGAGAATATTCTGCGATCGGGTCCCTCGTGAGTATTATTATTGCTTCTTCTCTCTTTTTTATTTTAATAAATGACAGGTGATCTGAACTCTGTTACGGTTCTCGAATTTTTCTGTCAAGAAACAAACAAATTTCGCACATTGCACATACGTATAAACAAGGTTTGCATAAACAATGTTTCATATGTTCTTAGAACTTAAGAAATTTTTCGACGATAAAAACGTAGCATTTTTATTATGAACAATAACTTCTCAGCGTAATCATTGTCGAAAAATAATTGAAAATGTTAATCGCTTTTTCTTAAATTGACGAAAGTGAAAAAGCTCTTAATGTTCAGAAATCTCAGTGCGATTATTTAACGCAAAACACCAATTGACATGGCTGATTAATAAAGACTTGAAAAGAAACGTCCACGTTACGATAGTCTATTCACCTCAGATCGCGTGAATCCGTGAAAATGCGGTGTGCGTACAAACATTCGATAAAGCAGTGTCCTATCGAACGAACGCGTGTCATCGGGTGTCATTAGCAATCACGTGTTGAACGACATTTTGAAACGTGCCACCTACGCAGAGCGCGGTGAGCGGCACGCCGTTGGTCCGATTGTATAATTGAATATTCGCCAATTGTATGATTGCGAGGGCACATGACAAAACTGTTCACGTATGTATGTGTTCGCAAAGACACTTTATTACGGACTGCATTTACTTGTCTGAATACGTTGCGGAGAGAACGCGGTCAACGAGAGGATTTGTTTAATTTTTCAATAATGACGATCGTTGATCTCCAGCCGGAGACCTATACTCGATGCGATTAAACCGTTCTGTATCCATCGAAATTCCTATTGAAATTCCTATCGAAATTCTCCATTGAAATGGTTCTCTCACCCAATCTTCAGACAATCAACGATATTATCAATATTTCAAGATTCTCAACGAAAATATGGTATATCGATAAATATTAACAATATGTAACGATAGTCTGAGCGCACCCTCGTAGTATCTCTAGTAGGTGGATGCGTGTTCCGATGAAAGAAACATCTGAAGATCGGAATGTGTATATTTATAAAAATGTATATGTTTGATTACTCTGGATCCTCTTGTACAATAGTTTACTAACTAATAATATTAGTAGATTGATAGGTGACAAGTTGTGGGTTACAGATTTCTCGATTTAAACAAAATAATTAGCTAGATTTAACGATATAAAAGAATCAAATAGAAAAGAATCTATCGATGTTACTAATTTGTGTACTAAAATTTCATTCATAATAGTTCAATTGTGTAAGAAACTTCTCCAGGACAACAGTCAGAACGTGCATCCACTGTAGCCATAGTCTTACTCTTTGATTTTACGCAATCGTGTCGCGTGCCATACTGTTCATCGATCACTCGTCGTTTAAGTTTCGTTGTTCTTCTACATCGACGATCGTGAAATTCTTTCTACAACGTTGGCAAACACAGATGAGCCCACATAAATATTTCGACATTGTGAGCACAAGCTCACAACCCGTGGAATTATTCGGTTGCAAAATGATATTCAATTGGCGCCATGTATCCTCCGCGACAACAATAACATTCGACTGTTGCGACTTTTTCCCCGCTGCATGATTGGCGGAGAATAAAAAACGCGATCGCGGCGTGTTCGAAAGAGATCTGACGCGACATACGTCTGGCCGATGCGAACGATAAGATTTGTCTAGAAATCAGGTAATTGTACCAGTTCAATATATAGTATGGTATTGATGAAGGCATGAATTCGAGTTATCGAGAGAAAGATCAACGATGTAGGATAACTTGGAGTAAATAAAATCGAATTGCGATACTTTGGCTTTTAATTTATCGATTTCGATAATTCCAGATTCGTGCAAAAAAAAAAAATAAATAAATTCCACGGCGCCAGTCTTCTTCTTTATCGGTGCTGCTACTGGACGAACGATCGATTTTAAAGTAGATCGATATCTACGGTACGAAATCAGCATTAGGGTATCCTCACAATGTCCGGTTTTCGCCGTCCGATCTTCATCGTCCGGTTGAAAATGAATGTTGGCCGATCACCAGCCAGTGTCACGCTCTTGTTCTACACCGTCGTGTCGATTACGTGTGTAGTCGAGTGGCAATAAAATTATATAATAAAAACAAAATAATAAAATAGCACGGTGGCATAGAAAACGAGCATTATACCGGGCGGTAATCGGCAATAATTTATTTTCGACCGGACAATGCGAAAATGCCCTTAAACGTAAATATTTGATTACGAAATATTTGATACGACTATTCTGCTGATGCAACTGTTTCTTAGGAAGTTTGAGAAACAAATCTGAATAGGAAAATAAACCGTCTTGTTACGCTTATCGAATGTTAACGCATCGGTTTAAAATGCAAAGATAAGAGTAGCTTATTGTTATTTTAAAAAACACTTATGCGCGATCATTGATAATATCACGATGGTATTTACTCGACGATGCTCGATATCAGTTTAATGACTGATTCAATGAACCTTCCAAATATCGTCGGATGTAAGTTTGAGTAGATGAAATCGATTTGAAAAATTTGGCAGAATTTTTCGAATAATGTGAAATTCTCGAATCGTGTTTGAAATCCTTACGAGAAATCTACCAGATACGATTTGCACGATGATGGCGATAATGTAAATCCTCAAGAGGGTCGATGATTGCGCGAGGGTCATCCAATTCACGCATTTACTCGCTCGTAATGCCGCTTCGAAACCGTGAAACAGCGGCCAACTATTTGTCGTCGGTTGATTCGCTGAAAACTCTGATCAACGAGAACGAAAACGTCATTGACGAGCTGTTTTCTCGGCAAAGTCGATCGAGTGCATCAGACAAACAGAACAAAATCGACTGTAGGATTTGTCAAAAGACGAATTGTAATTTTTCCTTGTAAAAAGATAGATATAAGAAACAGAGGAAGATCAACCTAATGCTGTATAAGAGTATCGACTTACGAGTAACATAAATCTTATTTCATTCGCTTCTCACTGTACTTATTACATTTCTATATATATATATATAAAATTTCAAGAAATAAGAAATAAGAAACATGCCAAAGAGAAGAGAAATCGAATACATTAAAAAATATTTTCAAAGGGAGGAAAAGACATAAAAATGGGTTTCAAAGATGTAACAATGAAATAAAAAAACGTAATACAAATGGAGCAGCTGAAAATATAAAAGACAACATTCGACAATTGTTCCATCTAAAATAATTCTGAGTCACTTTGATCAAGGATATTATCAAATTGGTAAATCGGGACACCTAAAATGAATAATTTGCAACTGCCAATGATTCTCTCTGTTTATTATATATTTGAACAATTGTCGGGTGCAATTGCAGGCCATCGGATACGTGATAGTGACGGTGACGTTTTCCTTGCAACCATTGATGCGGTACGCGTGTGCTCGTCTTCAAGGCTGGGCCCGTTTAATAGCGGCCGATGGTTTCCTGCTGCTCAGCTTCCTGGGCACGGTGAATGTTTGGCGTGGCATCTGGAACGTATTGGATCTGTGGCTGGTCCCGGATAACCGAGAATTGTCCTGTTGGATCACCCACGTTGGGTGCTTCGTATTCCTCGTACTTCTCAACTGCAGCAATTCCATCCTCGTTCGCGGCGTTTACATCGACGCCGAGGAGGACGACGGCAAATGCGTCGTATTTCCTTGCCACTATCTTCGATTATTCTTCAAGGTTAGCCTATAGATGGAGTCTGTTTAGTTTTGATTTTGTTTAGACTTTGATTTTATTAAAGAAAAAAATTGCAAATTAAATTATCGCCTGAATGTAATTTACATTCCTAATGCATTAACGATCGACTATTTTTCATTTTAGCTTACTTATGATCAAACGTCATTGTTCACTTGAGATATATAGCGATATAAATTTCAATACATCGGTCTAAACGAACGACGATCGTCTGCTTGCAGGTCGAACGCGAGAAGAAGGAAGCGAGACGACGAAACCTGCTGGTTGCCTCGAAGGACTTTCGGCCTCGACCAGATGGAAATACCAAAGACACCGAAAATGGCGCGCTTCTATCGAACAGCACCGCCACGACTATTCTACCAACGAATCCTGAATCTCTCGTCTAATATAAACACCGAGAAACAAGACTCCAAGAATTCGACTGAATTCCCTTTCTGATACTCTCGCCGATCCTCGTGCAATATCAAAATACAGAAAGAAAAACCGGCTACGGAAGGAACATACTTTAAGAGGAATCGGTTTATACTATTTTGTGCTCTCGGCCAGTGATTGTATCAAGTGATAAGTTCAGGGTCACGGAAACTTTTCCAACACAATACAGAATACACGGGCTTCATATTGAAGTCGTCGAGAAGTTTGTAAAGCAACAACGAGTAGACAGGTAGACGATGGAATTTAACACAACGAATAGTGAAATAGCCGTATAGATCGACAGATAAACGTAGGTAGACACGCAGATAGATGTTTAGAACACCGATTTAAGTTAATCGAATAGGTAAATCGATATGGAAGAGAAGAGAATGGAATCGGGCAAGTTCGTACAATGAATTCAGCGAATGGCTGTGAAAGAGTGACGATTATATGTATATAAGGGACTGTGTGCATGCATGTGTATGTATGTGTGTGTGTGAGTGAGTGGGTAGGTGGACGCGTAAGTACAAGAAACCGAATGTATATAATTCTGACTTTGTGAGTGCTTCGAGCGCGGATCTGTGCGAGTGCATCCGGAGACGTCGACGAGACGAAACCGAACTTGCTTTGTTCACGACAGCGTACACACAGGCGTGTCGTTAAACGTAAGTTTTACACGTTAGAAGGTACGTGTATACACACGTATAGAAACACGTACATGGCGATTACTACTCGACGATTCGTTCAAAATTCAGAGCGATTCCGTGGGACGAATCCGTGCGCTTTGATCGGAACGCTGGTTCAGAGATCGAACTATCGTGCGTTTTTTCGTGATAATTTCATTGTGAGATCGATATGACACAGTGAAATACGAAAGATCGATAGACGATCAAACGAACGTGTTCGATCAGTGAATGTTTCGACTATCCGTGACCCGATTAATTTACTCAACCGATTTATTTCACGTGAAACGATTAGTTAATAAGGACTCGTGATTATTTGAAATAAATAACGAGAGAATATCACAAGATGAAAAGTGTTGGTCAGCGTCGATTCCATAGGATTTCTAGTCATCGTTAGTCGCCACTCTGATCGTCGGTGCTCCATTCGATCGAGCATTATCGAATTTAACCTTTGAGCGTACGCTTGTGATCCTAGCGTTAGATGAGACCTTGATGATGACAATGGTAATAGACTGGATACGATCATTATAAATGGGTTATAACCTTCTCCCCCGCATCCTGTACACCCCGCAGATTTTGCTCTTGTACATCAATTACGACGTCATGGCGTACTAATAATTAATTAACTGGAATAATGACGGGACAATGGGCGGCTGGCACATCGATGGGAAGTGGCTAGTTCGACGATAAGCGGCTGCCCTCCTGGCCTACATTTAATATTTTCACAATGAACAATGTGCCAGCCGTTGCACCGGAAGTCCGACGTCCCGCAGAAAACCGGAATCGATCGCGGTCGATCAAAAAAGCCAACTAATCGGAATGTCAATTATCGCTCGAACGCTCGAACATCGTTCTCTAAACACGCGTATTGCCATCGCAAGATTCTGCAGGCTGTTTCATATGACAGGAGCAACGATATACACACATATATTTATACGCTCGTATACGCGACTTTTACCACATTCGTTGAAATAAAAAAGAAAGAATTAAGCTTACGAACCTTCGGCTTTACATTATTTATATCGTTATTATAACAGTCTTTAACCCATCCGTTATGGTATCCTTTAAACCGAAGACACTTTTACAATGCTTACTTTACCTATACTATATAATTAATCGCGGCACCGCAAATTCTTATCAATAAAAATAACGGTAAACGGAAAAAGTTGATAGAACAATTCCACCTCTTTCCATCGTTTTCAAATTGAATCACAACGCCAGCATGTCGTGAGCCGATCTGCCAAGAAGACTATGCGTACGACTATGAATGAGTGACTAAAAAAGAAAATACGCGAAGGGCGATTAAAAATATAGAAAAAGGTCCCCGAGAAAAGACGTAGACGGTCGAAGGACGATACACATGGGTAACAACAATGATTAGTGGTCGTGGTTGATCGATTTTCGATCGATCGCAATTGGATTCTACTCGACATGGTGGGGAGTCTATTTGAGGCGTCGCGACGCCGTGGTGCAATGATCAGAATCAGTCGGTAGGTCGTATCACAGCGAAAGGTGAAGAGAGTGGCCGTCAGAGAGAACGAAAAGAAATCTTCGCCAAGCAACGAGCGTGTTCTGTATGCTGATCGCGTACCGGGAACGTTTCGAATTTTCACAAATCGAAGAAGTGGAGCTAAGGTGACCCGACTTTTCCCCCTTCGCCTGGTAAAATGGCAGCGGACGACCCTCTCTGCAATGAACCTCTACTTTCCGTCGAATTCGAGGTCTTTGGCAAGGTGCAGGGTAAGAGTGTAGTTTTATTGGCCAGGAGATCAACGAGTATTCGGTTAATGTTGTTTCATTTAAAACCAAACATTCGTTCGGATATTTCTCGCGTTGTTTTACTACGATTACGGGGACCGCGGCTTGCGACGAATAGAACGTCAAGGTCGAAAGAAATGTGCGTTGGACGCAGTGATATGTCAATTGTAAGATAGCGGACGCTGCAACAATGGATAATTAATATGGAGAGGAGAGAAAATTTGTGAATTTTCTTCGTATTCTTCGGTTCGATCGGACGACTAACGAACGAATCTCTGTTGCTTCAAATGGTGACAATTTGGTTTATTACTTTGCTGTTAATATTCTCGAGGAAGTTCAAGGTTATATCTAGATTCTTGTAAAATTTAACTTGTCACTGCCTAATTCGGTTTGAATTGAATAATTGTCGATGAGACATCGGCAAATGAGGAACATCAGTGGGACGACGGTATAATAGAGCTAAAAATAATGAAATCTGTTTTTCGTATTTTCATTCTTTCGCATCGTTATTACATAATTTAAACTGTGCATATTTTTCGTCAGGTGTCTATTTCCCGAAGTACGTGAGGGACATATGTCAGCAACTGGGGATTTGCGGCTGGGTGAAGAACACCAAGTCCGGCACGATACTCGGAAAAATGCAGGGACCACGTGCGCTCATCGATCAGATGTGAGTTGCGATTCCTTGTCACGAAGCTTTTGCACAAACCGTCGGTGGCGCCGATCGGTAAACAACGTGAAAGTTCATTTTTGTTCGAATTTATCTGTTCCTCTGATTACCAAGAAAGAGAGATAAAATAAGGCAAATTTGCAGAGAACATATTCCCCCTCTTAGCTTTCTTCGCTGCGCTCAGGAAGAAAACAAGTAGAAAGAAGGGAAAATCGAGCTTCGTTCCTTTCGTTTGTTCGTTGGTTCGTTCGAACAACTGAATAAATTCGTCGAATTAACCCAGATATGCCTGTTGTTCGAAATAATGATCGCAATATGTAATCTTTCGTAACGTTACTTACGTTTAACGTTATTTTTCTGTTTAACCAGTTGCAGTTACGAATGAATAATGATAATCGAATGTTACGCAAAAGCTTCATTATTTTAACATCAATTTAATTCCCAAGTTTAAAGTTGGAATTTTCGAAAGAACGAGATTATGTGAAAAGACATCGTAAACGTGAAAAGAAACTCGCGAGTGTGTGGATTAAACTCCCTTCCGTAGAACGTTTTGTGCATCAGATGTAGAAGAATACGAACTCTCGATCTCCCTTTCTTTCGTCTTTTTCTTCCTTTCACCTTCCGATCTTCTCCTTCGTTCCGCGAATTGATGACACACGCGCGCTAACGTAAGCTCACGAATTCAGTGCTCCCGTAAAATCGCGTGACCTTAGCCGCAAATTGCCGAGTAACGGTCATTAGGTAGTTGGGCCTGACTTTAATAATGATCTAATGAAATAATAGCGCGGACCGCGTCGTTGTCTCTTTCCTTCGCGAGTTATCGCCGAATCGCTCCGGTTTCCGACTGTCGTCAACCAACCGCTTCTATCGCGTACGATTCTTCGGCAAATAATATATTTTCGTTACATGGAAAACACGCGCCGGAGATACATGAATTATTCCGCAAGCTATTTAATCAAGCTATTGGGATTTTTAATTGACATGCCACGTTCAATTCGATATCACGCACGTACCGTAAAAGCACATGCTGACTCAGATCTGAAGTATGTTCTCCGAGAACACTCAGAATTGGACGTATTAATCGTTTGATTCTGTCGATTTCACCGAAACGATCATAACTGAATGATACTTGCAATTCGCTTACAAATTAGACCGACGATGACGAGAAATTAAATGAGCGGTGATATGGTTCATCTTAATAAGGATATAAAAGAAGAGCAACGAATTCTTCGTAAGGAACGCCAGAGAAAGAATAAGATGAGAAGGATGTAATCGTTATTTAGAGAAGTGAGCCAGACCTACTGATCCATATATTTTGCCAATTGCGTAGAGAGAGAAGAAACTAGATACCAGAAAGATAAATTATTTCTCTCGGGCGAACAACAATTGCTGTTGTCGTACGAATAAATATAAACTTGAACGTAGGCATTAAACACTTATATACTTTAAGAGACATGTCATGAGACTGATTTCGCGGTCGAATTTCCGCTGCTCGTGAACCTGAAGTCAAAGAAAATAGCTCGGTCGAGGACGAAACATTGGTTTCTGGCTTCTCCCCAGAAGGAATTCGTCCAGGAACCTCGTTTCAAATACGTTGTTTCTTCGTTTGTCGTTATCTTTGTATGCCGCAAATGTTATTTATATACAATAGGGAAATTCTTTTGCCAAGAAGGAAAAGAAAATTGATTCGAATAATAAAATCTCACTGAATTCGCATCGTTGTGCGCTCATATTTTAATCGAAGACAAAAACATAAAGCTGTTTTTTTTTTTTTTTTTTTTTAATGAAACAAACTTCTGTTCAGTTTAAGGATAAGTTGAGGAATTCGTATAAATCTTTCACTGTGTAATCATCGTAGATGTTTCACAAGCGAAATGCTGAATTCAGAATATCGATGATAAATGGGATAGTCAGTGCGCCAATGGCTCGTCACTGTTGTTGTCGCGAGACAGCTGATCGACTTTAAAGATCCTACTTCGATAGAGCCGCTTAAAATATCTGAACTCGGTCTGATTAGCCGCTAATTATAATTGCGAAGTGTGTGAAACTATACTCGTCACTATCGAAGATAGTTGCGTATACAATTTGCACATTTAATTCGTTCTTATTTGACGATTAATTTATTCATCAATTTTACGCTATCTTTAATTTGACAGACATCGTTTACGAGAAATTTGCTCTATTATTTTGTCGAGCTGAAATAGCTTGATGATATTATGCAACTTCCACATTCTATGAAACAGACGCGGAAATGAACACTGCAGTGATTTCAACGCGTGTAGAGAACGGATGATATTAAGGCTTTATTAATGAATAATCTAAACTTGCGTACACTAATATTTCGTAAATACTTTGTACGATAAATATAGAAGTTAAATTCAGTTGTCATAAATTTAATTCAATTCGACGTTTTTAATGAAAAAATTTAATTTTTATATAATCCTTTGTTTCGAAAATAATAGAGCGAGACTAATGTTCTCTTCTCCTTTGACGAGAAGAATTGCATAGCGATAAAATCGTAATATCATCATAAAATACGCAAACATCGTAAAACTAATAATAGACAATAAAAACAAAAATGTCAAGCGGAAATACAATCGGATATCTGTCAGCTGTTTGTAAATAAGTTGCAGCCAGAATTGCCAGATTGTAAATGTTAAGAGAAGAAATTACGTAAATCTCCTCATTAGTAATTTAAACAATAGTTTCTAATTGTATTACAAATTATGTAAATACATAATAACCCGTTTTTCTACTATAATCAGTTTTCTTGTTTCAGGTCACAATGGCTAACGAATGTTGGAAGTCCAGGTAGTCAGATTGATCGTTGTGAATTTACAAATTGGGAAGGCATTAGTAGGCTACAATACAAGGGATTTGCAATACGTTTTTAATTAAACTATTTTTTTTTTCAATGTCACGTTTCTTTGAAAGTTAAATCGAAAAGATGTACTTAAAGGCACGAAAAGTAACAAGCATCGATATACTTTGAACAATTAAAAAGCTTAAATAATGAAATGATTCTTTATGAAAACATATAGTTCAAAGTATTGAAATTGTTCATAGATTAAAAGCTACGCAACATTAGTGCATGTAAATTACAAGATATTTTAATAATTGTAAGATGTATCATTCGAAATGATTAAATATCCAGTTATTTTTAACGAAAAACAATGTTTCAAGCACCTCTGATGTAATGGGATGTTAATGATACATGTCAAATATATTTTATATTTACTTAAAACATCAAATTCAATACAACGGATTAAAAACAGAAAGCACAGATAAATTTATTATACTCATTCCCTACAACAAATTAATTTACTTAAATATCTTAATTTTACTTAAATATCTCAGTATCATGTCGTTCCCTCGTAAATAAACACCGCATCTAACATTAATTGCGCAAGATGATAATTAGAGTGTGTTTCGGGCAAATGTCTTGAGACTCGTCGTATCAATTCGATAGTGTCATCGTTCGAACAATTCGTATAAATTACGTCCGGCACATCCTAAAAATAGTAATCTCATTTATACTAATATTAAAATTTATTAAGAATAAAATGTTCGAAATAAATTTTATGATATGTAGAACTTACGAGACTTTCCAAGTATTTCGTAAGAGCTGGACTTATACGAGAAACTTCTTCTAAAAGGTCAGGTGATTTTGAAAGATATGCCATCATTCTTCTTCCAGCAATCGGCAGAAGATCTTCTGCTAATTTCTCAACATCGTTTACAGCTGTAACAACCTATCTCAAAATGACAAATGTTTCCTATTCTGTGGTATGCTATTGAATATATTAAATTGTAATCCTGCTTATACTTACTTCCTCTGCTAGTCGGTCAAAACCAATCACATATAATTGACAAACTTGATGTATCCTTAGTTCATCGTTACTTATTTTCCAAATAGATGCTAATGTTTGACATTTACTCATCCATTGAATAGCTTGCATCGAACTACTCATTTTACCATCTATTGTTTCTTGATGGATAAAATCCATTGATGCGTTAATTATTCGGCATAAAAACGTGGTTCTTAAATTATCTCTTTTATCGTCTCTGTACCATGTTAGCATTACTTTGTCTGCCATTGATTGGAAGAAGTATGGCTGTACCTATATATTTAGAATTCAGCGTGCATAAAAATTATAAATATAGATGTAAATTTCATAAACGATACTTTTGATTTACTCACCACAGAATCAAACAAATTATTTAATGGTTTTAGAACTTTCAAATTAAAATGCGCTATCATATGTAAGACGTTAGCTAATTGTAGATGTAACATGATTAGATCGTACCAAGCGGGTGCTTGAGAAATAGCTAATGCAGCAAAGGGTTGTGGGCCGGAAGTGCATACTTCCCATAGTTCTTCTGATTTAATTACAATATTCTGTCCTACTTCGAGCATTTCAGACTAGTACGACATAAAATATATTTATATCGCTTTAATTAACTTTATATTACACAAAGCATTGATCTATCAAAAACTTACGTCGATGAATATTTCTAAAAATGTGACGCAATCTTGTAGAAATATAACTGCTTGAGCATCAGATAAACCGATTTCCTGCATACACAATCTCTCTTTTGGCAGTTTTCCAAGCTTATTAATTAATTTTGCAACTGCTTCCATTCGTTTTTTTATATGAACTGACCATAATAAGCAACAAACACCTAACAAGGAAGTAATTTATTTACAAAATAACAAAAACGTATAATATATAAAACGAATAATTTCTAGAATCTTCTCTCACCATGCCTCATACGTTTCATTGGTATTTGTCGTAAAACACATAATGCAGCTTCGAGCGACTTCAATTGCGAAATATCTTTATTCCACGACATAGCAAATTCCCAACAGATATTAGCTAGCAGAACACTAGTTGTCAAACTGTATGGAAAATGGCCTTTTAATAATTTAATTCTTTCTGAAAATCAAAAAGAAAAATGCATAATACAATCTAGAAGACCATTAAAAAATGTTAATATAAAGATGCTATTTTTCTTTACCTAAAATACATATATTAGCATTTGTACTATCTTTCTCTTCACTTTCTGTATCAAGAGATTCTGAAAGAGGCTTTTCTACATTAGATTGTAAAACATCATCGACGTTACAAATTTCGTCTGAAGAATTCAGTACTTCTAAAGAATCATTTGTTGGACGTGCGTGATCGAATTCCGTATCTGTTGTATCTACTAATTGAGAAGGATCAATACCCGTAGAAGTAATCCATTTTGCAACTATCTCCGATACAGAACCTAATTATAATGATATAAGATAAAAAATATGTTCTTTGATAGTATTATAACATGTAACTACAACGGTATAATACCTTTCCCTTTTGAGAGAACAGATCCTAAAGATATATCAAATTTTACAAATGGTAGTGCAAAAAATTGCGTTGTAGTATCTGATGGAGGTTCTTGGCTGAAATTAAAATCTTATAAGCATTATGATACTTACAAACAAATTTCATTACTAATTACCTTACAATAGCATCTAAAATCGCAATATCCTCAAGATTTCCAATAAGCAACGTAAATTGACAAGTATCTTTAGTAATATCTTCCCATTCATTTGTCAAGTTATACAGTTCATCGTCTGATTTTAAATTGTTAACAGAATCTTGATGCTGCTTTATCTCTTTCATATCATTCTTATTTTTGATACCTTTTTCTTCTTGAACATTATTATCCTCAGTTTTTTTATTGCACTTTTCTCTATACTTTTCTACAGACATTGCAACAGCTCTGCACATCAAAGCAGCAGTAAGTGCATTAAATGGATTTGTTGAATCCAAAAGAATATTACGAACCTTTTTCCACCATAAAGATATTTCATTATATTCTGCACATATCTCTTTAACACCTATATAGGTATAGAAATAAGGTTTATTTTATGACAACAAGAATTTAGACTTATTAACGATATATATTCTCCGAACTTACTGGCTATTGAGCAAATAGCATTTAAGAGCTGCGTAAATTGTTTTAGTTCTAGTTCTAAAGATACGTCCCGTTTCTTATTGAGCCAGTATATTAAAGCAAATTTCATGAAAACGAATGGTTGAATGTTACTACTTTTAGCGACTTCTTTCCATGTCTCAATTCTATCATACGAATATACGCAGCCTTTATACATTAATTGAGCTAAAAGAAAAAGCCTAATTATTAATAAATAATATATTAATAAAATATATATTCCTAAAATTACATACTAAAATACTTACAAATCTGATGTTCTTTTTCTGGTTTTATGTCTTTTTTAATATCTATAAATCCTGATGTTCCAAACTCGAAACAAGATAAAAAATCTAAAAATATTCTCCCATCCTCTTTAAATTTTACTCTACATTCTGTACTAGAATCTGAACACGTGTAACTATTTACTTTATTAAACAATTCAAAAATTCTGTGCACTTCTTTCTCAGTAGTTAACAAAGTCAAAGGTAAACTTGTATTATTATCATCTATAGAAACATTATACTCTGGTGTATCAAACTGAGATTTAATATGCTTATAAAAGTTAATTATTTGCTGCAACTGTGTTGTTAATAAATAAAGTGTTTTTGTTGTAGGTTCCATTTCTTCTTTTTCTGTAATATAAAAATTATTGTGTTTATTATTTCAAATAACAGTTTGGCGGAATAAAACCTTGTATAGAACTATGTATTAATAATAAATATGTACGTACCATATTCATCTAGTTTTTTGATAAAACAATTTGTAGCTGCGAGTAAAGCATCAGGAATAATATTTTTATTTGACATTAACATTTCCAATGTTTGTACTTTTATTTCATTACTCTTCAAATCTGAACACACACTCTCAATTTCTGATATTAATTTCTCATATTCAAAATCTTCTTCTCGTAAAAATGTTTTCAATTTTTTAAGTATATGTATATCACGCGCTCTCTTCCCATTTTTACTATTAAGAGCAAAATGAAATGGTACTGTAATTTCCTTCAAACCTCCAAGTGGATCCATAAATACACACGAATATTGTGGTTTATTTTTTGATAGATGTACATTATCATTTACACCAAGAAGACCATAATTGATATAAAGTAATCTATACAATAACACTCACTTAAACCAATAATTTTACATCAGTTGCCAATAGAAATGTCTAAAAAGGAGAGTTACTCACCGTCCATGTTTACTAGCAGTAAATGTAGTAATTTTAGGACCTTGTTGAGTACTCCATATGTCTATTACACCTTTTTTCGGAGCATAAATAACTAAAAAGAAAGCAGAACGCAATTGCGGAGTCTGTTTAAACTTAGTAAATCCTTTGTGCATTCCAGAATGTTTTTCTTCCTCCACTTCAATCCAACCACATTGTGCATCTCTATAACCTTTCCACATTCTTGTAGCTATGCAATATCTGTTATCTACTAATAATACTCTGCCCATTGCATCTAATATTACTGACAGTGCTTTATTTGGACTGGATATTATCGAATAACCCTCTCTCATAACATCACTTAAGCCAAATCTACAAGTCATTGGTTCAACTGGTTCATGAGTACTAGTTTTTGATGCTTCGAGCGATGCCTGATGTTTTGAATTTCCCCAATTGAGAGGAAGCCAACTAAACAGAAAGAATAGTAAAGAAATGATATATAATTGCAAAACTCTCTATATTTATAATGACATGGTTAACAATTAAAATTTCAATTATTAAAACATTGTATGTGATATTCAAGTAATGTAGTTTAACTATATCTCTTCTTGCAGATGATATATTCTTTTGACAATAAATGCATAACATGAATTTATTATGCAACACTTACGGAACAGCAGTTCCAATAGCATTTGCTAGTTTGCTGGCCATTGCTATTGCAACATCTGATAGAACTGGAGCTGAACCACCTTCTAAGGCATAATGAAAACCAACAAATGGACGTTTACCAGTCACAAGAACTAAATTATGCTGTGGTGCACTAGATCTATAAGATGCGTTATATCCACCACAAATTGAAGCTGTCATTAGATGATCAAAGCTATTTACAGAAGTAGTACCAATTACTTCTGAATCATTTACAATATCTTGGCTTTTATAACCCCATTTCTTATATGATAAATTTGTAATAGGTGGTAGGTCATCACAGTTTGCTTGAACTTTAAGTAAAAAAAAAACATATTATTATAAATATTAAATTTCAATAGAATAATAACATAATTTTGATTTCTATACCTCTAGCTAAATAATTCCTACATGCTCTTAATGTGGAAAACAAGGGAAAACCTTGCAAGACACACACAACACTATTATATGTCACATGAACTTCTTCAGCCAAACCAATATCACCTATGTGTTTAGGTGAACGAAAAGATTGACATTTTAATCCCACAACTGGTTCATTATGCAATTGTTCCCCAAATAATAATGCACCTGTCTAAATAAAAAATAAATAACTTTATATTCATCTCTATTATAATTTAGTTTAACTGTAAGAATTACATTTTCTGAATGATTATCACACATGTAGTTAAACTTGACTTACTTCTGTGTAAAACTTGATAAAACCAGTATTAAAACCAACTATAATACATGTCCAATCTGGATTAGTGCCACTGCTAGCTTTTCCCAATGACAATAATGGTAAACAGATTACAGATGTTATCCATTCACTAAAAAACACTTTCAATATATGGACATATTTTCAAAGAAATTTATCATAGTAAAAAGATACAAAAATTAACATAACATTATTATAATAAAGACTTACTTATCTTTTTTTGCAACTTCACCATACCATATCATATGAAATTTATTTTTTGCTTCATCTGGTTCTAATGAATCCCACCTTGCTAATATGAAATTATTATATTAATTATAAATAATTAAATATTCTAGGTTCAATATACTGCCATTTTTAAACAAGTTATATATATATTACATAGTAGAAATATACTATTTAAAATTCAATAATATGAGACATACAAATTAATATAATCATCTTTGTATTATTCGCCATAGCAAGAACATCTCCAGTTGATGATAATGATATAAAACAGTCTTGTAGTGGTAATTCATCTTGTGGAATGTCATCTAAAAAATGTTGACACTGACATTTACCATTCCTTTAGGAGACAAAACAAAAGAATACAGTAACTTACGTCTTCTAGTAGAATCTCCAAAAAGTAATTCTTTAATATTGCTTGTATTGGTTAGATTTGCAATTCCCTTTATTTGACAAGACATATCTAATCAATTACATTAATATGCCTGTTTTGAATAATTTCAAACTTTGATCACTCTAATATTACAAATGTTACTCAGGTGATTAGAATATTGAAATTTTGATAGACACTTCACAATAAGACAATAAACCACAAACTGTCATATGCTTGCGAATAGGATAGTAATCGCAGAGATTCTTCATCTAAGACTTTACATTTCGTGGTAAATAAACATTCAATACAATGTCACCGTTCTTATTGCATTAATAATACGTTATGAATATCAAAAAATCGAAAATACATAAACGTCAACATGGATTGACAACTTTAGCTAAGAAGCAAAATGTAGATGCGCATTAACCATTCATATGAAACGTTATTCACACCAAATTTTAAGTCAAAATGGAGAACACGTGTTGCATGACATCACGTGACGTAATTTGTGACGTTTAGAAACAGTCGCTAGAGTTTTTCTGATTGGACAAAACAGATCGTTGGGACCAATGAAAATGTTCGTTTCTCTGCAATGGTCCGCGTAACGTGTTCAGCCATTTTGTTATTATTTTCGAAAATCTGTAGGTTGGATTTAAGGACAACGTAAAGCTGCCATTTTACACATTTCTCATTGAATGTGGGGGGAAAGCGAAGAAATTCTGTATGAGATTTAAGAAACATAGTTACGACGAAGAACGGCCTCGGTGGGTATCGTACATTTATGAGTGGAGCTCTCTTCACTGGCGATCGTCGCAAACGGAGCAGAGGCAGGAGTGACGAGCGAGAGAACGTGCGAAAGATAGAGAGAGAAAGAGACGGTGAGGAACAGCGAGTCTGTGAAACGAGGAACGAAATTGGTCGCGCGCGGGAATCAGCGGTTGTGTGTTTGGCCTTTTTCTGATTGTGATTTACTGCGAGAGATTGTGATTACTCGTGTGAAACGTGTGTTTTTTACCTACGAATTGAGAATCTATGTGTGGGAGTTGATACGGTATGTGCAAACGTCGTTTATGATAACTTTATTCGTTGAACAACGACGCAATGAGTAAAGTGCACCCGGATAACAAAAATCTACAAATTCCAATGATCTGTTATTAATATTTTACATCTCTATTACTATTTATTTCCGCTTGATTGAATGTATTAAAGGAAATACATTTTACACTAAATTTTCAAACATTACGCACAATAAATTTTCACATAACCTTATTTGCGATTGTCAAATGTAGGTTAGGTCGAGCGGTCGCAGTGCGGTGACCTCCCTCGCTACACGTTAACAATGATTTCCTTTTTATTATTGCTTCTGTTTAGTTTGATTATTTACATTACGTTCTATTCTTTCAATACACTTAACTTGTTTATAAATAGAAATAATTGGTTTTCACATAGAAGCAAAACAATAGTACTTAATAATACAATCTTCTATAGGATTCTAATACTCCTGCCTGTAAAATTTTAACAACATATGACAAGCATTTTGCTAAAGATAATGAAATATTAAAAAGAGAAACACACTGTCTTTTCATGTACATTATCTATTAACAGTAAATGTTAATATTGTTTATGTTGTTAAATATACTTTTAAACTTAATACTAGAATTATTTTTTCACTTTGTACTAAGTTATGCTTTTTTTACTATTCATTAATTTGTGGAATAAGATAGCCCCTTTTTGGAAACATGATGTCTTGTAATATTTGTGTTTTATTGATGCAGTATATATCTAGTTTTAATGAGTCAAATAAATATATCAAATTTAATTATTTTCAGATAGAGTGTATGAAAATTGGATAATTTACAATAAACAATGGCAACATTAGCAGAACAAGCATCTAAGCTTTTGGATTTCAATCAAAAGCTAGATATAACACTTCTTGATAACATAGTAGGTTGTATGTACACTGGGATAGGTGAGCAACAGAGAGTTGCACAAGAAGTATTGACTACACTTAAAGAACATCCAAACGCATGGACCCGTGTAGATACTATTCTAGAATATTCACAGGCAAGGATTTCTTTAATTAAAAATAATATTTCTTAAAAGTGTGTAGAGAGTTATTTAATTTATGTATAATTATATGTGTACAGAACCAACAAACAAAGTATTATGCTCTACAAATACTGGAACAAGTTATAAAGACACGATGGAAAGTATTACCACGAAATCAGTGTGAGGGTATAAAAAAATATATCGTGGGTCTTATTATAAAGACAAGCAGTGATCCAGAAACAATGGAGGCTTCAAAAGTTTATCTTAATAAACTTAATATGATTTTAGTTCAGGTAAGTAATTAAAGTTGCAAGAATATAGAAACTATTTAAATTTCATTTTAATAAACCACATCTATTGCAGGTTTTAAAACGTGAATGGCCAAAAAATTGGGAATCCTTCATTGGTGACATTGTTGGTGCAAGTAAAACAAATGAAAGTCTTTGTCAAAACAATATGGCAATTTTAAAATTATTATCGGAAGAAGTATTTGACTTTTCAAGTGGACAAATGACGCAAACAAAAGCAAAACATTTGAAAGATACAATGTGTAATGAATTCTCACATATTTTTCATCTCTGTCAGTTTGTATTGGATAATTCACAAAATGTTCAATTGGTGGCAGTTACATTAGAAACTCTTTTAAGGTTTTTAAATTGGATTCCTTTGGGATATATTTTTGAAACAAAATTAATCAATACTTTAGTATTCAAGGTAAATATAACATAATTTTTATTAATTTTTGTTATGTAATATTATAGTATTTTTATTATTTTCTTTACAGTTCTTAAATGTACCAATATTCAGAAACATTACACTAAAATGCTTGACTGAAATCGCTGGTGTTGCAGCACCAACCTATGAAGAATCATTCGTAATGTTGTTTGTTAATATAATGCGACAGTTAGAACAGATTCTACCCCTTGAAACAAATATACGCGAAGCGTATGGAGCTGGTGGAGATCAAGAACAAAATTTTATTCAGAATTTAGCTATATTCCTTTGCACATACCTAAAAGAACATGGGCAATTTATAGAAAAAAAGCAATTAAATGATTTACTACTCAAAGCATTGCACTACCTTGTTTTAATTTCTGAGGTTGAAGAAGTTGAAATATTTAAGATCTGTTTGGAATATTGGAATGCATTAGCAATGGATTTATATAGAGCAAATCCTTTTGCACCCCCAACGCCGTTATTTATGGTTAAAAATATGACTCTCCCGTCTAGGAGATTATTCTATTGCCCGGTTTTAACTAAAGTACGATATATCATGATCAGCAGAATGGCTAAACCCGAAGAAGTTCTTGTTGTAGAAAATGAGAATGGGGAAGTTGTTAGGGAGTTTATGAAAGATACTGATTCTATTAATTTATATAAAAATATGAGAGAAACTCTTGTGTATCTTACTCATCTTGACTATATGGATACTGAAAGAATAATGACAGAGAAGCTACAAAACCAAGTAAATGGAACAGAATGGTCTTGGAAAAATCTCAATGCGGTAAACATATGCTTAAGATGTTATTATAGCATTTATAATAAAAATACCATGGTTTACTAACAGTTTCAATCTTTTTATTAGTTATGCTGGGCAATAGGCAGCATTTCCGGTGCAATGCACGAAGAAGATGAAAAACGATTTTTGGTAACTGTTATCAAAGATCTTCTTGGTCTTTGTGAGCAAAAGAAAGGAAAAGATAATAAAGCTATTATTGCTAGTAATATTATGTATGTAGTTGGGCAATATCCAAGATTTCTCAGAGCGCATTGGAAGTTTTTAAAGACTGTTGTAAATAAACTGTTTGAATTTATGCATGGTAAGGGAACTACATCGTATAACGATTCCACAACATTATAGATTCAATGCAAAAATATATTAAGTAATTTAAATATTCTTACAGAAACTCATGATGGTGTACAAGATATGGCCTGTGATACATTTATAAAAATAGCATTGAAATGTAGGCGACATTTTGTCACACCACAAACCGGAGAATTGGTACCATTTATTGAAGAAATCCTTTCTACTATTAGTAGTATCATTTGTGATCTTCAAACACAACAGGTAAAATCACTGAAAACGTACGAAATAGTTATGTTATATATGTTACATGCAAAAAATTTTAACATATTTATCGATGATACGTATGTTGAATACAACTTTCTTTTTATATACATGCTCATGCTATAATATAGGTACATACATTTTATGAAGCAGTTGGATATATGATATTTGCACAGACAGACACAGTGATGCAAGAAGAGTTAATAGAACGGTATATGCTTTTACCAAATCAAGTGTGGGATGACATAATAAGTCAAGCATCTAAAGTAAATATTAAAAAATCAGAAACACTTTATAACTTAATGTTCTTCTAATTAATTCTTGCTTAACTTAATAAAAATATTTTATTTAAGAATGTAGATGTATTAAAAGATCAAGAAGCTATCAAACAACTTACTAGTATTTTGAAAACAAATGTAAGGGCTTGTAAAGCACTTGGTCATCCATACGTGATACAGTTAGGAAGAATATATTTAGATATGTTGAACGTTTATAAGGTATATTAATACTGTTTAATAATTTATTGAACACTTAAATGTATATATATTAGCGTTTAACCATCTTTTTCAGGTTATGAGTGAGAATATAAGTGCTGCAATAGCTTTGAATGGAGAGGTAGTAATGGAACAATCTTTAATTAAAAGTATGAGAGTAGTGAAAAAGGAAACATTAAAATTGATCTCAGAATGGGTCAGCAGAACAACTGATCGTCAAATGGTAGAATTTTATTAATCTAATGGTTATATCTTCTAAAGATTGTTAGTATTATCAAAACAATTTAATTTATTGTATATATCATGATCAGGTCTTAGATAGCTTTTTACCACCTTTATTGGATGCCGTCTTATTGGATTATCAAAAAACAAATGTTCATTGTGCTCGAGAACCGGAGGTGTTAAGTGCTATAGCTACTATCGTAAATAAATTGGAATGTTATATTACTAGCGAAATACCCAAAATATTTGATGCTGTGTTTGAATGTACTTTAGAAATGATAAATAAGGATTTTGAAGAATTTCCGGAACATAGAACGAATTTCTTTTTACTTTTACAGGTAACTATATGTAATATTCATTACTTACAAATCGTTTTGTTATGTAATTTAAATATTACAGTTTGAGCATTTTTATATTTTAGGAAGTGAATGTTTCTTGTTTCTCTGCATTTCTTATAATTCCACCAGCACAATTTAAGCTTGTACTTGATTCTATAATCTGGGCTTTTAAGCATACAATGAGGAATGTTGCAGATATAGGGTTACAAATATTGTATCAACTTTTACAAAATATTGAAATTTCTGCTCCCGATGCTCAAAACTTCTATCAGACATACTTTACAGATATTCTGCAACATATATTCAGTGTAGTTACAGATACATCACACATAGCAGGTATGTACATACAAATAATACCAATATGATTATTAAAGTTTATTTTGATATAATTAATTTCGTTTTTGTTATAATCATTTAGGCCTTAATATGCATGCTACAATTCTGGCATACATGTTTTCATTGGTTGAACTTGGGCGAATCAAAGTTCCATTGGGACCTGTACCAGATAACACATTGTATGTTCAAGAATTTGTTGCAAGATTGCTTAAAACAGCATTTCCACATTTAACTGATAATCAGATTAAAATAACTGTACAAGGTTTATTTAATCTTAATCAAGATATCCCAGCATTCAAAGAACATCTTAGAGATTTCCTCGTTGAAATTAGAGTGAGTGTTGCTATTTTATGCATGATATTTCCTGTTTGATTCCTTGTTTATATTCATACAATGATTGAGTACAAATATATAATTCGATAAATAAATTGTTTTCTAAAGGAATACACCGGCGAAGACGACTCAGATCTGTATCTCGAAGAGAGAGAAACTGCATTACGGTTGGCACAAGAAGAAAAAAGGTTACAGCAAATGGCAGTACCAGGAATACTTAATCCTCACGAAATACCAGAAGAGATGCAGGACTGAATTACCAGTCATCTTCGTTAACTGCTTTCTGTACATCTCACTAAGAAACATTCTGTTATACAGACTATTCTATCCTTTGATCTGCGATGTTTCCCACATGTACCACAGCTGCCATCAAGATGGATATACATTATATACTTTTTAAAGCCAAGTTTACAATATAACATTCTTGTAAAGGAGGTAAGCCCGAAACGCGCTGATTGTCTGTTATACAATTTTAAAAGAATTGAAACTTCTGTTATGAGTAACAGGTGAATGCATGTTGGGCAATACTATTTTATGTAGCGAATAAAATAACATTTATACATTGATATTTAGTGGTCTTAATGAATATTTCTTTAATAAAGATGTTTCCCAAAAATGTTATTTGGTACTGATACAGTAATAATGTGTATGCTAAAATTTTGATTTACATTAAAATAAGTCCTATATAAAGGAATTAAAAAATTATTTCTATATATGTTTTTTATCGATATCATTACATAAATTTTAACTATTTAACATTTAATAAAATTAAATAATCTTGTTATAATAACAAGGAGAAACCATGCGATATTTGATATAGGTGAGTGTGCTACATTTTAAGATATACATGTAAGTAAAGTCATTTTCTAAACTAAGTTGGATTTGAGATACGATGTTTAATTCGTATTATACATAAAATAGTATTGTTTAAGCAAATTTGGAGGATGTTACACGTATATGTGTGTGTTTGCATAAAGTTGTATGATAATGCTATTAATATTACCATATATAGATATATAGGTACATAGTATATAAATATATATGATCTGCAAATCATACAGAGAAATTTTGTAAATTAAAAACTACATGTCGTATATAGCATTTGTTTAAATTTCACTTTTCTGATATTCCCTACTCTTCAGCGATAAATATGTTCTGGATGAACTAATTAATTTTTGTTGTATTTAACTATGATAAGTAAATGAAAAATATATATATATATGTGTGTGTGTGTATATATATATATATATGTATGTATGTATGTATGTATGTATATACACATATGTGTATATTTAAAAATTTTCTCTCAGTGCATAAATACTTGTTTCTTTTTTTTTTTGTTCTAGTACTTTAGCAATGAAAATAGTTTATAGGTAGTTTAAATAACATTGTCTGGGGGAAAGGTTTCTAACATTTATTTTTTGTTTATACAAAATTTTATTTATGGGTCTACTTCTACTTCATGGCTGTTACATTAACAAATTTTTAAATACAACTTCTTTAAAAAAATGTTAACTACTGATAGTATTATATAAAATTGAAAACATTACATTTTTGTTCAGACTTAAATAACGAATAATATAAAGTATTTTTCTTATACATATAATGTTGCACCAAGAAAAATTCTTGAAATGAATTATTAACTTACAAATATAACCGACTGTTACCATATCGTAGTAGTGAACGATTGGGATAAATGATCATTTTTAAATTTATTAAAAGATCGAATAAAATTCTCGAGGAAAAAAGAGAGAAATTTTCGTATCGCGCGCGCATACACGCGTTCGAGCTTGCCTCCACCACAATCAATGCTACAGGTGCTTGGTCTTACAAATCATAAATAATCTTAATGCATGGTAACAACTTAATAATGTAAAAATTGGTACATGACCTATAGAAACTGTGAAGGTAGACAAAAATTCTAAATAAATTTCGTTAAAAAAAATACAAAAAAAGAAAAACCGTTTATGTGAAAATATGATACAAAAGAGAATGTAAAACGTTTGATTCTGTTCGAATTATGATTAAGAATTATTTCTTATGATATACGATTTAAAATTTTTATTACAAAATTATTTTTGTCGAGGATAACACGATCATTATGAATATATTTACTGCTAATGCCGCACTTTTCTCTGAAATGAGCGAGGAAATGATAAAAGAGCGTCATGGCAAGAATATAATAAGTACATATACCGTTACTGCATTTGAATAAAAACGTAAACGATTTGTATCATATGAATGAATCGAACGGTAGCTCTACTTGGAACCCTGAAGCCATTACATTTGATACTATGCGACTCGGGTCTCAAGATAAGCCACTATTACTCCAGCAGAAGGAACGGGGAAAGAAAATCAATGCCACTTGATGTCATTCTTTATTAGTAGGCTGTATTTATTTGCAACCGGTATTGCAAGGAAACAAACAAAAAAAGTTTAATGGCATTTTCAAACAATTTGTGATATACCTTGTAAGGATTTATCACAAAAGAAATTATTTGTATGGATAGATGTAATAAGTTACAGATTGTATTTAGTCATACATAGTTGTATGTGATAAGATTACGTGTAATGAGGAAAGTGCTTAAAAGTCGTAAGATATCAAAGTAATAATGATATCTAAAATAAAGCTGCAACTCAATGTTTTATAAACTGTTCGTTTGTTATACGAGAATCCTAAATTTAACAAGTTTTTACAGTATAAGTAATTTTGGACGTAAATAAGTACAGCTAAGGTTCAAAAAATGATATATCTTTTCTGTTATATATCAATATTCGGTCGATTAAGAAAGGTAATTTCAGACAAGAGTAAGGAAAAAGAATAATTCGTTATCTTTCTAAATTAGTCACAATAAGATTGAGAATTCGTGAATAATGTTTGAAGAATGAATTAGACAATTGTAAGAACTATATAGTATGAAGTTTTATTGTGTGTGCTATACAAATTTATCATTCAGAGTTTTAAATATAAGAATTCTGTAATAAGGGTTTTTTAAGTGCTCGAAATGTTTGAGAAGATATGTTTCTTTTTGTGTTGATACACCACAAATAGAAGTAATTTAAAAAAGAAACTTATGTTTATCATTACAGTATAGAGATAACACAATTTTATATCAGAAAGTGATTGATTGCAAGACAAGTTCTCTTGTTCTCCCTCTAGAATTTCATTTGACCTGAAGAGGAATTAGAAACTAAATTTTGTAAGCTATTGTACGATGACATTAATCTTATAAGTTGTCAAGGATCATGTGACATAGTTGTGAGTACTGAGTACGTAATTACGGAATGGTCCATCACGCGTGTTTGAATGAGTGGATGCATAAGTTAAGAGTTCTATCAGTTATTCATTATAACGACAAAAATATGTAAAGAGTTTAATAATACTTACTAATAAAATAAAGAATGCCACTATAACGATGCTTAATATTTCCGGTAGGATTATGATATGAATAGCTAAAATTTTTTTCTCTAATGTTGATTTTCAATATTGATCTTTTGCTCTTTAAAGATATGAAATAGTAACCGTTATTTAGTCGAAGGCGTATAGGAAAATGTTACGACTGAATTTATAAAAATTAGACAGTCTGGGTATTTTGCTTTTTATAGTAATATAGTTTTATAGCAATCGTATTTAATAGTTAAGCAGTAATCAGTTAAAATAATTTCATAACAGCTACTAATTATAAAATTCAAATTTTGTCTTAAGATATAAATTTGGAACAGGTATAATCGAAAATGTAAAAATATTTAACAATTAGCAAATGGCTATATGAATTTCAATAATTTCAAATTTCCTTTTTAGTATCTGTAGTATTCAAAATTAAAGTTGTATATTATTTTACTTAAAATACATCGAACCTAATGTAAGCGCCATTTCTATCAGAGGAAACAAACCTGTTTATCTTATTGCTCTATCGGTAACTTTGAAGAGCTTATCAATTCATAAGTTAAATATTCAATTAATGTCCAAATATGAATAAATGTTTTTCCAAAATAATTTCGGTTTTAAGTTTGCTGAAACGAGCTGCAAAGTGTAAGGAGTAGCGTAGCATGTACTACTCTGATAGGGAGAGTTTGTCAATTGTTTGGTTTTGTTTCGGATTGCGAGTATATACATAAACAAAAATGATTCTGTCCACTTTGCAATTTGCAGTAGGATCCTTAACAAGAAGTACGATATTGTCTAATGGGAAATTTACGGTATTACCGTATTTGAAATTCACTAATGTTCGAGATTTTCACATAACCTCAAATACTATGAGGGAATTTCGAGTTGGAAATCAAAAAATAAGAGCTGGTGAAACAGGGAAAAATGTAATTCTGGAAGGAGAAATAACAACCAATATAAATAGTGCAAGTGAATTGTAAATATTTAATTTCATACTGCATGGACACCACATTTATATCATAGCTTTGTGTAATATGTTGTATCTTCTTGTATATAGCTATGCATATTAGTCTAATATAATGTTTACAAAATGTCCATTTCAGAAACTCGTTATTTCCTGATGCTTCTACACCGTATAAGCTTTTCGATGGGATAAGATACGATCAGTTACATATTATTAATATTAAGTCAACTCCTAACAACACAATAATGTCCCTTACTGATTATAAAGGAAAGTTTTATTATAGAAATATTGTTTCATTGATATCATTTGTATAATTCTATCGTAATCAATGATATTTTTATAGGAATGGGAAAGATGTTACATTCGGCTGGAATAGAAGGTTTTAAAAATACAAAGAAGGGTACTAACGTTGCAGCGCAACAAGCTGCAATTACATTCGGAACGGTAAGAAAAATTTCTTGATACGTTTACTCAAATTTTTGTAACTTTTTATGTTCTTTTAACGTGCTTTATATTTTCATAGCGTATTCTTAAAAGTGGTATCAAAGCAGTCAGGTTGAGAGTACAGGGAATTGGACCCGGCAGAATGGTAGGTGAAATGCGTAAATTAAATCTTTTTGTCAAAATATACAGAATGTTTTAAAAAGATAGTGTCAACCTTTAACAACGTATAGTATCCTCCAAAAAAAGCAAAATGACCTGTCCCAAATTTTTTGAACATTTTGCGTGTATATTCTTTCAATGACTATTTTTACATCCATTCAGGGTGCCCTAAAAGGTCTTCAGCTAACAAACCTACAAATTGTTTCTATCACAGACGACACTAGAGTATCGTGGAACCCTCAAAGACCAAGGAAACAAAGAAGAATATAATTTATGACATATATTATGATGTATTCGGTGTATTAATTCGTATTAAAATGTAAATTCTGTATATAATTACGTGTTAATTATATTATTAAATTACAATACTCTCGTGGCAGTTTGATTATAATATATAATATCTTATCTGATATAATTGTAATACAAGTATTGACTAGATAAAGAGACGAATTTCATAAATTATTTATGCTTACAATAATGGCTTCGCTAAATTTAATTAATAACTTTATTCTATAATTCTATAGTCTTGTTGCAATCGACGAAATTTGTATTACAAATCACGTCTTATACTTTATATTAGTTTTCTACATCTATCTTTTAAAGTAAGTTTTTAATAATTTAAGAATCTCCATTAAGACTAATTCAAGCATTGGTTTTTAGCTTCGAAGTTTCTTCAACGAAAAGAATACGTTACATATTTGACAAGATCGATCTTCTTACGGTACTTCGCTCTTTCTCTTTAAATACACGAAGAGAAAATGCGTTTCGAAGTCTATACAGACAGTTCCGTGGAAAGTGAAGCGAATGAAGCTTCGAGTTTCGTTTCATCGTAGTACGTGTTGCGTGATCCAGGGTATGTATTCCGAGACTCTAGTGTATACACCCGGAAGTCGTGGTCGAGCGCAACCCACTCCTGATGAGACCACCCCCACCACCATTATGTTACCATCGGCTTGACTTCCGATCATCAAAGGTCCGCCACTATCAGCCTACGAGAAAATACAATTACATTTACATATGTCTACAGGAAATACAAAATTTCTCTCTTCCCAATTTCATTCTATGAAGTCAGGATAACATTTACCTATGTCCTCGATATAGGCACAGTGTCTCCAATACAGAAAATCTTTTAATCATTATATTTAGCAATTACGTATCGCACGAGTAATTTTAATGCGTCGTCTTAGCATACGATAATCATCCATTGCATAAACACGGCCGACCAAACGTAAAGCGGCGCGATAACAGGGTCCTGTCCAACGAAGTAGAAGGCGGCCGTCAAATGACCCGCGAACAGAATCGTAAATCCGCGATGAAACGTATCGAGTTGGAAATAGCGGCGCGTACCACTTTTCCCGCAGTTACCCGTTCTGATAATTACGTCATACCAGACCGCAATATTTTGTCAACATATTTTTTGACGGTCTTCAAACCCTCCCGCTCCCCCTTTTCGCTGTCCCTCTGGCTGTTTTGTGGTCGAACGATTCAGTCCGGTGGCGGAGACTCGACCCAATCTCTGCCTGTTAATTCAACCTGCGTACGCATCTATGCGAGCAGCCGGATATTTATCGAAATTCGTGTCGTGGTTGTTGGACAGCACGTGAATTTCGTATACGAACGAGTGACACGCAACCCTCTGTTTAACTAGTTGCACATGAATGACAGAAAAATCGATACACGCAGCCAGTTTTCTACGTATAAACTAGGGATAGATACGAGACGATTTCACTTACCCAGCAAGAGTCGCGGCCACCTTCTTCGTGGCCAGCACACATTTGCTTCGACTCGACGCGGGTCGACTTTCCCTGACTCGCGTACCACTCGCGACATACGTTGTTCTCGATCACGCGAACCTCCACTTTCTGCAACACGTCCGCTCGTTTATCTGCAAGACAAAATAGAACGAGCTTTTGATAAAGCGGCTACGTGTAAATCGGCTTTAATCGGACACGATTGTCGAGTGCTTGAAATCTACGTTTATCTCTTTGCTTTCGGTTGGCTCTTTTGTCTTTCGACTACATGTATATGACATAGTTTACTATTTATTGCTTTAACCATTGGAAATTTATTGCTTGGCAGAAGCTACATTGGTCGTCATACGTATCATATCGATCGTATATCTAATATTGCAAAGGTATTGTTACGTCGGGCGACACTCTACCTAGCCAGGCCATACACCGCGGGCCAGACGGACACCAGACGTCCGCTCATCCTTGCTGCGTACCCTCGATAGTCTTAAGGACCCATCAAATTCCAGTAATTTGCCAGCTAAGGTCCTTCAGACCGAACAAATATCTTTTTCTAAATCACTTTCTAAGGACTATTGTCTACCACGGCTTGACAAGGGAAAGTTGGGGTTTCCAACGTACGATGCTTCCTAATAGCGACTTTCTATCGAGAGCAGCTAAGACCCTTCCTAGTCCACCAACCTTCGTTTAACCAATTAACAACGAATCCTATTTCTCTCACTCTCTTAGCCAAAATCGTCACCAACAAATCCGATGGTCCCGTGCGCTAGACACACCCATCCTTAGCTTTCCTCCGCTACAGCATCGTCACCGAACATCACTGATTTCCCATCCTTCAGTCAACATTCCTTCGACCGGGTTTACACCCGAAGATCAGTCACTCACTCACCTTATACATACGCACTAGCGTAACTATCTTCTTCGCAAAGTTGTTGGAATAAACTGTCATTTACAACTAGTTACATCAGTGTAATATTCAATTAACCACCTCTATTATCCTAATCGAAATAGGGGATCGATCATTTCGTGGTGTCGATTATCTAATCGTAACGGGAATTTACGACTCCCGTTGGAATGCTTCCTCGCGATCGCGTCTCTCCGCGAGTGGTCGAAACAGGTATATTTGAAGATCGAAAGGTAGGAAAACTCTTAGTGACACGAGACTGGTATCAGAGCTTAAAAAATATCGCGTATTTAAAAATGTCAGTTTACTGAAATGACACGTAATTAGCGTAGAAAGTTTTCTATAAACGAGGTGTGGTAATATCGATAGATATTTCAGAAATAATAAAAGTAACCGAAAGTACGTAGAACGATTAAAGCTACGTAACATTTTCACACTTAAAGGGTAGTCGATGGTTCTTGGTAATCTTGAATAAATTAAAACTAAAATTAAGAAACTAATTTAGGCGTGATGTACGTCACGACCGTAATCTTATATTACGAGGCAAGCGATTAAAATCAATTTTGTTCATTCTCCAAGTTTTACCGTAGGAAGTTTCAATATCAATAAAAATACCAAGCAAACCATCGGTATATTTTTCCGCATTCCCTTTAGAAAATTTCTATTGCTCTGGAACGCGTATCGTGAACGCGGAAGCGTTCGAATCGAGCAAATTTCACCGAGGGCGCTTTTAGGTGAAAGTTCGACTCGATCTCTTAGCGCCATTAATTTAGGGCAGCGAGCAGGAACTTTGGTGAAACGCGATTTCGACCAAGGTAGAATTCGCTTACTTAGTCGTTCATGGAAAACTTGGGTGGCACACCTGTTCTACTTCCGTGCGCCCCTTACAATATCATTATCGAAAACAAATAGACTATGGTAACGTAACAAATTTTTGCTCCCTTTGTTCGTATTTAATGCGCCGATAAAATCATTGGTTCGCTGGAAAATCCACTTTGTAACAGCCTGGTAGCAGAAGCAGCGATTTTCTCGCCAAGTTACAGTCGATTTTATATCCCATTAATCCGATGAAACGCCAAGTAATTAACGTCAACGACTCTCAGTTCTCGAGCGAATTACCGGGCAAAAGGAAGAGGCGAGGAAGAGGGGATGAAGTGGAATTATTTACTTACATTTGGACCTGTCTTCGCCGAACCAACCCCATCCAGCAGCCTTGGCGAGTTCCCCGCCGAAGGCGCTATACCCTGGTTTCCCTGTGGCCACAGGTAAACAGGCGGGTTTCACGCTCTCCGACCAAGCGATTGGCCTTGCAAGTTCCAGAAGGGCAATATCGTCCACGTATTTTCCGCACTTGTGGCCAGGGTGCAGGATAACGTTCGTCACTCTCTCTTCCTTCGATGCTGGAACTTCCGGCCCCTTCAGATTGTACTCGCCGAGGCTGATCCGTAATTGACCGGTGGGGATTATAGAACTCCCTCTGAATCAAAAGCAAAAGATATTTATCGTTCGTTAAATCGTCGATACAGGCTGTCTTGAGTGTAATACTTATATAGTATATTTTATTTAGGAAAAAGGGAAATTTCACGGAGGTCTGAGAAAATGATGCTTCTATGAAAAATTGCAGATGCCTAGTACTTGTTACTATATTTCTTAACGTAGAATCAAGTAGGTGAAATAAATCTTTGCTTCGGTTCCATTTCCTTCGTTCTATCCGCAAAAATACGAACGTTGGCAGTGTGGTAATAACGAATAAGGATCGATACAATAATTATTTCAATTACTCGAAATACTCGCGATACTTAGTGAATTATTTTCTAGCTGTTCTTAATCACTTCAACGCGATGATAACTCCGAAGCGTTCCAAGGAAGCGCATTTTCCATTTTGTCCAATATCTTATCCCAAAAGGTACACGTTACGCGCTACTTCCTTAAACTCGCAACCTGTAAATCCTTACGCTTTAAAGCTTTCAAAGAACGTCTGTTTGAAAAACGACGAGTTATAACTTCCACTTTACACGCATTACGGATACATGTAGGCCAAGTAGGACAAATAGCTGGATATTCTGGCCGTTTCCGGACCGCAAGGAGTCAAAGTCCAGTAACGATGCCGGCAAGTAATCATCGTAAAAGTTAAGTGCACGAGAAACCAGCAGGTATAAATGTGTGAAATAAAGGCAGCATTCTATATTCTTCGTTTTACGTTCTTTTCCACTAACGTTTCTTCTATTTCTTTCGTTCCTCTCGATGTTTCTAAAGTAACGGAGCAACTCCTTCGTAGCCTTTGCTCGCGATTATTTAACCGAAAGTTTTGCCTCTCGCTGTAGCAACGCTTCGATATTGGTATTCGAACAGCCTCCAAATGTAGCGGTTTCGCTTAATTAATTGGTCAACGCGGCTTCCGAATAATTAATGAAATTATAACAGTTTTCGTGTCACCCTCTGCTACAAACGAGAGAGCACCAGAGGATGTCTCGTCCCAGTTTCTTCGTTGCCTTGATTCCACCGACTCGCGGATGGTGCAATCACATTCGAGTCGTTTCGCAAGTTTCAAGGTTCGTCTCTTTTTACAAAGACAACCCTCTGTTTTAATGGACCCTTCCATCTTCGTCGAGGCAGTCCCATTGTTCCGGCACCCGTTGTGGATTATACGATTTAGCACGGATGCATCATCGTAGTTACTCGCTGCCCTTATCATCGCACCCCTTCCAATTAAAATGCACCGCTGGCTAAACGCTGAATCGCGCCACCGGTTAAGGGGAGTGGCCTTTTTAACTGGCGACTCGGCCATTAATCGTACCGTTAATTCGCTTGTAAACTGGTGTGCGCGAGGAAAACGGTTGCCGAGTATTTCGCGGTGAACTTTGTTTCCGTTCCTATCGATTTAGTCGATAATGCAGAACTTGTCATTTATTTTCTTTTTTACGGTTTTACTCGAAGCGTCGTCGAAATATTATTACACGATGTTCCGATGAATAATAACGACGAGCAGATCTTTGTATCGTTACATATTTGAAATTCTTCGGTCTGTCCGTGGCCATTTTTTCCCATTTCTTGCTTTTCCCCCTCTCGCGATAACTTAACAAATAATTCTCTTTCGCGCGTAGAACCGCATTAACGAAATTTATTTCGGCCGTTTCCGTGAACGATAAAGAAAACGCGGACAATGGTCGGAGTCGGATATATTTTCACGATCTCGCGCTAGCTGGTAACATTTTGTCATGCGTTTTGCATGGCCGCTAGCAATTACCGAGTGGTCTGTAATCTACACGCAATCATGGTTTACAACGCCGAAGCTCCGTTGGATTCTCTCTATGGCCACCCTGTCCAGTTTCAACCCCTTCCTCCGTCATCCCCTTTCTCTCTCTCTCTCTCTCTCTCTCTCTCTCTGTTTCTCCATGTCTCTCTGTATCGTTCTGTTTCTGTTATATACTCGACGAAGACAAAGATAGAGAACGCCTACACGTTTCATCGCGCAACACCACTGTCTCGACGTTTAATTACACCTGCATGGACACTGTTCCACATAAATCTCCGCGCTGTATCCGTGAGAAAAAAGAATTACGAATATTTTC
Source organism: Bombus vancouverensis nearcticus (assembly GCF_051014615.1). Classification (NCBI taxonomy): domain Eukaryota; kingdom Metazoa; phylum Arthropoda; class Insecta; order Hymenoptera; family Apidae; genus Bombus; species Bombus vancouverensis. Next base: position 17,409,690 of record NC_134917.1, on the reverse strand, counting down.
GAAATCCTCTCTCGATTTTAGCCAGTGATTGGAAGAGTTTCCAGGATCCTATTACGATGCTTCGTGTGCGATTCCCTTTAAATGAGAAGCGTGGAAATTACTTTTAAATTGAACCACTGACACATTCTGCCCCTTTTTGCGACCCCTTTTTTCTTCTCATTTTAACATATAATACCTTGCTTTAAACATCGATTCTTAAAATCCTATCGAATCGATATCGACATTTACAATCTACGCGTACAGTCGCTGTATTTCTATTCTTTGTATTTCACCGGCTGATATTTCAAATTCTATGATAAATTCTCGTCCCGATATAATACGTATTTTCCGCGAAAACGATAATTCGCGAAATGTAGACCAAAATATATTCTACGCGCCGATCAAACGAAGAGCGGTATATCATCGATAACCCATTGCATAATTAATCGCAGACAATTCCGCGAATATGGGGGAAAGGTCGTTGTTAACAACGCGAGCGATTCGATCGATCGTTTAAATAATCTCGTTTGGCCCATCAGTCTGTTAATCGTTCGACAAGAATTCTATTGAATCGTATAAGTGTACACCATCCAAAACGATTCTTCGTAACGTTATTATTTTCCCTTAAACGCGTCCCGTTAATCGTTCGTATAAACGATAGGAACGTCGTGTTATGCAACCGTTGAAGGATTGATTCGCGTATCCACACAAACACGCATCTCCAGCCAGGACAGAAACGTTTTTCACTCTGGCATTTAATAAAAGGCCGCCTCTTGACTCTATTTGGCGACAGTGTTTACGCGAGTAAATAGCGGCACAGCAGTTTTTAACTTGACACAACGCTCTTTGCGTTTCCATTCGACTCGTTCGTTCGCCGGAAAAATACGCTCGAGGTTTCATTTAAAATGTAATCGTCGCTCCAATTAACATCGATATCGTGTCCCGCGTGCATATACGACCGCAGGGAACGACGGGACACCGGCAAACGACACACGGTCCCGTCGTTTTATATAATTTTAACGAAGTGATTGGCCGTTTATCCGGCCATTCGATAATCACAAAGCCAGACAGCAAGTCAGAGAAACACGTTTGTCCTGTTAACGGTCCTCGATATTTCACCACGTAGGCGTTATTCCTCTATACATATCTATATGCACGTACAAATGTACATCGCGGTTTCAAGGTATTCGGATATCCGCTTACTCTTCGCGAGATCTATTTCGATTATAAAGTTATCTATATTATTAACGAATTCTTTATTCTCAGACTGTTCGTTTTTCTTTAAATGTGCAAGGCAGATTCAGAAGATTCTATTAAACCGATGGAGAGACTTTCGACGTTAGTACAATCGATGATATTTAAATAGCAAATGCGTGTAATAGTATTTCTAGCGAAGAGCAAAGTACGTTATTTCGATTTACAGTTATAAAAGTAGCAAGTGTTGCTAATTACCAATTCGTTATGTCAATTTGTACGCATTGGTAAAATGTTGTTACTACGATACGTAATTGGGTGAAAATTTCCCTTCGTGTTCGACTCCGATTTATCTTTAATTCATCCGATCTTATCCGTTTTATGTTACGATGATTCTGAACGTTTGTAATCTTTTTTCTCCGAAAGAATGTTTCGCGGGAAAGTGACGCGATAAAAATAGGTGTAGCGGGACGTTGGAATTTCGTAGTATTCCCTTTCCTCTTTTCTTCCCTTTTATACCCCTCTTTTTGTTTTCTTTTTTCCTGACACGTTACGTAATTTCTAGAGAGGCGCGCATTAAACTTTTTATCCTTTCGCCGAGCGTGATGATTTTTGCAAACTACAGAGCGTAATCGCCGCCGCGCGCAACACGCGGATTTCTAGGTTTTTAAATCTGGCACAGATTTGCATAGATTGCACGGATGGATTAAGTGGATTATGACGCAATAACTTGCGGCGCTTTTTTGAGGCAACTTCGTTCTTAAAAAATTGAACCACTCGGCTCGAACTTTCAAGTGATATTCTCCTCCAATTTCTCTTTAGCTTCGCGCCTGAAAATATAGAGGTATTTCTCGCTTATATGATTCGTTACTCACAGAAAGATACAAACGAGACGATTTTCTGTATCATCCATATTTTCCTCTATAATCATTTTCCAATTGCTCCAAATCCGATTATTCGTCGTTGGCCAATGTTCTTACGAGGATGAATGAAAACTTATCCAAAATGGAGCTATAAAATTTTATTTTGATAAAAACAGACGCCTTACGATAACATAATTTTCGAACATAGTTTCTTCTGTTTCAACGCACTTGTTCTAAGTTTTTATGTTCTCGGAAAAATCAGTTTTCGACCGATCAAGAAGGATCTCTTAGGTCTCTTACAGCTTTTTAGAGGTCGCAAGGCTCACTGTCGTGACTTTATCAGGGCAGAGATTTATTTCGTATCAAAAGTACGAACCAAGGCTTATAAGCTTTCGTACGAGTACATTGAAACTCGAAGGACTATGTTAAAAAATTGCCTGCTGCTCTTATTGAAATTGCGAATAATTATTACTTCGTTCCCGTTATCTTTCATTAATTATTCTGCAAATTTGAAGAACCAATCGCACTCTATCGTATTTATGTATTACGGAATATCCGTTTTTACGATACTCGTGGCGAATGCATTCGTAACGATACATTTGCATGCTGAAAAATGAATGTTGTTTCCGGTGGACGAGGTTTAACCGCGCGGCTATCGAATACCACCATTCAATCGTCGAGATCGGATCGGAATAATTACAGCTACGGTTTGTTGGACAAGATGGTTGCTTGCGTTTCGTTGACATTTTAGTAGCGATATCAAAAACGGTAGAAAATTTTGGCACACACGGGCGCCGCTGTGAATATCGTTCCGCGATAAGATCTCTCTTTCTCTCTCTTTTCTCCCTCTCTCTCTCTCTCTCTCTCTCTCTCATTCTCTCTTGCACCCTATAGCGGTGCTCGTAGATTCGATTACAGGGAACAATGGGCAGCTTTCCATGAAGAAACAGTCGGTTTTCTGCCATGAATATTTTCGATGGCAACCTGCATATTGATTACGCGAACACCGCGTACACCGGCATTATTGCAAAGAATGGGGGTATAAACTATCCGGCCGATCGATATTGTAATGCTTTGAAATTTAGGTACTCCTTTTTTCGTTGTTTTTTACGAACTGTCGGGGAAACGAGTTTCTAAATCGAATGGACCGAGCGATTTATTTTGAATTTATAAATAATCGAGCCATATTGTAAAAATATTCAGGGTATTGAATATTGGGTAGTCTTCTAGGCAGCAGTGTTCTTTTAAAAGTAAAATTCGATGTTTGAAAAGAATGGAATTTTTATTTCTATAATCATCTTTCCTCGATAATTCTTCGTCCTTTTTTCCTTTCTCTGTGTTTTAATATTTGTGTCATTTAAAAAGAAATCAGCCCGACAATAATATCGAGGAATCTCGAAGAATCCGACGAACGCAGAATTTCCGGACGATCGATGTATCACTCAACGAAACCAACTTTTACGTAGGAAATATTCATTTGCTCTAATTTAAAAATGTTAATTTTTTATAGTGCGAAATAAGCTTTATTTGCTCATACATATAACGTTAGATATATGTATAGAACATAACGACGAAGCTTGTTTCGTTGATAATCTATCCATAAATAAGTGATTGCTCGAAAACAAATATAACGCCACGAAACGGTGGAATGAAATGCACCGTATATTTGCTGTGCACCTGTATTTAAGTCATACATTTCAATCAGTAGAAACAGTGATATACAAACCCTGTTGCATAATACCTCACAATTTCATAATTAATAATTAACTAAATATCGAACCTATTAAATTATTTGTTAAATTGTCGATTAATTAATAAACTCGTGTATGTATGTAGAATAGAGGATGCATAGTATACTCACGAACACAGGCAATGGGCTGCAGTCAGGACGAATCTTGAATTAAGTATGGTACCGCCGCAAAAGTGTCCTCCTTTCCTGCTTATGCTCACCATCCAAGGGAATTCGTGAGGAATTGCATTTTGTCCTCCAACGAGTCTCGCCGTGCGTGTGGCGATGTTTCCTTGACCGCAAGGGACATCGGCGACTGTTATTGCAAACATCGTATTGCTTCGTTAACATCCGATAGAAAACAACTGCAGTCGGACGGAAAAAGAGAAGAATATGGAACGGGAAGTTCGGTAAATTTTCTATGAAATGGTGATTAATAATTTAGTCATCTTGATTTCTTGAATGTTTGTCAAAAGTTAACGAACGATCTAAAAGCTATTCTTTGATATTTCAAAATCCAAGAACATGACGAACATTAGGTGACATTCTTTTATTTCAGCGATAGAAACCCTTTTTAATCGTTCCATCTTTCTATATTTCGTCCGAGTGCGTATAATTCGCGAAATTAGAAAGGGATTAAAAAGTCTAAACCTCATCTTCGTCGCAATTAAGTGGAATTACGAGAACAATTTACAATTAAAGGGAAAATGGTCTGAAAAAGTTGCGACCATCGAAGAACCCGAGTTCCCGGTTTCTCCGGTTTTTTCATTAATCGCGCTCGTACACGAGAGCGCCAGGAAAGTTCGTTTCGACTTTTATCAAAAATAATCACCCGGTAAGCGAGGTGTTCATTAACGCCGAACCAAATCCCGTTTCGGTCGCATCTTTTATGAAAATGGCGTGCGTTTACATAGTATGTAGGAAGAAAAAAAAAATCGTTTAATTGGATCGTTGGATGGTCATTCGAATCTAAATAATTTCAGCAATTAAGCGAGTCGAGGATTTATAAATCTCGTTTCTTTGAATTTAACGAAAATCCACGATGTATTGATTCTGTTCATTTGAAATCTTTCTAATACGTGTTCCGTACCGCTTAATTCAGGACTCTATTTACTGAAATATTGCTGAAAAATTTATGATCTAGAAAAAGGCACGAATGAGCAGTACCTCGAAGAGAATATTTAAATACCCCTTTCCATGTATAACACCGTGTGAAAATATCTCCTCGCGATACGATATAGCTGTCATCGTAAAACCTCTATAAGGTCTGAGACTCGTATCCAAAGTTTCCTTCAACGGCGATAGCGATAGCAGTAACAGATAATCAGGCATGGAACGAAAATTCCGCTAGAAATTCTGCGTCTTAATCTTCGTACGCTCTACCGATCTGTTCCTATGCGCTCCTTTATCCTAAAACTAATCTATAAAACGGGCAACATCTTCAAATCCTCTGACAGGATTTGAACGGCGGCAGAGTCAGGTTAAAACCGCGAACGAGACGTGTCCATCTAGTGATGTACAAGCGTTTAATTGAAAGCTGAAGCAGCGCGTACAGCGGAATGTTAACCGATTCAAGAGGAACCAGCCGCTGACGGCACCGTTACTGGCATCGCGCGAATTTAATGCCCCGAGCAGATAGGGATAGATACGGCGGATCTGTCACCGCAATCCCTGCGACATCCCTCCGCTCCCTCCATCAGAATCACTCCCCCTACCCTTCGCGTTTCCCCTCTCGTTTCACGCCTCGGCTGATTAATTGGACCTCTACGTCTGCACCACCGATCCCACCCACTCTGGTTTCGGGGTCTCCCTTCGACACTGCAGTTTCCAGCCCCTTTCTCTACTTCCGTTCCCTCTCTCGCGATGTCTCTTCTCTTCTCTGCTGCCCTCGATGTCAGCCGAATTACGGGAAGAAGACAGAGAACGAAGGTTGCACAGGGGGAGGGCAGGGGGTGGGTTGGGGTGGTGGTGGGCAGAGAACAGGCATAGAATTCGAAGTCACCTCTATTCGGAAACGCGTAATAGATATGTCAAAAGCAGGCTATGAACATGGTCATGATAATATGCTGATGCCTTCGCCCCCGCCATTGGCGACTTCCCCTTCGGCTCGTTTATCCACCTCCTCCTCTTCCCTGTCGCTGATTTCGTTCACAGTTTGGGCTAGGCCTCTTTTTTTCTCTTCCTCTTCTGCCCTTTCTATCCGACGATGGTCGAATGGACAGGTTGGAGATTCTTTCTCGAGTCTTTTGTGTGGATTCTGGCGGCTGCAGGTGGCAGCGGATGGGGTTATTTTAACGGCTGGAAAAACCCGGATCGCGGCGCGGAGGCTCGTGGGAAGAAAGGGAACCCTTTCGGTTTGCTTTGACTCGCTTCTTTTTTCCGGTTTCCCTTTCAAGTGGTTTCATGCCGATTTAAATTGTTGCCAATGCGTTTTGAATGGCTCGAGTGAGTTTGACAGCCATTCTTCCGGTAAATGCGGTGCGGTTTCGATGAATAGGGTTGATTAGGAGAATATCGTAATACTTAGAACAATACTACGTGATATAGTACGCTTACGATTATCGATAAACCCAATACATATGCATATTAACGTTGAAAAGTTATTTTAAGGCAAATAAACGAAACGAATAATTTTATGGTTTTAACGATTATTTATTACGTATCCAACGGATAGAATAGCTTTCAAAAATATATTTGATGTTTCTTTGGTACTTTTTCAGACTACGCTCGATGGTTATTCCGTTTACCACTTTATCCGCGTCCTGTCCATATAACGTATTTTATTTGTCCCATAAATATGGAAAAACGTGCTCGTGACGTAAATGACGTGTATCACGATGGTGAACTCGGGCGGGTTAAAATTGGCTACATAAAAAAAGGAGCGTAAAAAAGATGAAAGAGATCGTCGTTCAACAGGCTGATTAGAACTTGTCGCGTGACGACCGATATTTTAATCGATCGGAATATTTTTATCAGCGTTATACGAAATTTTCATGGGATCCTGTGGCTCGCGTTGTTCCGCTGATCACGAAATTCAATAGTATCTAGAAAACGCGAATGTCGAGTCGCATGAGATATGGCAATGTAAAGGATTAATTGAGGCTGTCTAGATCGATGGCAATTTATCTTGATAATTAATTTATCTTGCCACTCGATACATGTCGACATTATAACCGGACGGTTATGAAAATGATTTACGTAGTCGCAATGGAAATATTTCGCTAATATTATTTCCGATCCGCAAATCGAGAGAATCCTCGGAATTTCGAATCGCGAAAGTTGCTACGATTCTACTTCGTAATGGATCATTCTCGCTTCGATATGTAACCAAATTCCGCACTATTATTCTTAATAATACTATAATGCGTAATCGAAATTCATAATCGAACACAGGCGATTACACTTTACGAATCTCTTTCTACGTCTGTGTAACTTATTATTATTATTTACTTTTAATATTTTACCATCATTATTTAAATACCTAAATATTTATATAAATGTGTAATTACATTTTCTAATCTCTAATTTGTATTAGATTGGAATGTACGAAATGCCTTTGAGTTCATATAACATGTGATACGAATTCTAATTATTCGTGGTATCCGATAATGAGGTTTTTACGTCTTCTTTACAAACTTTTTTCAACGTCATCCATACTCTCATCTATCAAATTTAAACTTCAAAGAAAGTACATCTCACAGACACCAACTCGATACATACCATTACTCGTCGTCAAAATAGTAATTCCCAAACCTCTCCCCAAAAAATACCGCGTGCATTTTCAAATTCTCTATCGTTGCCTCACGTAGCGAAAGCACGTACTAACGAAATCTGTTTCCCCATGGTGATAAGATGACGAACGTTGGCAACGAATCAGAGAGCAATTTTCAACTCGATATCTCGCGGTCAAGGCGCCACGGAGCCCATTAATCATACGCGCCTCCTAATTACCGTCTCCGATCGTTTGAGATTGATTTCAGGAAAGATTTCAAGATGACGCACGCCACTTGACGTACTGTTCACCTCCCTCAGCTATTCGTCATTACGTCACGACAATACCACTGTTCGAATCAAAAATCGATGAATTTTCGTTTCTCTAATTTATCGGCAATTACACGCGTGCCCATTAACGTGATTACCTTTCTGTGCGTACGGGCCATTAATTTGTCCCTGGTTATACATCGAATGTTATGCATCGAATGCATAAACCTGACTTTGCCACTGTGTGGCGAGAAATTGTAGGCCCGCGTGATAATAATTGAATTTCGAACGGCGTTGCCCCGGGCGCGCAACCTTCGTCAGGTTAAGAACCTCGCGAACGATCGTTGAGGATACATTGGCCTGTTCAAAATTTGTCCAACTAGCGAACTGGTCGAGGTCGTACACCGTCTAAGTCAGCCGGCCTTCGACCGGGTTATACACCCATTTTTCTATTCAGCCCGTGTGTGCGTGCCTTCCGCATACGTAAGTCGCGAATAAGCGACATTAGCAGACAAAATATCCGCGTTCTATGCCCGTTTCTTCGTGCTATCTTTCATGGAAAATAAGAAAACATCGCGAGAAGTATAAATATTGTAAATTTATCGATTGCCATGGATAATCGAAATTGCAGATTATAAATAAAATTATAGATTCCTTCTGGACTGTTATGTATTGAAAATTACAAAGTAAATACAGTCGTTTTAATTTACGTGTACCGGAGAGAATAGTTTATCGGAGTTTATCGTAGAATTGAAATTATTCGGAACAGCGTGTGTTTCAATGGTTGGCGCGGTTCTGGTTATGAACGTCCGAGATTATAGAAATGTCCGTCTTTCAAAGAGTTCCATGGCGGCAATATTTCAAGGCGAATGGATTTAAATTAGAATTCGATTCGTTTTAAGGAGCAGTCGCGCGTGACCGGGTCGCAACGGCACGAGTGGATCGTTGCATCCATTTGGTAATGAATGACTCTGAAAATCCAATGTTAAGCTTGTCATTTCGTGTAACTGCAATTTACGCTGCCCTGCCCCTTCGTTCACGCATAGGTTACCGATCGGGGGCTAATGTCGCGGAAAATTGTTACGTTTAATAAATATCGCTCGGATCGATACGGATTTTCGGAGCCTCGGTTATTTTCGATGTGTGCAACTTGATGAAATCAATCGCAATTTCATGTTTGCATAGAACTTGATTCGAATATTGTATTGCATATTCGGTGTTCGTGAAACATGCCCGATAAAAATGTAAACAGCGCATGAAATCGAGCAAACAGATTTAAATGGACTGTATCTTGTCCGATTTGAACTTTTACATATGTGCTCTTCTTTTTTCCAATGTATTTACTTTTATGGGTTACGGTCCCTATGTTTCTCGGTCAATGGTTTTCAAATAGCGGTTTTCAAATACTTAAAAAGTCGATATAGTAACGGCGGACGTTGAATTCGGTTTATTAACTTCCCGCGTTCTGTCGCGTTATTCACAAGCGTTTTCTTTTGCTTCCTATTCGCTTCTGTTTCTTATTTAATACCGTGCTTAGAAACTTTGCCAACTACTTTTTCTATTTACCTACTTTATATATTTTTGCTCAATATTTATATCTTCCAAATATCATCGGAATATTCCATCGATAATTAACGAACACAACTCGTTTAACGTCCAATTAGTCGTAACGATTAGATATCAATTTTCAACATTGAAATTCGAACTAATAAATTGATAACAATCTCGCCCCCTCGTAACATATCTCTGTCAGAATCAACCTAGCTATACCATAAATAAACCTAACGTAGTTGCCGGAAAAGAAAAGTTTCGCGGTAGCGACAAACATAAACTACTCACAATTGTTGTATTCCTTGGAGATACAGTCGACAACAGCGACGAGGAACACGAGAGACGAAAAAATGACGGAAACGTTGCGCGGGACCATGTCTGTTCCGATTTTCGGTGATCGTTTGCCGGTGCACAATGAAAAAGTGTCGCAGTGTCCGGGTATCGGGGCTTCTTTATACGTGGTTCGTTACGATTGCATCTTTCTCGTCGTTCAGTTTCGTTCTTTGTCTCGCCTTCCACCACCCCTTTGCTCGTCACCCGCCTTTCGGAGGCTCGAACATCGAGCAGCCGAGACTCGTGGCCGTCTATCGATACGATTGTCGCGGCGGAAATCCAATGATAATGCGAGTACGAAGCCGAGTCGGCCCCGATGTGATTTTCAAGGTGATTTCTTCACACTTAATACGCCTGGCGACGTGTGTCTTTCGGCGATTGGTCGGTCAAGGGCCAAGGGACAGATGCGTATCGATCACGATGCCATTGAGTCCGCGATTTTATCATCCGTCAAGGACTAGCGATCGCGCTATATATTTTTCTATCATTTATACATATAGATAAATGTATATATATATATATAGAGAGATTTTTCAGAATGGTATCTGTTTCGCGTGGAAAAGTTGACACGCCTGTATATTTTTAGTATACGTATTTGTGAATTTTTTTCCCGGAATAGGAAATTTGTGTCGCTCTCTGAGCCACAAAGTAACGAATGACACGATGAATTTATGAGCAGAGGATGTTTCATTGATTGTTACGAATGAAAGCTTTTTGCAGTTATGAAAGTTGCAGGTGTATAATTGAACGTACAATCGATCGTAAAATTCGTAGTGATTTTTGGTACATTTTTCTATTACGGCATGTGGGATCCGTAGGATGACACAAAAAGAGGAAAATGGTAGTGTTACACTGATTGTGAGTCAAGGTTTATGACACTTGACTGGCATGTGTTTTAATATGTAGTAAGTAAATACAGAAACGCGTCTCAAAGTCTTTGTATTTAAACATGGGCTTTAAAGATTACCACTCAAGTTATGGATTACATATATATATGTTATAAATAGTGGTTTATTTACTTTTATACTGTAATAAAATTATTTCACAAATAATTCATCGCTTTAACGGGTAATTACGTAGAAAATACCTTCTCTGGAAACTCGAGAAACGAGATTAGGATCGATCTGAAATATTAAGATCTACGAGTCTCGTATTTGAAACAAAGTCGGCAAGCTAATGCTCTTGTCCATGTTTTTTTTTTTTTAATTTTCCGCTACTCTCGAAAATGATCCTAATCTTAATGTTTTAAGATCTGTTACTACATCGACACGACCTCGTTGTACGACAGAATACAATCTTTTCCATAACCTTAGCCTCTTCTTAGATAAAATTAACTAATTACCCGCTGTACCACTAGATGAATATTTAGATATCAAAAATGCCTTTGTCCCTTTTCTTCTGCCATTTATTTGCCCTTGTTAAACATTTTCTGGCCTCCGTGTTCAAACAACATAATACCAGCATTAAGTTGTCCTAACGTTCACGTAATCACATCAAAATTAAAGCTGTTCATGGCGGGTAATCGTATTTCGTGCACGCATACGTTCTCCACGACGTTGTTATCGCCGACAAACGACAATCGGATTATGTGCCTACGAATAATCACTGTGACAGGTGGTCAGGATAATCGGGGGCATGGAAGCTGTTGACCGCGTGCGTTTCGCTGTAGAACGATGCAACATTAGTAGATACAATCTCGTCATTAGATCCAAGCAAAATTTGGCCCATTTCTTGTCATGCTTGTACAAACGATAACGTACGTTCCATTCCGCACGATCGAATCGCACAACGATTCCCAATTGAAAATTTAATCAAATATATTTGGTAATTAGTGGCGATTAATATTTTAATGGTTGGAATTGTGGACCGTGGACTCGTGCAAGTCTTTTGTTAGATAAGGAGGTAAAAGAGGTTTCAAACTATCGTTTCGTTCGTTCACGAATCGGTTTTAATCAATCGCCAGCGAAATTGATTACTCCTTAAGGGAATTTTGCTGATCAAGTAAGACGAATTTGACTGCTTTTCGGTATAACGAAGCTTCGCGATAGGACAAGTTAGAAGATAATCTTTCTTCGATTTAAAAAGTAATTCGATTCGAAAAGTAATTTATCGAGTGTAATTCCATTTTTCACAATGGTGGTGGTCTCTTTTTATTTTCATTGAATAAATTATTCTCCAAATTTACCAAATTTCTCTGGTACATTTTTCAAAGACTTCCTAACGTTTTCCATACTCTATCCACCCTGAAATTCCACTGGAAATTATGAAAATTTGATCTCCAAACTTATTCGCCCTTAAATAATTGTCTTAAAATATTCTGAATATTTCCAGCCATCAAAAATGCGTCACATTTCCATCCGCAGTTGGAAAAATCGTAAAATCTTCGTGACGGAAGTTCAAAAATGGGAAATTTCTAAAACAGCCCTTGGTCTGCAACAACCCTTTTTCGTTGGCTCGGTAGTCGCTTCTCAGGGTTCGTTTCACCACGTAGCACACAGGCGAAATCCGCTGCGTGTGCGGTCACGCATGCACACGTGCATACAGCAGCCGGTACGCCACGGGGAATATGAAAGCGAGAGTCACTCGACTGTTACTCCATCCACGTTCCTCTGAACTTGACCCACTCTTTGTCTCTCGCGGAGTAACGTGTTTCAGTCGCGCCTACGACGTAACGTCGCCGTCCCTCTTCCCACTCGTCGGCACTTTAGCCGGGCCTCACCTTCGTCGCGAGCAGCCGCTCGAGCTCTACCTGCGCCCGACAGGTAGGTACATCACGAAATATTCCTGCAGCTGGTTTTAACCGGGTCAAGTTCGTTTTCAGACGCTGGAGATCGGACCCGACCATTCCCCACGGACGCGGAACTGATAACGAGTCGCTCCTCTTTGCCAGAGACTTATCGTCTCTTCTGGTTTACACCGCTATCATAGCGGTCCTATGAATCATTTTTCTTCGTTTATCTTTGTCTCCTTGCTTCCATGTAAATGCTGTAGTACTCAGGCTAATTGTTTTTTAGCAGTTTTAACAGCGGTTCGACGGTGAATCTGTAGGGGATGAAACAGGTTGATCGATCAACCGATGAAGTTAATTCGATTTTTAAATCGTAGCACTTGTGAATTTGCGAATCTGAGGATTCTAGGAGTTTTTGAAAATTTATGGTCTCCTCGAAATCTATATACGAGGCTTCATTGTTCCGTATTTTTGACTTCTGCAATTCTTAGAAGAAATTGTTTCATTTTCAGCTTTTCTATTTTTCCAAGATTCGAGAAACATGTATATTTATTTCTTATGTTAAAGAATTATTACGTGATTTTAGAAGAAGCTGGATTCAAGTGCTAAAATAGTTAAATACGATATCTGAGATCATATTTGTTTTTATACGGTGCGTACGTGTCCAATGTTCGTTCGAACGACGTTTTTGGCGTTCAGTGCTAACTAATAGAAGGACAATGAAATATCTGAGCGGTTGTAATTTTAGTTCATGGCATCGCTTCGCCTATACACGCGGTGAGGTCGAAACCCTGTCTCTAGACGAGGAGTCACTGACATCGTGAGGTCGACGAAAACGAAATTTAGTTCGGTGCACTTGAGATAGAAACGACCTTCGCAAGCTGCTGACAATAAGTCACTATCCTATGTTTAATCATTCATACCACTCAAAATAAATAGTTATTCCGAAGTCGTTCTCATTGATGAATATTCTTATTTTGACTATAAAGAAATGTTTAATTGAAACGTAGATACATTGAGCCACGCAATGCAATTCTTTTGGAAACAAACAAATTGGACGCAACTGTTTTATTTTCTTTCAATTTTATATTTCTTGTACAACAATTTCTATCGAGTATTGGTGGACAAACTTTAAAACGATCAAAGTCTCCAGTTATATGAAATTTTCGGCTTGTTCACGGGTATTTCTGTAGCCAGGAAATTTCACTTTCCCTTAACGTTGTTTGATACGGTTACCGGAACACACACGAGCAGAGAGAGAGGGAGAAAGAGAGAGAAAGAGAGTGTGTGTGTGAGAGAGAGAGAGAGAGAGAGAAAGAGAGTCTTGGGTCAAGCGGTGTTCCGGCAGAAATGGCGTGAAAACGCCGCCGGGAATCGCCTCTCGCGACGAGAATCGAATTGTATAGAAGTCGAAAGCCTGCGAGGCCTCAACTACAGACTATCAATGGACTGCATAGAACGTTGCGAATCAAATTACACACGGTGTGGGAAATAGCGAGTACAACTTGCTTGGCTAGCCAATCACTGGTCGATTCATGGGAAAGAAAATCAAATTTTGTTGATGCTGAGTGTAGAACGACATCGTAATGTCACATCGGATAAATCTGCGAAATATTTTCACTTTTAGGCTAGTTTTTTTTTCGTCTCTCAGCTCAGACTTCTCAACCAGAGTTTCGATCCTCTATCGATTTTTCCATAACGACTATCCTAATGATTTTTATGATATTCAAATGACCCTGTCTCCTTAATGCCAACGATTTGAATGCCTTCAACTTTTCGAATGTCTTTGACTATCAGTAACACGACCTCGATGACCGCTGCAACTATCAAATGATCTTGACTTTCTATGGCATGAGCTTGCTGATCTCCTGTGGACCTTGAACGATCTTGACCGCCAATGGCGTAACCTTACTTTTCAACTAGTTTTCCCTGAAAGTGAAACACGTTATCATCCGATCATAAGCCTCCGTTAATTTCGGAAAACTATACGAGAACGAGATAGACACGAAAATAAAGTTGGCGCACGACATTTTAAGATACAGCTTGCAGCTTCGTTCGTGATATATTATCTATAGCATCTATTTGATACGCGTATCATTTGATCGTTCCCAGTGATGGACGGGCGCGCTATTTTATTTCGCGGATTTCATTAAATCTTGTTGCATTTTCGGACGTGTTTTGTTCTCTCGCTAACCGGTTTACACATCTGTTAAGCTTGTTATCGATCGAGTTCGAATTTTTGCAATCGTTTCCCCTCATTTCTTTCTACTTCTATTTTCTATATAACCGGCAAAAATGCTTGCCAACGAAAATGTTTCGCGCGCTATATCACATGACACAGTATCGTTTCCATTTTATCGCGTAGTTTCTTTTCAACATTTCAAAATTTACATAAATATACATAAATCATCGATAACTATAGTATCGACAAATTCTACGGAAAGGACCAGCAGAATTCTCTGCGTATTATATTTATCATCGAAAAATAACAAGCTAAAGCTAAAGGGTAATTTATTTTATTTATTTATTTATTTGCGCACGTGCAGCTTCATCCGCATATAAACAAATAGGCCGGAAGCGAGGAAAAATCGGTAGTTACAAAGGAAACAGAAAAAAGCGATAGTCAAATAGAAGAAAAAATGGTCCGTGTTGTAACGATAATCGCCGTCGATAAAATAAATTAGGATAACAAAGAGTACAGTTGCCATAATTCGAGAAATATCGTCATAGATCATACTCGCGTCAATATCGTGAGATTACGATTCTTATTATCATCAAACCCATGTGGGAGTTTGCGTGCCAGATGTTGGTTGTATCGGCGTCGTTCTTCGTGAAACGACTCGCAATGTCATGTGCACGAAATGTCCCATGTGACAGAGTGACTGGTGACGAATCATTGCATACGAATGATAACGTGACATTGCTGCATCGACGTGATTACGACTTCGATATGTTGTCGGAATAAACTGGCAACCTGGTTTAAACACGACCTAGTCCTCCTGCCCTGGAAAGGTGTTCGTATCATTGTTGTCTGCGGCGTGTTATCAGCACGAAAGCCAATAGCGAGTCGAGACCGTGGAAACGTGTACTTAATCTATCACGAGCAATGTATTTCCCGATTATATTGTCGGCCAATTTATTACACCTTTCAGATACCCCTGCCTGTACAGTTGTATAGAAGGCTTTGGAGGATAGTCAATGGAAAATATAAAAATGGTGACGGTGATTTGCTTCGACTACGAGATTGACATTCATGTGGATAACTGTTTTCGAGAATTATTCTTTTCCCAAGATTCTTTAATTACGAGGATAATTAATTGCACACAACGTTTATAAAATACGTAGGTGCAGTTAGGAAAATCGATTCTAAACGCGAAGACAATGAAACCAGTGAATAGGTTTTAGACGAGACATTTCTTTAAGGAATGTTTTGTACGCGCGTGCACCTTCCTATAGAAAAGAAATATTATTATTATTAGATCAAAGAGGATTTGCGATTACACTTTCTTACTGGTTCTTTGACCATCGTCGCATTCTGTACGAGATCTACAAATGATCTTCCTCGATTCTATCATTTATTTCAAAATCCTTCCAAATTAATGACATTTCTCTGCTACAGACATCTTCGATCAAAACTATATATATTTAAGTAAAAGATTCTCCTACTCTTCTGACAAATTCTATCTTTAATGAATTAAAAACTATTATAAAATGACCACTTGTGTATATGCAAATTTATCGTGGGATCAAAGCTATGAAAGATATAGCATACCGTATGGTAATTCCTCTTTCGTATTCCTATCCACTTTGAACTTTTACTTTCGAGCCTACCCGGCGTACCCTATCGACACGTCCGTGTCCGTTAAATTCCAGGAGGCAAAGAATCCTGTCGCGGACGTCCCGGTTTCCAATTGTACAACGCAGGCTGGCGTCTCCCTCGCAGCGCGGATTGAAGAAACGGATATCGAAACGGAGCGAACTATCTCCTTGGCACGGAACTCGAAAGGAATTCATTCACGCTCGCTGGTCTCCATCGAATCGTGCTATTCCGTCAATTCGAACGGGAAGTCTCTTTGTGCTCGGCTTCATTGTTCGGTCATCGAACGCGTCCAAGTGTCGAAGTGGTCGCCGCCTCGGTCGGGTTACGTGGTATCAGTTATATAGAAACGAGACGTGGAACTTTGTCGAATAACTTTAACGAGACACAAATAAATAAATCGAAGATCGTTGAACGTTTCGAGCTCGTCTTTATCCGGACGAAGATTTATGCTGTTTTCTTTCGCACAGCCTCTTTGTATCGGTTAGAATCTTTCTCGATTTCTTCGTTTGCCAGTGTTTGTTTTTCATTTCGTACCAGTGAAGACACTCGTGATTATTTTCTAGTATTTTCTGTTGCGTTCGAATATCGTTAAATCGAATGGAATGCTGCGAATAGTTCGTATGTGATAATTTCGTGAAGCGTAAGATTTATCGCTATAATGAGAAATTAGCTTTTCAAACTTTTGATCGTTTGGTTTATCAACCGAGGCTTATATTAGAAATTCGTTAATAATACTCTTACTTTGTTCCCGATCGTAGCGTCTATTTCTGTGAATTAAGGGGAAGAAAAGTTTGTTGCTAGTTCTTCGACAGACACGAAGACTACTCCGAGAGAATTATGGGCACGAGCGAAATCGATCGAGATGATCGGATTGGATACGCCATCGCCGACGATTGATTCTTCTTACTGGCGCACATTATCCAAGTATCCGAAATCGATGCTGTCTTCGGTGAGTTATGTTATTAGACCCGAAGCTATGAAATGTATCTACCGTTTGCGACCGATGGGTCTGAGGGGTCAGATCTATTGTTATCGTTTGAATATTCCTGATTCAAAGGTTGGAACATTGACGGAAGAGCAGGGAAATTTGAAGGTTCAGTGGATTCGCTCGGTAATATGAATTTCTTCAAAAGATGTACTTCATGCATGAGATGTTTAAAATTTATGAAGGTAAAAGCGGAAGAATTTTCAATCTTCGAGGCCTCGTTTTACCCTCTACGTACGAGATCGGTTTGAAAAAAAAAAAGGATCTTGCAATTTGAGACTTTACATTCTTTCACGGAACCGCTCTTTTCTCATATCGCTCCTTATAGATTATTTCGTATTATATTAAAAGATCTCTACATAAAAATCGCTTTCGTACTTTGTCGTGTATTTAGATCCAATTCGCTTGATTTGTAGTACGTTCGTTATAGTATTACGTTCCGTGATTCTTATACGATACCGATTGACACCGTTATTATTGCAAATGACGAATCACGCTGTTCTACGATTGCCTAAACCAAAAGTACCGCATGGACGCGTGAAATTTCAAATTTCTTCCGTGTCCATCGCGAGTACGAAACGATCGAAAATCGTCACGTTTTCGGGCCAGCAAATTGCGATCGCACAACCACCCTTTCAAACGGCCACACGCAGCCATATCGAAAGTAATAGTTGCGCGGTTTAGTTACCGTCATCGCTCGGCTATGACATTTATCGCGACCGAATAAAGCACCAACACTCGTACCTTTCGTTCATTCATCGACATCGACGCAACCATGTCGAGAATTTTTTTTCACTTCTGCATCACGTTTACCATCGCCACGCCGGGAAATCGAATCGAAATTAAACGAACACGGCCACGACAAGGACAGGGTAGCGACGCACATATCCCACCCCCTGTCCCATTTTGTTTTACCTTTTTTCAACTCCTCTTTTCTTCGTTTTTTTGTCCATTTTGTTTCGTTCTACCTTTTGGTTGTCCGTTTGCTTTTTTCTTTCGGCTTGTCCCTCTTTCTCCGTTCGAATCGTCGCTCGTTCGCCCTTTTCACTCGCGTATGCACGCCTTCCATTACAATCGTTTTCACCAATTTTGTTCGGCGACTCGTGTATTTACGAGTAATAGCAGCTCCGAGCTCTGTGTCTCTTTCTCTACTGGCAGATTACATGCCGATCTGCCGATGACACTCTCGCCTTAGGTAGAAATTGTTTGTAGGATCAGCTCGTTTTTCGTGGGATAAAGAGTGGATGCGAGTAACGAGAAAAACCGTACAGTGTTCAATTAATTCTCTCATCGATTTGCACGCTTTGAAAAATACGCCAGGGAACACGAAGTTTCCTACGCAACGCGATCAATATACACGTTACGATAAAAAGTGCCACTACGTTCCTGTTCATCAGCCAACAACTACAGCATAAGAAAGTTGCTTTAATCTAAAGAGGCAGATTGCATTTCTAATCCGACGGTCATACGATATCTTCGGAAAGAAATCGTGTGGAGCATTTTACTTCTTTTAATAATTCGTAAGAGAACATGAGAAAATACTTTGCGTATTTCCCCAGCAAAAAAATAATAATATTGTCGTTTTTCTTGTAAAAGTTCCTGTCGGATTTGTGTCACGAGCAGCCCACCTTCTAAAACCTTTGACCGAAAGACCCAATGTAAAGCAGTCATCTGTTGGAAAATTTTTCGTGCGCCCAATGCAAACAATGTGCCACAGTTGCCCCCTGTTCCGTAGAGAAATCATTCTTTTCGCACAGTTCGAGTAAATTAGTAAAGTTTCTAAGTTTGAACGGCCGCAATTTACCCTACGAGATTGCCGAGGTATAATTCGATATCCTTCGCGACACTGTTTCACTTCCGCCTCCTGCTTCAACCTGTTCGCTCAACATGCAAACTATTCGGAACAACACCGGCTCAACGAAGGTTCTTGGTGGATTCTAGCAGGCAAGCCAGGAAAATGGACGAATTAACATTTAAAGGACGATTTTAGCCGTGTAAAACCTGCCCTTTTTATCTCTGGCTGCTTTTTCTCTGTGAATATCCAGAGATATTCGTCTCTCTCCGTGAAGATGAGAAGTCTCTAGGAAACACGTGGACCAGAAACTGGTAACACGATGGGTGCACGACGATGGTCGCTGGTACGCGAAGAATAGAGATTTTCCTGATTAGAGGGGCTGATCGGCTGAGCTTTCTTGGAAACGGAGGGCTAATGAAACGTTTGTAATCGTAACTGGGAGGAAACGAGCAGTTTGCGCGACGTGAACGTTCAGCGGTTGAACGCTCGAGGAATGCTCGAGTTTCCAACCGGTCTTGAATAATAAAAGAAAAAAGTTCTCAACGTGAATGTAATGGAGATGCAATGGGGCGAACGAAAACTCAATGCACGTACGACGACGTGGGTGAAACGCATGTTTCTAAATTCAATTAGAGGCGTCACGTTGCTCTATTATTGTGTAGTGTTCGGAGGGTGTATTGTTGCACGAGCTGAGTACACAGAGATGGGAAAAACTTTGAGTAATTGAAGTAATTGAATATACAGTTTTAGGAAATGTCCCTATTTCTATATAGGGTTAAGCGTTTTGAAAAAAATGTCCTTTCTTCGCGAAGTTGAGTGTTCGCTATTTCGTGAATACTTAACCTCGTTCATTTTTTAGCCTTGGTTTACTTATATGCCGTGCATGGTCTATAAAAGACGTATTATGAAACGAGAAAAATAGTCAGATGACATAATCGAGGTCTTTAATAAAGAATTACAATTGGCTACGAGACAGAGTGGGAAAGTTAGTTAAATTCCCTTGGAGATTTTTATTTGTAGGAGATATCACGATGAAGATTGGTGGCTTCAATGATTATTGCTTTCTCTCTAAAGTTTTATTAACAGGAACATTTCATTTGTTTTCAGTCGTGAAGGGTGCGTTGTCGGTTGGAAGTTGAATCCAAATTGGAAGCCGGCGTAGTGATTCGGTTTTTCTGGGGCGAAAGAAGTGTAACTCCACCGAAACTCATCGCCAATTCAGTGAGGTGTATGGTGATAATACGATATCGCGTTAGGCGATCGCAAAATAATGCACTTCATTCGAAAACGGGCGTACGAATATAAAAAAAAGTTATCGGCAGGGGAAACTGTCAACTTGGTTGACAAATGACAACGCACGTCACAGTGAAATTCTTCGAAACAAGCATAGAAAAACTAACTACAACTGTCGAATTTAAAAATATAACCACAAATGCTGAATACCTTCTTTTAAGGCGAGTGCAACCAATTTTTCTATCCTGCCTCGTATTATTTTTACAAATTTATTTAGTCTTGAAGTAATTACGTGAAGAAAAACTCTATACTTTTTTTTTGTATATCCGTGACCTGAAGACCACACTTACGAAGAGAATAGAATTTAGTGAAACAAAAAATTCGAAATAAGGAGAGGACCATGTTACTGTGCCCTTCAATATAAATTTTGTTTTAGGTTACAAGATCTAGAAACAAGAGAGCTATAAGTAGATTTCTATTGCTGTTTTTTGTTGATCCATATTATTGTGCCCTTCAATGTAAATTTTGTTTTAGATCACAAGGTCTAGAAACAAGAGAGCTATAAGTAGGTTTCTATTGCTGTTTCTTGTAGGGCCATGTTATTGTGCCCTTCAATGTAAATTTTGTTTTGGATCACAAGGTCTAGAAACAAGAGAGCTACAAGTAGATTTCTATTGCTGTTTCTTGTAAGTCTATATTATCGTGCCCTGCAATGTAAATTTTGTTTTGGATTACAAGGTCTAGAAACAAGAGAGTTATAAGTAGATTGCTATTGCTATTTTTTGTTGATCCATATTATTGTGCCCTTCAATGTAAATTTTGTTTTGGATCACAAGGTCTAGAAACAAAAGAGCTATAAGTAGATTTCTATTGCTATTTTTTGTTGATCCATATTATTATGCCCTTCAATGTAAATTTTGTTTTGGATTACAAGATCTAGAAACAAGAGAGCTGTAAGTAGATTTCTATTGCTATTTTTTGTTGATCCATATTATTGTGCCCTTCAGTGTAAATTTTGTTTTGGATCACAAGGTCTAGAAACAAGAGAGCTATAAGTAGATTTCTATTGCTATTTTTTGTTGATTCATATTATCGTGCCCTCCAATATAAATTTTGTTTTGGATCACAAGGTCTAGAAACAAGAGAGCTATAAGTAGGTTTCTATTGCTGTTTCTTGTTGATCCATATTATTGTGCCCTTCAATGTAAATTTTGTTTTGGATCACAAGGTCTAGAAACAAGAGAGCTATAAGTAGATTTCTATTGCTATTTTTTGTTGATCCATATTATTGTGCCCTTCAATGTAAATTTTGTTTTGGATCACAAGGTCTAGAAACAAGAGAGCTATAAGTAGGTTTCTATTGCTGTTTCTTGTTGATCCATATTATTGTGCCCTTCAATGTAAATTTTGTTTTGGATTACAAGGTCTAGAAACAAGAAAGCTATAAGTAGATTTCTATTGCTATTTTTTGTTGATCCATATTATTGTGCCCTTCAATATAAATTGTGTTTTGGATCACAAGGTCTAGAAACAAGAGAGCTATAAGTAGATTTCTATTGCTGTTTTTTGTAGCCTTCAGCTAGAGCTACAAGGTTAACCTTTTGGTAGTGTCCTTTGCCATAAATATATAAAGGTGCTCCCTATCACTCTTCTTTCTGTTGTATTGTAAACACTGTAAGAGTGAGGATCTGGATCAGCATACACTATACCTGTACTTATTTCAATATAGATTTTTCTATTACAAATTCATCCACTCGTTCTTCTATCAGTCAACCTGAACATTTAGCAAGGGAATTGTAGACAATGGAAAGCGTTTCCTTTTTCCAGATCTTTATTTATTAGTGGACCACCTTCGATCTCATCGTTGCGTTTTTTCACACCTTTCCTGAAAAAGATGTATTAATTTTTAATTATACCGTTTAACAATGTCTAATCGAAAAATGCCAGGTACAAGAATCTAGAATCAAGCAACCCTTTTCCTTTTTCTTGCGTGCGTTCGAGCGTTCGCTGTACTGCGAATAGCCAGGCTCATTTTTCTTACTTAGCGTCGCGAGCTCTCATTCCGCGAAATTAACAAATTTATAAACGCTTCCAAACAAAGTCTCTAAACGAAGCATCCTTTATCTCGCGATATCGTAACTTACGAACTTTTCCCGATTAAATTTCCCTTTCCCCAGGTTCATAGTAATCTCTTTCGCGTCTTAATCTAGACGCACAAAGAGGTACGAGATCGATCGGTTTATAAAATTTCCGAAAACGTTGCGAACAACACCTGGACAATACTCCTCTTCTTTTTCTTTCGCAATATCGTTCCGACTTCGAGGACATCGTTTCGGAGACTTCGATGGAACACACAACTCGCATAATCTCCGATAAGTTCATCTTTGCCGGATTTCTCTAACAATCATCCAAAAAGGTACAATTGTTTCATTTTTCCAATGCAATGAATATTTTACTCTTGCTGTATATCAGATGAAAAGTACAAAAGTTTTCAATGCTTACGTATCAGCATGCGACTATAATATCAGATTAAAATCTCATCGATAATAACCTTGGAGGATCAAAAATGTTTATAATACGCTCATCGACATCTCGAAGATACTATTTCTGTTTCCTTTTCACGTGTCGTTTCGTGTTATACAAACCCATGATTCGCCTCTTGGACAGAATCAACCTTACCAATATCGTTTCTAAGATTTCGACGGATCTCAGGCTGCACGTTTCCGGTAGGTCTATCTTAGGTGGATTTCTCTGATAGTCGCGTCCCGCAGGGACGAGAAAATAAATAAATGACGAGCGATTCCCGTGAGCCTGGTGAGCCGGCAAGAAGGAGCGGTTTCGGTGTAGATAGCGCGAGAATTATGGTTCCTCACGGGGGCTGTGATGAAGGTAGGCGGCAGCAGGGGTGCGCGGGGCAATTTTAAGCCATCCTCTCGGTTTCTGGCCTTATAACTCTGTAATTTTTACCCTCGGAAAAGTTAAGAGTAATTTACTGGCTCCACGTAGGCGTTATTCGACTCGACCCACTCCTCCGTGTACGCCTCCTATGCTGCCCCGTGAAATAGCTACATCGAAGATCCCTGGCCCTTGTTAATTGTCTGCCGTGGATGAGCTTGATCTTCCCGCGAAACTGCTAACCGGCAGGCTTCAGATAAATGTTAGTAATATCGTTACGAAAATAGGTAGTTACTTCTTTTCGGAGCCACGGGTAGACGTCCCCTGGGGTCTCATCCCCCAACTCGTTGAATCGTCCTTTCTTTGTTTGTCGGTAATAATGGCCGAAAGAACTTGGAAACGAGCTGATGAAAACGAGTTTCTCTTGTACGAACAATGGGTCGGAACAAACGGAAGTGGTTGTATTATAGAAATTAAACTCCATATATCTTGTGCGTATTGTACGTATTAACGTTGAGGAATTTGATATTCATGAAAATTGCATCAAGTACATGTACGTTGACATTTCTTTAACGTTGACATTTCAGACCTCCGAAACGATGTGACTCTCTTGCAGATTCGTTGACAACGTTCTTCTCTAAACGTAATGTACGATGAAATAGAATATTATCCGCGGACCGTTGTCTCGTAGAGATAGCTTTTAATAATTAAAGAATTTATTTACTTGGAATAAGCACGAAGTTGCTTGTAGAACCAATCGGATAGCAATTAAATACATTTCTATTCCCTGTTTTCCTCGGTTCACCTAGAAACTTCTAGTTCGTACGATTATCCTGTCAGCATAGAAACGCAAATTGAAGCAACCGAAGGTACTCGCAAGATGGTCGATCACGAGCAATTCGAGATATTGCGGGATGGTGTGTACGTGTTCGAGAATGCTACTGATCTGTGTGTACTCGACGGAGAAACGGGCCACGAAGGGACCAGCATGCATCGAATCCCGGTAGCATTATTTAGCCGGGAAAAGTGCTGCCGACGCCATTAATCCGATTGGACGAACCTTCACCCTTAGGCCTTAGGGATCCATTATGTATTAGGAGGATCGGCTTGCTCAGTAGCCGGTAAGATTAAAGTTGGAACGGGCAAGGAAATGCGCTGCTTCAACACCGAAAATCCCGAACATAATTTCCCCCGGTAGAGATTTTAATCCTTTAAGAAAATAAGGAATCTCGGTAGCCACGTAGCGACTTTGTGCATCCATATATTGATATAAATTATGGGCAGAAATTTTAATGGTAGAGAATCGCAATAATTAGGAGAATAAATCGCGTGAATTTTTTTCATCGAATAAAATTTCTACGTTTAGAATTATGTTATGTTATAAGGATAATAATACGTATAATTCGTCGAGAAAGGGAAGATTTCTTGAATGCGACAGATTCGACAACTACGTTTACGAAATTAACATTCTTCTTTTTTTTTTTCAATTTTCATGGACTAACTAACTTGAGAACGAAGATAACGTTAGAATGGAATACACCTCTGTGTCCAAAGTCGCACTTCTTCAGCTTCTGTTCGCTCCTTAAAAAGTTGATATTTCGTGGACACGCGAGGGTGGAAAGCTGTTTCGTGGATATTTCACGAGGCAAATGCCGTGACTTATTTCACGGCACGAAAGAAGCAAACGAACGTGAATTTCTGGTGGGCCGACATTCTTTCTTTCCTACTGCTTCTCTACGTTGAAACCTTTTCGTGGTAAAAGCAAAGGAACGCACGCCTGCTTGCGCAACCACGTCTTTTTGAGGTTTCGTCTCTATTAGCATGATTGTAACTGCCGTATCGAGTTGCCTGGTTTTCGTGCTCCGTTCTCACCCTACCGACTCTACGAAGCGATAATTTGGCAATTTATTTAAACACGTTCGTTCCAAACATAAAATGTTAGAAATATCTACCGAAATATGTGCCGGTTGATTGAAATTTTGTCTCTTTAAATTTAACATCTCCTTTCGATTCTGCCTGCAAATTGTTCTGTGTAAAAATGACGTTGACTATTTTTGGTCGCTACGTGGGAAGAATGTGGCGCGATCAAAGGTTAAACGAAGCGTGCTGGAGGAAGGAAAACTTTAAAAAATAAGAAAGCCCAAGTATGGAATAATGAAAAATAGAGTGATTCTCAAACACCGCGTTCAAACGTGCCGCACCGACAAGAACCATTAGGAAGGAAATGACCGTGAAGCTAGGCACGTTGGTCGAAGGAAACCGCGTGGTTTCTTCGCGAAAGTAATTTGTCTGCTTTTCGTTCCCTTTCCGTTTGCTCACGACGAACCTCTGTCCCTGAAAACTTTTCTATCGACGGAAATATTTATATAACCGTTAGAAATTATCACTAACATTTACACCGTGAGATTTATTTACAAAGTTACTAAATCTTCGCTATCGAATTGGAATTATTAGGAGGAGGAATTTCAATGATACACATGAGAATCATTATATCAACGCAGATATTGTAAATATCATTTATTGGACTTTTAGGCGTCATGGGGTACAACGATTACATCACGTTGCTTATTTATAACACCTAAGCAATTCGATAAAAATGAAAAGAAAGAAGAACTACGGGGAGACGTTTTCCGTTCGTTCGGGTAAAAATCGTCGAGAAATGAAGAAACTCGGGGAAGGGGGGACGGGGGGAGGGGGGAAACACTGGATTAATTTTCGTTCTCGCGTCTATAAAGTGTAATAATGCCGACTTCCGTGCGGATTAGGCGTGAACGGATGAATGAAGCTATAAACGCATCGCAGCCGGCACGCGTTGACAAAAATTAGGAACCACTTTTCTTCCGTCTTTTTCTTTTCTTCTTTTTTTTTTCTTCTTCTTCTTCTTCTTTCAGAGGAACTGGAACGATCGAAACGAGACGCTACGTTCACTTCTTATCTAGCAATCGCGGAGAGATAAAAAACGAATAATCGCGAAAGACAACGATGTTACATACGTTCGTGTTAATTTGCGTGTTTTTCATTTTTCGTTTCGTTTGCTTTTTCTTTACTACCGCAGTACAATCACCGTACAACCATCGAAAAACGTATAATCTAGGACGTTGATCCTAGGGAATAAGGAGGAGTTTCGTTTGATTTATTCATCGTTATGATTCTGTGTTTGAATTGAAATCGTCATCATCGTCGTCGTCATTATCGTCACACTTTTTTCACGGCCACTCTCGATTGAAAACTAACCATCGATCGGTACACGACATCCAGGGGGAAGGCGAACGAGAACTTATGGCTAAATAAAACTTTATAAAAATATATCAACGAATAATAAATATATCTCTAACAGCGTCACTGTATAATTCGTCATGCATAGCCCTCGGTGTACGATAGCCTATGCATTTACAATCACTATATACACGCTATTTTTTTTTTTTTATTTGTTTTAATGCTACTTACCTAAAATAATATACAACAATGTATCTTTTTCCTTAATGTTCCTATTTTCTTTTTTTTTTTTTTTACGGAATATTTCTTGTTTCGTTTCTTGCGTTTAATTCAATTCGTTACTTCGTTTTCTTATCCATACACGTAATTAATCTCATCATTTTCTTGCTTCTTCGACTCGATTTTCGCCGAGTTGTTTTCTTTGGTTCGTGTTACGCCCTAACAATTACATTTGAACGAACAGTAATCATTTTCTATACTTCGACCACGTTCAGCCGTCGACGTTCTGCGAACCCGAATGTAAAAATTGGTCTCTTGTTCAACGCGTGTACACCACTGCCTTCATTGCACTCTTTTATCGTTTGTCTTTTTCTTTCGTCCTCTCTCATTCTCGCATGCCATCCGCTTTCTTTACAAATAAACTATACAAATATTTACACGTGCCCTCCGTAACGCATAATCTCGTCGAATATTCCATTTTATTAAGCTTAATCGAGAAAATCGCCGCGGGTTACGATTCTCGTGGTCGAAATCTCGCGACAATTTAGTTTACAAAGTTTTCCCCTACGCGATAACCGTATCCTCTTTCGAATTACTTTGGCCGCGCCGTTTCTCCGTTTAAGGCCAGAGAAACACATTGGCTACGTCGCGGTCGTAGATTCGAATCGCAGACTTCGAGGTATCGAACGCACGTACGAAACTGTGGACTGTGCTTTTTAATTCCACTTCGGAATGGAAATTTTTTTCCTTCTTTCCCTTCTTTTTTTTTCTCTCTCTAATAAAGAAGAAAGGAGAAAAGAAGAAGAAAAAAAAAAGGAAAACAAATCTATAATGTACGGTCGAAGTTACGTCGATTCGATTTGTCAATCCCAACCGTCGTTTATCATCTAGAAAACCCTACGACAAGAACGTGGAGAAAAAGAAGACAAGAGAGAGAAAAAAGAGAATACGAAAAGAATAAAAAATATGGAAAAAGAAAAAGAACGAATGTAGCAACGAGATCCATGATTAAGGAACGTCGAGGCCGGATTATCGTCGTCGCCGGAAGCTCTGCATCGTTCATCGACAACGACAGCGTCGATAAAAGGCTTTCTCGTTTAAGCGTGTTCACCCTTTCGATACATAATAAACAGGGTTTTCTCGTTGCATCGTCATCGAGTCTCGCCTTGAGTCTAGAACACGCTAATACAAAACGTTGCTCCGTATTCTTATCTGAAACGATGTATCCCATTCATCTTGCTCGCTCATTCTCTCCTTTGTAATTTATATATTCTCTATTTACAATCGTCGAAGATGGCGGAAATACTGACGGAACTTTGACTTCCTTCCCCCTTATTCTTATCGTCTAATCAGGGAAGCTGATGTACAATTTTTTGTTCGAGTTCACAGGCCACTCCCTTGACTCTTCGCGAGCAAACGGTATCGACGTACTCCCAGCGATGTCTCAGCGGCGATGCTCCTGCAGAATGACCAGGGCCAGACACATCGAAAGGTAAGTGAGACTCGCTGACCGGAAGTGAGCGTGACTGTACTCGGAGGCGCGCGTCACGTTCAACAAAACGGAAGCGTCCGAGATCCCTTCCGACGAGCGAACCAGCACAAACCATTCGCCGGCGTGAGACCATTGAATCGTGTCGAAGCTCAGCACCGTTCTGTAACAGGACTCCGTGCCACCGTCCTGAAACGCAAACAACGAGAAACGTGCGTCGTTAATGAATTCGATACCGGTGTTCCTGGAGTTTGTCAAGTATTCGTGACCTGATTCGTGCGATGGTTTTAAAGGGTTCGCTAGCAACCACCGAGGGTTATAAAGGATAATTTATCTGGATGGAGTTGCGGACGATCGTTGCTACTGGCAAGTTTTCGAGAGGGGAAAGTTGATAGCGGAATGGGTCAAGGGTAGTTCGAGATTTTCCATTTTTCCCCCAATAAGAACCGCTACTGGCTTCTTTTTTATGGAGATACGTAGGCTAGGAGAGAAATTTCTTACTGCTTTTTTTGTGGAAAAATGGAATGGCAGAAGATGGAAGAGAAATTACGTTGCATTCAAATAGACTATCGTCTGTCCGATGAAACGGCGATTAAATGCAATTGTTCGCGACAATGTTTGAACGTTCGCGCATATATATACCGCACGAATATACCGTGCGTGTTATGCAAACGTTCGAATACTTTCGCGAACCATATTGCGTATGTAACAGTGACATAAAGGTAATATGTGCGATTAAGATGCAAGAATTTGCTCGTGTCAATTTAAAGAGATAGAATTTTTTCAGGATTCTCGTGCCCTTATAGTTCGATCGCGTCCTTATAGTTGGATATAATTGTTAAAGTAAAATAAAGTCAGAGCGTAACATCTCGAAGCAAAGACGAAATCGATGCAAACGCAAATTGAGATAAGAAGTTGATATTCAAACAAGAGTTTCGGAGTCGTTCGATTTCCCGACCTTTTTATCACTCGGCGTTCATTAACTTGCAATTCGATAAAGTCGATCCTACGACCGTATTTCTTATCTGCCTGCGATTCTGTTTAGCTACTTGAGATTAAACTTTCGCGCGCAACTTCCACGAAAAAGCGAAAACTTCGTACATCGTGCCACGTTCTCGCTTCAATTGCCCGTATCACTTCCGATTTCCATCGCTTTATCTTCCTTCTCTGCAACTTATATACCTCCTTAAGCTTCTTCTTTTTTTCCCCAGCACAGTTCCTCTTCTTTCATTCCTTCGGCTTTTTGTACGTCGCCGATAGAATCGATCGAATTAAATCGGCACGGTTTCGAGCGGTTGATCGATAGAGACGCGAAGAACACGGAGCTGAAAATAAAATTGAGCAACGCAAAATGTCAACCGGCGAGAAATAAAAATGACGCCTTTTATCGGATTAACTGGAACGCGTTACTGCGAGTTCCATTATCGCGTAATACAAAATGAGGCACGCGTCAAACGATTGCCCTGTTTTATTCAATCACGTTAATTACTCTGATTATTTTTGCACGCGTTCAATCAACGGAAAAACAGACGGCTGATCGAACGTATCGATGTTAAGTTGCTCGTAATCCTTTTACGGGCAAGCAAAAAGGGAACCGTATCAGAAATAAACGTACGAAACGGCATAAAAGAAACGCGTATCTTGGAAATGATATTTAAGCTCGTACAACGAAATTAAATCCACGGAATCCCACGTAGAATCGTGTGGAACACGAAAAAAGGTATAATTATATTGCACGATGTTCCCTTTATCAATTCGTGTCCTTTCCGTTTGGTAAAGTACGCGCAACGAAGAAATACGTTTCCGTAATTGAATCGGATTCCGCTTGTCTCGGGGGTAACTTCTCTCGCAATTCGAACCAGACGTCGTCGTTCGTAGTCTCGCGAATTTTTCGCGTGCAACCAGTCGCAGTTTCTTGCTCCATTTAACTTTGCGTTTCATCCTCGTCCTTTCTCAGTTTCACCAACATACCACCGATCGCCATCCCAGACTCCTCGTGCTCTTTATTCTTCAGCTTTGCTCCTCTCCGTTGCCATTCTTTGCCCTTAGCTTTTTCTTCTTTGTGTCGTTTCCCGAGATGAGTCCACGTCGACGCACGTCGATGTTTTACGCGATTTGTGTGTACCCTTTGTCGAATTTGAACGACGTACGATAAATTAAGTGCATTCGGTACATTCAGTTTCGATTTTATCGATGTCATTTTCATTTCTCGATGTGTATATGTCGAGGTTATTCGATGTGTAAACAGAGAAACTCGTGGATAAATTGTAAGGTAGAAAATATATTTAAACAGAAGCGTAATTATAAGTAAGAGTACAATTTGAGCTGGTCCAGATCCGCACGCTAGCTGTGTTACCCAACAACTGAAAACCCCGAAGCCAACGTCGCCTGTCTACCGTTTATGGTCTGTGTTCGTCGCAGTCTTTTGTCTACACGCTGTCGATGGCTAAAAAGACCAGATGTAGAGTTTTCTTAGAAGTGGGGACCACTTCAACGGTATACGTGTGTTATTTCGTCGTGATCGAAGACTTCTATCACGAATGAAATTCCATAATTTTGTTAACTTGTAGATGTTATTAATATTTTCTCATAATTCTATATTACACGGCAAAAGCACAAGAGAGCTATCGTTTGGAAATTCCGGAAAAATAGTTTTCGAGGATCAGAAATATCCGGAATACGCTCGTCAGCATCAAATCCAGCGAACAGCGCTCCATTCGGCACTTTTATTCTTCGTTGAAAACCGTATTCGCTGTAAACGATCGGAGATGCGAGAACAAGGTGGCAATACCGGGACCCTTTTATCTCGTATCGGCGTGGAAAACTTCTTTTCCCGGTGCTTGATGTACAAACAGCGTTCGACCGGAAACGGTGTCGCTTGCCTTCGTACCACGTCCTCCAGCGTTTCCCTCTCTGTCCAACTGATTCGTCGGTCGTGTGCAAAGAGTGCAAACACATGGAGGCGTCGCGACTCGTCGTTTCTGCGTCGCGTCGTGCTACGAGTTTGTTCCTTTTGTTCGTCGTGGAGGGTCGATCCACGGGAAATTTCATCGAAACTTTCGCCCAGCAACTCAAAGCGAAATTTCTGCGGCATTCGTCGAAAGCACGACTGATAGTAGTTAGTACGTGATTTATCTGTCTATCTCTCTGACCATCCTCTTCTCTATATCTCTTGTTATCCACGGCTGTAGTAGCGGGTAATTAATTCGTGGAATTGCAGCTGCCCGACCAGGGTTACGGAGGGACCACGTTGCAACGTGCAAGCGGAGAACGACGAAACTGAAAACGGGTGCACGTGTTGCGGTGAACGTAGTTATTTCGACCTAGATTCTGTTTTGAATACCTCGCACTGTGTCGATACCGGCTACCAACAATCCCAGTGTACTTGCGCCGACGAAGAATTAATAAGCTATCCCCTCTGGCGTGGTCCGCGTGCTACGTAATCACGTCGAGAAAGGAAGAAATTTCATATCGCATGCAGCAGCCTGACCGACGCGGTGTGCTCGTTCAAATAAATTGGAAAACACGTTAGCGAAATTTTTATGGCTGCTCCGTTACGCAGTTTACCTCGAATCGCTTCTTTTTATGAATCAGCTCTTCTCTATGAAATTAACGTATTACGAAACGATCTCGCAGCTTTATCGCTGGCTGTACTAAAGCGATCAAAATCGTTGTATTATGCATATAATATATCGGAAATATATCAGCGTTAAACGTTTTCCTTTGTAACAGAGAAAGAAGGATACGAGTTGTGATTTGGAAAAGCTGCTTCTTTCTTTCGAGAAAATTGTATCTTTATCGATAATGCGCGATATTTTCTAAGTAATTAACGAACGCGACAGAAACTAGAATTTAGCGTTTCGCGAGAAACATAACGATTTAAGCCTTCCTTCATATAGGATAGGAAATATGTTTCAGTTTTCAAATCGTCGTCTGTTTTCCAGGCAAACGGAGCAAAGCCATGATTAATCCCTCTTGGAGGAAACGATATTATAGTCGAACGCAGCACGGAACGACTGTTCGAGCGTAGACGAAGATCTCGTGCATGTCTCAAGAAGTGGAATAATGCAGGAACAAGCGAAACGGCAGGAGAGCTTAAACGCTTTAAAGGAAACGCTCTTCCTTCCTTCTTCCCTCCCCCGTCTCTCTCTCTCTCTCTTTCTATTTTAACGAATGATCCCTCGCGATGAAATTTCTTCCGATAAAGGAGGCGAAGAAACGAAAAGATCGACGACGAAATTAACAAAGATCTTCTTCTTTTCCTTTTCTCCACTCGTTCAACGAATTAAGAACATTGGCGCGTGGGACAAAAAGGATTAAAAGTTAGTAAAAACAAACGTAACACACGTGCATTAGTAAATCCCTTTAAAGCTATGCCAGATTCCAGATTCTTTCCTCTCCTCTCCTCTCCTCTCTTCTGCTCTTCTCTCCTCTCTTCTGCTCGCCACTTTCTGCACCAGCTACCGATCTCTCTTTCTCTGTTCTCGGTTCCATGCGCTTCACCGTATTCCTGATTCCTCGGAAAAACAGTTAATCCATCTTTTGTACGGAGTATCTAGACTCTGTCTGTCGGTGAAAAATAAAACGAAAAGAGAGAGAGAGAGAGAGAACGAAAGATCGAAAAAGGAGAAGAAAGGCGTGCAACGACGTCGCGCGGAAATGAAATAAGCGCCGGCACCACGTATGAATCCGGTATCCCGTTTCATTCTTTCGTTCTCTCATATTTTCACGGTATGCAACAAGCGTTCACTGTCTCACGGCTTCTCTCTCCTTTTATTCCCACCCTTTTGTCCCCTTTCTACCTATTTCGCCGAGAAGAAATCACGTTTCGGCCGGTTCTCGTTCGTCGTCCGCGATAAAAATATAATTCTCGCGTCCCGAGAGCTGCGAATTCCTTGTTATTCCCGTTTGTTGGTGTTATTGTTGGGAAAGCAGGAATTGTCTGGTTGCCGAGGCTCGCGGACTATCTTCAAAGTTAAATTGCACCGGATGCTCCTTCGTTGACCCGGTTGAAAAGCGAGCCTCGCTTCCTGGTGATCGTCGTTGCGAGAATTCTTGCATTCTCGAACGCGAATCGAGATATTTTCCCCTCGTGTAAAACCAGTCATTTCTGGTTCGGATGAATCCTCCCTCTTCGTTTTACTTGTTTCGAGGATCGAAACGCCGTTTCGCAGGAACAACGCGGCGAGTCAGACAACTGGAAGTTGGTTTAGCGAGCTGAGTATTTAGTTTGAAAAATCGCTATTTGCTCGTTTTCCTGCGCTGTTAGTAGATTTATTAACAAAACCACGTAGGCAACGTTCGATAACGGATTAAAGGATTTACATACTGGAATTAAAGATTCCGCGTGAGATTATGGAAAAAGTGGATGGTTGGAAATACGTAAGGGTGCGGGGTGTACGGGGAAACGAAGAATTCTGAAATGGAAAGCAAGAACGAGGAGAAGGGTTGCGAGGAATAAAATCTTTAAATAAGAACTAGAAGTCAAGCAGATGTATGAAAAAAGAAAAAAAAAAGATTTGCAAATACAAACTGGGAATTACGACAGAACTCGCGACAGAAAGGATTTATTAAGGGGTTTGCAACTATGTCGGCTTGAAAAAATCGAAAAAATCATTTTTCTAAAACTTGACACGCGTAGAATATTGTGGTGAAAGAGTATTTTGAAATTCTAAAAAATAGCGGAGTTATAACTCCGAATACGAGTGCATCCTCTTATTTTAAAGACAGATTAACTTAAAACTTTAAACGCATTTTTCACGAAACTATGTTTTTCGACATTGCGTTTAGTAGACCTCCGAAACTCTTCATCCGATTAACTTGGAATTTCTGCACATTGCACCGCGTAACATTACGCGGTACAATGTACGTTTGATATTACAATCCGTTGAATTTGCATAAACGTTCAGAGTTGATTTCTTTCAAGGAAAAATACAATTTGATCTTCAACAAGCCGGCAGTTTCTTATTTTTCGAAATTGTAGAAAAATCGTACGCTACATCCGTAGATAATCTACTTCTGTATAAGATGGCGCAACAATTTTTTCATTTTTACAATCGAGTTACGTTTGCCGTTGGCCGCAAGCAAACAACGTTCCGCTGGATATGAAGTCACATAACGTTGTACCACGCCGTCATTTTATAATTTTACGTAATAAAAAAAATACGAACGCAGAGCTAACACGCTGCTTAAAGTTTGCTATAAAAATCTTGATTCTTTATCGAATACTTGTAGGCGAAAAAAAACTATTAGATTTACCTTATTCTTTTTTTAGATCTCCGGGGTTGCATACTCCCTTCCAGCGAATTAATAAAAACGCGCGTGAAATTGATTTACGAAACAAATAATCTACGAACAGAAGCAGTAACGAGAAATACTAATAATTTCCATCTTCAATTTTCCACGTACAAAAAGACTGAACAAAAATTAACTGAATCCACAACGAACAAAAATTAAGAAACATATTCGAATGCGGAGGAAATGATCCACCATGCGTCAACGATATTATCATCTTCGATGTACTTTTCCATGTAGAACCAAATCGAGTGAAAAATTGCGTGAATCCGTGATCGAGAAACGTACCTCTATAGCGAGCGCTTGAACACCATCCCTGGCCTCTGTACCAGGTACGTAAACGCTTTCCTCGGACATCCAAAGCACCTTGGTGTATCTCGGCTCTGCGCAAAATTCGACGACGATGTTGAGCGATTCGCCCTCTTTGGCCGTGACTGTTTGACTAGGTGGATGAACCATGGGTCGACCTGCAACAAAAATTCGCAAACAATTCCGTTATCCGTGAGGTCATGGCAGCGTATACGCGTTTCTTTCGTCGGTCGTAAATCCACCCTTCGGTTCCGCCAGCGTAACCTAACCCCTCTTATCTTCTCTCTCTTTCTTGCTTTCATTCTCTATGGAGCTTGCACAGAGCTTTATGTCTTGTTAACTGCGAAAATATCTCAGCATGTAGCTAAACGACGTAATCTTCCGTAATTCCTGTTAAATTATGTTGTCGTCGCCGCGTGTTCGGCGCGCCACCGTCATGTTTCTATCTTAAGTGGAACTTCATTAAGGTGATCGAACGAAACGGTGGGCACGCTGAAACATCGTAGCTTAGGATAACGGAGTTAGGCGAACGTAGTAACATAGCGAATTATTAGTGGAAAATGAAAATATCGATATGGCTGTTGGAAATCCTTTTTAACGCGTATTTATTCCGCGAAGGTATTTCCAGCTTCCCCTATAACACGTTCGGTCGGCGAATTGTCAGACAATCGATATTTTACGTTTACGCGGCTGGTTATTAAAACAAGTGTTGGAACGCTGTGCATGAAGTCTGGCCACGCACAATATCGCGCGTAGTCGAATTTGCTTCTCGCCGGTTAATTTATTCCGCTTGGCAATCATGTCACAATGGCTGTTACAAACAATGAAAAGGTTGATATGTTTATCAAGTTTATACGCCGCTTTAATCACTGACTGTTGCAGTAATTTATCGCGGCAAGTATTCTCGTCCAGTGTAATCGATATCAAACGCACACATCCACCGTCTCTTCTATAAGATACCATTCGTGACTAACCGACTACAAATTTTACAAATTTCCAAGCCTTTAACATTTTATTTCATTTTAATGTAATTCTGGTTTAATTTAAAAAACGCACCTTCTCGTTTCGCCAATGGCTTTCCGAATTATGTCAGGCGTCCGTTAAACGACGTATGTGACCAGACGAAATAAACCATCTTTTACATTTCCATACCTCCATTCTTTATCCATTTGATGAGACATCGGTGTCAGTTGCGCACGAAATTCGCTAAACGACCAACGGCGTCCACCGCGCCTTTATATTCTCCTATTATTATTTATGGCCGTTTTTCCATGTTTACGAGCCGGATCGGATCGAAACATCGGCTTTTCCGCGTCGATTCGCGGTAACGCCCGCGACGCTTTTGATTTACTCGTTTCCACGAGTTTCACCGGTCCCTGCGCAAACACGGCCTCCAGCCATCGAAACTAGACATTTACAGCGCGACAATGCGGCCGCAACCTATAGCGACTCCGTTGCACCAAGAGAAAGATAGACGCAAAGCGAGCAGATAGAGAGAATCGTAGCCGTGACTTCTCGATTTCAAAGCCTTAAGGCGATCGTGATTTCCGGGACAGTTTCGCTATCTAGCCTCGTCAAAGTATCCCGATCCCTAGAGGCACCTGCTGGAAACGTGGCCCAACGTTTGCAGAAAGGAAATACATTTGGAAATCATGAATCAATATGACCACGTTTCGGGTACCGGCATTCAGCGCCAATCGTTGTTTCGTGTTTCAATTTGTTGTCCGATACACTTACACGTATCTTCGCTTCGCGACTAAAATAAAAGTTTGTGCGAGAATCGAGTGATTTTCGAGACAGCGTTACGATACGGAAAACGCGATACACGTAAGTAGTTGTTCCGTTTAGGAATCGCGAGAAGAAAGACGAACGAAGACTATGAGATCCCTACAGCAGAGTTTTCAGCAATATTGTTCTATCGCCGTTTGTGCTTGCGACAGGTACGCGGAAAATGTTACGTCGGTGTAAAAAGCGCAGGGTATCGAACGTAAGAAAAAGGCGAGAGGGAATAACCTGGATTTTAAGCCCGGTAGATCTCCGTTTTAGAAGCCATCGCACCGAATGACAAAAACAATTCATACAACCGAAGTTCACGTAATAATAGAAATGCATCGACTCTCTCGTTATCCATGATTTTTCGTTCGAATAATAGGACTTGCTATTTCAGATAACGGGATTCAATCTACAGGAGTTCGTTTAATCGAGCTCCGATTAGAATTTCGTTCCAGTAAACCGAACGCTCGAGTCGTCCAGATATTCGAATTACATACTATACGAACCTTTAAATATTCCCTAACGTTCCTTCTCGCGATTATCATAAGGTTCACCTTTCGAAAAATCTTCTTCCAGAGAATAGAAACCCTATTCGGTTACAATTTCCACGCGTTCACTAGCTTGTTAGCAACTGCGGGTCCTCCACAGAGATCCAACGACCGAATCCAATAATCTCTAAAGGAGCAAACTTTTCGCTTTTACTCGAACGCCCTCCATTCACGGTGTCTTATCGAAACGATCGACGTAGGAGAGACACTAGCCACGGCCAGCGGCTGTGCTCGATGTCGTGGCAGCAGCTTTGTTGCTGCACTTTGGCTAATTGAAGCGTGGATGCCGGCCGGTTGGCCAAGACGAGCTCGTCTCTTTCGCTCTTTCGCCACCAATCCCCTCTTCTCACTCGTCCCCTTTCTGCTCCCCGCCGCTCCTTTTAGCCGTTCTCATCTGCATGGATTTCCTGCTTCGTAAAGCAAGCTTTCTGACCCTGGTTGGCCTATCTGCAACGGTGAATAGAAGCGGAACAGTACACTCGGCCGTGGCTGCTCATGAATATTCCTACGACTGAAATTACTGGAATACCTTGGCTGCGCCTCTTGTTTCTGCGGGGAGGGTGAAAGCAGTCGGCCGTCTGTCCGACTGACTGTCTGTCTGTCTGTCTGTCTGTCTTCTCTCCCTGTCTCACCTGCGTACCGTTTCAATACCTGCGTTCCACGTTCGATACGCTGCAAACTTTTCGATACGTCCGCGAGTCGGGATTCGACGTGTCTTTCTACTTCTCGGTTCTTTTTCTTCGTTTCCTTCGATATGGATTGATCGATATACGGGAGTCGTTGAAGTTTGAGAGC
Organism: Bombus vancouverensis nearcticus; assembly: GCF_051014615.1. Classification (NCBI taxonomy): domain Eukaryota; kingdom Metazoa; phylum Arthropoda; class Insecta; order Hymenoptera; family Apidae; genus Bombus; species Bombus vancouverensis. The sequence continues at coordinate 17,371,961 of NC_134917.1, read as the reverse complement.
AGTTGTTGTAATTGATAGTGCGTTTCGGATGGTCTTCGAACAATTGCTTTCGGTCATATGTTGATCGGATATTGAAAAGTTTGTTCTCGTTGACCCGTCAGAGTTGCCGCGGTTTCAGATTTCAGGTGGAAAGTTCGTTTAAACACGCGCCACAACGGAACTTTAACGCTGTGTGATGGGCAATGAGTTTCGGGCGTTAGAAGTACGCGGGAGGATACAGCAGAGACGAAATTAGAGCGCGAAAGAAGAGCGTTCGATCGGTTGAAGTTTTTCGACGTCCTGGGAATGCTTGTGTTTTATATTGCAGTTGAGTCGCTTTGCGCGTCGTTGGGTTGTTAAATCGCCAACGTGGCACGTAAAAAGCCGGAAAATGTAATAAATAGATTGCAGATATTTACGAATTTATGGGAGATTTAAATACGCAGGAATGTACCGAACGTATGTAATATGCAGAAATATGAAATACCCAAAGTGGAGTACTCGTTATAATATTTAAAAGGTGAAACAAATCCCCGTTTTAGTTCTGTCGACAAACATATAAATTTGCATAAACATCGCAGAGTGCAATAATAAATAAATTGAATTATTATTCGCAAACGTATACCGTACTTATTCGATAACAGTTTAACCAAATGGTTTTGAATGGTAAAATCATGCCATTTTTTTCACCTTTATTCTCCTGTGCCGATTCCATTCGTTGTGCCACGGTGCAACGGTTTATTCGTTTGTTAGCTACCACTCGGCTCCATTTGCCGCGAGCGCGTGTTCAATTATACAAATGAAATAACCGGCCGATAGTTTCTGAACTTCAGCTTGACGGAACAAAGCTGGCTTAATTCCGCCATTAATTCTAATTGAAATGATTAATGAAATCAACGACGGTGAGTCGAAAACGCGGCGCGGCATCCGAATGGGATCAGAGCTAATTTCAGGACGATGCTCCAAAGCCCACAAAACGCGGTTTGCGTCGCCAGCTCGAACGTGTTCCGCGAAAATGTAAATGCATTCGCGAAACTGCCATGTAAAATTCCCGTACGGTTCTCCACCCCTTTCGCCTCCAACTTCGCCCTCGCGTTAGCGTTAATCTTCAAATTCGAAATACTCTTCGTTCTACTTCTTTCTCCCTTCTCTCTTCTATTTTTCCCCCTGCGTTGAAAAATTCTTGGATAGTCGCGAACTCGAAGGACGAGTACGTGGTAGAGAGAGAAAAAAAAAAGAAGAAGCTGAAAGAAACCTGCCGGTCGTTTCGGTGAATTTTTTATACGGGCCGCGTCGGCCCGCCAGCGCACGTGACACACATGCGACTCTATGCATTATGCAGAACGTTATTAAGAATGTGAAGAAACTGCAGATCCTTCGTGTTCTAATTATAATTTAAGCTTCTTCCGGCCATGAATAACTCAGCTGCGAGGAATAAATTGAAAGGGAGATGCGGAAGCTCTTTAACTTAAGGATCCTGAATTAAAAACCACGCCGTTGGACACTTTTCCGTGCGTTTCGTGGAACTTCATCGTGGACGGTGTCGTTAAATATTTAACAGCTACCGCGTCAAACGATATCTTCGATTTTATCGATGTTTTATCGGTATCCGCGGATCTATTTTGATGGAAAGTTAATTACCGTACCAACGAGAGCCATCGTGCCATTAAAAGGAACGTATTGCAGCAACATGAGGTTAGAATAGATAGAATTCCATTTCCTAAATTATTTAAAAATTACATTCAAGCTAACAATTAATCGAACTCTAGCGTGATTCTTATTCGGTAGGATTCAATTTGTTCGAACTTCTCGAATTCTCATTCTCAATTCTTTCACGACGTCTGTACGACTCGCGTTTCTCAAATTTTCAATCGCTCGCAATGTTATTCGCCGTAATACTTTGTTCACTCGCCGACGAGTTTGTCGTCTATTTTCTCAAAGGTACTCGATCATTTTTTACAGCAGTCCCTTTTTCTTACTTCTCGCCATAACGAGAATGAAACGACCATCGAGTTGAACGACCTTAGACGCCATGAAATCCTTCGGTTCGTACGGGTCGCTAGACAATGTGTCGTGTAAAAAGCAACACGAAGCTCGTTGCAAAGAGCGGGCCAACGCGAACGTTATTTCAACGAGTGATGCGCGCTCGATTATCCGTGGCTAGTGTCAAACGCTTACATAAAACGAAGCGTTGTTACACGCGGGAACAGAAAGGACGAAAAAACGCGTGTTCTCTGACGAGTTGGGTGACGCGCATTTTCGGTTGGCAAAAGTCGTCGCTTTCTCGTCGAGCACAGAGGTTAATTATCGATCGTTTAACGGTATAAAAGTGAAAAAAAGCAACGAGCGGAGCAGGAGAATGGAAAACCGGAGGGAAGGTATCGTCTCGTTCGCTGGAGCAAAAACGAATAGAAATCCTCGGCCGGTCGAATTCTGCGTCCGGGACGACTTCCGGGAGGAGTCGCGTTCCCGAAAAGTACCTCTTAGCATGTTAAATGAGCCGTGGGCAATGGCTACGACGGCCACGGTGATTCATTTCTGGTGGCATCGCGGAAAAAGTTTCGACAAGAACGACCACCGTTACGGCAACGAATCCCTTCGAGTCGACGACTCGCGTGCTGTATACTTTGCTCCATCGAAACTTCGATCTATCTTAGCAAACTTCCCACCCTTTCTTTTCGCAATTCCGACGCGACATTTAAGTGTTACGTATTCCAGCGAAGCTAACGATCGTCCGTCTTTCTTGCCTTTTCTTTTCTCTTTTATTAATCTGTATATTTATCGACGAAATAAATTCGAACGGAATAACGTTACGTTAATGAAAATCATAGCGGTGCAAGCGAAGATTTCGAGTATTTGAGCATTTCAATTTTGACATTATCGAGATATGTGTAATTTTGTGTGTTAGACTAGATTGGCCGCGTAGTAGTGACACACGTATGTGAATATAAGTGTGTGGAAGTATGTGCGTGTACAGCGTCTCGAAAAACAGAGAACCTGACTGTTCCGTTGGCAGTGTGGTATGGAAGATGGTGAGACAAAGAAAGTGCCGAGACGCGTGCAAATGTATATCGACGAAGATCCTGGAAATCGTTTACGTTAGAATTTAATCTTAAAGTTAAGATAAATAATCTGTGGAAGACACGATGTTTATGTTGAAATAATATCAGGTGATATTTATTAAACAGAATTACAGAACCAAATGTATTTAAAATATAAGCGAGCGATATGGTATAATTAACAAAGTGTGCAGGTAAAGAATTTATGGATTGTTGACAGTTGGCCAGTTACTCTCAGACTGACTGTACGTAGTGACCCATGGTCCCTTAAAAGATTTTCAACCCCACTCTCTATACAGTAGTGAGTATGCCCTGTGTAGGTGTCCTGTTCAAATGCCTGTGTAGGTGTCTGTATAAGATTATCCGTGTCTACGTGTGTAATATCGTTGTATTCCAACAGTTTATTAAATAAATCTAAAACTATTTTAATACGAATTCCAGGTGTAACCTTGGTGTTCCTTTGCTATTATTTCGGCAATTAAGGTGCACAATTTTCAACAGACACGTTTCCTAATTAATTCAATTACGATTTTATTTTTTGTTACGATACGTCTCCATGTGTTGGAAAAATACAGTCTATTTTTTATAGCAATAAACGTAGAACAGGATTTTACGAACATTAGCAACGAACTGGCTTTCGCTGTTATGATTTTCAACCCTGTAATTGTAAGAGTGAGTTACGATTGAGCGCAGGAAAATTAGGTCGCACAGCGTACTTATGAGAGTTTATATGCTACAGTGTTAAATAACGTGGATGACATAAAAAGGTGTAATGAATCGCAAAATTTATTGGCTACGTTGCAGAAATGATTAACAGAGTTAGAGAAACCATAATCCGTTTACAGAGATACAGGTAACAGGATTAAAACGAACATATTTATTTTTGTTTGCGGAATTATGCGAGTTACAATTGTATATCGTACGGTGATATGATTAAACCGTTTCATTGGTGTAGCTGCACGGGTATAACGGATTTCATATACAGCTAGTAAATCCGAGTCTTTTGAAATTGTAAATATTTGGTACAAAATAATTTGATTGAACGTTACGATACTGATAAATTGAAAGATTCAATGCAAAATGTTAAATAAATATAAGTAAATAAATTCTTCAATGTGTCGCTATCCTAAGAGTTTACTTTATCAAATTTCCTGTCATACGTGGTTGCAGCCTTAAAGGCCAAATCATTTTTTTAACCAGACACATGACAATTTATTTTTTGATCTAATTTGAGAACGATGTCTCTTACCGAAACGCGTTAGTCGACCGGATCGATCGAAAAATCGCGCGTTATTAATTACTCGTTATAAATTTGTGCAACTATTTCCTCTCGTCGCAAAGGGGTATGGTATCGCGATAAAATCTCTGTCCCCATTTCATATCATTACAGGTAATTTTGCAAATTGTAGCGCATTTTTCCACCAGTGGATTCGTCGTTAAATATCCTCAGATTAATTGGCCGTACACGTGCGCAATAATGTAATTTTTAAATTAGAAGCCAGCCCGACCTGCAGCATTACCGCTAATTAAACAGTGTTTGCTGGATCTGTAGGTATACCTCTCTCATTAGCGACGTGTATTACAAGATACGAAAAGATTTTATCCTAACAGTTGCGTTTAACCGAAAATATTTCTGTCCACCGATCGTCTGACTATGCGTCGACCGTTTCTACTCGCTCACTTGGTTACTTGACAAGAAAAGGAGGAAGTTTACACTCGTCGCTTGGAATGCCAATCTTTCGAATATAATTCGTCTTTATTTAAGGGTTCTCCGTTGTTTACGCGCTGTTTCGTGTTCGTTAAAAGTAAATTATATCATCCAATAGAAATTGATTTGTCTTTGAATTTGTTTGAGAATTTTTAAGTTGAGCGGATGTCCGAGCATTCCTTTCACACGATACACTGATACTACGCACGAAGTAAGTACTTAGAACTGAAAAGGTTAATACGTATACAATCGTTCATAAAATATTTGAACGTACTTCGCTCGATTCCCATTTTATTGAAATACAGGAAACCTGTTTTCTTCTTATAAAAGCTTTAGATGTAAATATTTCAGGAAATTTCAATGATACTTTGTTTTTAAACAACTCTTAAAAGGGTTGAAAGCATTTTTCACAACCTATCGATACTATTTGATCGTAGAACGTTGCAGTCTGTGTGTCTACCCTGGAGAGTAAGGCTTGAGCAACGCTGGTTTGAGTGGACAGCGTCTGACGCGGCACTGTCCTGCTCCACTTTCGAAAGCGCTATTCGATTCAAAAGCAATCTATGCGTGAAATTGCCAACGAGAGGGCGAACGGGCGGACACACGGCCGAGCGGACAGACGATGAAACGAATTACTTGTACGCCGGTCTAGGCAGCCTGCGTAACAGCTTGCTAATTAATCGATTAATTTCCAATCTCGGGATCAAGAGCGTAAGTGCACTATCCTGCTCGCTTCTCACTTACTTTGCGTCATAATAGGCACGCGTCTTTGATCGCTGTAATTTCATAACATTTAAACGTTTACCCTAAATTTTCGATCGGGGAATTTCTAATAGATCTACGTTCTTGTTCATTTTATGCTACTTGTGAAAATTTAAGTAAACTTTCACAGTGATTGGAAAATTATTCGATCCTCTGGAAATCGATATCTATACAAATGATTTTATAACGGAAATTCAAAATTTGAGAAGATTCCTTTGAATTTCCTATCTAATTCAAGCGAAACTTTTTTTAGTAGAATTTAGAATAGAAAACTGCGAAACATAATTATTATATTGTATTATCTTTTACGAGAAAGCGACAACTCAATTACAGAATGATTTTTTTTTAATTTTTATTTAAAACACTAAGGTCTCACCCTTGATTTTCCGATCGTCTGCTGTTTATTCTCAACTCTGAAATTCACTCGATTGCTCATTATCAACCGCTTGTGAACGATTCTTCCGCAACTATTCTCGCATTCGCACGTTGCTTCTTTGCGTGTCTCTTGTTCGATTCGGCTAAAGACGTTCTGCAGACGCTGCTAGAAATTCAGGCACGTTCACGTTCCTCTTTCCTGCTCTAATATCAAACATACGTTCCACTTTTAACGTTTCGAACTCTATCATACACGGTCGCGCGAAGTTTCTCCTCGTGAAGTTCCTCTTGGTAGTTGTAGTTCAGTGACGTGAGAAATAGTAGTTCTTAGAATATTTACTTTATATTTGTAGTCAACATTTTTTACTCCCGTATTTATTCAACGTTTCATCCCGTTTCCATTTTAGTTCAGGAGTTCGCTGCATTTTGCATAACGCAACTTTTCTTTTTCACATATATCAAAATATCGTAGTAAGATAAATATGGAAGTATTTGCGTCGATCTAGCTGCAAGTAAATTATTAAATTGACAATAACGCGATAAATATCGAACTCGACATGTTTTTCCAAACATTCTTCAAGCTGTACACCGTGCGTCGATAAAAATAATCGTATTAAAATTCAACGCAGTACTTCCAATTGCAGCTGGAAATGAGGTCGATCTCGTACACAAACAAGATTAACTGCACGACTCATTCTACTAGAAAGAAAATATAATTTCCAACAAAGGATGGCCGTCGATTTCTTTCTACTTTCTTAGAAGATCAAAAGCGGGAAAGCTACCAACGATCCTCCATATTGCATCGTGTTCCTTCAATGGGAGAAAGGTAGGAAGGGAGAGGAAGAAGTGGGGTGAAAGGGTGCACCGGGTTCGAGATTGCTCCACCGGGAAGAACGATATATCCCGGAAAGTTTTGACATTATCCGCGCTAGGATTCACTTGGTTACATGTACCTCGACGCGATAAGAATCAACGCCCATTCAAAACGCGCGATAACGTTCGCAGGACGACGCTATTGTTTCAAGGCGCGAGCCTAGACCGCAGTTATCTTCGCATTGTTCTCGATATTCATTAAAACATTTGCACCCTTAGCACAGAGACACAGACAGCTTCGTCCGTCGTTCCAACTCCCCTCATCTGCGCGTCCACTTTTCAAAACAATCATCCAATTGTACGACTTTTCGTGAATATTCCGACCAGCATCCGCGAAACTCGAGTAAACAGCTGCGATACACTTGCAAATATTTAGCGATACGATTTTTGTTACAGTTCGTTAGACATTCGGGAATTTGCTCGTGAATGTTCAACGAGAGACGTTGTAGAGGAATGGCGGTTAGTTGTTGAAGAGAGCGTGCATAGTTGTTGAAGAGAGCGTACATAGTTGCTGAAGAGAGCGTACATAGTTGTTGAAGAGAACGTACATAATTGTTGAAGAGAGCGTACATAGTTGTTGAAGAGAGCGTACATAGTTGTTGAAGAGAGCCTGCATAGTTGTTGAAGAGAGCGTACATAGTTGTTGAAGAGAGCGTACATAGTTGTTGAAGAGAGCGTACATAGTTGTTGAAGAGAGCGTACATAGTTGTTGAAGAGAGCCTGCATAGTTGTTGAAGAGAGCGTACATAGTTGTTGAAGAGAGCGTACATAGTTGTGGAAGAGAACGTACATAATTGTCGAAGAGAGCGTTCATAGTTGTTGAAGAGAGCGTGCATAGTTGTTGGAGAGAGCGTACATAGTTGTTGAAGAGAGCGTACATAGTTGCTGAAGAGAGCGTACATAGTTGCTGAAGAGAGCGTACATAGTTGCTGAAGAGAGCGTACATAGTTGCTGAAGAGAGCGTACATAGTTGTTGAAGAGAGCGTACATAGTTGTTTCGTACAATGATACGCATAGTTCTTCGAAGGTTTGTAACTTCATGCGAAGAGTACATTATTTTTGATATTGCAACTTTTACACCTTTACCGCTATGGGTAGTTTCATTAAGAAGAACAGGAGCATACTGAACAGACCAAACAGAAGTTTCAACGAGTCTAACGTGTAAATATCTAAAATGAACAGTTTGTAAAAATACTAAAGCACGTGGTTTAGTGGATTTACACTTGACTGTACATCACGAAAGTTCAGTTTCCTGTGGAACGAGCGACTGATGTCTGCTTGGTCATCTTGCTGGGTAAACGCAGGAAGACAAATTTGACGCTAGCTGGTCCCTGGAGTTTTCAATTTGTCCTGAGTTAACACCTAAGTTAAGCGCGCCGCGTCGGTATCGTCGGTTGGTCGGTTCTACGAATTTTTGTTTTTCTTTCGCCAGGGAAACCGAAACGATATGCACGCGTACCCGCGACAAAGGAGAAAACTTACGTTGCGGCCAGTTATTCCCCACGGAGAAAAGGGTTAATTTGCAATTTTACCGGTGGAGCAAGTTTGTTCGGTTTGCGGCCTCTTCCCTTAGAGTGACTCGTTTTAGTCAAGTAGCTGCGTGCTCCTTTGCGTTGTATAAGGAGTATTAGGGAAAAGAAGCTCGTAACGTTGTTACCAAGCGTTAAGGAAACGAAGGTAGCTTACGGCATGGCTACAGCTTGTTACGTCGAATGAAAAATTCACGCGTTGTGAATGTAGGAGGTGAAGTTGAAATCATCGTCCTGTTATACGTAGTATCGACAGTTACCGCTGCTTGACGTTTTAATTCGAGTCTTTGCTTATTATGGACGTTTCAGAAAGCTGGACGAAACGAGGAAATTTCAATAGAGAACATGTCTGGTATCAGGAACACGGTTGAAATATACGTAATATTGTTAAGAAGAAGCTCAAAGTTTACGACACGAAAGACGTCATATATAATTCTCCGTTGTCGTCCTTACGCTGTTACTAACATAAAATATTTCAATTAAAACCAAGTACACAATCAGAAAAGGGAAGTACGTTGCCAAAGGTTCGAGAAACGACGCGGTATAATAACGCGTTTAAAAGTAGCGTCGAGCACAGAGGATATATCGAAGAAGCGTTTACGACTGCTTGGACAATTAAACGTCACGCGACTGAGGACTGAAACTTTCTTCGTCCAGAACCAATCTCTTCCCATTATTTATTTCTATTCGTCAAACAAACTCTTACCGTTCAACTCCTCTCAATTTTCTATGTTGCAACGATAATTGCAACGTACCCTTGTCGTCTCGACGATTCTTTTTCTCCCCGATACTTGGTACAAGAGCATCGCGCGAAATTCTCGTATTGTTTGACGTTCGACCGCGACCGAGTTCTTTCGTCGTCGTAGAATCCTCCTCATCCACATCCTCCGTGCCGGAAGTTTCGGCGCGCTGGCGGAGAACGTTTTTTCCCCTTGGTTGCGCCGCTATCAATTCCACTTTCGTCCGCTTTCCGTCGGTTGTTACCCCGTACATTTACAAAAGGGCGTAGTTTCTCTCTTCCGCGTCGTTACTTCTCCCTTTTCTTCCTTCTCCTCCTTTTTCTCCCTTCTCCTTCTTTGTTCCGCGCTTTTTCGCTCTCTCTCTTTCCTCTCTCGTTCCTCTCTTTCCTTTTTTTCTTCCTTGCACCGACGATTAATCGAAAGGTAGCAAGTCGGCCGAGTTTCGAACTGTAAACGGTAGAACCACGTAACGAGGAAAAATACTCGCTGCGAGTTGTCGGCTCGACCCGTCGATTCTTCGCGTATTTGCTTTTTTAGTCATTTCTATCTGCCGTATTTTGGACGAATTTCGATACAGGAAAAGAATCGAAAAGCGAAGCAAAGAATCTGCAGCTCGAAAGACGTTTTAATGTCCCGAATCTGCGTGTGAATTGCCTATTTCTTCTTCATTGTTTTAACAGTAATACCTATCACTTTTTAATCTTATTGAGATGTGTACAATTTTGTGTGTTAGACTAGATTGGCCCTGTAGTAGTGACACACGTATGTGAATATGAGTATTTGGAAGTATGTGTGTGTATGTTCCGTTGGCAGTGTGGTACGGAAGATGGTGAGACAAAGAAAGTGCCGAGACGCGTGCAAATGTATATCGACGAAGATCCTGGAAATCGTTTACGTTAGAATTTAATCTTAAAGTTAAGATAAATAATCTGTGGAAGACACGATGTTTATGTTGAAATAATATCAGGTGATATTTATTAAACAGAATTACAGAACCAAATGTATTTAAAATATAAGCGAGCGATATGGTATAATTAACAAAGTGTGTAGGTAAAGAATTTATGGATTGTTGACAGTTGGCCAGTTACTCTCAGACTGACTGTACGTAGTGACCCATGGTCCCTTAAAAGATTTTCAACCCCACTCTCTATACAGTAGTGAGTATGCCCTGTGTAGGTGTCCTGTTCAAATGCCTGTGCAGGTGTCTGTATAAGATTATCCGTGTCTACGTGTGTAATATCGTTGTATTCCAACAGTTTATTAAAAAAATCTAAAACTATTTTAATACGAATTCCAGGTGTAACCTTGGCGTTCCTTTACTATTATTTCGGCCATTAAGATCCACGATTCTCAACAAATCTCATACGATATTCCCTGCAATATTCCTTGCGCGTGCTTTTATTTCTCCGACTGCTTTTCCAACACCGACAGTCGAAACGACACCGATCGACGCACACAGTGCACAGTTAATCGTACGTTGTTCGAGGGGGTGGTGTGAATTTGAATTCGTTTCTAAGATTTATCCGCCGGAGATAGCAACAAGGGTAAAGTGGTATGTGGAATTTTCGTGCGCGATCGTAGCCCCGCTACGAATGAAATTTTAGTTTTGGCGTACGTTTAATATAATATGAGATTGCGTGTCTCGCGCAAGAATGATTCGTACCAAGGACGGATCTCTCTCGTTGCTTTTATTTTTAATCAGAGCGGTTCAACTTCGAGCAGAACGACGAGAAGATACTTTTGACGTGTTCATAACTGGATCTGGACGTTAATTTTCCCCGTTATTGTGATTACGCGACTGAGAAATTTAACAGAAGTTAATTATAACGTTCTCTAAAAATACGCAAAGCGAAAGGGTAAACTAGTATCAGACTAAATATTTGAATATCAACAAGTATTAATATATCCCGGCAGCATATGCAGCGTAGAATAATATTTGATTGTAGAATTATTATTTGATATTTAGAACGCGCAATAACATCGTATAATTGAATATCATTCTGTATCGATTAATTCCAATGAATTAAAATTTTCCTTTGATAGCGTTCCAATTGTTATTCCACCGCGATCAATATTCATTTTATTTTCGTCCAACAAACGGTCATTGGCGACTGCGAGCAAACGATAGCCGTATTTCCCTTCAATTTTTCTCACTTCCAAGTTGATCATCTCGTATTACGAAGATATCGGGAAAACACATTGCGGTACGTTATTTCTTTTTTCGCAAGACCGATATGACGAAACAGATTGAAAATTACAAAAACATACGATACGTATTCGTACTAGAAGTCGCTGGAATGCGGCGCGTATAATCGAATGTGGGAAAAAAGAAGAAATTTACTATCTTCTGGTAAAAATTGTCCGTATGCTAATGATGTATGCAAATGTAGAATAGCTTGGAAGCGAACGAATCGACGAAGGAGGATGTAAGGATAAAAAAACCTTTCTCCTTTGCAAACGGTGAATACCGTCGATCGATTTGGCAGGCGCAAAAGATTTTCGATGGATAATCGAGAGACGAAATGAAATTTGAAAAAATTGAACGTTCGTTCACGAGGGCGGTCGATTAATTCGGAAATCGCGTAACCGTTTGCATATCTATCGAAGCGTCTCGTTCGGCTCACAATGCGAAAAGAAAGATGAAAGAGGTAGGCGTCGCGGTAGAGACACGAAGTGCCCGCAGTGCCTCTGGAAGAAGCCTTAACCGCATTTCCTGTCCCATTTTCGGTAGTGCCCCACATCGTCGAAAGCTACAAAAGCCGATTCCACGGAAATAAACCGCCAGAAGGCTGACTAAGCCGTCAGAAAGAAAGGAACGGAGTTAGGGGCGATGGCGGGGATGGCGGTGGCAGCAGCGGCGTCTGCGGTAGCTCGAACTTTTTAACTTTACCACCGCAAATCTGACCTCCTTCTTTTCTCTTTCCCTATCCCTCTTTTCACCGCCATGCCGCCGTGAAAATCTAGCAGATATCAATCCGGAGCAGAACAGATCGCATCACGATCCTTCAGATATGTTAACGTCGACAGAAGGTCGAAAAGAGGAGCGGAGGGTGAATGGAAGGGAAAAGTCATCGAACGAATGACCGGGGAGTGGATGTTGGAAGGAAATGGCTTTGTCACGGGACGTACAATAACGCGAGTTTCCAGGATCGTGGTCGATGCTGTGTCACCGAGATTTTTCCACGTTCATTCGCGCGATCGAAATTCAGCTTTTCATTAGGACGAATTATAGAAGAGATGTACGTATTTGTGGGTGAAAATTTTCGTCGATGGGCAAGATCCAAGTTTTTAATTAATATTTCCAGTAATGGAAAAATTGATTAAACCAAGATGAAAGCAAACGTTTCCCGATCATTTTTGAAGTTTCAGTTACTTGCGATAACACGAAACTCCTAACATCTGACGTGCTTTTTTCAAGTTTTAATTCAATAAAAAAATTACGAAATGGTCAGAAGCCGATAAATAATTGTGAAACATGTAAGTAGTTGAAGATTCGTTAAAAAGGCCACTAAAATGCTAGAAAGTAAGTTACCATCGAGACGAAAGCTAATAACGAAATTTCAAACGAGAGAAAATTTAATCTCGAGGAAAAATTTATTCGAAATTACCATTTGCACAAATCCTTTCATTACGATATTTCCAGCATTCGCATGAAGTCATCTTAACGCTCGATGCGACGCTAACGCGTTAATTGACTTTTATGCGACGCGTACGCCGCTCGCGGAGGGTTTAAAGATAATTTCCCATTATTTCTCCTTTAGCGGATGCGCGCCATCTCCATGCATGCAGAATATATATACGGGGGGGGGGGGGACGTGCATTAATGAACCGACGTAAATTCAACGGGCGCCAGGAATGCTGAAGCGAGAAGAGAGGCAAGAACTTCTCTTCCGCAGAGATGGTGGGGTCATCGTTAAAAGGAAAAGGCGAAGGAGACGAAGAAAAAGGGAGGCGGCAGAAGGGGCGGATGAAAAAGAGGAAAAGTGGAAGCTGTCCTGTGGAATTCCATGCCGCGTGATTACCGTCGAATTAACGAGCGTCTCCGAGATTTATCTCGCAATTTGGATCGAATAGGGTCACGGCTCGTTGACTGCTTATCGTTCAATCGAACTTTTATGTCATCGATGTGCTCGGTCAGCTAGTCGAGCCAATCAGAAATACAGTGCTGTGCAAAATCTTACAGAATTTTACGGATTCTTCGAAAATCGCATGTTTTGTTACTTTCCAGTGAATCGAACAACACGCTGTAATATACGGTCTCGGTACGTTCGATTCTTCTTACGAAATATTTCCTGAGAAGCATATCGATCGATCGGAATAATTTTTAGATAAATTCCTTTGTTCGTCGCTTTATGGGTAAGCTGGAATATACTCCATAATATCGAGGCAAAGAAAATATCGATAGCCAAGACGTAACAGATAGTATTTTTTTCTTTTTTTTTTTTCTTTTTACTGATCTAACTACAACAAAATTGATGTCTGAGACTTTTGCGTTATACTGTACGCTGTACATGTTCGAAGGCAGGAGATGTACGATTCGGTCGGTCTGGCTCTCGATTCGATATACTATTGAAGGAATTGGATTGGGGAATTGCAAGGTCGGTATACGCGAGTCTGCGTGTATTTCAAAAGTGATCCCTTGTGCGATAGAAGGTGGAATTTGAGGCTTATTTGAAATCTGATGCGAAGGATCGATGCGAATCGAGCGTTGCGTGTATAGCGTGTAGTCTTTCGAACTTGATGGTAAAGTTCTAGCGGTATCTCACACGCTGAGCAATTCCAATAACGTTACGAACCTAGAAACGCCTGAATTGAGCTGTTTATACATTAGATGTTACCCGCTGGTTTTGCTTGATTTGTCGATTGAGTTTATAGACCGGGTAATTAGCACGTTTGAAATGGAAATAGAACACGTGGAGCGGCAGCAAGGACCGACGAATGGGATGAAAAATTAAGCCAGATGGAGATAGTCGAACTGTGAATTTTTTCACCGTTCCACAGCAGAAATTTATCGAGATACTGTAAGATGCCTGTTGCTGGAACAATTGAATTTTCCCTTTCTATTTCTCGACTTTTGCCTAACGCGAATCGAGACAGAACTCGAAGCCTATTTCAAACATTGTCGTAAGAATTCGGCAATAGCTTTGATATCGATCCCGGAATTCAGTCGTTCGAAATTAAGTCCGCAAAAGAATTGGAAATTCCAAAAAGAATATATATCGAAAGTCTATCCGAATGTTCAAGTGGAATAGCCATCTTAATAATTTAATATCTCTTTAACATTCCGTTTGAGACAACTTTAATTTTACGGCAAAGCGTTGGAGAATTTCTGAAATCTAGGATGGAAAGAAATAAAAGTTGTACCTTATAATTTGAAACGCGGCTACGTATACCCGATATTTCGCTGACTCGTCGGTTCTCAATCAGAAAGCCGCGGTCCGTAAGAGAGGGACGGTGGAAGGAGTAGTATAAGAACGCTTTAAATTGCATCAAACTCGAGGAATTATGTAACGTTAAAACGATAATTGAAATTGGATACGATGGCAAGGGAAAAGGGGTGAGCGAAGGTTCGGTTAATAAAGCCAATTATGGGATGATTCGAAAGAGGTGGAAAGGAGATTCCTCGCGGCGGATATAGCGGAGCCAGGAATTTTCCGGTTTTCCTCTGTTCACCAGGAGAAAAGGATGAAATTGCTGCTAAAAATTCTGTTTCACCGGCTGATATTCTTTCCACCGCTTTAAACATTCATTTTCAAACGGTATTCGATGGTAAACAGCGATGTATGAAATTTCGGCCAACATCGGCAAGCGGTGAAGCAAAAACCAGAGAAAAATGAAAATGAAAGAAATGTGTGTTCTACGCGACGAACGCGTATCGATTTGATCGCATGATCGAAGATCGATCGTGAATTTCGTTCGTAATATCCAATCTCGGACACGGGCTAATAGCGTTTACTTTCGGTCGAAATATTCCTACGGAAAGAAATTTAGTTTTACTTCCATGGAATCTGGAAAAGCGTAAAAAGGAAAAAGATTTCGAACGTTCCGAGAACATCGTGTTTGACTTGCCGTGTTTTCGGCAAACTTCTATCGGAACAAATCGATCGTTTCACGAGAGACTCGTTCCATCGATCTTCGTGTATGAAACGCGAATCATCGACGATTTATTTACGCTCGGATATCGGTGTTATACGTAATTATGGCCGTTAATTAATCGAGTAAACTGGACAAAGCTGTATGACCGTGTGCAAATGAAACGAGACTATTTATACACGATTGAATTTATAATTAAATTTTTCTTGCGGCAAAGCGCGCGTATTAATGGTCATCGCGATTATCCATCTCGCTATCCTGTAAACAACGAAACTGGTCGAACCAGAGCCGATTCCGACCATTTCTGTTTCATTATAACACCGTGTATCGAATCGCTTTCGGGACGATCCGATCTGTTCAGCTTTGTTATCTTGTACGAGGATAAAGATTTCGTTGGACAGAGACGAACGAAGAGAGGGAAACAAGTCCCTCGGGGCGATATGTCGTTCTTCCGGCTATCGCGTTCAACTTTCTCTAGCAACTTTCCAGGGGAGGAGTAAGATGGTGGAGAACGAGAGGATACAGGTGGGGCGAGCTAAGACGAATTATTGGAATGCCGCAAATATTTCTTCCGGGATTTCTTTCGCCTTCGGGGTCGGAACGTTTATCGTCGAAGAACGTTAATACGTTGTTGCGCAAGCGTCCACCGAGAACGTTGGAGTATTCGGTGTTTGGTCAACGGGCCAGAACGATCGGCCGTTTTGAAACGGTGTTGAACGAATATAATGCACGTTTCGGAATATGGTCGTATAGCGTGAAATTGAATCGACGCGCCAGGTGGCTTTTACTTCGGAGATAATTCTAACGTCTCTGTTCTTTTTTTTTTAGATTGATGTATCGAACGAGCGTCACGCTGCATAGATAGCTTCGATTCGTGAAATCTTAAAGAAAATACGTTGAAGCGGTTACCACTTCTAAGAAAACTCTACATCTGGTCTTTTTAGTTTCCTCAAGCACCGAAGCCATCGATAGCGTGTAGACAAAAGACTGCGACCAACACAGACCATAAACAATAGACAGGCGACGTTGGCTTCGGGATTTTCAGTTATTGGGTAACACAGCTAGCGTGCGGCTCTGGACCAGCTTATAATT
The DNA here is from genome assembly GCF_051014615.1 of Bombus vancouverensis nearcticus. NCBI lineage: Eukaryota > Metazoa > Arthropoda > Insecta > Hymenoptera > Apidae > Bombus > Bombus vancouverensis. The sequence continues at coordinate 17,355,751 of NC_134917.1, read as the reverse complement.
ACACTTCTATTTAAATATATTTTCTGCCTTACAATTTATCCACGAGTTTTCTCTGTTTACGCATCGAATAACCTCAACAAAATATATAGCAACAAAATAAGAATACGAACAATGATTCACTGCGTGCTAAATATTCCGTCAAACTCTCATCTTTTCTTCTTCGAAAACTCGAACTAGGTTCGCATTTGGCGATTTGATAAAGTTTTCGTTGACGACGTTCGTGAGCTGAACGTGCGATTTAACAAAGATAAAAGTTAGATAAACAGCTAATAAAATGTTTCATATTTCCGTCTTTCGATTACCAAATATCCTACATACAACGAACTGCTTTCTGATTATTTGACGTTAATATCCGAGTATCCTGATTATTTGCATCTTCGAATTAAGCTTTTAATATAAAAGGATGGAAGTTAATTCTTAGTTAATTCCTACATTCGCGGAGAAACGTTTCAGAATAGAATCCCCTTTACGATAATTGTTAGCTCGGAACGGCGGGCAGCATTGAAAATTATTTCACGTTTTATCCGATCGTTGCAACGGCTGAATTATCATCCTCGAAATACGATTATGGTTCCAGAGCGACGATGTTACGCGAATTTTTATGAGATTTCCACGATATACCGAGGATACCAGTGTTTCGAATCAAACTACATTTTAAACGCTGATCTACATTCGCTGCTGCACCACGTTCATCCTCCTGTATGTGTTTGTTTGTCTCATGATTAGAGTCGATGATGCATCGACGGGCAAATTTTTCGCGAAAAGCTTGTTACGCGTTCGCGATCGACTGGCTGTAGCTTGAAAATTATGTGACACTGATTATTCTCTTCGAAATGACTCTCATTTGTAACGTGGGAAATGTAGATTGCAAAATGATAGGAAAATCGGTACTGTACTTGAAAAATTGAGATAGATAGACGAATAGACGGATAAACCTGTCGCGGGTACCGTAAAACGTTGTGGAAATTCAATCAAATATAAATTAAACATATAAATTACTAAGCCGTGTTTTTTCTTTTCAAATTTGTAGAGAAATCTCTGAGAAATTTAACGTTTTATTTAATAATATACGCACGGAGTTCAGTTAGAGACAAGACAAGAAGCGAACGAATCCTCAAATAGTAATCAAATCGTCTCGTAAAATTAGTCTCGATCTTCTCTGTTAATCGCTATCCTAATTATTTGAGAAGCTTTAAAGCTGCCGTACGAGAATATTGGAACGCATCAGCGTTTCACAGAGAGTTCTCTTTGACAAGTGGCGTTTCATCGGCGAGACGATGTAGTTTCTGGGGCGTAAGAAGCGGCAATTTGTCGACGAAGTTTCCGGTTGATCTGATGGTACGGCTGCTAATTAAGCAGCTGCGGGTGAGTGAATTAAAACAGGGTTCTCTTAGCAACCAACGACACCCGTTATCGTCTGGTAATTAATAAGACGGTCTTCTCGTAATTATGTTTTTGTTTTCTCCGCCCGTTTCCATCTTTCTATCACTTTCCATTTTTTTCTCTCTCTCTCTCTCCCCTTTTAAGTCGACAAATTAACGCACGACCGCGCCGTTCGTAAACTAGGAATATCGGTTGGCACGGATCCCAGGTTTCTCTCGTTTCTCCTGTCTTGGAGAAACGTAGGCACAGAAGGGTGCACTCAACCGATGAACTTGCTGCACCGCGACCAATGATATTTCTTTCAGAAATTCTTTCAGCAATTCAATCGGTTCGAGTAGTTACGCGTGTCTCGCGGTCGATCGCAGTCCAGGGATTATCCGAGTTGTCTACGAAGGAAATCGTTTAACGCGGTTTCCTCGAGCTTTTGAATAAATTTGCATTCGGGCTAGTTCTTAAATCGTACAGGATCAAAACATAGAATGCCTGGAATTGCAAATTTTTATCATTTTTCGAATTCACAAAACCTGCGCAAAAGACGAAGACGAATTAATCAGTTTCGTTACTCTGGTAATTTTAGCGTAAATTGTACGGCGGCTGGAACGTTCACGGTACTCTTAAAACAAGTAACAAGCTCGTCGTACGGTACCTAGTCCACCACCGGACTTGCACAAACTGGATCTACCTTATCCCCGTCACTCACCCCTGTAGTGGTGGTAAGTTTTAATGAAACGCGGCGTGGTTTACAGGCAGCATCGAGGCACGATGACGGCGTGACACGAGGCACGCGTGAAACTTCCGCCCGTTATCGCGAGACGGACATGCCAGCCTGCGAGTACACGCTTAACTTTAAATAAGAAAGTCTGACTGCAAGAGGCGCGGCGTGCTGTCCGATACAGTTTCCGCCCAACAGCGGAAGTATGTCGCCGAACGTGCATCGAGAAATATTATCGCGTCCAAGTTAACGTTTCTCTCTAGCTTTCTACTTTATCTTTTCGTTCGACGTTCGATATTTTCCTTAGTCTTTTTCTCCACAGACCAGGAGAATTCGTAGTCTGTTTGAACAAGTTTATTCTGTCGCAAGTTTGCGAGAAAATTGCAGCAGTCTGGCATTAGATGTATTTAGCGATCGATGTCTATCGAAATGTCGTCCTGGATCTTTGCTTTCTGGGAATGTTTTATTTTATACGTATAATTCGTCGTTACTCGATCTATAATTTAAAGCAATATCGTTGTCAGAATCGATATCAGAAGCGATATAAAGAATGGAACTAACCTATGATTAATTACACGTTACGAAGCCATAAACGATCGTTCGACATCTTCGTGGAATTCGTAAAGCTGGCTAAACGCGTCTAAAGCGAGATTTACGCGTGTCAAAGCGATTGAAACGGTGAAACGACCACGATCGTTCGAAGGGGTGGATTACTCTACCGGTCGGCGCGCGAATATTTCAACGTAATTTCGGCGCGGAGAGGTCGGCGCGAGAAATATAGTGGCGGGGAGGCGTCATATTTTCCATGAGATATGTGAATTATCCGCGGGATATTGAATCGACCGAACATCTAGAAAAGACCCGTATCTCATTTTGCTCGATGGCAGGTTTGGCGAGTTTAAATTTGCCGCCGTTAGAAGAGCAAACGTGTTTTTCTTCTGGGAAATTATATGGAGAAGGATAGGCAGTCGGGCCTCGTTGTTTGGCGGTGGCGGTGAATTATATTCGCGGCTGTTTCTTAGTCGCTGATGGAAGAGAAAATTAATAAGCGTAAGACGGTGGCGCGAAAATTGCCATGCGTCTTAGGCGCTGCCTGGTCGCGACGACGACGCTTTAATGAACAGCTGTAGGGTGCACGAGCGAGTAAAAACTCGTTGCACCGATGAGAGGCGTCGAGATGAGAGGGCGCAGGATGTGTAGACAATGGCGTGCTTTTGAGGAATTTCGGTGTAACCGAAGTCTTTGGTTTTGGCGGAAAGACTTCAAAGAGTACCGTGAAACCCATTAATTTTAGGTGTTCGTAATTGCGGATGAGCTCGAGATTTGTTTGATTTCGAAACTGGCAATCTAGCACGCGAGTATGGACTTTTTGTTTTCTTCAAGATCTCGTTTAATTTGAAATTTCTCTTCGTTTGAGTGAAAGAATATCAAAGAAATATTAAAGAGCGATAGGGTAAGTTAGGTGTTCGTGATTTCAAATTTGTTTAATTCAGCGAGCAATTTTCACAGAGTTAATTGTTTCCTTTTCGATTTATGGTAATGCCACGCTATAGAGAAACGTATACGCTATATGCACGTATACGTTAATTATGTCGTTTGAAACATTTCCTGTAAGCGTTATTATAATATATCAATATTTGTCAGGTACCTATAGATTATTTCACATTTGACGTATTAAATACAGTAATATAATGTTTTGTTATCAATTCAGCAGCTTATGACGCGGGATTATTCGATCGTATAATCACACAGTAATAAACTGAAGCTGAAAAATTGATGTATCTACTCGCGCAGCAGCTAATCGGATGGTTCAATTTCAGTATTGTTGCGCTGTGCATTTGTCATTTCGACTGATTGAGAGTGGCGTTTCATATTCGACACGCGAGACACACGGCATAAATATATACAAATGTTTCTAAATATTCTCAATTTCTCGCGTAATAAATCGCTTATTATACGTCGATTTCGTTTATCGTATCGTCTATTCCTAAAACTTCAAATTTTACCGATACAATCGACATACGAATGCAAGAAAAAGGACTAGACGCTAGGAAAAGAAAGAAATTAGAAACGATAGAAAATGGGAAACGGAAGCTATCTCATTGGATTCGCTGTAAAAAGAAAATTATAGCCTTATTAATCGCTCCATTGCCAGCTGGCCGATGACGAAAGTTTCCTCGAAATCAAGGGCTTTCCAACCTCTGTTCCGATAGCTTAACCGGAAATTGATCGTCGTAAAACAGCATTAACCGTGATACCATCCTTTTCTCCCCTAGTCGTGATACCATTCTTTAGACGAATGGCGAGGATTAACCCGATCGCTATTAGCGTGTATCGTTCTTACTTCTTTCTTTCGGCCGTACCACTCGCCGAACACGCTCGAAGAAACGGCGACAACGAAAGAAATCTAGCGTTTCAGGCTACCGCTATTATTCAAGCTCCTCGGACGAACAGTCGTTGTCATTAGTTTCTTGTCGACGTTTCGCGATCATCGTTGATCCAGCCGGAGCATAGCGCGCGAAACGCGAGAAAAACCGTGGGCAAAAAGGGCCGCGCGACCGTTTCTCGCATTTCTACAGCGGCGTTTTTGCTCGCTCGTTCCGTTGTCACATCGACGTCTCGTCACGCCTTTTTTAGCCTTCCGTTCCCATATCGAACGTTCACAGCCGATGAACAATAATCGCGTCTTCTTGATCATCGTGTAGCTTCTTTCTTCGAGCACCCTCCGCGACCAGACGCAACTACGACCCGACCGTGTGACGCGTTTGAGAAGTAGGAAACCCAAGGGGCAATCTGTGAAAAATGCAACCTACCGATGCCAGCCACTCCAAGTTCTAACGCTGTAATCTATTTTCCGAAAGGTTCTAGATCGCAGAGTTATTATTTTGCCGCTATCTGCTTCCGGAGAACAGCGTGCTTTGCCGGACGTTTCAATTTTCGGAACGATCGAACGAAGGAAATGAGAAACGACTAGGGATACGCGGCGAGAAGGCCGACCTTCGGAAGAAACTTATTTCGAAGGGAAAATACAATTTGAATGCAGAGCGAAATGACGCGACCAAACTCTATACCGCGAGATACCACCGACTCCTAACTCTCCGTCTTTCTTCGCGACTATTTTGTCTACACGTTCTGCTTCGTTCTTCGCTTCGTCTTCCGTCAACCATCTCGCTGGCCCCCTCCTCCTACGTTGCAACCTTTTCGCTATAACACGACACATGCATACGAAATGTAAAACGACTTCCGTCACTGCTAAAATATCGCGTCGTGTACGTATGTATCCTCGAAGGATGGCCGAGGAAAGGGTGGTTGGAGAAAGAAAGAAGGAAGGAAGGAAGGAAAGAAGGAAGGAAGGAAGGAAGGAAGTAGATTTAGAGCGTCGGTGATTGCTACGGGTCGTCGAGTCCTGGACGCATCCACGGCTTTCGGGCAATCGCGCGGATCGCGAAACGATGAATTTATAAGCCTGTGACTTCTGGCTGAAGAGAAGTCTGGCAGAAAACGTAGGAAACGGAAACGTGTAGGAGTTACTTTGTTGGTGAGGGTAACGCGGTAATAACCAAAGATCGCCGATCCCCGCTTTGATCCTCGAATCTCGTTTCGTTCCGATGGTATACGATATTTCAGGATTTAAATCCCGATACTCCTTATTTCCCCCTTTTTCGATTTTATCTCTCACACCAGCCGAAAGAAAAAGATACAATAATGAATAGCAATCTCGTTCCGATTGGATGTTACAATCGCTATTTATATTACATCTGTTCAATAGGAGTGCTTTGTCGACGAGAAAAAAGGAATATCGATAAATGTTAAATCGTGCAGAGGAAATGTAACACGACGATGTCAACGCGCAGGCAGCAGCTGTGTAAAATTATTAGCCTGCAGTTCTTTGCATCGTTGATCCGCTTACATGTATCGACGTAACGTAATGTAATATGATCTCGACATAAGAAAATCGGATTCCGTTTGAACAGTTTAAAGGCGTCTGTTTCGTTGCAAGAGGTTAATACGCGATTTCTGTTCACGTGGAAGAATCGAATCGAGAATCCAGCCTTTTTCCCGACCAGTTTTTCGTTTTATTAACACCGCTATTGTACACAGTTGTCGATATTATTCGCGACGCCGGACGGACCATTGTTTATTCGTACGTGCGACTGGGCATCACAGGACGGAACTAGGCTCGTGTCAGGAAGCGGAAACCAGAGGCATGGGAAGTTCGCCGCCCTACCCTCCGGACAGTCTGACGGGAACGAAAATGAACGAGCGTGTCGCAAGATCAATTTACAGCGGAATGAACGTGGTGAAAATGTGAAGAAAAACAGCGGCTGAATGAATTTTTACGAACCTGCCGGTTCGTACGTTCAATTACGAATTAGTCGGGGAGCTCTTTTTGCTCGAGCTACAACGTTGGCACGTTTCGACGCTCGGTTCTCGAATCTTTTGTGTCACATAGTTTACACCGAACTAAATTTCCCTTGAACATACACGGCCTTTTAGCTTTTGAAACAGCGCGTAGTCATGTCCGTATGACCCTATAAAGTGAAATATTCACGGTTGTACGTGAATTTTCACTTCCGCGTTCCACCATTCTTATTTTTCTATTTTATTGCCAGTTAATTGAAATTCAGTTATTTCGTATCGTGCTTTTGAATTTCATTCATTATTATGCTCGTGATTGTAGATAGGCATCAAATTTTCATCAGATATTTAATTATATTTCAAAATACACGTTAGAAATTAAAACGCGAATCAATTTTCCTCCGCTTTGTAAACTTCCTCCTTCTTCTTTTCCTCGAAATACGCGTTATCGATGATATTAATTAAATCTCGTCCGACAAAAAGTCTCAGACACTTATTCGATACGTTGGTTCCGTAGTCGATCGACGGACCATAAATCAAGCAATTCAAACAAGTCAGGCTGTTCACCCTGAAAACAGGATTTGCTCGTGATTGGTCGCATCGTGAGATGCAGCCAAGGGACTAGAGAAAAGAGAGGGAAGAACAGCGAAAAGCTCGCTGAGATTACTGTCAAACGTGTCGACCGGTTTAGACGTGGAGAAATTGTCCTGCGAACAGTCTGACGTTTCATTTTCCGAACTGGCATACCACTCATGCCATCGCTATTTGTATTCCGCGGTTTCGCCATGTGTCTTACCGCGGTTGTTTAATTCTCTCATTTACGATACGCCGAAGTATCAGCTTCGACTAAGCAAATTTTCAGCAAACATTTTAATGAACGTCCAGTCAACGATAGATCTGTAATTGAACGAAAGAAAGGAAAAAGAGAATAACTTGAGCTTGAGTCAACGATTTAACTTATTAAGGACTCACTAATTTATCTATGTACGAGAGATAATTTGCATTAAATTAGTTAAATTAGTCATAAAGGTAATGAATTTGAAAAGACGACGAAGGAATAGACATTGGCAAGGATTTATGCGTATTACGATTCCTTTCGTGAACTTTTAAAGCAACGCTTCTGTTGACCGCTGACGAACGAAACTGACATTAGCTTCCGTGGCGAACGACTATCTATCAAGCAAGAAGCTTATTTACGACAGCCACTGTGTCGTTTTTCTTTCGTTCGCAACGATTCATTTTTGTCAAACCGAGTGCTTTCCATTTCCGGAGCTTGCGCCGCCAGTAGTCATTCGAAACCTATCAATGAGTCAACCCTTTCAGACCACCAATCCACGTGAAAAAGATGTCTCGATAAAAACATGAAATACCAATAATCATTTTTGGTCTCCCACCATGTTTTCGCCTACTTGAAATATTAATAATTACCTGTTAATAATTACCTGTTTTTTTTTAAACTAAGACCTTTAAACGGAAGAGCAGGAAACCCGTTACAGAAAAAGAAGAAACTGGCAAAGATGAAATTCCACTTCTATAGCTACGTTACCACAAAGCAATTAGAAATTAAAATAACAAAATTAAAAGCTAATTGCATCTGTAAATTTCCCTCCTTCAGATACAATATAATTCAATATAAATTCGACTAATATTAGCTTTCCAGTGCATCGGGAGTGTTAGCTGGCAGAACTAAACAGATGGATTCATCAAATACATCAAATACGAGTCAAACGTACACCTCGATCGATCGTTCGTTATTTTTAATATCCAAGGCAAATATGTAACAATAATCAACGTATTACGGGTTTTATTCGCCGAATGATAAAAGGGTTTGGAACGCGACTGTTGCAACATTATTCTTCGGTCCCCATCGAAATTCCAAATTCCCCGGGTTCGATCTGCCGCGTGTCGCACCGCGGTTTAATAGACAGCCGGATAAAGAGAAAGAGAATGAACGAGATAGGCGAAACAGACGAAGAGAGGGAATATCGAATCGCAACGCTGATCAAATTTTCCGCACCCAGATGAGCCATTTGATCAGGGAAAGCAACGTGGAGGCGACTCGCGGTAGACCACCGCGAACACAATCCGTCGCGTACAATGCGACGCGATGAGGTGGCTCTCCCGTTGGTCTGTTGGCATTATTAGCGAGCCGATATCGGCGAATGAAAATCTCCACGAGTTGCCATCCTCTCTGTGTTCGCTTCCAACCGAACAGCAGGGAAAACGAGACGTAGTAAATCGGGAAGGCGTGGAGAGTGTATCAACCATGTTTGAAAGAAAATGGATGTTTCGGTATTTCCTATCGTACGTATACAGACTTTGATTAGTTGAGCTGGATTGTTATTACACTCTCGTTTGGGTATTGGAAATTCAGATGAATATTGTTACTACGATTGAACCGATGCACGTACAAATTTATATTTTTGTGATCGGAATTGGAGAAGTGGATTTAGAAATTTCTTTCGTACTTTGAATACTGTAACGAGTAGTTTGCTGTGGAGTATTTGTACACTTTGTGCATTTTTCTACTTATTCTATACTTAATTTTCCTATCGACAGCGACACAATTATTATTGCGGTAATCGAGGTATAGATTTTCTTCCACGAATATTCGTTTCCGACTATGTGTATTCGCTTCGTAAGAGAAATAATGCGAGGAATTTAAAGGAGCGTGTAGAAAATAACGGTTACGTAAAATACCGCAATTTTATCAAAGTTGCCGATTTCGTGAAAGACAAATTTAATTACACTGAAATGAGGAACATTGTACCTAGTATAGAAAATGAACTTTATAAAACGGGAAATTACTTCTTTTCGCGATATAAAAGGCTGATTGAACGACGTACCAATACATCTAACGTACAATAACATCGTCCAGTAAAGGGGAAATTATTTCACTCGAAGGGAACAAGACGCTTAATGAACAACGTTACATAATCGACGAATAAGTTACCATCAAAGTGTCATCAGCAGGAAGGTTACGTGGTGCAGGGCTCGAGAAAGTTTCACGAAGGAACGAAGTCACCGACTTTATTTTACGTAAATCCATCGGTCGAGCAACTTGTTTCGTTTCTCTGAAGTCTGTCAACGTGATACTCTTTCTTCGACGACGATAAACTTCCACGAGGAATGTCTCTTCTCGTAGAGTACGCGCCTCCTATTCCAACTAAACCCCTCTGTAATTTGAAGTTTCGAGAATTTCAACGACAACCGACTTCAAAGAGCGTTTACTACCAAGGGATTTGTAAACTGATCGAATCGTGGTACTCGCTGGTATACGCAGGAAAAATAATTGCCTCGTTCCTCGTGGATGAATCAATTTCTAAAGAAATAAGGGGGAGATTCGTTTATTGAAAATTTGGAAAATTTGATTTCTTTCTATCTCGTTAGAGAGAAACAAGTTTCCTATAGCAAACGTGTGTTGAATATTAGAAAGTGTTATAGTAAAACTGTTAGAACTTTAATATTTCACGTCATAAATCATCCGAATATTCGCTTAACTTTTTTATGACTTTCAACTAGGAAAGTGTATCGTTAAGGCTGCAGAAAATACAAGTTTAGCATCCAAAGAAGCTTCTATAAATGTTAGGATAGCCCAACGTTGATTTGTAGATACGACGTCGATTTGTATATAACCTGGTGAAATAAATCGAGACAGAGGGTAAGAACGTGAAGACAGTGTTCTATGAGTTCTTTAATTCTACAATCGATGGTTTTTACACAGGTCAAAAATAACGCGATTTTTCACCAACGGACTTAATTATTCCAGTCAGGGTACCAGGGTTTCGTAATAAATTTTATTTCAAATTTCTCTCTGACTAAAATATGCCGACGAAAATTTCCAACTATTTTACAACGTGCCAAGCATCGAAATCCTAAATTACGACACATAACAATACCAGAACCACCCTCTGCAAAGTATAATGAAAAAACTAATCCAATAATCACGGAATCCGTACTCCATCGGCCGAACCTGCGAATTCAAGCCATCAAACCACCCTTCAACAAGAACATCATGACCAGGATCACGTAATTGGACCACCTTGCCGCGTATCCGATTACCAGACTAATTTACGACCGGGTATTTTTCATTGCGACAACTCCGACTAGCCAGCAATCCGGGTGACCGTCGTGGTAATAGAGCATCCTCTCGTGCACACCTATCCGGTTGAAATCAATGGGGTGTCTAACGACTGTCTGGGGGCCACTAACTGTAGCACGGCGACAGCCTCTTTCGGCGAGAAGAGAGGAAGCTGCAGTGAGACGGTTCCCTAATCAACGTTAGCTGGTCCATGCCAATTCCGTGACGTATTTCAGAAAATAACGAATGTACTGGCATAATGCGACGAAAACGCTGCAGCCGATAATTCGTTACGCTGCCGATGACATTTATAGGAACAATAATTGGTATATTTATGGCGAGCAGCGCGCCTCTGCCACGGATAAATATTAAACGCTGTCATAATTTACATATCGTCCGCTGGCAATCGACGGCCTATTGTTCGCGGTAAAAATCGCGAAATTATTCGGTGAAACGCGCCCTCGTCTGGCTTCTGGCTTTATTGTCTCCCTCCCTTCGCGAACGCGACATGTGATTTCACCTGGTTTCTTCTCTACTTCGGGCAGAGCTTCCATAGAAATCGTCTATACGTTGTTATTCCTTAAAGTTAGAATCGTAGACGTTCGCTGGGCTAATGATTCGAACAAGTTTAGAGACGAATATTAGAAACGAGACTTTAGCTTATCGTAAAGCAAAGTGCTTGTTTACGTTATAACGCGTCTATGGCTTTATCGTGCCCATTAGAAATTAAGTAGCAGAAATTAAGAAAAGCCAAAGATGGATCGCTATGAATTCCATTGTTCGCAGGTTTGGTATTTCGCCTGTCATCTTTCAAAAATGTTTAGATAATCGATAAAAAACGAATTATTTCCGACTGCGGAGTCTGCTATTATTGACAGTCTACCAGAACCGTGCAGACAAGCATGAAAGTCTCTAAAACTGTACGATGTCGTGGTGTATCTCGCGCGGTATCGATTGATCGCGCAGTCTCTGGTTCGGCTGTCACGTCTGTTGGCTGTAATTTCGCAAATGGTCAAATACAGGTCGCGAACTCGTGACATAAGTGTTTAGGGGAACGACGTCGTGCGTTTGACACCTCGTACATGCTCATCTCCGTTTCACGATCATCCTAGCAAGCGGAGGTTAACGGAACAAGCATCCGAACAGCGTGTACGGACTACTTGAATGCGCGCGTTAAGCAATCAGCCCGCAGATTATTAAGCAGTAACTCGGGTTATTTAGGCAATCTCGGAGATGCCTCGCCCGGCTGCGGTATTATTTCGATGCTGAATACACGCTCATCCGGAAATATATTCGATGCCGTGCATATTACGGAATTAAGTTACTTTTAGATATAATAGCATAGTATATACGATGCATTCGTGCAAAAGTGAAGTTGGAATGAATGGTACGTGAAAGAATGGTAGGTAGGTACGAACGTGTGAGAATATGCAAAACGTATAAGTAATTCCTAACGTTAAAGGGACAAAGTACAACAAGATATACAGTCGATAGAAAGTATAAAAGGATAGAAGGACGTAATAGTAAACGTTTGTAACTAGCGAGGAAATTCTTTCAATTCATCTTTGAGTTTCAATGCAGAGAGATTAAGATCGTTTCGTTTCAATCGTTGTCGTCTCAGTTGCAAGCAGAAATTCGTTAAAAAATTATCACGACGACGCTTTCATATAAACGTTGACATTTAAAACGCAATGAAATCCTTGATATCCCGATGAAGCTTGATCAAGGCCGATCCTCGTGCTTCGTTATGGCGACAATCAACCCTTTCGTTCTCCGAAAAACGAACGGCAATCGCAGGATGTTTGTCAGACGCTTGAAAACGGAGCGTTCCTCTCAACGAGGCTAGCCGTGATAGAACAGAGACAGAGAGAGACAGAAAGAGACAGAGAGAGAGACAGAGAAAGAGCCGGAAGAATCGAGATTACAAATTAATCCGATTATTCCCGATAAAACGAAACCAAACAGCGAAATCTCATTCGAGGTATCGTCCGGATTTTTTCCCACGGAACAATTCCACGGTCCTTGTTCTCCAATTATGCCTGTGTTCCTCCGGCAACGAGCCCGTTTCTTATTAAACTCCTGTCGATGAACCCCTCTTCAACCGTTCCCATCAACCTCTGTCTCCCTGTCCGCTTCCTGGCTATTTACCCTTCGGCAATATCGGGCCGTAGTTATACCACTCTCTGTTTAACTAAATGTTACGGAGCCACTCGATGAATCGTCCGTTGCTGCGTGTATTATCCAAGTGAGTAACCTAGATCATGGACTATTGAGCTCGTAACGTCAAGTACGCCAAAGGGTTCGGGGGCATCGTAAGCAACGTCCGAGCCGGTAGCTCGGATCGATATCGAGAAACACGGAACGGAAAGGGGGTGAACGAGAGGGAGGCAAAGGGACGGGGTAACCTCAAACTACCCGAGGCTAGTGGCACTCTGGTCACCAGCACGGAAAACGGTCCAATTACAGATGACGCCTTTGACCGGGGCCGCGTGTTTAACTACGCGCCGCAGGAAAGGGGAACAGCCTCGCCAAGGATCACCGTTAATGGATCGACCAGCAACGGGAAGATTGCCGTGCAGCTTCCTTACGCCGTGTGTACGCACGTGTAACCCGCGTGGCAAACTCGCGCAGGAATTTCACCTGGTGTTACGGTAGTAGCGCGTGTGCCGGCCATGTAACTCGGTTCTAGACTGCCGATACGTGACTTGGGTTTTGATCATCAAAGTGGATAATGGATATATGTAGAGGCTGCAAAAAGTGTTGCCACAATATGGTCTTTCTTATACCATTTACTTATTAATTAGTCTGATTCAAGAGACGTTGTAAATATACTGCGAAAGATTATGTGAAATTTATCTAAAAGAGCATTTCCATCAAGATCATCGAATCTGTGTTAATTAATCGCGTTTTTATTAGTTCCAGCAAACAGCATAAACTTTAACAATTTCGAACTCTTTATTTTAAACGGCTTGCGTAGAATGTATGTGGAAAGTAATTGAAAATTTGCAGAGCATTCGCTAAACCCGAGTTCCCGCGATTCAGAACTTTTGAATTATTATAATTAGTTCAACATTGTTGTAATTTAATTTGCATGCGAGGGATAATTGCTTTGTCTCCTTAGGGATAAAGATAAGTAGACATCGTGTTTTTGTTGAAGTTACGTTGGCGTAAGTAGATGCTCTATCCACAATGAGGATTTGCATAGTGTGTTACGTTCCTGAGGAACACTGAAACGTTTTTAGTTGTTAGGAATTGCATAGAACAGGTGCTGCGCTGTTATTTTGTTCAGAGCTCGAAAATGTAAAATAGTGGATTAACTTGTTACAAAGTTTCGTAAAAAGTTATTAGCAACAAGGAACGAACGCGTGCGCAACGTATCGCGTCTCTGCATATTATCGATAGCTAAAGGTTGTTTTGCTAAAATAGGCTAAATTAGATATCATTATGAATTTGTAATTAAGTTCCATTACAGAATTAAATTATACGGTATACAGCATATCGCATGGTTTCTGTACTTTTTCTGTCTTCTCTTTTTTCGAAATGTCACATTTTGTATATTCCGCTGGAATTATATTATCGCGAGATTACAGGTCACTAGCGCAAGATAGTAAAAATAACATTTACGTTTGTTTTTATAAAACGATTGTTTTGAAATAACGAAATACACCTGAAAAAATAATCTCTGTGTCACGGCAAGGAGATGCTTATTTAAACAAAAATGCCCCGTTCGCGAGAAGCCAGGCATCGTTGTTTTGTCTGCGCCACAAAGAGAAAAGTATATTTTTCGCACTAGCAAACATATTTGGCATCTCTCCGCTCTCCATCTCGCCAAATGAAATTATACGCAACCAGTTTAAATACGTAACGTCGCGTTAAAAGGCCACGTCTACGCGTTATATAGTTACGTCACGGCTGAGAAAGACACGCACAAAACGTTTGTGTCGTGGCTGCATAGCTGGGCCTGCGTTCTCTGCAATTCAGCCACTCTTGTCGCGGTTGACCTAAAAATTTCAATTTCCATTCGTTCGAACGATTGTCATTCTATACGCATTGATGCATCGTTAATTAAGCTCCATACGCCATAGGTATCGTTTTAAATATTTGACGGGAAAAGAAGAAAACGCAGAATCGTTGTTCTTAAATCGGCCGAATTGGCCAATTATTTCCAGAACTATGAATCGAGTTGAAAATATCAAGAAAGTTGTCGAACGATTTGAATCAGAGGACGCGACGTAGCATCAAGTGGTAGTAAGCGAGAGTGTGGCGAAACACGTGGCAGATCTACGGATTACGTCCACTCAAGTGGAGTACACCAATCACTGAAGGAATAAGTAGCGTAAGTTGTCACTAGCCGAACAAGTAGAATAGGCCGATGCATCGCCGCGCAAGTAGAACGGATCACAATTTGGCCAAGCAACTGGAATGTCTGGAATGCCTGACTAGACAGGTAGAATAGGAAATACATGGGCAGACAAGTAGAATGGGCACTGTCTGGTCGAACAAGTAGAATGGTATCTGACTGCTCAGTCAAATATAATTAGAAGCGTTGTGTGGATGTACGGAGTCGGTACGATACTATACAAGTAAGATTAAGATTATCATGCGAAAACTTACGAAAGTATACTACGTGACACAAGTAGTTTGACTCGAATGATAGAGAAATATGATCAAACATCGTACTATTATAACGTTTCTATACGAATGGCGTAACCCTGATTGGATAAATGTTACTTGGTAAATTACGATTGGAATTCAGCGGTGTAAATCCAGTGCGTATCGTGTACAAGTGGTGCAAGCATTTTCTACGTTTCCCCGTTTTTCTCGTGCGAACCGACCGTATCGCTGCGACAAGAAAGAAAAGCACGGAAGATTCTTGCTTGCCGCCGCATTGGGAGAAATTCGAAGAAACTTAGTTTCGCCGTGAAGAAACGAGCCGCGTGAAAAACACATCGTAGATGTGGCTCGTACCTTGTCTCTCCGGTGGGACCACTTCCGTATCCTTCTTGCCGGATAACCAGACGTACGCTCACCGGCGAAACAAATAGGTTGCGAACGTGTTGTACCTGCTGGTATGAAAAAGAACGAGACCAGTGAATTCTCATCCCGATGCAAACTCCCACAGCATATTTCGCAACGGTCCACGCGAAATTGGTTCACAATTAATGTTGGCTACATCCTCGTAGATAGACTATTTCCCCGTGTTCATTTTCCCTTATGCCATAAGGTAATTTTTAGACGATAATGAAAGGTGTAATACATAATATGTGGCGATCGAATAAGATTCCTTTTGGTCAAATATTTAATAGAATATTGCAAATTTGATACAGATATTTAAGAGCAAGCTGCCATTTCTAAGAAAATACTCTAAAATTTAAACAAACGTGACATCATTCGATTATTCTGAAACAAACGCAATCCACTTTCAGCCTAATGATATTGGCTAACATTATAAAGCAGTGTTGGAGCTCGCGTTTCGCCAGGTGAACATTGTCGCAGAACAACAATTAGCAGAGGTCAGTTAGCGAAACGCGCGCTACCGAAAACTTTTCATAACCGCGTGATATTTGGCCCAACCGCTCTGCCATCCTCAAACGCGAGTATAATTTCACGGCGAGATAGTTACACGACTCAAAATACATCTTAACGACACTTTGCAAGTTTCGTATCTTTGACACTCTTTCCTAGGCGAGTTCACCCACGCGCAAGATGCATACACGCCCGCTGTCGCGACACTTCACAAAGAGTACGCCAGCTAATTTAAAGTGCAAGAAACTGCGAACGCGATGAAACTACAAGGACCCTGCCGTCGGCTGATGTTTAACCAAAGTCTTCGCAGACGTCGTTGCTTGAGCGTATCTTTTCAAATGCGGGCCCTTTAGAGAACGCAGCCATCCAGAAGGAACGCGTCGCGAGCATCGACCGAGATTTTCCTTTTCCCAGACGTTTGGTAAATAATAAGTGCTAGCATCGCTCGAATACCGCAACCCTATCCACTCCGTTGTCCTTTCGTTTCTCGAGAGCACGTTCAAACCACCGGTTCTCTCTTCCGCGTATTTCTACTTAGTACTCGTTACTCGCCGATGCAATTAGAACTTCCCTAGAGTCCGTTGTCTTCGAGATACGCTTGGTTTTTTGCATAATTAAATTTTGTCGCGCGCGCAGAAATTCGAAAGGCTACGACACTACTTAAGGGATTTTTTGAGTAGTTTTTCAGTCACGTTCCTGGGGCTAAATGCGTTCGCTGGCTTTTTCGCGTGAAATGTTTCCCGAGAAAGAAAACCGGATGCTACGCGGTACAACTTCTATTACCGCCATCCGGAAGAAATTGTCTAGCTTTCGGAATTTAGACACAAATTCCGTCCCAGGGTATTATTTGCATATTCTATTAATCTATTTTTTTTATCCTTACGCGCCATGTTTCTTTCGTTGTATTATTTCATTCGAAGAAGAATGGATCGATGGTCAGAGTATCTTTGGTATCGTCCTCGGACATTGATCGAGCTCGAAAAACGACATTGGTTCTTTGGTACGGACGAAACATTACACTGCTGTGTTCACGAACTATTGGATTCGAACTATGGCACGACAGTGGTTTAAAAGAATTCAACGTGGAAGGGGCCGTGTTCGATTTAACCGAGCCACGAGTCGAATCGGCAACGTAATCGGCGGAACGATGCAAAAAATTCAATATCCAACAATAGAACGCGACGATCGATCGGTGTGTACATCGGAGGAAGTCGTGAGTCTAGTCGGATTTCCCTGTACAGGCGACGGTAACGCTTGTTTGCCGCTCGCCCAGGAAAAAGCAGCTCCGGAAGCAGAAAGTCACGATTTTCGTGTCCGCTATCGCCGACATTTGTCCGTCCATGAATCGTTCTCTCTTTTGTTTCACCGACAATGAGAAGCAGAACCGATTCGACGCTGACAATCGCGTCCATGATCAATAACCGTCACTCTTTCCATTATAATGGAGACGGAAATCAGTGAATCGGTTCATTCTGCGCGTTGTTCCGCGATTTCGATACAGGCAAAAACCGCGATCTCTGCCAGAAGACGAGGCCGATAACCCGGCAAATAGTAGCAGTTAGATTTTTCCCTCCTCGTTCATAAAAGAGCGCAAATATCTTAATCTATTCGCGATTTTATAGTTTTTTACATTCAAGGTTGCTGATACGTAGGGTCATTAACAAGGTTTGCCAATATGGTATCGTTGATATTCGAGACGAAGGAAGATCGTTACGATGCTATTGCTTCGGTAGAGATATCGTTCAGCGTTAGAAAGATTACCGTGTTCGTTCGTCTAGAAATTTATACTCGACGTAATTATAGTTTGTACGCTAATATATCAGCGGAATTATATCGTTCGGTGCAAATGGTCGGCAAACCGCGACAAATTTTAAGATAATCCGTTGTAACGTTAAATCACGTTAAGCTGCCGTTATAATCTTTCCAATACGGTAAAACGTCTGTAACGTTTGAAAAGAAAAGCGCTGTGTAAAAATAACAGTACACGAAAGAACCACGTGTTCCGCTAACGTTACGTGTTTTATTTACGCGGAGGTGGTAATAAATGTACCTGTGACCTCGAGATTATCCCTCGACACTGATCGCGAACACGATATCTCACTATGCTTTTATTACCTATTCCAGCGAAATAAAGATGGAGGCCGAGAAAAAATGCCTCTTTCTCCTTTCGAGACCCTATCAGAAGCTCGAGTTCGTGGCACGTAGAAGAAATAAAGCGGGAGAGCGGTCGACAATAAAAGCAACCTTTAAGGGTTGACCGCCAGCTTGCCAAATAAATACATCCCCCAAACGTCACATACCGACGATATCTGGATCTTCTCAGGACGACCCGGATCCGCTGGAAACTCATTGTTTCAAAACGAGACTACGTGATGTGGTTTTTGACTGGATCACGGCTACTTTCACGATTGTCAGTTTGCCTTAAGTAGACTTTAATGTTTCCTCTTCACCCTTCTTCTTACCTTTCCCGTCCTTTCCTCAAACTTGTTCCAGTTAATTGCTTCTTGTTATCGGCCGAGTCATCGGTATACGTTAAATCTTCCCATTTCAGCTTCTACTTACTCGTTAAAACTTCAAGTTGTTACGATCTGGGCGTGTTCAAGGTTACCGTTATCGAACGATGCAAAGGTAGAATCATCGGTGAGCACTTCAGATTTTAGGAGAAATACTTTGAGTTTATAATATAAAAGCCATTTTTAGACGGTTGCGTGATACTCGCAATGCTTGAAATCGCATAGCGATCAATGTTGAATTTTGGCGAGGTCATTGATAACGAAGTTCCAAGACCTGGTAGTTGGTATCGGATGGCAAAATTTCCAAGTTGTTAACGTTCCATCTGAAATATTCAGAGTCGTAGCTCGATAGCTACGAAACGTCAAAGTTATTCATATCGTTTCCAAGTTTTTATGTGACAAGTTCAAAGATTTCACGATCGTTACAATTTTGTAACCCGTGAAATATCCATACACGATAACATTGTAAAATTCGGGCAAAATTTGGAAATCAAGCGTATCTGCCTTCGCATATCGGCGTTCCGAATCGAATGGAAAATGTCGTGTCTGCCCCTGAAACTCGAATTCGAATATGGCGGTGTTCCGTGGTCGTTCTACTCTCCGGGGGATAACCTCGAGTTTATTTTTGAATCGTTTCGTTGTTTGCCCGTTGGAGATTTGGACGGGAAAAAATTTATTTTATCATGTATACCGGTTGGACATTCGATAGGGCGCGGCTAGTCACTCTGATCCACTTTTTCAACGGTATAAACCAACGGTGTCAAAGCCGTTGAGAATCCAGTAAATCGGATAACATTCAAATCGACGCGACGGCTAAAAGCACCGCGGTGAAACCATTATACGATATTGCATGGAAGAGGCATGAATTTGCGGACAGGCAAAAGGACCTTGGAATTATGAAATCATTCTGAAATGCGCATGGGGCTCGCCCGTATACATAAACGTGTCGGTAAATGCGTTCGATTTCTGTTACCAAATATTATCATCATAGATGACATCGTTTCATGGTTGAACGAGCATCGACGATAAAGCTAAGCATCAAACTGCTATTCGCGGTTAAAGCTCATCGAGAATATCGCAAATATATGATAGATTTGATATTCCACGTGCACAGAAATAATCGCTGGATCATTTTAATCGATCGTTAAACGGAATTGGAATTATTACTGTGAAAATCGGGAAGAAAAATTCTGCAACGTCCGATTTGAAACGAGAAACAGATTTAAATAACTATGTATCAACTTTCCAGTAGAATTTTGAATATTTCTCCTCATAAACCACGTCATCGACACCAGAAATAATCGACACCAGAAATAAACGGTACCACCAAAATTTATCTTTCGTTGCCAGAAACTGTTTTCAAGTAACGTATTGACATATGTATAATATTGTGTACTAGACTAGATTGGTCGCGTAGTAGCGACACACGCGTGTGAATATGAGTGTATGGAAGTATGTGTGTGCGCGGCGTCCCGAAAAACAGACGAACGTAACTGTTCCGTTGGCAGTGTGGTATGGAAGATGGTGAGACAAAGAAAGTGCCGAAACGCGTGCAAATGTATATCGACGAAGATCCTGGAAATCGTTTATTAAATCAATCTAAAACTATTTTAATTTGAATTCCAAGTGTAACCTTAGTGTTCCTTCAATTTTATTTCGGCAATTAAGATCCACAATTCTCAACATAAAGGTCTGACGAAGACTAAAAATCTAGCTTGAAATTAAACCAAAAAGGATCCAAACCACAGAGAGCGAAGGTTAAACGCGAAAAGTAAAAACAGTGAAAAGAGAGGATATTTGCAACGTGTACGTCCTTCGCCGTCCCTCAACCTAACCCGCAAGGGGTTTTTCAATTTCTTGTGCCGTGCTCGAGGCCTCTGAGATTACCGTTATCCGAACGATGCCGTTGGAACTCAACACCAGCGCAATATATCTAACTGGCCAGCGGTTCACCTTAGACCTCGTAACCGTACGTAACCGGCAAGATCTCGCACGTACGCGCCACCGGTGAACTTAGTCGTCGGTTCTGCCGTCTGTGCGTCGCGCACACGTGCACGCCAAGGGGATGCACAGAGGGGAAGATCTTTTATACTGGATTCAGGGGTTAACCGTACTCGCCCCGACCCTCTTACCTGCTTCGCATGGAAAATAGCTGGTTCTTTGTCCTTACGTTCTCGGGCCAGCTACGTATCTACGCCAACGATGCGATAGTGTGCAAGCGTACAAGATGTTCCATAAAGTGCGACGCATTTGGGAGACGGGAAACACGGCGAAAAAATAACGCGTTCGCCACGAAACATGTAAAATTACATTTTGCCGGCGCGGCGATGTTGCCGAATAAGATTAGACGCGTAAAGCTGAGGAGATAACATAGAGATGCAGCAGCGCGTTTAAGACATTCGCGAGACTATTGCCGATGGCATTGTGTAATTTTGGCAGCAGTGGAAACTCTTCAGGGTTCTTGAATTTCCTGCTGCGAGATACTTTGCTTATATCTGTAGAATTGTTGGAACTGTACGGTAGTGTTGAGCGTACAGTAATCAGGAGGCGGTTCTTAATTTGTAAGATGCTTAAATTGTACATGATTTCGTGGCCAGAAGTGGTAAATTAGAAAAATTATAATCAACGACAATGTACGAATCGACTATTCCAGGAACGGAGAAGTCAGTTTTCTTATTTCGACGTCCACAAAGGGTTATTTTACGAAGACCGGTACAATAACTCGTAGTACACTTGCGAAAACATGGATATGAAATGTGGACGCGTTGAAATGTAACCCAGTTGCCCGTAAACTACAGAGAATGGAAAAATATCATAAAATAAACGAGCGTATTCCTTGTCAAAGTACGATCGAAACAACGATCGTATCAGTGCCGGAATGTGATCACGCCAGCGAGTGTACGTGGTAGCGATAGTTATTTTATACGAGTCTCGAACGTTGGAAAGGAACGTTCATCCGATCGAGAGAACGTCGAAGGCGAATATACGCGGTTTTCTCAATCACGCAATTTGTGATCGCGATAATTTATATTGCCTCCGGTCATTTTCAGACACATTTGCATCCACTGCCGCGTACCGAACTTCACGACTCATTGCTGCATTATATTGTAAGTACATGGTTAACCAATTTGATTGTAAAGGACGAACTTGTTTTCCTGGTTTATGACATCGTACTTGGTGTTTGTAGGCGTATTCAGTGTTGAAATTAATAGGGACGACGCATGTGTGGAGTTTATGGTTGAATATTCTTAGATCGAAGAGATCGTTCGCTTCGTTTCACAGTTCGTCGAGGTAGAATACGAAAAAGGGAAGTGGTGACGGTTTATAATTGCGTTGATCGTTGCGTGATCTTGTGAATATTCTCTGTCCGAAATTTCGCGTTTTTCGATAATTTACATGGGCAAGGAAGTTATCGTCTTAAATAGGCGCTTAAATTAGTTTTGTTTCTGACTCGTTCTGAAACGCGAGAAAAAAAAACAAGGCTTCTCAGAGGCTCAAAGAACGCAATTGTAGCTTATTTTAAAGATCATGTTTGTTCGGAGGGCTCGAGAGTTAAAAATAGGTCAGCACATACATGTACGTAGACCGCAAGCTTCTTCGGGGCCACGTATTTTATTCTTCACGAAAGTCAACTGTTTTGCGATATTCAACTTCTGAACAAAAACAAGGCTGCGAAACCAGAAACGTGACTCGTGTGTAAGAAGCACGTCGGAAAGCGATATCCACATTTTATCTGGTATATTTCTCTGCTTCGCGAGGATGGGCTTTTTTTCATGCTGATATAAATTGTTACATAATCTCGGGACGAATATTTCATACCTTTTGGAAAATCTACGACCACGGGACAGACAATTTCTAAATAAATACGTATTGACAGTATAGGAATTAAAAGCCAGAACTATAAACCAAACTCTACGTCAAATCGCGATGGCAGAAAGCGTTTATTTCAATCTTTCATTGTATTAGAACGTCCATTTTATTAGAAAATATTCAGTATTCCGTTTCAGCGTCGCTTTACCAAAACAAAACGAGTATATGAAATGAAGCGAATATCAGTTACGTATTTTGAAAATGTCCGCTACTGTTCCTCCTAGAGTCTTCCGAAGCAAATAAAGAAGATCGTGTAACGAAACGTAGACAGTATACGATCAAAAGCATAGTAACGCGTAGAAGCGACGTTGGTTAATTTTGTTTTTAAATTTCAGAGAGCTGGGCCACGTTATCAAAATCGCGCGATATTATCTTGAACTTGGTAATAAAGCACTCCCTAACTGCGCTGCGCAATATCAAAGGATCTCTGGTAGAACGCCTAACGAATCTTAAGAGGGAATCTAAACCGGATACCTTCGACTTTTATTCATCTACGTCTTGCACGATTAATGACGCAAGCAACTTCGCCCTTCTGGCTGTACGCTTGTTAAACATCTCCACCCTTGCTCGGTCAATGAGAAAGCCGTTACGGTAATTGCTCGGTGTACTCTCGACTCGTCAGCGTAGAAAAGCCGAACATCACTGCCGGACGAACGATCGATGCACGCGTGTACACCCATCCTCAAGTGGAAAGCGACGACCGATCGATCGGCTGGATACGCGTCTCTGCGTGCATACGGAGAATTTTTCTGGCGTACGCCGAGATTAATGAAACGGAAGGATCTACGAGGAGAAGAACGTCATTACGCCAGTCAATATTTGATCGGTGCTCGTCAGGGCTCTCGAACGACAGACATCTTTCCTCGCGTGCACAACAATACCGCTAGGATTCTTCCACGCCTTCGCCCCCAGTGTAACGCGTTATCCGTATCGTGTATTGTACGTCTAAGAGTCTCGTTTCTGATGACCGAGCCGGGTGAAATTGATCGTGTGGTAGGAAAATTCGATCACGAATTGAAAGAACTCTGATCGCGAGAGGAGTAGTTACGGGCTTTAAATTTTTTAAGGCGTATATGTACATAAGTTTGGTAAATTTCACCTTTTTTTCCTTTGTTCGGTAAATAATACCTATCTTTATATTCGTGGGCGTAGAAAGGAACGATTTTAATCTTCCGGGCTGCTGTGAAACCAGATTAAAGATTATGTATCCACGCATGCGTATCATCTACGCTTTGTCTTACTTACTTATCATAGTTTCATTTTGTTTCATTATCGCATCGACAACAAACCGTGTATTCATAACGATAATTAGTTGCTAGTTTCCGAGTCAAAGGGAGAAACTGTAATGAAACGTAATCTTGTTTGCTGGTAAGTAAACAAAATTCCATCCCTGGTAGGTTAATTAACAAACATCGCTAAATACGTTACGTTGAACTTCATTTAAACTAGAATCTTCTATTATGACATCTTTTTAGATAAAAGACTTCGGCCTTTTTACCAGAGTATTAAGCAGAATTTCCTTTCCAGAGGAAAATACTGGAAAGTTTCAACCATTCTCTAGGAAGCTGGTTGTCACGCTGAAAATTCATCCTAAGACGCTGTATTCGAGCGATCAACCGAGTCGACGATAAGCAAAAGGACTCGGTGGCCAAGCTACGATTCCATTACTCGCGTTGTCGCTACCGTTCGTCCACAATCGCGTTTCCAGTTGCTCGCCTCCGGCCGGCCTGGCGAGGTGGTTTCTTTTTTCAGTGCTCAACAGTAGCAGCACGAGCTGGCCGTTCCATCTCCACCCCTGCTATCGGTTGGACAGAAATTCTCCGACGACTTTCAGCTACGTCGGCGTTAATAGATCGTCGTCGAACACGCTGTCGCGTTATCTTCGATCACCCTTCTAATTTAACCGGCGAAAAATATAATTGAAATCGAGCCAAAGTTTCCCTCCCTCTCGCGTTCCGTTTCTTTTTTTCTCCTATATCCTTTCTTCGTCTCTCGTTCGTTCTTTCATCGTGATTACTTGGTCGTTACGTCTTTCTCACTTTGCACGCTTATTTCCGCGGATTCAGCTCGCGAACCTTCGCTGGCGTCGTGTTAATTGAATTTCGGCGGGTTAATTAATTTGGTCCCGTTTCCCGTGTGAATTACGCGATAACGAAGGACTGACGCGATATCCTTTCGTTGTCCGACGAACACGTTCGAATCGATAACAATCCAAGGAATTCTTCGCTTCGAATCGCGCACACTGCTTTTACACGTACAGTCCGTATGACTCATAGTTTCTGTTTCACGCGTTTCCGGTTCGATGTTTCGCTAGCTGTTTCAACGAAACGTTCCCTCCCATCCCTTGCGACTCGTCGCTCTTTTTTGTTCCATATTACACGGGTTCGTAACCGCTTCACGCGTTTCAGGTTCAATTTTTCGATTGTCCGTCCCTTTTTTCTCTGCTTTCGATTCGAGTCAATGTTAACGCATGTTCCAGCGGCACCGGTCGTTTTACGAGGAATACGAAATTTCCTCAATTTAAATATTTACATTATAAGAGAAATCACCGGCGTGCAATAGTCGATTGGCTGCCGCGGAGAATGTCGATATGCGGTGATTGATCGAGCTGCGAAGTACCGCGCGTGATGCATTTTTACGTTCTTGGTAATGCATTTTCGACCTTTGTGCGCAGTTTCTCTGTGACGCTCTGTTTCACGAGAGAATGCACGGGCAAAGCATTACAGAGATAATTATTACATAGGCGATGAATAACGAGGTAAAATATTATTTTCTTTGCTTTCCTCTATACGTTTATACAAAGATGCAATTAATAACTTTTTCTAGGTCAACAGATATTCACGCGTTAGTCGGTTTTAATAATAAACCAATCGACTAGCACAGAAGCATCCTTTTAAAGGAACCAGAACCTACCCTCTCACCCCAAACAAGCTAACGAACGAGACACGCTCTCTTTCCCCACTGTTTCTCCTTTCCAATCTTACCCATCGTTTCATCGAAATCGATTTTATCCAATAAATTACATTTAGCCGGTGCATCGATTTCGAGCGACTATAAGCAGATAAATATGGATGAGGCTACCACGTAGAGGAATAATTGTGGAAAATTGACCAAGCCACGGAACCGGCCAGCGGATCGGTCTTAATTGATAGACACGGCACTTCCGTCTGCTCTCCGCTTTAGAAGAGAAGATTGGGTTAGCTGCAATCGGTTCGCCGGACCATGCATTCGCTTATAATCCGATTTTCTCCGGGGGGTAAGCTGTCTGCGCGCGTGTACACGCGAATCTGGAGAGTAAACTCTCTGTCGCTGTCTCTGTCTCTCTCTCTGAATTTGCGCGCGCGATAGACACGATCCGTGTGTCACGATGCAAATGTTTGCTTATTCAGCAAGTCGAACTTACGCGGGCGGCCATGGCGCGTTGTCGTCGTAGTAGTCCGTGCCACGAACACCCTCGAACGCTGATATCGTGCAGGGTAACCAGCTTACTGGGACTTGTGGGGCCGTGTACGAACGTCTTCGGCCGCATTGATTGCGAGTTTATGTCTCCCGGATGAATTCGCCACGGTTCGAGTGGCTCTTCGCGACGCTTCGAACGGCGTCGTTGCTGCCACGGCGCCGCCACAGCAACCCTTTCCGCACGGTATGCGCCGTATTCCATGGATACGGCTTCTTCCCTCACGCGGACGATAACGTGCGCGAACGTGCATCGACGGAGAACGAACGCGACATTCTACGCGAAAGATAAGCTAATGTCGCGATACGCCAACCCTACGTCTCGCGTACTTTCACATGGGAAAACTCGATGATTCCGCGTGCTTCACTGTGTTCAGATTTTATCGGTGGGTGGGATGTTAGTTTTACGGGAAATAAATGTTCGATAGGGTCTTCTGTATGATTGGAAAAGTTGAACCATTCGCTGTGTCGTAGTTGCAGCAGTCGAATTCCGAGGCAGAGAAATTACCACGATGCGATAAAGTTACATTAGGATAAGTACTAGACGACGATTTAGAAGATTTTGATCATCTTAGCCGTCTAAAACATTTACATTCGCCATACCGAATACGCGTAACATCGTTCGTGTATTCTCATCAACGATACGTTAGATATACCTTTGTCTTTTTAAGAAAATTTAATAAATTTGATAAAAACCAGTCAGCTATCGTGGTCGATTCAAACAACGCAGAAAATAAATTACGTTTAAAATTCTTGATAAAATCACCTTGATAAGAAGCGCGCTCGATTCCGCTAAATTTGTCGATCATTTTCCAGACGACGAGGAAAAAAAATCGCGACAATTTCCGCGACATTTGTCGTACGCGGAAGAGGAAGCGAAACGGCACACGAGGACGTTACGCTTCTTCTCCGCGCGGAAACGAGCAGCTCTGGGAGAAAACAAAGGCGTCACCGCGGAAAACGTCGCGTCCATACATAGAGAAACACGGGAAACGCGGTGGCGCTGCCCACGGGAATCGGTGTCGCACTCGGAGATTAATGGCGCTTTCGTCCGAAACGCAATTTACCGTGCAATCGACACGGAACGATGATTCGCCACGCGGGAAACCATCTCTGCAACTTGCGCGTTGACGGAGAAAAAGAACCGGCGTTTCGGGAACCGACGATGAACCCGCCGAGTCCAATATCGTCGACCGGTTAATCATTCTTTCAGGACGAGTTATACTAAATGAACGTAAAAGTAATGGCCATGCGCTGTTGTTCGTTGTTTAAAAGAGACGACTGGAAATTTTTATGTAGCCTAACTGCGATTATTTCACCTGTTTGTTTCAATAATTAGAATCGTGCAGAAAGCCTAGACGAAGAGCACATGGATTAACGATTTTGATCGGGTTGTGGAAGAACAAGTTTAGATTCGCGTAACGATGAAATAAAATATGAAAGTGCTTGTTAGACAGGCATTCGATTATTCTTGTTTGGGTCTTGGAATCAGCAGGAACAAAGGTAAATACTAATGGTTTCCCGTCCCTTTTTTCCCTTCTCTTCTTTTATTCATCTCGTACTCTCTTCTTTCCTTCTGTTCACTCCCTTGCTTTCGATCCTCCGTTTTCTACCTTTCCTCCGCTTCCCTCCCTCCATTCTCTCCTCCTCAAACAGTTTTTATATACACGACTAACAGCTCGAACTAACAAAGTGACAGGTAATATATCTTTTACATAATTTTTCATTCAAAAATAAGAAACCTATGCAATGACCATGACAAAATAAGCAATTGGAAATTAAACAATCACACAGCAGCCACCTTTAAATATAACTAACAATATCTTCTTCCAAAACCGTTCCGATCATTTACACGGCGTTTAGACCGCGAAGAGAAGTAAGCAGTTCTAAAGTTAAACCAGCATACTTAATGGAACTACATTGGCGAAATAAGAAACTTGCGTAGTCCTTAGAAAAGGGAACTGCGAGAAAGCTAGACCGTAGCGTATTCAAAACAGCTAAGGAGCAAAGAAATTACGTTTCATTCGTAATATCCTTTGAAACACATGGATACGTCGGGATCGGATTATTCGTGGCGAGGACGAGAAGATCAGCGGAACAGATGTCTGCCACGATTTGCTGTTAATTTTGTCTGTGCCAACCTTCGTGAACAATCGAAATAACAGACCGCTCTATTTCGTCCGTGTGTGCTCTCATAACAGGAAAGTGCCACGGGCCATCTTACATCTGGCTATCGAGCGCTTGCAAGCCTCGCGAGAAGTTCTGGTCAGTGTAGGCGATAAAACCAATCACGTGCAAAGCGGGGATTAACATCCGGACGAGGAGAAGCGGTTGAAATCCGATTGGAATTAGCCAAGTATTTGAATAATCGGATGGTACGGAAACAATTGTCTTGCAAGGTGATAAATTCGGTTTTAGAAGATCTCTGATGGGGTAACTCAATATCGGATCGTTGTAGAATAAGGTCGTCCACATTTACATTTAGGATATGTATTTTTGAAACTTGTTGATACGACTTAAAATTAGAGTTTAGATGATCGTTTAGGAATATCTTCGATAATTTGTATTTTCAAATTTTCCAGATCTAATAGTTTCTTATACACGTAATAAATCTTAGATCTACGATATTATAGCCTCATACCAATATGGGAAACTATAATATGTTGTAAGATAATGTTTATTTAGTATATAGGACTGCGAATAAGCAGAATCTCGAAATCTTGTAAAATATTTCTAAAAATATACGCATGAGATTAATTTACTGTGAAGACGGAATTCCAATGTAACTTACAAAATATTATGCAATAATATACAAATATACAAATATACAATACTCACCAGGGAATAGAATCAGAACAAAATTATTTTTTGTACCCATTGTAATAAAAGCGATGAAGTATATTTCATACACTCAATATCAAACTCAATATTAAACAATACCGAGTCAGTGCTTCTCCCATAAAACAATTTTCGACCTACTTTCTACTCTTTTCATTGCTGCAAGATAAAAATCGCCCGTGTTTTCATGAAACTATATTTAGCATAGAAATATATCAATTTTTCAAAAGACACGCATCCATTAGTACGCTTTTACCGAAGCACATACATTTCCCAGTAACAGCCAACGTTATCAATTTCGAAACACCGTTCCACTAGTAAAATTATATACACGTATAAATTTGCTAGTAACCGTACCTGTATTTACCGCAACATATACATAATTGAATCATAAAATGACCGCTCTAAACATACCACATTGACCAAACGTCGTAATCATATCGTTAGTCTCATACCATTACGCTAATTGAACATATTACGCGTTCCTTTATCCTTTTCGGCATACACGTATTATCGCTAACTTTTTTCTTTCAGAGAGTAAACCATTTCACTCGATACTAGGAAATTTATAGGATCTCGAATAAAATATTCTAACCACTTTTTTCGAGAAAATTTCATTATTTAAAAAAAGAAAAAAAAACAAACAAATTCTATATTCTCAAAATCAATAAGAAATCACTGCAAACCCATCAGTTGTAATTATGCATTGATTGAACAGCATGAAACAGCAGGTGTTTCCAAATCATTGAACCGGATATTTTTCCTGGTATTAACAAGTGGAATAGAAGGGCTAGGAAAAAGTAAGAAAAAATGGATATCGGCTGGAACGAGCGATCCGACGGACAGCCATCGATAATAAGACGAAATATCAGCGGTTATTTTCGCAGCGTTAATTTTTCATCGCTTACATATAGCTGTGTTAGGCTAAGCATGAATTATGAACACATTACGGCCGGGATACAAATTGATTTATGGTCACGGCGTCGCGCCGTGCATACCTAATATCCCCCTGGCGATATTCTTCAGCCGTGGTGCAAGGCGGGTCAGGGAATACGATTAATCTGCATAGCAGATCGCGTCAGATTCGCTAATAGCGCTTTTATGATATTCCATCCTGAGCTCTACTGTCTCTGGCGTCTTGACAAGAACCATGGAAAAAAGAGGGCGCAAGAAAAAAGAGAGGAAGAGGATCCTGAGGCTACGTGAACGACTTCCACGATGGATTTCCCTGTCCTTCTGGGCGAAGATTTAAAAATTGTCTCGAGGTGGAGATTTGCTTGGATCGGAGTTTGCATTTTGATGAGCTCGGAGAGGAAAAAAGAAAAGGATCCCGTTAACCGAAATATTTCTTGAAACATAATTTATCGCGATACGTGTGCTGATGATAATGGAACTTACGTTAAGCAGTGAAAAATTTGCGATTGCGTCGAAAAAGACGACATCTCGTCGTCTCATTTGCATTGAAATTTGTAGATACGAATAAAATCGTGAAATAAATAATACAGAATTTAAATGGAAGAATCAAGCTGCCTGCGTAATTAATAAAACGCCGACTTCGATACTTCGACTATAGAAATTCGAAATCGAATAATTGGCGAAAAAGTTCAAAGTTTTTAAATTTCCTAATTTTTAGTAAAGATAACGATAAAACTACAAACTACTGTTACGAATATTATTTCATTTGCTATCGATTTAGAAATTGCAATACTTTAAACCGAGAGAAATCCTGCCAGCGAAACTCCATGGGAATAGAACGAAAATATTCCCGTAAATATACAGTGTGCCGGACTTTCCCTGACTCTCGTAAAAAGCGGAAAAAATGCCCACAATCGACGTAACGCTGAAGCGAATTCCTTTCTCGTACTGTTGCCTGCGAAAATCGTTATATTTCAGGAGAGACGAGTGGCCATGCAAAATTCCTGCGATCGAGCCCCGAAGTGTCTTCGTAAATATTGTGCCCGAGCTTTCACAGCTTTTCCTTCTTTTTTTCATAAAAAGGTAAAAAGCGATTCGACGCCGCTGTGATGACACCGATGAACGAATGTTTGTTCTTTTCCACTCATTCTAAAAGCGATTGCATTCTCGGGTTAAAATACAGGGACGAAGGGAACAACGATTTTCTACGATAACGTTCAAAATACTTTGAAGGATATTTATTTGAACGTAAAGAACCGAATATAAAGAAAATAAATTTTACCTTTTAACTGAAATCCCTTGTGTAAAAAATTCTACTGGAACCTGACGCCGTTGTTATTTTATCGGGAAACGTAACAAAAATCCACTGTTTTTACGTCATCGATTATACGATTATATAATCTGCACAATCGATTCCAATAACTACTGTCTCTTGGCGATTCAGTCGATTGCCCGCAAATATTCACGTTATGGAGTTGATTTCTTAATGGATTTCCCGTTTCGACGAGACCGTCTCGTTAAAATTTCAGTTGGAGGGATCGAAGGTATTTTCGATAGACGGGCGCCAAAATACGCTATAACTCGACCGAATTTTGTTTAATCTTCCTCAATTCCGTTCATTAACGCATTCCGGATGCGCTCCACATGTTAATTACACGGCTATTAAATTGCCGCCGTGATCATTACCGGGGGTTGAACCAACCTGCCGATACAGTCGTTTCCGCGCACTGTACCATCGGTTAATAGGTGTCGTTGCATATTTTACTGGAAAAATTTATTCGCCTCTCGCGTTACGATACACGAGAGAATGCTACTACATGGGGCGCATCTCTTTTTGGCACCGATGAACGTTGAAAATATTTTTCGATGGATATCTTATCCGAACGAACGATTTTTGGGTTGTCGACGTTTTTCGCCTACATTTTACGTTTTTATTTTTTTCATCCAGCTTTATACCTGTTTTTCTTCCTTCTCTTCCCTTTTTGTACATAGAACGACAGCTAGGAAAATTATGATAGAATCTCGAAAGCTCGTTCGCCGTTGAAAACAACTTTCACAAAGTCGAAAACAAAATTGATCAGTCTGTGTGAAACGGGCATGGAAGGAAACTTTTCGTTCCCGGCCAACCGGTGGAACGAAAAGGAGCTAAGTGGAAAGCGGGAAGAAGGAGCAAGGAGGGGCTACGACAAGAGCAAAAGGGAGTTAATGCCCACTACATCTGTCAGCCCTCGAGACCGTATAGCGTTCCTATAGAAGTCACGCGACTCGGTGTACCGTGCAAATGTAGCTGTTCACTATGGACCAACGCGAAATTGAAATCTGTTTAGCAGATAATGCTCCTTTCTTTTCATCGAGGCGAAGGTTTAAACCGCCGACAAATTGATAAATGGCCGATGATTCCAAAAAGGCAGTGCGGTACCGAGAAGCGAAATCTCTTTCCGAATGACTAATTGCTAGAAAATTGTTGTTTCGCTAAAACCGTGTTTTCAGTGCAGTGGATTGTTACACACTATCCAATTTCTCAATTAAAATATCTCATTATAAATGAAAATTGTTGTCTAACTGAAAGTTATAGAAACGTCAAAGTTTGCTTCACTTGCTACAACTTGTTAATTATTTTAAGCGAGCTGGAAGTTAATTTAACTCGAACGACTCTTAACTATTTCCAACAACAAAATTTCCCCCTTCGCGAGCATCTTCTTTCAACCTAGCGACTGGAAATCAATCGAATATCTCGCGATCAACGCGCTAGAACGTTTCCATCGTCTTTTCCTGCCATTTTTAAATATCCTTCCCGGGCGAAAAACGTGGGAAGAACGAAGGGTAGATAGGAGAACGGAGAACGTGGCGGGGGTGACTGAAAGAGAGACAGACGTGACAGGAATGACAAAAAAGGTAATCTCGACTGACAGAAATCCAGTCACAGGGGAGATCGAAGACGCGACAGAGAGTCATTGACTCTGAGAACTCCCTATATTCTCTTCCGTCATCCCCTTGGGCAGCTGGATGATCAGATTCACCCTTCCACCAGTTATTTTTAAAGAACTTTCGTGTTTAAGTGGCAATGTACCACGATCAACGATCGTAATTCGCTTTAACGGTACTTCGTGGCTCGATTATCGCCCTAATCAAACTTTCCTATTGTTTTTTTTTCTGGTTGGATAGCAAGAGAATGAAGATGAAGATCCCCACCCCATATGACTCACGGGAATGCGATTGTGAAAAAAACGAGGCACAGCTGGTTCACCGTGGATCATAACGAAAGTTGCAAGCAGAGTTAAAAATATATTTGTCTTCAATTTTCTGGCTTTATTTGCGTTCTCGTTCGAGCAGCCACAGTTTATTATTGCATCGCTTGTTAAAAAGGATAGCTGTTTGTTCTTTCCACCGACCGTTTCATTGCTCCGTTGTTTTTTCGTTTCGAGAAGATCTCAACCGAAAGCATCTTCCGTTTCGATCGAACGATTGTTAACTTTCGAGTAATGAACCGGCGGATTAAAACAGTAATTCCACCATACGAAGTGGATTATGAAAGTTGGACACTTGAAAATTCCTGTGGCTACGTGGTTGGAACCGCTCGATACTTATTCTACTCTGGGTCGTATTATGTTCACGTGTAAGTACGATAGAACGCTTAATTAATCAAAATATGTATCGTAAAAAATTTGATTGGTTCTCATATGTATTAGAAAATACACACAGCTGAAAATATTCCCAAGAATTATTATACATGTTAAAATAATAAGAGGTAACTTTCACGTTTCTTATTGCTTATATCTGTCTATGACAAAATACGAACACGTTCCTCTCTGCGTTCTACAATATTATCTTTCACATTCTAGTTCTCTTTCGTATTCCAGTCATGCATATGTTACGTTGATGTATTCGTACTACAAGATACATGAGACATATCGCTATCACGTTTTATAAGCAAAATATGTAATTTCTAACAGCAAATTATGAACTACGAAATTTCCTTTATACCATTAATCAATTTTGCCTTTGCGACGTTTTATATGGGAAAAGTTATCATTATCCGCGTGAAATACAATTGTAAAAACACGGAGCAACGAATTCAACGTCACGTTTTTGGCATGAAATTTACTTTTTAATCATGATCGAACTGATCTTGCAGCCAGCAAGTGGTTCCTCTGTGGATCGAGGATCAATAGACTACGCTTAATTCTCGAGCGTCGAGGAAAATGCGGCAAGGATGGACCGTCTATTGCCATTACGACGGGGCAATTGATCCTCGTGGTCCAAGGTTTTTACATTGTCTAACGCGACGCTGACAGAGTCGAGTCGTTCATCATCGAATCGCGATGAAGGGATACGCGGCCGCATACGTGTAACGTGGCTCGAAGAAAAATTCCTTCGACGGCCACTCAATCTTGTTTTTTCCGCTACGACGCCGCACCGCCTGCTGGCAAGTACTGTTCTTTTGGCAGTTCATCGAAACCTTCAAAACGATCGGAGAGGGTTCGACAGATCCGACAAAGCGAAAAATAGTAGATACATATATTTGCAATTGTGAAGATCTCCTGTGATATGTAGGAATTTTTAGATATACCGTGACTACGAAAAGTATTTGTACATTCCTCTATTTCCCAATGAAGCGTCTTTTTATTACACGCTATATTTCGTTTTTACAGTACCCAAGTTTCGTAGTTGTATGAAAGTATCAGTAAATCATACGAAGTTTAGTATACTTGGACCTAATTAATTAACATGTAATGATATAACAGATACAACGATGCGCCAATATTTTCTGCGATTTTAGTAGTTTATGGATTTTTAAATCTTTAAATGTCTCTCCTATCGATTATAACGTGGATTAATAACGAGATAAAAATTAATTAGCAAGTCGATGAAAAGAGGAAGTAAAATCGGTAAAGGCACGAAAAGGTGGGACATATTTGTAAAACTGCAAAATAAAATATATGTATTACATATCGACAGTCCAATTTTCTATGAGTACGATCGTTCGTTAATGCCGATAGGGAGAGAATATGGCGAGAGAAAAAGCGAGTCCCTAGATAGTGGAGTATGTGCTCGTGTTTTTCAGAACTAGTTCCAGTTAGGAGACAATTTTTATAGAGAACAAGGGAATTTTACAGTAACGGTTGCGAGAATGAACATTCTAACTATAGAATCCATCCTGTTTTAACACAGTAGCCTCCATTCTATACAAAACGCCAATGGCCAATGCGATTTTTAAATGGATGGAATTGGAATGTAAAAATAGAATAATAAAATACCAATGAAGAAGTTTAAACAATTAGCAGCTGGTATAATCAAGCATATTTATATATAATATATTTATGTGTATATATAAAAACAAGCTTTAAATTCGAATCATCGACGAATCACTAATTAATTGCAAAAGATATAAACTGCAAATATTGCTTGAATAAATAACAAGCAATATTATTATATCGTCCTAATATTATATTAGATTATTAAATTGCGCTCAATCATTGCATAGATCATTGTAGATATGATATGAAAATTCAAAAAGTATTGAAAAAATCCCACATTGTATTATAAATATTGGTTATATTTGCAATCGTAAGAATTATTAAACAATAAGAATTAATAGCGTCAATCAATAATAGAAACAATTGAATTTCGATAATAATCAACTCGGTACAAAGAAATTCATATATTTTATTACTAATATAGGGATTTTTATTTTGTATATACTTTTCTTAGAACGATAGAACAGAAAACTATGATTATTTAACTAGAACTATTTTTTAATATATTAATGTACTACAACTAAAGCAACTAAATCGATACAACTAATCAATTTCTAACGGCAACTCGCAACCCACGTCAACCAACGACAACTACCAATAACCTCTTTTTCCATCAAAGCATTCATTTTTAACGGTTTTCGTACTTCCACCACACACATGTTTTCACAGTCGTCCGTGATCAAATATAATCACGCCTTTTCAAGTACTCACTTTTCTGAGAGGATCAGGGAACTCCTAGCAAGTCCATCGACTTTTTAAAACGATTATTTCACGATACTACACTAATAACCTCACAATCAACGTTTCCGGATTCTTCGAATCATAATATCGACGACATACCTGAATCGATGACGCCGCTCTGCGTACTATAACCAATTTCTCCGTAGTAGTCGTATCGTAAACATCGCACTATTCAATCATTCTAGAACATAATTGAACAAGCTGTGTGGATATTCATGGGTATGTATGGTTTAGGGTTAGACTAGATGTTGTGTGCTAATCTAGATTTTACCGTTTCTGTTGGCAGGTGTGCGTTGGTTGTAATTTGTGTTTTTTTGCATGCATTCTCGTATGTCCAACGGTGGCTAAGATTGGTCCCTAATGTATTACCACATGTGTTCGCGTATGTTTAATAATGGATTACTCTATGTATTCGCGTGTGTTTAACCATGAATCAACGCGTGCATTCGCGTATGTACTCGCGTGATTTCGCGTGCGATTACCCGTTTATTACTCCATAGATTGGCGAGGTTATGCGCATGCGTCCACGAGTGACATCTAGTCTGTTTGTGCAAGACCCCGCGAGTTTCTGGGCACGTTTCCTGCGCATTACGTAGTTTTATACGACTTTATACGCGTCGCGAACTTTTTCCGTATATTTTTGTGCGTTTTCGTATGTTATTTTCAATGTATTTACGCGTATGCTTCGCAATACATTTCCAGAATCCTAGAATTTTGTATGCTGTCCTCCGTACGCGTATTGCAGCAAGAGGTGAGTTAATTATTTCTAAATAAGTAAATTCCTGAATTTTTACATGCGATTGTTCGAACATTTGCGCGATTTCATGCGTATTTCCATCTACCATTCCGGTTAAATTTCCGATTATATGTTTCTGAATTCTTGTACAACTGTTATGCATATGTATGCGATTACGTTATTGAAATATCGCTCATTTATGAAATTATATTCAGATTCATACAATGTAAATTTCAATATTAATACACAGTTTTTCGGTATTGAGGTTAGAAAAATCTATTTCCTTGGTTATGTTAACTTTTATTGCAAAAATGGCGTCGTATTAGACTCCGAACAATGCTTGCGACATCAAATTAAAGAAAAGATGTTAATCTCGATCGTATCGTGCAAGAGATCTTTTCCATTTATCTCATTTTGGTTAGCTTCTATCGGTTTCGTTTTGGCGGCAATTGCGTGACATTTTCTCAATCCTCGGTATGCATTCGGCGTTGTCGTAAGTGCAATCGTTCGCGCTGAAACACCGTAAGGAAACTTGCTACAACAATCGACGAGAAGCCTGAGATTGCCGCGGGGGAAAATTGTTCAGAGGCTTCGTGACGGTTTCCACGGAATATGTGGCGGGCGTGTACGTGAAAGCGGAATTCCATCAGCAACCACTGGAATCACGACACTTCGAGCGTGTCACCTTTGCGCGTTCAATTATAACGCCATAAGAAGCGTTCTAGCTGTCGACTATTACCAGACGCATGAATTAATAGGCTCGAATGCGATTTTCTGATATTCCTACTTCCATGACGTATATTCAATCGTATTTTTCATCGTTCGGCATTATTTTTTAAACACTTTGTTATTGTATTCAGGATTATTTTAATTAATGAAATGTTACAAATTTGCTGTCGTATCAAATAATTTTAGAATTCCGATTATTGATGTGTGAAATTTACGTACATTATTATTGTTAATTGTATATGTATCAGGGAAGTAGTAATACGTGGGTTGTGAAATTCTATTATCTGTTCAACGTTGGATATTTTGGGTTAATTATTGCAGAATCTCCAGTGATTGTTCGAATTGTAGTTATCGATTATATTTATATATTCGCGAAATAATAATATTTTAGACGCAATTAGGAATTCTACACTGCACAATATTTAATTTATTCTCTTTTTAAATGATAATATCAATACATTTGGAATGATTCTATCTGTATTTTGCCAAACAGCCAGACAATTTCTTGCTATGTAACGTATCAATCGGATCGATCTTCTTTTCTGTCTAGAAGCAATCGTTAAGTTTCAACAGTATAATAAACCATTTCCGAAGCGTGCCTCGAATGGTCCTCTAGAATTATAAATTCTCAGACCTCAATTTCCACGGCTAAAGAGGGCTGTCATTCTGTAACCATCGCGAACCCCTTTTTTCCGCAATTAAACATTCCGGGAAGGAAGAGCTGCAAATTTTATTAGCCTCTAAATTTCCTTACGGTTCTGAAAAAGACCCAGGCTCGTTTCATTTTATCGTCCAAGTATCTTAGAGACCGATTATTCCCTCTTCATCAGCGAATTTGCCTGCTGAAACGAGCAACGGCGATGCCTCTGATTTCCATTCAACCGGTCATAACTCCGAATCGACGAATAAAAAGCAACAGAAGAGAAGCTCGTCGAGACGAAGAAGCCGCAAGATTCAGCTTCCTTTAATCATATCGTTCGCGAGCGCGTTCACTAGCCGCGAAACAGGCCACAAAAGGAGGCCTGGTTAATTTCCGCGCGGAGGGGAAAAACTGGATGGCGCGTAACTGAAACTTCGACTTGTTGAAAAATTTGCAACGCGCCGTGAGCTATTGCCGTCGACGAGACGAGACTAAACCAAACGAGACGGGAGCAGAAGAGAACGAAAGAGGAGTGTGAGGACCTTTTCACGGCAGAACCGCTTCCTTTCCCTCTTGCTTCCTGCGCTTTGATCCTATA
Organism: Bombus vancouverensis nearcticus; assembly: GCF_051014615.1. Classification (NCBI taxonomy): domain Eukaryota; kingdom Metazoa; phylum Arthropoda; class Insecta; order Hymenoptera; family Apidae; genus Bombus; species Bombus vancouverensis. The sequence goes on along the minus strand of NC_134917.1, from coordinate 17,317,396 downwards.
ATCAGCCCTTTGTTCCTAGCCACTCTGATACGTTTCCCTTGTAAATGACTCGCTGATTCGACCGTTCCTTTTATTAACCATGCAAATATGAAATCGTGATATCGGTCTTTGCCATGCTTTACCAGACGTAGCTACGAAAGACGATTGTTTAGGCGAACAGAAGTTCGACCCTCTTACGATCGTAGCTTGTTACAATGAAATTTTGAGTGAGAATGTTGCGGGACGGGTGGTTAATTAGAAATTTTACTCGACGATTCTCTGGCAACAATCGAGATTCAAGCGGTCGATTATTCTTTAATGGGAAAACGCGAGGTCGATATTAAAGCAACAATTTTAGATAGGTATCTGAACACGCCAGAAAGTGTTTGAGCAATTTAAATTTAGATTCGAACCACGAGATACCGAAAGACATTATTATACGGAGGATACCGAATAGGGAGCTTAGCGAATAGTCCTCTCGTTCTGTCTCTGGCTTCGTACTATGGCTCGGGCTTGTTACGCAAGAAAGGGGAAGGAAATTGTTAGCGTGTTAATTTAGTTCGGACGAGTCAAGTGTATTTGCGACGGTAATTTCATTAAAAAGAAGACGTGCACCAAGGTACGTCTTATTTTTTCTAAGTAATGCCAGGGTTAAATTGATGAAAAAAGAAATGGAAAAAAATATTATATTTTTGTTTTTAGAGGAAAAATGTATTAAACTCTTTGTTAGTTCTCTTTGAAACAACGCAAATCTCAAGGAAAGAGGAAAATAAAAAAAAAGTCTCTAAATCATTTTTCCTTGCAACATGTTACGGTATACATACACAGATGGACTAACGTGTAACGTCGATTGAAATTGCAAAGCACACACGTGAATTCAAAGCAAGGAGGTGTACTATCCGCGACCAATGTTTGTGTTTCGGCGGTAACCTGGCGGGATCCAGGTGAAGCAAGATAATCCTCGGTAAAAGCCACTTACGGAGCGGTGTATAGCACTTTAACTTGTTATTATATAAGTTCCCGTGGCGGTGCTTAAATAAGCTTGCGGCCCGGTGAAAAGGAGACGAAAAACGGTGCATGTCTTAGCTCGGCGCAGCGTGAACATTTAACGAACGCTTAACGAGCCGTACGTAACCGAAGAAATAACCTCGGTTGTCGAGCTAAGCAATCCAGTTATCGTCTTCTCCTTTCCCGAGAAACAGCCACGACGAATTTCTGTCTAAAAGTACGTCAATCTACGCACAGATCTTATTTTTTCCTATCTTCTTTTCCTAAAGTTTCTCTCGAGTATTTTTGTCGAGCGTTCCTTACGAGGAATTCTTCTCTGTTTTTTGGGGGTGTGTGAACGAAAGATGTAATTAATAGAGCAACGTTCCTCGCGTTTTAGAAATCGATACGAATGAATTAAAAATGTGGAGTAGGTTTAAAGATACAATTTTATGTAAATCAGACATTCGCGAAGGCAGTTGAGCAAGTTATTCGTTTTCGCAAGGGAATTGATGAATATTTCCAGGAAGAAGAAAATGAATATCGATTAAAAATTGTTTAGCGATTTCGTTTCACAAAGTACATTGAGAAACGAAGTTAGAAGTCAAGCATAAAGTTTCCGAATACTCGTGAACGAAGTTTTAAATCAGTTTCTGGAAATTAATCTTCGATTAAGATCAAACCTGCGATTCTTCGGTCTTCTCCGCAAATGATAAATATTAACTACGTCTATTGTACGAGTGAACATTAAGGTTTAAATTAAATGATCGTAGTGTCTCCGCAAAAGATATTTCAACGAATCAAGTTTAGAGAAATTAGATCGAAAATACCAGAGAATAACGATGTTCGCGTAAAGCGGTCGAGAAACGTCATTTGGCTGAAATAATTCGAGTGGCCGTAAAGGGTTAATATAAACACTGATAATTTCAGATGAAAATGTTACAATAGCAAGACTAGGAAATTTTGACCAGCGGAATTAAATTAACGAATATTTAATTTCGCATAGTAGGCAGTTACTGCTTCTTCTCCTTAAAATATTTCTTCGATATCGCATACCGTTAATTCAAGTGCAAAGAAAATTTGGAGAAACAAATTTACAACGATATATCACAGTGAGTAAAATTCCTAGTTTCAATGATCTCGACTGTTTTCGGAAACTGCATCCTTTTCGAGTTTCATTTCACGGTACGAAACGAGCGTCCATAAATCAGCAAGTGTCTAACTTGATTTAATCAACGACGGGTTACTAATTTTCCTCGAATTACTCGTGAAAAGCGTTCAACTGCAAATTTCCCGAGAACCTTAATTAACAACAGGTTGTTTAATCTTTCGTGACTCGCGACGAAAATTCGTTATAATTCCCCTCTCCCTCCCTCTCTCTATTTCTCAACCTTTTTCTTTCATTCGTTTCCTTTCCTCCCATTTTTCTTTCCTTTAAAAAGATTTTAATCCCAAAACTCCTGCTCGTCTAATGATAAACGACCACGACCATGTAAAACTGCGAAAGTGTGTCCCGTGCAGGCAGCAGTTCGCAATTTCGTGGGGAAATTATCGCGAACGTGTCGTAGAGTTCCAGAGAGCCAACTAACGTAAGAACCAGGAGCATAATGTAGTTTTATTGCGGCCACAATTCGGTCCAACACGAAACTTCTCCTTGCTCCTACGACTTCTTCTACATTCTCGAATATTTTGCAACTGTTTTTTCACGAAACGTTTAACTGAACCATCTACCTAGAGAAGAGAAACGGTTTTTCCTCCGTAGGATCATAGAATTTTCTTACGATAACGTATTCGAAAAAAACACGTTCGCTATGTTTTTCGGACGGAGGAGAAACGCGATTTTCTGCGAACGAATAACTCGGGCAAAGTCAAGAACCGCGAACTTTTGAGAAATACATGGAACACCGATAAGAAATATTGACTGCAATATTTATAAATGCGGATCTCGGAATCCGAGTGCATGTTATTCAAAGCATATTCGTTGCACGTTTCGTTCTACGCGCGTAGGTTTATGAAATAGGTATAAAAAAAAGGGAGAAAAAGTAAATAACGAATATATTATAAATTACAGTAATTTATCGCGCCTTTCGATATTTTTCTATTCGTTTATTTTTAATACATTTCTAATATTAATCTACTTTTCGCAAAGTTTACCAAAGCGTGTACACATCAAAGGGAAAAAATGAAATAAGCGAGAAACCTTGTTGGAAGTCAACACTGGGCAGTCATAAAAATCGGAACTTGACGTTTTATATAACCAACAAACTTCGCTGTATTTTCCCCACGATATTCTTTTCATTCCACGTATTCCAAGAACGTACAAAATTCGCCGGTCTCTTCGATGTTTGCACGGAAAATCGATAATTTGCAGAAGGAATTAAAATGGTTGGTTCGGTTGTTTTTCCAACTCGCAACAAGAAGAGAGGCAGAGGAAGAAAAAAACAAGCAGAGAAATCGAGACAATTCGCGATAGGATGATTCCCGCGGCGTCCCCTTGTTCAATCCAGGGAAACGATTTTAAAATCCCGAGGATACCGTTCGACTGGCTGAGCCCCTTACACGCACGAGTTGCCTGAGCTGCAATCAATAAGAAGTCGAGATTGCTTCAGCGATTGCCTCGGGCTGGATAGCAAGCAAAGGCTTCCGCAGACCGTAGAATGAGAAAAGGCCAACGATTGCGGCTTGCAAAGAAGAATCTGCATTTATCATCGATGTGTAAGCAACGTGGACAAAGATAGTGCGCGGAATGCGCTCTGTGACGGGTATTAAAGAAACGTTCGATCGGTTTGGATCTGGTACGATACTTTAGATCGGAAATTTACGCGCAAATGCTGAGATTCAAACGTTAAAGGATTATACCTTTGGAACTTTTAATTACATCTTTTCACAAATTTAAACTTTCGGATTTTGAAATTTAAAAAGATTTAAAATCTTTCGGTATTTAGCTTGCAATTTACATTTAAAAACATCAAAACTCTCTTGTATCGTAGTTTGCTGGGATATCAACAATATCATTTTTGTCGTCATCAAATCTTCCCTTTCTTTCGCGTCAACGACTAATCGACATTTCAAATTTTCGTCATCGCGAATTTAATAAATATCCTATCATCGGACAAAACGTACGACGATTACTTTCTAAAGAATTATTTAGTTAGTCACCTGATTCGAAGGTAGAATCTGACGTAAAATATTTGGCTAGAGGGAGAAATTCATTACTAAATGCTGTTGGTTTCAACTCTCTTAGCAAGCCGGCACTCGGCATACAAACTTATAATAGTCAATTCCATTAACGATTTGGTTTTGAATCAGATTCTAATACCCCGGGAAGCGTACACTGCTTTTCCACCCGGAGTGTTGGACGTTGACCCTCCATAATCTGTCAGAAACGACAAACGATCGGTTTCCGTTTCGAACTACTTTGCCTACAGCTCGGTGAAAGAACGGAGAAGTTAAACGTTCTCAAAGTTTCCTGTCTTCTCGCTCCTCTTGCCCGACATCCGCTCGGTTCTCGTTCTTATAATCCCGCGTCATTTTCATTCGCGGCTATCCAACTCTACGGACAAGGAGTCGCGAAGAACATTCTTATTAAGGTCGGATTATCGTGTTCTTCGAGTATACGATGCTTGAATCGCAATTCGTATGTTTGCGATGCTGCTTCTTGTTGTATCATCGACGTTTTATAGCCTTGGAAAAAGGAGATGTTGCGCTACCTCACAGATACTTTGTTTCCGATGGTCGTAAAAGTTGTATCCTCGAGATTAGATGTGAATTAAACCATAGAAATATCGGAAAGCATGCAAAACGTGCAACAAAGTAGGTCGAGTTTGGATAAAGGAGAACGTCGATCCTTGTTTTAGACTTTATTGCGATATCTCATTCGTATATTATTTTTGTACAACTGATTTCTTGTTAATTACGAACTCGTTTATTTTATACCGCACTGCAAGTCGAATACGTCGAAAATCATCTCACGCTTCGAGCAAGTTCTTACATGGTTTCTTGTTGTCTAGTCTACAACTGGAAACCTCATTCGTTTGAAGAGAAAACGAACAAATTTCAAACGAGAAACCCAGAAAAATAAACCCTAGAAGATCCTCTTTCTTCAGAAGAAATAAACTACGAGATTTTAAACACTGCTATCCTTTGAAATATAAACTAACCGTATAACGTGAACAACTTAGAATCGTTTGACGATGCTAAAACCATGAAACCATCGTAGTTGCACAATTTCCAACGCGTAGTCGGCAGATTCAGTTTCTCACCCCCTCAAAATGGGCCAGGATCATTTCGACAGGACATGGTGCGTACGAAACAGCCTTTACGACGCACCAATTCCCATTCCGCGTCATAAACTTGTTTTCCGCGCCCTTACCAGGGGAAAACGGGTCTTCGAATATACACGTGCGCATCCCACCTATGTATCTACACATAGACACGCGTATTTCCAAGATCAAACAGAAGTCGCACGACGACGAAGGCCCTGCTGTTGTTACCATTGACTCGACTTTTCTCTTTCCCTCTCATTCAAGTCCACCCTTCGAGAAGTCGAATATCCGTCATTCCGAAGAAAGATACTATGGGGAAACGTGACCATTCACGTGAAAACGACCAGAACGTCGATCTTCGGATTTATTCAAAGTTCTTGTTTCTTTCAACGAGATTTTTTAGATTGAACGTTTTCGAGATTATTTAAAGTTTCTATTTTACAGTCTTTGGACGAGGGATTTTTAGAACCGCCTCGATTCTTGGATAAATGATTTTTCAACTACAAAGTTTTGGAATTATTTAGATTCTTGTTTCTTTTAACACGGTTCGTACATGGAGCGTTCTTGGAATTATTTGAAATAACGATTTGGATGCAAATGCTTCTAATTGCAAAGATTTGAAAATTTTGCACTCGAATTTGGCATTTTTAAAGCTCACAGACATGTTAGAATTACCTCGGTTCTTGTATGTATTTTCCCCAAGTAAGAGACATGGAGAATTTTTAATTTTTCAGGTTATTTAAATTCCCGCGTTGTACGATCACTGTATTAAAAATTCTTGGAATTATATAAATTCTCGATCCCACTATTCACTGATCGAGGATTCCTGCAATTACTACGAGGAATTTATGCTATACATAACTCGGAGAATTATCGCGGAGCAAAGTTAGCGGTATAACAGTGATAGAAACAAGATAATTCCATTTGACGATCGTCAAACGTCGACGAGCTGTCGTAGCGAGTTCAATTTCGATGGCCGTTCGTTCTTAAGCCCGTTTCACGCCGATTTAATGACCGCGTTTATCCCGCTTTAATTAATTTTTCTCCTACAGGCAATTTATCCAGGTATTTAACGACGCGAGCGCGTCGATTGATTTCTCAAAGAAGCTGCTGCTCTTCGGTTGAAAATTCGCTTAATGTCGAGTGGAAGAATGCGTTCATGGAACAACGAACTCACCGCATATTGCATAGCGGAGGAAAGGACACGTTTTCCTCGGTGTTACACGTGATATATCGCCGGAGAAAGGAGGAAAGGAAAAACCATCGGTTGCAGCATCGTGAAGAACGATAATAATGTTACAAGAATGAAAAAAGTAGAAGAAGAGGAGAGAGAAAAAGGAAGGAAAAAATAGAAGTGGGTGTAGAACGTACGGTAGAAAATTCTAATTCTTTCGTCTCGCTTTTCCTACGTGGGTTCCTCGTGTAAATATTCCAAAATACAGGAAAAATATACAACAGTCGCGAGTACACGAAAAAAAGCTTAATGAATATGAACAATTTAAAAGAGGCCGTTGGCTAATGGTTATTTACACCGCGGAGTAAAAAAACGTCGCTGGTTTCTCCGACGAGAGAAACGTTAGCGCGTTCACGGGAGAAATTTGGAAAAATAGGTAAACGATTAAGTTGAAAGGAGCGAAGACGAAAGGCAGGAAAAGTGGTCTACGAGAAAGTAATCGTTCAAATTGGCGGACTCAGTCTGCCGAGGATCAAACGTAATTTATCTAAAGTGCGTTCATAAGTCTTGCAATTAGGTGGTTGTCGAAGGGCGCACGCGAGCAATTATTGGAGAAAATTGGATAATTCCATTGAGGCGGTACGAAAGAGGGTTAGTCTCATGATAGTGACTAATGACGATAAGCTTTGAATTAGCCGCCCTCCTGGTAAATTAACCCACTCCTTCTCCACACTGGTTATCGATGGTTTCCGTTATTCAAGGTCGTCCTTTGTTTTATTTAAATTAAACTTAATCCAACACGATCTACCGCGTTTTATCAAATTAATCGCATTAAAGGAACGATGATATTATTTTTCACATAGGCAGGGAGGAGCAGATTTATATTTCCTTAAAGAGGAAAGGAGTAAAGGTTCTCCTTAACCCGGTAACTAGGTCGTTCATTAGTCGGAAACTCCCATAATCGCAGACGTAAAAGTTAATCGCTAGAAATTAATTTGACGAATTTCAATGCATTCCGATTATAAATATCGTATAACGATACGTTGGAAACATAATACGCCGAGAGAATAAGTTATTACATCGAGATGTTATTAACAATTCGAGTAAGAAACCAATTCATTTCCTCCAGTTAACCTGATAATTGATCGACACTTATTAGAACAAATACGATTAATACAAATACAATTTACAGGAGTAGAATAAACCTACGCTTATTGCCATAAGTAGCAACGGTCCATCACATGTCAGACAAGCGAGTCACGGATGCCTTTGATCAGACATTAGCGTGATCTTGAGAATGCCAGACTTTTAATCAAAATAATAACAATAAGAGAAAGAACGACGATGAGACAATGGGAATAATCGTGCTGGTATATCGAGACTTACCAGTGACCTTGATGTGGTAGGGTAGTTGGGCACGCCAGGTGTCTTGCATTTTTCTGTCAGGTGCGACGCAGCGATATTCGCCAGCTTCCTGGTAAACGACTCGACTGAGAGCCAATGGACCGGGACCACCGACTGGATCCATTCCAGGACCATGTCCCCAACAACCACCGTCGCACTCCAGAGTCACCGCGCCCCCGATCTGAACTTCCATCTTTCGGGAATCGGTGGCCTCACCGTTCAACGCTTCCGCTTCCGTTTCCATGTCTGGATCATCTAAACATTGATTTGAACGATGAATGTTGGCCAGGAGGGTAAAACAAAAGCAACGGAGACACAGGCAGAGATAGATACAAATACGTAAAGATTTATTTAACAAAAGTACGAAATTAGACAGAGCACGATAACGATATTTCGAATATTCGAACCATCGAGTCTTCGAACTTATTACGCGCCAAGTTTCTTGCTACGTTCGTTCCAAACTTCCCATCCGTACAATTTAACGCGGAAAATATATTTTCCACAAAAGTGGCGTCTTTGGATATTCGCTACAGGGCGAAGGAAATTACAGATTTCAATTTTTCCAATGGCCTCGACATATCAGAGGCGAGCGCGTGCTCGCGATTCTCGGGCACGCGACTCGCATTCGTATCCAGAGGTATTTTAAAGCGATCCTGAAATCCGACCGGTCGTTGTCATCGATAAGAACGAGGTGGCCGCGCATCAGGAATCGCACGCACGTACCGGGAATAAAGTTCAAGGTAGAAGTGGCGTACCCACGTGTGAGCTTCGGGAGAAAATCCTTTTGCCGGAGAACGAGGGCAAGGGAAGATAGGACGGACACCGATGACGCTCGCATCGGTGTACCTTTCCTTTCCCAATTTTACCTGCGGAATTATATGTGCGCGATCGTTTGCTCCGCTGCGAGCTAACGCTATGTTCACAATTACGAGGAGAAAGGGTGTCGAGGGGTTGGTGATGTCGCGGTCGGGCTATCTTCTCTCCGAGAGGAGAATTAGAACGTCGGTAGATAGGGTGGAATTGGTTGGAGGGAGAGGAAGAGGGAAACAAAAGGAAGAGAGGAAAGAAGGGCAAAGAGGCGGGCGAAACGGAAACGATGGTGGGGATAGTCGAAGGGGATGGAGAAAGAGAGCAGTCCTTTGAGTTAGCAAGCTGATCCTCTGGCTCATCCTATAACAAAACAAAGGGATCAAAGTGGTGGATGCGACGATAGGAGGCTTTTACACCCTCCCTCAAGCCCCGGCCGGCTCGCTGGCTATACCTCGTTTGTCTTGTAGTTTGTTCGGAATTTTACAGCAAACACAATCGTGACGCTATAACAAACAGCGGGTACACTGCGAGAAGGGTGGTAGATTAAGGGGTGAAGGGAAGAGTTTCCACTTTTTCTTTGTTAGCCTCCTGAATGCACGCGCGTTCGCGAATACGCGAGTGTACGGAGAATCTCTGTTTTTTAATGGCGATTCTCGTTACCTACGAATTTGATCTATCACCGGAAATTCCGACTGACGCGCGCTTTGATCCTCGATGCGGGCAATTCTGTCGCGATTCACCGCATCGATGGGATCCATGCGTCGTGATCTCGTGCGTCGTGTTGAACCGACTCGTCGTTTATCGTGGAAAAATATAAAAATACTCGAGCGCCTATTGTACCACGCATCCATGTTTTATCCGCTGCCGAACAATTTTCGAGAGGATGTTTTCCAGCCTCGATGAATTGTCACTTTTTTACATTCTGGATTTGAAATCTACACACGTAGATAGTTTGTTTTACATAAATACACCTCGTGCGATCTGACACGTTGCAATTGAAATATTATCGATAGTCGAAGCTCGTTGATGAGATTTCTAGAACTAAAGCATTCTTTAACGTTTCTGTTTAACGATCAATCCGCAACTATCCGTCTTTGAAACTATACGTGACTTCAACTTTGTTGTTCGTTACGCTGTCGAGAGCTTAAGTACTTGGGATGTCGATTGTTGGAAGCTCGATTGCTTTTGACTCCGTGCAATGTATTATGTTTCACGACTGATTGGTAACCGATAGGCCAACCAAACTGCTAACTAGCCACTACCTTTGGAAGATATCTCGACCTCCTCCCCTTCGCTAACCGCGTCTTTTTCAGATACCTAGCGTATCCGATGACGGACAGAACTTTAGCTGTAGCATCCCCGAAATTTAGAAATTTACAACGAAACATACTATGTTTCTGAAATTTAGTCGAACGTTCGATTTCGATGTTTCGCTTTTCCTAAACGCGACAGCAATCACGGAAAGCGACCGCCTAGCATCGAAAATCAATTTCCTAAACAACACAATTCGATCGATCCGAGCGTTTCCGAAATCCACCGTTTGCTCTCTCCGCCACTCTGAAACGTACGTTATCTATGATTGCACGAAATTGGTGTTCGCCGTTTAAAATCCTGCTAGACGTTATCCACGGATAAGTAATCCGGCCAGGAGATTCGAACAGGACGCGGTTGCGCTGTAATCGATAATTCCTTACAGGGGGATGGCTGGTTTATAGGTGCACTCGAGCCATCTAAATTGCGTAGAGATTAGGTGCTCGGAAACCCGTATCCAGGATCCCGTCGGTCGACGGTGCGAGCGGAAGCTGGAGCTGAAGAGGCGGAAAGGGGCAGAGGAAGTGGAAAAGGAGGAAACTCGAAGGTTCGAGGGGAACTCTGCCACCCTCTCCTCTCTTCCACGGGTTATAATGGCAAGATGGAAGGTCGTACGGGGTCCAAGGCTGGGTAGGAAATTTGCAAATTTTCACGACAGGGCACGGATAATTTCCGGTTGGCTCGGTGGTTTCCGTACTTGACAAATGACTGTGGTTTCCGGTTATCGGCTGCGACGACCACCATCCCTCTTGCATTCCGAATTAGCGAGAATGTCTGTTGCCCTTTAGGAGAGGCGATACTCTTTTCCACGTTCGGTCCACGATTACCTACTCTTCTCCTTTGCATTTCTATGGATCGCCATTTCCTCGAAGATATTTACTTCCCGAGTGAAACGTTTTTTCGTGTTATTTGTTCCTTCGTGGTTTCCAATGCTTTAAATATTCCAATCTTTTTCTTTGAGATTTGTTGCAAATCATTAGATTTAAAAAAATGCGTTTTCTCGAGCTATACGGTGTTTGGTAAAAAATAGCGTTCAATTTTATGTCAGTATGGATTTGTTAGATCGATCAGGTTTCAACGCGATTTTTGCGACAGGAACGTTCTTTTTAACGAATAAAAGGTTTCGTAGAAGACAAATATTTCGCTGCATAAACGATGAAGCAGCAACATTTATCTCATTCGATCGTAATATAAAATGGTAAATTGTCTCTTCAGGAGCAGGCAATACGCGTAGACTGGAAAATGGATTTTCTGTCGAAATTTTAAGGCAATTTTGAATCGCCTTTACCACGGCCGTTTAATAACATAAATCTTCGCCGATGACGCAAACATATCGCGTTTCGAAGACTCGGTGGATCGTTTCGACGAACGAGACTGCCGATTCAATCGCTCTCATAACTCAAACAGCCGTGCAACGCGGCCCGCGATTTCCATTAATTTCTAATATTACTGTACCCTTTATCGGCTCGTACAGCTGCTCTACTTATTCTATTTTTAACCTTTTCATTGTTATGGAACGAAATGGTCGTTCCATAGCCCGCTCAATAAATCCATTCGTTAGCTATAGACACCGATAGATTTCAACGTGTATTTAACGCGATTTTTAGCGCCTTTACTTAACTCAATATCGTAGCAATCGACGAATCGACATAACATAACATTGATAACACAAAGTCGTTTCGCGTCCCACTGTCTTATTTCGCGATCAAACCTGCATTTCCATAATGTTGTACGAAAACGAAAAGGGACTTTTCGCTTTTAAAAGATCGTCTGTTTTCTGCAATATCATCAGAATGGGCTATCTTCGAAGCATCTCTCTCGATACATCGTACAAACTAACTAGCTTTTATACATTACAAATGTAATCGAGACTTTATCTTACAATCGATCGTTCCTCGCGCTTGAAAATTCAATTTTCTGCTCTTTATTTGCGCGATAACACGGTTATCTTGCCAACGCACTCCTCTCCATTTCATCCAACAAAAAATGAGAAGAAAAACAGAATAACTGTGAAATTATCATCACATTCTGTATACAGTTTCGTGTTTCTAATTTGATATTAATCTAACTTCTAATTTCTCTAACGAACAAAGAACACGTTAATGCGCTTAATTGGCAAGAAACTCAACAGGTAACGGATGCGTTTAACAAAGTAAACCCGAGTCTTCGTAAATTACGATACGTAAGAGTGTCAAGCCAGTCTCACAGTTTTGACAGGAGTTTAGAAAGCACGCCAAGTCTCTGAATATGTAAATTACGTTGATGGGAAAAATACTCACAGCGTACGTTTAGGAAATAACCGATACTGGTGAATATGCCGAGCATGTGCCTGGTGTAACATTTGTACCAGCCGCTCTCGGCGCGGCTGATTTTTGTGAAGTTCAGCCATCCGTCGTCGCTCTGCTCGACGGGTGGTCCATTGTCTGAAACACAAACAGAGAGGCTGTATGGTACGGGAATTAACTCGGTGGAAACATCACGTCGTCCGACCGAACCGGCGGCGATTCTACGCGCACGTTTCTCGCGCGGAATCGCGCCGTGCCCCAACCCGATTAACCGGCATCGCGTCGTTGGTATTACGCGGTCGACGCTGGCGCGACGCCAACACAGGCCTCGTTATTGTCTTTCGAAAAATCTCTGTACGCGCGGGATTACGCGCCAACGATTTGAAACCTGCGATGGGGTAAGGGGATGCTGTTTCGAGGGTTAAGTCGCTGGGAACAGGTAACCTCGTGTAATTTTACTATTTGCTATATAGGAAGCCATGGTAAATAAGAAAGTCTGTGCAATTGTGATACTTTTAGAGCGAGTACAAGAGAAACCTGCGTACTTTTCGTACTTTCTTAGCAACGAACTAATGTCACGTAGTCGTAACATTTTCGGTGCAAGGTTTAGTAATCGAGCGAAATCTTATAATTTCGATATTTGAATTGCTGCTATACGCTGGTATATCGCAGCAAGCGTATCTCAGCAAACTAGCGCTGTCTCGTTTTCAACATTGAACGTTTTTATCCGGAACGTCGAAAAGAAATACGAAAGGATTAATAGAAAAATTAGTTACAAAGATTGAGAGCAATTGCATGAATTTCTATGGAAGAAATGTATTCTCATAATATACTACGCCACGCCAGGTTAAAGATATATGTCGAATGGAATATGAAATTGGAATTAGTAGAAGCATAAGTCGTGGACGATGAAAATTGACCGGAGTACCGATAAATCAAACTACCCAGCAATTCCACCTATCAATAATCCCGATTAAAACGAACGGCCATGATAAATCTTCGGACGCTACAACCCTTTCGTGCAGCCGGAACTTAAAACTCAGCGATCGTATCGATCGTATTTTCGTTAATCAAATTAGTACACGCGACTCGGCTATCTTCCTCCTTGCGAGTAGGCGGGGCGCGACGGTACGATAAGAAACAAACAAAAGTGAACCGCGAGGATCTACCGCGGCTCGGCTTATTCGAGCGAACGAGTAAAACAAAGAAGCCGAGGAAAAGAAAAAGGAAGCAAGGAAAAAGAAGCGGCAGGGGAATCCGCTGGTATCCGTTTCGCGAAGTCGTTCGCGAAACTTTCATCCGGCCATAGGCATTTCGTTGGCTCGTTGTTTTTATCCCGCCCACGATGCGATTTGACGAAAAGCAGGATTCGACGCAGCTGTCGGATTTACTGCTAGTTCTCTGTGCTACGTCCTGAATGTGTAACAACGTCGACCAACAGAAGCACAGAGATGAAAAAGGAAGAAGGGTAAGTTTGCTAACGGCCGTGGCGAAAGAAACCGAATCGAAAAGAGAAAGAAAAAGAGAGAGACGAGGAAAAAAACATTCTCGCGTGTATACTCCTCGGTCGACGAAGTTTTCTGACGAAACTTTTGTATGATCCGGTATAACAGTCTTTGGTGGTTGAAACTCGGATGGTTCAGAGGGCGGATCACCACCGACTGTCTCGTTAAACAGCGAGGTCGTGCCGTTGCCAAAACAAGCTCGATTGTGTTAACGGGACCTATAGGCTGGGAAGGACTAGCAAGATGTCGTGCTATTTTCTATGAAATAAGAGCGGCCCGTGACTTGGCCCGCCAAGCACCATATATCCGGTAGGGTTATGCGGGATTCCGGCTATTTGGCTCGGAAACAAACGAACCGTGTTTCAAACCGAGACAACGCAGAGAGAAGCTCCGGAAAACGGATAGAGTGGGATATTGGCGTGGAACGGTCGGACAGAGTATTTGGTATAACGTAGAGCGTTTGTTAATTTTGACGGGGTCTAGACCACGACGTTGCCAACTTATCGAATACTTTGAAATAGTTTTACTCGAATAATTAGTTTGATTGGTAATGAACGGTACGATGCATGGAGAGTGAAATTGAGATATTTATACAAGGTGTTCCATAGTCGATAGTTGAGGATAATCGGTAGAACGAGGTCAAGATTTGCGGATTGCTTGTTCGATTTGCTTGCTGGGTAAAAACGATTAAGATTCTCGAGATCTTACGAGAGAAAAGAAATTAGGATTGTGAGATTTTGTTCGAGTAAAATGAAGTGGAAATAAGATTCGAATGGAACGGAGTTAAGTGAAATAAGACGAGAATAAGATTTTTCACGACTCGAACGAACGTCGGTGAGTAATTCTACTCGGCACGCTGTATAAAACGAGATATTCTCGTCTAAGCTCGAACAGCCGGCTATTAGTTGCGCGGAGGAAGCAACGCAGATTGCGTTTTTTGCACGCTGTTCGAATAAAAAGTAGAAGAACGATCGCGAAAGGAAACGTTCCCACGGAGACGAGTTTACTCGAGGTTTACTCGTTTCTTTGCCGTGTGCAATCATTCCTAAAAAAAAAGTGTTGCTCGACTTTACCGTTCCGGGTGCGTCAGTTAGCCGATCGAAAAACTTCGTCAACGTAAATACCGACCCGTTGCAGTGTCCTCGCTCGTTCTAAGACTATTTGAAATAATTTTGCTAAAAAGAGAATCATTCGTTGTTAACTCGCTGAAAGGAACATTTACCATCGATTGTAGCAATATGAAACCTATATAGATCCTTAGAGAACTCCCTTAGACGAAAAAGTTGCAGAAAAATTAGCCACAAGACTCGCGATATATAAAATTTGGACCTAAACTCGTCTAAAATAAAACGCGAAAGCATTTTCAGAGAACTCTATCTCGAGTGTACCACTGCTGCTTCAAAAAAAAAAAAAAAAAAAAAAAGAAAAAGATGAGAGATATACCAAAATGTAACTAATTTAAATAAATACGAATAAATCTCCCATAAATCTCGCGCGTATAAAACTCGAATCTTCTCTTTAAGTTGGCCTGCAGTAGACGCGATTGTATCACAAACGTGGCATTTTTTCGCTGGCAAAAAGGAAGCGAACATTTAGAATCCGTCAACGAGTTGCACGGTGGAGTTCGCAGGAAAAACCGAAACGAGGTTACGTATAACAGACATACGTATATATTTGACTCTGGCTGGCATCGCATTATACGCTAGGTTCGTATGAACAATGATCGGATGGGGATCTACTTCCCCCGGAGCGGTTTCCCGCAGCTGACGCCCTCGTACGTTCTCCGGAACGTCCGTAGCTCGAATGTATCGTCGTGATAAATCGTTCGACGGGGCCGTGATAAATTCATCCTTCTTTTCATTTAAAATATCCTCGCCCTTAACCGGGCCACTTTATAGCGATCATTACATATTGATCGTATCGCCGATGGCAGAGAGCTGGCCGCTGCTTTTTCTTTTCCTTCTACGTCGATAAGTCTTTACGACGACAATGTCGTACGTCAGCATGGTTTTCTCTGATTATTCCAGGCACGAACAGGGTGGCCGATTTTATCGTGACGCTGAAATTTCGTGAACGGGCTCGACTCGCGGCAGGATAACAGTGGACAGTACAGATATTTATCGATAAATTGAATTCCAGTCGGGGATACGTACAGCCAGAGTGGATGGCAAGTGGTTGGAAAAATTGGTTGTACGTTGCGAATGGTAGGCGAAACGAGTGTGATTAAGGACTCGAAGAAAAATCGTATACGAGTTAAACGAATAGTTGACAAATTAAATCGTTTACGGCGGTTATGTTAGTCGATATAGTAGGAAAAATACACGGTGTATCGAAAGGATATTAAACTTATCGCGTGACCTCCTTTCCAACCATATATCGCGCACCCTTCAATTATTTCTAGCTTATCAGACATCCGACTACCGACTCAGATTTATAACCTCGGAAAAAAAAGAAAAGTGGAAGGAACGAGCAGAAAGATGGAGAAACAAAAACACGAAACGGCTAGGACGAATACGGAAGCCGGTCTCGAGAACTATCAAAGAGCTAGTTGAACCGCTGGCCCAAGCGTCGTGATATTACACGGTATGCCACGAGGAAAAACTGCAGTTATCCAGCTCCGTGCTATGATATATCGCTGGAAGACGAATGGTCAAAATATCTGCCGGAGTTTCAACAGTGATAAAGAGCTCTTTGAAGGAAAGCGAACGTGCTTTCCCGATATCTCCGGGCATCTGGATTGGGATTCGTTTAATAAGAGGGCACCCGTTCCAAAAAGAAATTGGGATCCACGGGAACGAGAACGAGGGATGGCGAAGGACGAGATCTGGAGAAGGGTGAGTTGAAACGCGAGGCTAAAAGCGAAGCAAGACGAGCTCAGGGGGTGGAAAGGATGTGGTTGGAAGGAGGCATCGCCCGGAGCGGCTACGTGCTCCAAAGGATATTAAAGTATTTTAATTGCAGCGGATTTCGCGGAACGCTGGAAGGATTTATTCGAAATCACTCGATCGAGTCTATGAATAGGGATTAAGCTCTCGCTTCCAGCCTCCCACATCGTCCAACCCCTCGTCTTCCCCTCGTGAACCGATGCACACGGCAGGCCGGAATTCCGGACGTCAGGAATGGAAGGCAGAAATAATTGAACATTTAATGGGATAACTGGCGCTTATACCGGTCGTGACGTTGTCGAAACCGAAAGACTCGATTCGCAGAATGTTACCCTCTTGTTATTACTATGATTGCGAGGACACTCGTCGCGGCTGCCTGTTTCTGGCCAATCTCTTCTTTCGCCTTTGCTCTCTGGTTCTTGGCTGGTGTCACGCGGAACAGATCGACCGGATAAATTCGTTCAGCGCACGTTAAACGTCGAATTGCGGGAAGTGGAACGTCGAACGAGTGTTTGGTCGCTCGTATCGCATCGAGCGTGCCACGAATTCGTGCGATTCTCGGATCATACGGATCGAAGTCTATGGTTTTAAACTAATTATCTACTTTCGAAGAATCGAGAAGATCGACGTCTTTGAAACCAGGATCGCGAGAATCAGGTCGGAGGTTCCGAACGTTTCAGTGACATCGCGTTACATCGGGCACGATTAAACCTCAGATTCTTAAAGACAGCTATTTATATTACAGCCATAAATTTCGGCCATTATTCTCTTAGAACAAAGTCGACAAATCGAATCCACTTATCCGGACGATAATTGGCAGTTCGTTGTAAAGCGAGAAGAGAATCAGCTCGGCACGATGGAACGACGCAAGATATTTTTCGCGTACAATTTGTTACGGTCTCGTGAATTCTTCCGTTTCGGATACCGTTGAACAATAATCCTCTGCGTCAACCGTTCGCCGGTAACGGGTCGTTCATCATATTTCTTATCACTCTCACCTAGCTGATCACGGCAGAAAGTGACGGGTGCAGCTGCTCTCAGCATTTTGTGTAACTCAATAACGGGACTAACGAGGCTTGTACGATTAACTCGACTCCCGATAAATTTCATCGCCCTTCCACTACGGCAAACGGAATTTCTCTTCAAAAGGGGAAACGTCGCCATCGCTTTCGAAGATCGAAACATCGAAAACATTTTCGATATCGTTGCTATGTTGATTTTTCTATGATTTTGAAAAATATTTTCCCTACCCGAGGCATGAAATATAAACTTTGGTTTTGCAAACAATGCTTTTTACCTAAAACTTATTATACAAATAAAGATCTGTTTGTAATTAGTAACAAAAATTGGAAAGTAGATATAAATTCGTATGGGAAATGTCCAAACACGTACGATGTGATTTATCGTGTTGATTTTACGATAGATATTTTCTAATTACTTCTTATCGAGCTCGTATAATCATAAATATTCGCCATAAATTAGTTATTGATTTCGGCATACGCTTCTGTTTCGTTACTCATTGTTCTACAGCGCAAATGGTAGATATTTCGCCGTACGTTCGTACTATATTATCAGATAGAAGCTGATAACGATAATTTACGACGTACGGTACTACGCGAAAGTCTTGAACAATCTACCAAATAGAAACATTTCTTTTTATCGACCAACGTACAAATCTCCACGATGCAAATTCCAGAATTTCTCGTTATATCGTTTCCTACGAGCGATTACCCGAGATGTTTTAAAAAACCGCAACATTCCCGCCATTTCTACTGCTTCCAACGTCAGAGGCTTGCAACGAGATTAAACATCGGTTTGATCGTAACTCGAATCGGTACTTCCGTAGCAGCTTCCTTCAAAAGGTTCGACCTACAAATTCGGAAAAAACCGTGGTTCCATAAAAAGTTCAGCGAACGCTCGGACCGAACCGCGTTTAACGAATGTAATAGTTTCGCCCGCTTAAACTGGCCGGTCTAATCAAGAAAGTGGTCTCGCCGTTGGTAACGCGGTACTCGCCACGAAAATCCTACTCCCGTTTCCTTTTTCGTGATCAAAGTTTCTCTGATTGACGACGAATAAAGGAAATTATACCGCGGCGAACTTTTATTTGCCACCGATTCGTAGCAAAAAGCAACATCGTTACCGATCCTCAAACTCCGTCTGTAAATCCTTTTCATGATTTCCACTGGTCGGATAAAAGGTGCAGAGGTAGACCAGTGGAAAAAGTTTGCTAACTGTTAGGCGAACGTGAACGAAAGAAAGAGGGATCGACATCGAATTTTCTGGCCGGAAAAGAGATTCTATCGTGGAATTTAGGGTGGTGAATATCGTTTGGTGTCTGAACGTGTGGTTCGATAATCATTTTTCGAAGTGGACAGACAACGTCGTTGGAGTTTTTAGGGATATTTTTACACCACAGGGGAGACAAAGTACGGGTGGATTTTCGGATTTGGATTATTTCACGGTTTAATGCGCAGGATAGAAGGTTCTTACTTTACGGCGTGGCACGGACACGGTTTCAAAGAAGCATATTTAATTTAACATACCGTTGCAGTCGGCTTCTAATTACATTAAAGGATCAGCTTAACGAGAACAAATGCACACTCGGACTGCATGCTCGAATGCAACCTTTTTTGAGGGAGGAAGAAAAGCTGCTGCGAAGAAAGCTCGAGGAAATTTCACGATCAAATCCACTTTTAAAATTCAACAAGAGCATCCTCCGTAGCTCCGTGAAAATCCTTCAACGTACTTGGAATTACCATACATTAAATCCTTCAACTTCTCCGACCATCTTCGCGTATCTTTTTATTTTTATTTCCTACGGAAAATTAGCAAATAGATCGAGCAGCCAAGAATCGAAGAAACCGTGTTTCAGAAAGGAAAGGTTATTCCGACGGAACAATTGGCCGCGTATCATCTATCCCTGGGCTTCGAATCGAGCAATCAAGTTGCAAATCATGCTGTTCGTGCGAATAGCTATCACCTATGGCGGTGCAGCTACGAATTCGTGTCTAACACGCGCGTGCATCACACGCGGCCAGAGAACGAATCTACCTACCAGCGATGGTTCTCTGTGTAACGACGTAGCATGCCGACTCGGGGCGAAAAGTACGTCCATTAAAACAAACGTTAATTCCCATGGTAGGACGCGTAACGACTCGCACCGCGGCCGTTACGTAAAGCTGCACGTACCTGTACCTACGTACGTTTCGTACTACCGAAACAGGCGTACGGTCATGAGGATACATAACGCCGAATTTGGGTTAACTCTTGGACTACGCTTTGAACAAGAAACACAGGGGAATATTTGCCATCGTTACTTTCTTCCTTTCGAATTAGTCCGACGAATTTCGAGGGCCAAGCTTTCTGACTTTTCTACGGAATAGTTTCTAGAAAGTACATATCCGTAAAGTATTTTTATTCGAGCGTCCGACGTGTCCGTTCTTATTCTACGTTATGATACGAACTACTCTGAAAAATAGCGCGGATCAAGGTTTCGCATTCTACAGGGTAGAGACAATTCTTAAAAAAATAATATTTGAAAAGTATTTCCATTCGCGTATCTGACGTGTTCGGTCGTATTCTACTTTATGGTATTTCTTTTGCTGACCTTGCATCTGTTCGAACGAATTGACAGAAGGCTGAGATGATAAGAAATAAAGCCCGAAATTCCAGTCAGGATCGAATGATATATAGCTCGGACTTGGTTCAACCCCTACTGATAATAAGAAAAGAAGAACGCCATATATCGTCACTGGCTACATAGCTGGCATTTTCGTCGATAGATGCTACTAGGTATATTATATATTAATTTATAACCTCGCTATATCGTGCAAACCGGTTGCATTACTTCGTTACACAGTCTTTTCAGGCGCAATGTATTTTTATTATATTTTACTGTGAGATCTGACAAAAAAGGTCGACACAAGAGCCAACCTACTTACATACAAAGTAACTGCTTCACCTTCGACCCGGACGTTTTATCCTCTCTATCTGAAATCGTTCAAGAAGCTTTACTTTTACTCGTTGCCCCAGCTAAAATGTTGTTACATCGGGGTGTATCGGAATTGAAGGACCTCCGGAAGAACTCAAAGACGCTACCACGAGGAAAGAGAGACAGTGTCCGGGTAGACTAAAGGGGGAATTATAGAAGGCTTTAAATATTTATCAAGTCGTGGGCCAGTCTACCGTCGGCGAGCTTTGACAAAGAACAAGAGGCTGCTAATGAATCCAGTCGGCTGGGAGTAATTCACCGTCCCCGTTTCTCCTCCTCGAAGCAAATGGAATTTAAGGGAAGAGGCGAGAGAACTTCTCCATTTGCCAATCTTCTTCGATCCTCGTGCTTAAAAGGAAGACTCGTATCGATCGATTTCCACTTCTTTATCCCCGAATTATTCGTTCATAACCGTTCGATCTGTGGTTAGGAAATACAAATACAAGGTATCGCGGAAATCTATCTCTTTCGCTTTCGTTTCTATTCTATGGGTTTTTTTTTCGATCGAGAGGTTCGTTTCCGCCGGAAGGGAGCCGACCACTTCACCGTCGAGCTATCGATTACGGTCAGAGGGGAAAAAAAACGCGACGAACGAATTCGAACGAGCCAACGACGTTCCACGTTCGTACAAGGAGATTTCCAATTATCGGGAATAAGTCGGTGGAACGCTTCGAAAGCGAAATCTCAATGGAGTCCCATTGATTTCTGCGAGGATAGGTGGATGAAAGGAACAAAAAAGAAGAAAGAAGAAAGAAAAAAGGAAGGAAGAAAAAGCACGACGAGAAAGAAAAAGTAGAAGAAGAAGTAGCGATGCGCGCGTGACTGACGAAAGGCCACGGAAGAGCGGAGAAGCCGTCTCGAAGCGTAGAATTTTTAATCTTGACGAAGCATTCACAACACGCCGGGTTAGAGGAACGAGAAAGAAGCACGCCATCGGGTTGCTTTCGCTACTCCACGAAAGATAATATCTGTCACGCATACTTATCCACGATGAGGGGATTCGCTCGCCTGGAACAGGGTAGGATTATTTATTGTTCTGACTTTCACTCCACGAACTCGCCATAGTCCTCTTCGGGTCGCCGCGGTATACACTAATGTGATTATACGATTTATCGTTTTGTTTTCTGATGACTGCGAAGAGACCGATAGTCTGGACGTTGATAGGAAATGGGAACACTCGATACCAGGATACCAATGGGGCAGATAATTCCGTCTTGGAATAGAAGATGAAAATATGCCAGTTATTCTAGGTTTTGTTTTCCTTGCTTTTTTTTTTTTTTTTTTTTAGGGGTAGCCACGTTACGAATTAGTAGGAAGAAACGTAGGTTGGTTTCGAAAGAGATACTTTGCATTTTTATTAGAGACAATTGCAAGATGCTAATGTTCCGGTATAATATTTCTAAATATACATATATTTTTCCATATTTTCCATATTTCCTTTTAATCCCTGTGTTTTAGGTAGGTTGTATGTATAGCTTACGAAACATGGAATTCTTCGTTACTACTGTCACTTACCACGTTGCCAAATCGGTGTGCTAGCCGGATTGCTGTCCACTTCGCATTTCAGGCTGACGGACATCCCCTCGACGATCGGAATTCCAAAACCAGGTAAACGCGTTATCGCGAACGACGGAGTATCTGAAACAGGTATTAAGCAATTACTGTCAGCCCCAATACCGATAGTCGTTTGTCGATCACGTGTCAGCAGGAGAAAAGAAGAACCGCTATCTTTCGAATTCTTGCCTCGAATTTTCTCCAATTCTACGATTTCTCTAAAGCGAGCGAACACATCAAAGACGTAGAATAAAAATCCCAGCGAAAGATTTCTCTGTAGATAAAATACTGGAAAGAAAAAAGCGTGAAAACTAATTGTTCGAATATATGCGGAATTTTGAAGTCTTTTCGGTAAAAAGAGTTTGGTACAACGAGGCTAAAGTTTCACAGAGTACGAACCGGAAAAAGAGTTTGGAATGTTCGAGGCCGTAAGGTATTTATATTTGTACACCGGACTGCGTCGTTATTATTGTTTATTAAAGCGCGCGGAGAAACTGGAGCGGTATGCAGGTCGATAAGACCAGAGCTTAGCGTCTTAACACAAATTGTATAGTAATGAGGTATCGCAAAATTTCGTGTTAGGTTGCCCGGGACGTAGGCTTAAGCAACAAAATCTGAAATGCGTTCTCTATACAAATAAATTCAACTTAGTCGAGTACAGGAAAAAATCGATTAAGGGTAAACCGCGTTATGAAGATTCTCGCGTCGCTGCTGGTAACACAGCGAGGAAAAACTGTTAACGTTATTTGCTCTCGAGTCCAAGTTACGATATTGCTTGCTTATTTTATTCGTAGCGTTTGTATCGTTGTACGAGGAAAATATTTAAGCTCGACTCTTAAATCTTCTCTGGAATTATACATCTCGCGATATAGAACGTCTTAAATATTCTTCGCATAATAAAAATACTGCTCCTTAACGCGAAAAGTAATTCTCCATACCGGAGAAATTTTTCATCCGACCACGATTATTCCTCAAACAGTGGTTTCTCGTTGATTCGGCGCTCGAAATCGGTCAGACCGACAAAGGACAAGAAAAAGCCCGAGAGGCAAAAAGAGGAATATCGAGCGGAACGAAAGCAAAAATCGCGCGACTTCGTAATAACCGAAACGAGCGACGGGGAGGAAACGAGCCGCTCCATTGCGGACATCAAACCTACTAATCGGCAAAACGGAACTGCGCCTCTGACGAACGAGCTACCCCTTCGCCCCGTTTTGTGGGCGACGACCATGGCGCGCTACTAGCGTTCCTTCCGCGTCATTAACGACCGACCTCGAACTAGGTGACAGAATCGGGCCGTATCCAGAACGTAGATGCACACATGCGCGT
Source organism: Bombus vancouverensis nearcticus (assembly GCF_051014615.1). Lineage (NCBI taxonomy): Eukaryota > Metazoa > Arthropoda > Insecta > Hymenoptera > Apidae > Bombus > Bombus vancouverensis. The sequence continues at coordinate 17,293,917 of NC_134917.1, read as the reverse complement.
AAGCTACATAAAGGACACGTACATACGCGTGATACACACACATATAGGTACGTAAACGTATGTATACGCGATAGAATCGAAAGCGTTCGACGAACGAACGAGCAAGCCAACGACGAGCGAGCCAGTGAGCGCGTTTCGAGGCCGCGAGTAATTAACGAACAGCATAGGACAGTGAAAATTTTACGACCCACGGGTCGCGTGCACTCGTTAAAATCAGCCCTGTCTTTATTTCGCTTCGTTCCCCTATTTTTTCCTTCTCTCCGTCTTTCTTGCGCTCGATGTCCGGTCGGATGGATGACGATGGTCGTCCCATCCACGGCGGGGAACAGGCTGGCGCCTTCTCGCGTGAAATCAAAGCTTGACGTGGCGCCGTCCGAACGTTCGGTCGCGCGCTATATCGCGCTGCTCGTTCGGTTCGTTAATATTTCAGCAGCGCGCCGACGCGAGGATGCCGAGGAAAAGGGTGTCGAGGTCGCGAGATAAATTGGCGGTTGGAAAGGAAGAAGAGGCGACGTGGTAGGTTTAGAGGAACCGGTCGTAAGAGCAATGGAGACGAATCGCGTTGAAAAGGGCGAGAAGAGAATCCCAAATACATCGATGCGGGGGGCTGGAAGTAGCAAAGAGGGAGGAAAAGAGGAAAAAAGAAGCGAGAAGCTTTGCCTCCGACTACCGGATGGCTCCAAGTTATTCACTCGGCTATAATAGCGCGGTGCTGAGACAATGCAAGCTTAATGAAAGCCACCCCCGCTTCTTTTCATCGCGTCTCTCTCTTTCTACCGGTTTCGTTGCTATCTTCGTTCGTCCTCCTTGTCCCTCTTTCCGACTATCCTGCGAGCGTCTTTGTCGCTCCTGCCGTTTCTCCGTCCCTGTCGGTTTTCCCTGTACGTCTCGTGGGTCTTGCTCGACGCCAACGGGGATAACGCCACCGCCGCCGCCACCACGGCCGCTGTGTAGACTCGGCGCAGTGGCGTAAACACCAAACAAAGCAAACAATGAGACACAGAAGTGTCCCACAGACCTCGATCGCTTAATGAGAACTTTAAAGCGCCTCCGCAAACTACCAGTCTGCCTGTTTTAGACAGGATCAAAGGCAGCCGTATGTCTGAGTACACGATGTATTCGGAAATGTCTACCGACGCGATAGGGTTACGTTCTATTTATCGCGATAACTAGAACAGAAGCTTTTTCAAGATCGAATGCGAAACGTCTTTTCTAACGGAGTCTCGCTATAATTAAAACGCCAGTGGCCGATCAGATGTTCCTAACACGCGTGTACCCGATGCAAATATTTCGAGATTGAAAATATCGTTCGATCGAACGAAATTCCACATCGCCGTTTAAACAGAACAATTAAACGTTCCCCAACGAACGTACCTCTTCATTAAATAATGGTCACACGTTTCCAGAATTGACCCAGGTATTTCTAAAACAGCCAGTGTGTACAAACACGGAGCCCGCAAATACACGCTCGCAGCGGTTCCCTTACGTGTTCTCTCTCGTATCGTTCTCTCGTTTGCCGTGTGCCCGATAAATCGCACGTCCGGGACTCGTTCGAACGCGAAATTCCTGCTCTATTTCTCCCTGTGCCCTGTGTAATTCCCTTTACGCGGGTCGTGAATTAACGCGAGACGAAAACGACGGCAGATTGTTGTCCCCATGGTGGCCGACTGTCGGTGTTTGTACCGGTTCGAAGAACTCGACGAGAAAGGGTGAAAGAAGGAGGCGAGCGTCTTCAAAGAAATTTTTCCTGCCGTATGCCACGGCTGTTGGAATGCTCGTAAACCTTACACGGGCCGTTAAGCAAACCTATACACCAAGGGGTATTTGCGACGGTACACCACCAGTCGTTCCAGCGAGAGTTGCGTAAAGCAACGTGAAAAAGAACGTACGAGTACGAGTTCGACCACGGTTCCACCAGCCGCTTGTAATTTGTATCGCGAGATAGCTGTTGCCAGCGACCGTGTTGCGGTCAAAGGGAATTCCTCTGGTCTGGAATTTTAAATCGAAAAAAGAAAGAAAGAAAAAAAGGGAATGGAAAGGAAACAACACGAAAATAGGGAAAAAAGAGAGAACGGATCGGAACGAATCAAACGTGACCGATTGTTTTGCCTGTGGCTTCCGGTGTTTTATGATACGACTGCGAAGAGGGATCGTTTTTTCCCGAGCACCGGGAATTTACAGTCAACTTTTTAATCAGTGTATAACGTAGAAGCAGCTGTTTTAACTAATTCCGTTTCATCGAAATTTTATTATTCTTTCCGTCGCGATAGTGATTTGCGAGGGAATGGAGAACGATGCAGCGAATATTCAGTTGTCCGATCGATCGGTTACCTATATTTTTTCCGAATAAACGGGAAAAAATGTGGCAGAATTGACAACTTTGCGACCATCGTCACGTAACGATACCGACTTCGCTATTAACGAAACAATAGGCGAGTGCAAATATTTGGCCGTCACACGTCCACCACGGTGAACGCAGAAAGCTCGCATACGCGGATGGAAACTATCGTGAAAACTCGTTTATGCAGGAAAAATCGTGACGCGGCTGTTAAATGATTCTTTGATGATCGAACGCTTTGCTGTATGGTATGCCGAAGTATTGCTGTGCGAATTAAGCATGCAACGTGTTGCCACTGCTATCGAATTTACTCCGTTTTTTAACGACATTGCTCGATAGACGTTCAAAAAGTTGTACTAATCGATAGTTATCGATTTCGATGAAATTTTTAGGAAAAAAAATACCTGCCTTTTGGTAATATATTTGTTTCATACAGAATTGTACAAATACGAGAACGATTTTACGCGCTATAGCGTTGTTGTCGTAGCTGTTGTTGTTTGTTTATTTAGATCCAGGAGGTGTGTCCGATCCAATCAAGTGGACCAAATGAAAACCAATGTTTTCCGCATGGTGGAACTATCGACAAGGAAATCGATCAATCAATCGGAGAGTGAGTCAGTCAGTTAACACCCGGTAATCACCTCGCATCGTCAAATTTGTTTCAAAGAGGTACGCAATGTGGTGTTAACACAGATCGAGCGATTCCTCTGGAAAAATGACATCGCGTCGTTGAAAAATTGCAATACTCGCGAGCAGAGAAATAACAACTAAATTACTCTCTGTTTCTACCGGTCTTCCATACAACTAAATCCGGAACCGTAAATACATGTACACGTTGATGATCAAACTAACGATACTCGACGATAATTGACATCGAAATGAAAGAAAATTTTGCAGATATCCGGACAACCATTTGTGAAATATGTAATGGATCAGAGAAAAATTCACGTTAACTCGATCGTTCATTATGTAATTGTTAGCCATTACATTTGTCTCTTATATATATTGGTGTATATTTCAATGGAACTTATTCCAGCGGAAAACAATTCTATTATACATAAGCTATATTCTCAACTTCATAAATGAAATACCGATTCCGTCACACGTTTTGGAAAATAACCTGTGAAATGTCGCAGATCTCTATCGACTTGCAAGACTTGCAAGAATATTTTTCATACCGATGAATTCGAAGAACGCTATCAACTGCGTTCTAATTTTACGAAGATACGAATATTTCTTCAGCTCGTTCTATCTTAGGACGGAGCAAAAACGAAAATAGAACCAAGAATACGCTTTTACACTTTAAATTCATCGCCTTAGGTCGCTCAATTTTCATTTCGAGAGCATCTCGAACAAGAAGCGAGTAATTACGTGTTGCCGGGTGATTCTGTGAAAGGAATGCATTTTCGTCGCTTTCTGTGAAACAAGGAACGCGATGACGGCACCCAGTATTCGTCTCGTAAACAAGTTTAAGTTCCGCTATATTGGATCACCGGTCATCGTGCCGGAGATGTAAGCGACTGAAACGCGTGCTTGGCTGGAAACGTTGGCCGATTGTTACGGATGCGTCCAGTGTGCCGAGCGTTGCCACTTTGTCCAGTGTGCATGGAACTTCATTTCGAACTACTCGTTTCGCGAGGAAACGCGAGGGTCCGGCGCGAATTAATAGAACATGCGAGCGGACTGGAATGTTTCGCAAGGTACTTCATGGTTAAAACGTTGCCACGGTTCCGCCTGTTTTAAGGGTCGGAATGTGGCACGGATGAAAATGACGTCCGACAGTTTACGGCTGGTTAGTCACGTTACGGTTTAATTAGGTAAAAGGTTATGATAGTGGTAAAGGGGAAAAGGAGAGGCTTGCTAGTGGCTTCATCGGAGAGACTTCGCGATGTTCGAGGACCACGGTAAAAACGACGATAAGAAATTTTATCAGAACGATGTTTTGGACGAGGTTTGCCAAAGCTGAAACTTTGTGGCGGAATAAATAGCGGATTAAGCTTCGTTCCCAACAAACGAGAAAGATTTAATTATATGGCGACGTAACAATTTTGCAAAACAACAATTTTGCGAAGGAGAATTCACGAAAAAATCACGTTTCTTCGTCCTCGAGCTTGCGAAGCTTTAGTTCTTTAAGTAGTTCGCAAACTAGCTATTTATCGTACGTGTCTGCAAATCTCTCCGAGCCTTTATTTTCCTCTCAAAGTAAAAGGCACACGTACGACGCACACGATGCGATGCGATATTCTTCCGCGCGCTGAAAAAACGAACACGACGTTCCTGGTACGTATAAGACGCGGGAAATATGAAATGGCGAGGTGACGAGGGATCGACGGAAACGCGATAAAGCGGCGAGTACTTGGTTGGGTTAAGGATGAGAGGATTCGAATCACCGATCCTGCAAACGTAAGTGACTTGGACGGAGTAGTAAATTGTAATCGTGAGTTCGTGCAGTTTCTCGATCTCGAAGTTTGTAGTTACTCTCCGAAGTATTACCCAGGGAACCGTGGTAGCCTCGCTACCTGGCTAAGCATTCTCCTGTTTCTACCTAATTACCAAGTATCAAGTAAGCTTCATAAAGCTGCTATTAATCTTGCTCAAGCGCGCGGCAACGCCGAAATCCATAGGGTATCGCGGCAACGTCCTGCACGTTCGCACGATCTGCTGCATGATAACGTCGCGTTTGACGTGCGAGCAATTTACAACTAAATTTCCAAATCTTTGAATTTAAACGAGCAACAAGATCTCGCGATATCCGCGAGACAATTAAGAGAATACTTTGATGGGCCAATTTGTCAACTAACATCGCAAACTTCGCTTCTCAAGCAGTTGCTCGAAAGATTCGAAAATAGGATTTAAGTTGAGGATTTGCTTCGCACGTAAAGCGCAAATGAAACTCAAATCCTAGTTCGTTGATTATATTTCCTAAAGCTGTTATCGAAAAATGTGGATAATTGGAGAAGATACCTGTTACTAACGAACGATGCGTCAACCACGGTAGAACGAACCAGCTGCTGATCAGACACGGCCATTAAAAGTCTAAAGCAATCGGCGAATTTCAACTTTCACTTCTATCTACATTTTCCTTACATTGTAAAACCCGCTGACTTTTACAACCTCGTGTTAAACATTTCTTTCACTCGCGATCAACTGCGCTGATTTTGCCCTGCAAACGAGCGACGCGAAAGGAAAAGGGAGACAAGATTTCCCGGACGGTTTCTCCATTGCTGTCAACGGTACTGGCAGACACCCGATAACAAACCCACATTCCCGCGACCAAGCGTAGGGCGCATCTGCATTCATCGCGTAGATTCGGCGGCCCCGTAACAATTTTCATTAAACGACCTCAATAGGCAAGTTATACAGATGAATATAGCGTTCATCAGGGCTGGTGGAACGTCGCTATCGAGGCGGGGCGGCGCGTGTTTCGCCAGGACAAACCGGAAACGGCGACGATATTATACAGCCGGGTCGGCCGCAGTCGAACGAAGGAGGCGCGCCGCTGTTTCACAAATTTGCAACTTACTTTCGGTTTCGGGCGGTCCGTGCGGCAGGACGGTCGCCATAATTTAGACTCGAGTTTTCCCTGTATCTGTGTTAGTCAAATACGACGAAACTGGTGCGCGTACAAGAGCTGGGATTAAAATCAGTCGGTTAACTGGCGTCCTTTGGCAAATAGAACGGAGACGAAATAACAAAGGAACAGGAAGGTTTTAGAGTCGTTGGAATATGTGGGAAAGTGGAACGGAGAATTTCTTATACATCCAACAGTTATGTACAATCGTGAAAAGATACTCGTACTGTTCAAAACGTTTCACGTGTACGAATAAGGTCGTACTGCATCACGTGCCATTTTCCGAGCGGCGAACAATGCTCGTAAATGAGATTATCTTGGCAGACGCGTGTCTCAGGTATCGAGATACGTCGAGTTAGAAAATGCATTTACAGAATAAAGAATTTACTTGGATGGCACATTCCTCCGATGACAAACGCGGACGAGTCGCTGCGGTATAAAAGAGACAGAAAGTAGAACTTGGATGAAACGAAGGGAATGGGAAGAAGAAAGAGAAGCTCGAGAATGGAAGAAGAAACGATCGAGAGAGCGGAAAGGATAAATGGCAAGCAGATTGGAAGAGATAGAAGCGAAGAGAGTTCGGCAATTCGGCAATTGGCACAAAGCAAATCGCGGCCTAATTAGAAGATAACATCGGTACTAGTGGCGGGTTCGCGACGCGTGCGAATGCCTCACGTGATTTGCCAGACTGTCACGGGATAATCAATGAACGGGTCTGCCGCGATCACGTTTACCTCCACCGGGTGCACCCGGTTGCCGTGGAAATAGCTTCTCGAAACGTCGCGATAATTAACCGGTTCGTCGACAGAGTCCAGAGAAGGCGTGATTCAGCTGGAACGAGACAGATATACGTACACGAACGCGCAGCCATACACGCACAAAGGTAGACAAGGGTAGAAATGGAACAGCGTTCGCCGGTGGAACGATTCAAAGGATAGACCGCGTTGTATAATTCATAGAGCGCGGCGCAAGCGAGAAAGATAGAAACGGAAAAATATAGGAAGAGAGAAGGAGCGGGAGAGAGGGCGCGGCGAAAGGCAGAAAAAAGAGCAGCGTTTCGTGGAAAAAGGTTGAAATCCATTGGCCAGCGAGGATATAAGACTATCGAAAAACGATTAATCCCTGAAGAGGATCACCGCACCGGATGAAAAGCGATATTACCCTGGGGGCCTCTAATTCAGCCTAATTGCTCGTTTATGCGAATCCTTGAAATATTCATGAAGCTTTATGAGAATTTTTCATCCCGCAGCTCACGCTGCTTCTTTCGAACTGTTACCCAAAGTGGGAGGGGGCTGCACGTGTTTCCGCCACGAGGCGCCACGCGATCGATCTTCCGTCGATACCAAAGCTACACCGGCAGTTTTGTCGAGGCGATGCGTTTGTGAAAAAGACACAGGCCGCTGACTTTATATCGAGGGATTCGTTTGAGAAACGACACGGTGTATCATCCTGCTGGCAGAGATTAAACGGACGAACTTAATGGGACACAGGTGACGGTTTCTTCGACCCGGTAACATGAAAGCTAAACGCTCGCGATGCATTTTAGGTGGATTCCGCTTGAAGCTTCGAGCGTGGAACTGGCACGGTTACGTTGTAACAGGTTTTTTCAGTCGATGTAGAGATACGGATGAATTACGTGCGAGTAATTACAGCTTAAGTATACAGACTGTGAACCAGGTATATTTGGACTGTCTATGGCTTGTTAAATAATGGCAATTAACTGTTATTTTCGCTTAAATATGCCAAGTATGCGAGAAAGAGGTCGTACGTAGATGAAGATAGAAACGAAGAAAGTATGGAAAAAGAAGAGTTTGGAAGAGCGCGGGCACGAATCGTTGAAAGCGAAGATACGGAAGAACAGGAAACTGAAAATGTCGAGAGAAATTGGAAAGTTCGAGAAAAGGAAGATCGCATCGGCGGGGTAACTGGCACACCGCGATTCCAGCGAAAGACGTTTTCTCATCGGCAGTTCATCGGCTGAGAAAGGGAGTGGAAGGGTACTTATGTTCAGCCACGGTACCAGGCAAGGATGGTAAAAACCACAGTTAGTTAGTTCCGGACTCCTTCCCTCGAAACAAATTGCGTTTAAAGAGGAACAACGCCGACGGACTTTCGCAGTTAAATCTCATCGGGTAGCTTTGAGCAAGTTTTTGTGGCCAATAAAACATCAGGAGGGGTTGGGTAATGTTTTCTACCCAAGTACTTTGCAGGAAATCAAATTGTCCGAGCGCGTTTCGCAAGTGTCGCAATATTTCCTGCGTGCGCCACCGACCTTGTACCGGATCAAACGGATTGGATTTTCAATTGCTTTCGGAAACGTTCCGACGATTGTGACCGTAGAACACCGCCTCGAGCCATCTACCTTTGGAAAGCATAGCACAGTTGCGTTTCAATTAATCGACTAATGAAATAGTTGCGAGAAAAAGGAAAACAGACAGAAAGAAAAGAGGAGAGTGGAATGGGGTTAGGTTGGAGGAGGAGGAGGAGGAGGAGGAGAGGGGAGAAAGGATATAAAAGTAGCGGAAATCAAAGAGTAGCAAGCAAGCGAACCTTTCAACGTTTCTGGGACGATACAGTAACGGGCAGTTCGCCTCGAGCGAGTTTACATCGCGTCGTTTCAATTTCCGAATGGGCTGATCAGAAGGAAGAAAGGCACATGCGAACGAACGAACGAACGAACGAACGAACGAACGAACGAGCGGTAGAAACGGAGCACGGGAAGAGCAACGGGTTGGGAAAGAAGATCGTCGGAGTATTGCTTGGACGAACGGTCGCCCGCATCGAGGACAGTCGTTCATTTCGCGCGTACGCTAGCTCTTCCGGCGTTGAAAATTACGCAACTACTGGTTCAGGGAGCTGGCGAGGTTACAGACGAACGAAGGGACGCCGGTGGCAAAGGGTGGTCGATGGAAAAGCGGGGAAAATGTGGGAAAAGCAAGCGCGATAGTTCGACATCGAGCTGTCCGAAGGAAAAAAGGAAACGAGCAAACAGGAAGGAAGCGGTGGAACTGATACAACGTTACGCGACGATACAACGAAATAAGCGGAGAGAAGAGATGGAAACCGACGCGGCACGCGTATATCAAGCTTTGCTTGCTCGCCGTGGGCCAGTTCATGCGGAAAAAACGTTTGCCGGCGACCGAGCATAAATAACCGGTCATCTCCAGGAAAAAAAAGCTTGATCGATCTGTTCAGGTTATTAATAAGTCGTCGAGCAGCCTGGAATATGGTTTAATGTCCGTTTGATGTTTAATCGTTACGTAATTCGTATCGTTATTATCGTCGTATTCGATACGATTTATTCGAGAGATAACGAGTGGAACGAAAGAGAGGAAGATCGGCAGCCGGAAAACCAAGTTTGTATTCCCCGTATCTACGATTGCCAGAAACGTGTATTGTAAAAGTTACGCAATTAGTCTGTTAATACACGCGCCTCTTTAAACGAACGACGTTACCGTGTATCGTAATTTGCGCGTAAAATAGCGAGAAACGTATATTTAGAGATTTGAAAAATATCGAACTCTTTGCGAAAAATCGGTGGAAGAATACGAACGTCGAAGCCTGGACGGGAAATTAATTAGACTTTAAGTTGATTGGCTTAAGACTGGAAGTTAACTGAGAAGTTGACTGTTAAGGAGCTTCGCGGGTCTTCGTTTTTGTCTATGTTACACGTAGATCGAGAAAAGCCTGAAAATTTGTTTTTCCGGCTTTGATTAAGTGCTTCTTTAAATCACCTCTTTTTTTCAACGACGCTAACTAGCATGCTCTCGAGGAAAGACAAAAGAGTCGCGAAACTTTTAGTATCCGCATCTTTCTAGGGCCATCAAGTTTATAAATCTAGGTAATTAACTCTGCAGGAAGAAGTGTCCGTTTCTATCAAGCAAATGCCTGGAGGAGCAAAGTTTCCTTACAGATCTCTGGACATTGTTTAAGAAACATTTTCCTCCGGTAAAACATTCGCCATTGCCTTTTGCTTAATTATACGCTTCATTTAACCTTTTGACAAGATCAGAGAAAGCAAATGTTCCCTTTTAGAACTTCCAAACTGAGAAATTTCAATAAAACAGATACTTCGGAAACTCGAGCTTTCTTGGAAATATTTCACGTCGTTCTCTAAAGGTAATGTGAATTCCAAATCGTATTTTTCAACTTGCTTTTAATTTAGTAACAAAGTTCCGTCATTATTAAACAAATTTCTATAATTTATAAAACACGGGCTTAAATTCTTCGAAATTATTAAACGCTAGCAAATATCTCTCTCGGTATAAACAAATTTTAAATAATATACGGAACGTCGGCAAACTTTCTCTCTCGTTAAAATATCTCTAATCTACGGAACACTGATAAACGTTTCTGCTACCATAAAAGAGATTAGCTTAATCTTTGTTGGTTCGGTGAACAAAAACGATCGTACGAGAATCTTAAGCGTTTCCTAGGTGAAATAACAGCTAAAAATTGTCTAACAATCTCAAGCTGTTACTTCGTATTCGCAGAAGCGTAAAGTCGCGTTTCGCGATTTCCAGGACAAAAGCGTGAAACGTTACGACGTCGAGACGCGATTGTGCTTCAAAGCCACGACCTGTTTCGTTCCGCGTGAATGTTTTCGCTTTTAGCTCGTATCATCGTAATCCTGGACTTACGACACGGCATTTACCGTCCGTGGCTGACCGTCCTTACAAACAGTGGCTTTGAGCATCGAAAATTGAACGGCGAACGCTGAATTTCTCCCCTTCCAACGCCTTCATTTTCTTCCATTTGCTTCAACTTTGATTTCATTTAAATTTGCTTTAGCTTTAATTCTTCGGTTGCAAGCAAACTTACTCGATAGAGTTCTCTGTCGAGGTCGGTGTAGTTGAAACTCGATGCTTTGGACGTTAATCGCAGTTTCCTTTACCTTATAGAAACATCTTTTCCTCCGATTTCCAATTCTTAATGTTTCTTCTTTAAGATTCTTACAGTTCGTCGAATCTCTAGATCATTTAGTTTCTCAGTATATTTTTTCTTTATTTGCATATTTCGCTGTATTTTACTATTATTGTACCCTGTTCCTCTGATTTAATTCTCCGGTATTACATCTGTACAAAATGTCGTTAACGCGAGTGTAGAAGAGCGAACGTCCCGGCGATACAAGTAAACGAAGATAAAATTTACGTAATCGAACGATTTAGTTGTATTGAAATTCATTCTAAACATGCTCAGCGCTATTACCGAGCTACTAACAAGAAATCGCATACAAATATTTCTTACGATATAACTAAAATAAAACAGCCAGAGTACGCGATATTCCACTGGAGCCTGTTGCGGAATTTAAAAGATAACCTCGCAGAAGTACCCGGTGCTCGACAATTTTACGCTTACCATTTACACCAGTGAGCTAAATGTAAACTTAGATAGTTCTTCAAGAAAATCTTCTCTCTACGTGCTGTTCGTCGAACAGGCCTTGGAAACGACTGGACGTAAACCGTCGTAAAGAAACTGTCTGCACGCACGCGACTGCCAAGAAACACCGTTGTCATCGTGGTGTCGCCGGTTAAACCCGTCGTTACGTCCGAGGTTCTTGCGAACGAGCAACGATCTAAGGCAGCTACATCGAAAGACTAGCCGAGGAAAGTAACCCTTCGTCGTAACTCGTGCCGGTCGTTTCGGTTCACGGCGAACGACGATTTACATCGGCCGTAACCGCGAGAAAGGATTCCGGGAAATTGGATGTTACTTGGACATCTAGTCCGCCGTTTTGTTTCCTACACTCCCTCGGACAAGCTTATGGCCCGAGTCTGACTTTTCCGGCGGTTTCGAATGATCTCGTCTGGATAAAGAAAAAATCGAGGGACGTTGAAACTTACCAGACCACAACATGGTAAGCTTACGTGTATCGAGAGATAAGGTGATATTTATTTAGGTTTGCGAAGTAGGTTTACCGATAGCAGGTTGTTGGGTAGCTGGATGGAAGAAGAGAGGATATGTTTCTGGAATATCGATCGAATGGAGCGAATACTTTTGGAAATTAGGATTCGATAAGAGTGACCCTACGAGATTGGATTTAGTCTGACTTGTTAGGGTTTCTATGGTATCGATATTGTATTATGTTTCTTTCTGTGAGTTCTATCGCCAGGTATCAGATTCTGGGTCTCGGATTATCGCTAGACTCGTCTTATGGGCATCTGTCCTTCGCGATAATCGCGAGATCATCCTTTCTATATATTCAAACGTGAATAAATTGAAACGAGACTAAAGTCAAATTACGCGTAATAGATCGTCGCAGATTAAATGGGATTTTCGTTTGCAATTATCTACGTCTTTTTACGTCGCTAGCTAGTATGCGACGAAATGCGGGTCACGCTCGTAGAGATCGAAATTAAATCGGAAGAAATGCAGCCACGTGTCTGGAAGATGTAGAGTAAAGAAAGGCCAAAGGGATAATTACGAATTCCCGCGTAAATTACTTTGCACAAAAACTTGGTAGAAAATCTACATATCGTGCTAACGAAACGGCGAATTTTGCTCTTTGAAAGCCGAAAACGAGTGTCAACGCGAACGTTACATCGTGATGCAAGCGCACGACAAGGATTTTAACATTTTGCGGCAATTCCAGCGACAAAGGAAGCACACGGTGCCTTTCCCTCGTCAGCGATTCCGCGCGCGAAGGTGCCATAGCGCGGGAATTTGAAATTCAGATTAATACGGAACGCGTTCATCGTTAACACTGCAAAGGTCTGCCTGGCTATGCATTACCATACATGCGCACCCTCGCGCATCCAGATACGAACGCGCACCCTCGCACAGACAATATTCCAGCTTCCTTGTAGCTTGCGCGCATATGATTCCGTCATGGTGTTTACCTGTCTCACGGCTGGTTGGAGAAATTCGGAAACCAGCGCGAGCATGTGGATTTCAATGAAGATGCGACACGTTGCCAGCGCTAAGATCGTTCACCGAGTGTTTTCGCAATAAATTCGTTGCGTTCGTGGAGCGTAAGTCGCGAGCGAGAGAACGTTGACGCTTCCTTCGTTTGATTGCACGTTGCTTCATTCTGCGTCGAGCTCGTGCTCCAGACCAAGAGGATAACGATCGAATTACCGCGAATTGCGTCGAGTTACCGCACACGAGTTGCTGCAAGTCGAACGCTACGATTAGTTGGTTTCGCAGGTTTCTCCAGCAGCGACCTATTTTCTTGTTAAAAATGAAAACGTTGAAATTTCACAGCGTTGAATATTTGAAGGAACGTTTACAGCGAAAACTCGAGAATGCTTTGCAACTCAGCCGTGCGAGAGCCTCGAGGAAGCTGTCGATAGTCTATGATAATCTTACAATGCTCTGAATATTTACGTCGTCGAGATCATTGATTTACGTACGTTTTAAACTCATTTTAGAGCCTTCTTCGCGATTATAGGGCAGAGAATATTTTTCTATGTGTTTTTATGACAGTTTACGAGAAGTCTGAAACTGTTCGAAACTATATCAATCGGATAAAAAATAAATTAAAGTGCGAAACCGTTCTATCTGGTAGACAATCTTATACCTTCCAACAGAATTTATCAGTAGAACGAGCAAATATAACATTGTGGACAAATGGCCTAGGAACTATCGGGTGGACCATAAACAATGTTGCGAGAAAGCCTAATTGCCGACAGGCTCGTCAATGTGTCGTCGGTCCTTCGGTCGAATAGTTACGCGGAAAAAACGCCTACGTGATCATTGCGGAACAGGTACGTGGTAGGGCTATGAGAAAAGACGAAGGGATGGTTAAGGGAGAAAGACGAATTAACGGTCAGTGTGAGCCGGGAAGTCAGAGTGTGTTGTCGAGGTCAGCGTCGTCGAGGAGGGTGATCCTCGTGAAGGAGAGCGTTGGAACCGTGATGACGGGAGTTGTAAATTAACTATTTAGTTGTCTTAGTTATAGCACATTACTGTATTCAGTTCGCGTTAAATAACCATCGTTTCCTGTTTAATCCATTCTAAATAAATAAGAAAATCCTACAATATAAATTAAAGTACGAAACCATTCCACCTGATAGACAACCCTACATCTTCCAACAGAATTTATCAGTAGAACAAGCAAATTTAGTTCTTCAAATAAAAGCAGCATCATCGACAGGAATGTGTCGTTTAGAAATTGGATCGCGATTCTACCGAAAGCAAATATTTTTCCTTGCATCTCGCGTGTGGGACAATTTCAGCGAATAAAATTTCACATAAAAGTAAATATTCTCGTATAACACGGAAGCGTCCTCTAAATTCTCGAAGCAGGACCGGCTCGAATCGAAAGGCGTCCGCTTTCTAATGGTTCTCTGGGCGTTTTGTGGAAATATGCGAGTCTAATCCCCGCGGCGACCGTGGAAATCCGTTAAGCGGGATTCGCGAGCCTTCGCAGTCGGCGTTTCTGCTATTCGACGATCTGGCATTCGCAACGAGGACGCGTAGAAGAAGATGATGACACCACGGACTATCAGCGTCACGAGAGTACAGTTTAAATTGAGAAATAGAGAACGAACCGTACGGTTTAGGATTATTAAATATCAGAGAAACGTCGTTCGATAGGCGTAAGAATGGATTTTGTTCGAAAAATAACGAAATTAAAAGTAGATATTGTAATTATCGAGATAAGTTCAGAAATAGTCGAAAGAAAATTTGATCGGTTCAGCGAATGATTTAATTTTGATTAAATACGAAAGAAGAGTTTGCGAACTGGGTGTGTGACCCCAAGTATCATAAACGAGCTAAAAAGAACATAGCCTGTTCCTGACACGATTTGCATATATTAAATTCCAGTTTGTATATAAAATCGGGAAAGAAGGTGGTTGGTCGAATTCGTTCGATCTTCAAGCCGGACCAAGCTGCAAAGAAAAATCCTGTAACGCGAGATTGTCCCGTGGAGGGGGATAGGAAGTTCCTTTTCGATGATCACAGAGCCTCGTCTTTCGTAGCACCGCTTTGGAATACTAATATTAAACTTCGCCCGTTAGCGACGTCAAAGACTTTTTGCATAGAGCAAAGTCTGCACGTGAGAGAAATAAAAATGCAGATACCTGTATACAGGGAAAGCGAGGGATACGTCGTCGACTACGTAATTGGGAACGATCCCTCGATATCGTCGGACAATTATACATCGTATAGCGTAGCGTAGATCACAGTCGAATTTCATCGATTCTTCTAATTTTCACTCAAATATTTTTACAGTAAAAGATAAAGATAATAAACGGAGAAGTCTTGGCCGATAAAATTTGTTTAAATATACGCACACGTATAGATGAAAGAAAAATCTTAAAGTTTCACGTACGCGTTACCTTGGATGAAATTCACTTTCCAGGGAAATCGATTTAACATTAAAATGTCGGCTTTTACCTCGTCAAGTATCACAGAACACGTTATTCTTCATGAATTAGCGTTAGAACGGAGAAATTCGATTAGCTGTCCAGTCGACCGCGTTTAATCGTGCGGTTACATGGTGTCTTTCTTCTGACTAACCCTTCGGTCTGCCTTATCCACCGATAAACTTTACCCCTCGGCACTACCCGTTCCCTCGTTTCCGTCGTGCACGAACGAAACGGGGTTAATTCGTCGGAAAACTCGATGAGCCGGCGATCTTAAATCTCGTATGCACCGGCCAGACGAGAGAAAACAATGGAGGATCAAATTTTATGGGGTCGTTCTGACTAAATTAACGCGTGCCACCGTGTCGAAATATTCCACAGGAATTACGTATTGACGAGATACACTCGTGTCCCCATTTTTCCCCTCGTTCGGTTAACTGCATCGTACACCACCATTGAAACACCATTCCCCTTAATTTTGCTCTCTATTATCGACGAAAGAGTCCTGAAACGCTGCTTCCACCACTGGCACGGACGTAACAACGAAGCCAATTATTCGCTCGCTGCGAATTCGACGAGACCAACTTATGACGAAAATTCTGAAACGATGTCTTTGAACGGAGTTCGACTAAAATAATATTTCCGTTAAAATAAAATTCTCCTTTGAAAAAAATTGCCGCTGTATCGATAAACCGTATTTCCCGTTAAACAAAGATTGTTTTTCAATCATCGTAGCAGCGAGCTCGTCGAGAGCTTTAGACGTTCTGGTTTACCTTACGCTCTCCGGTTGCTCTTTCTGATTGCACGAATGAAAAATACGAAGAGGCGAGCGCGAGCTCAGCTTATACGAATGAGCTTACGGCTTAAGCATTCCGACTGGTGAGTGAGAAAACCGAAAAGAAAGAGTCCAAGGAAAGAAAGAAAAAGGAAAAGGAAAAGAAAAAGAAGAAGAGTACGTAACAGACGATGAAAGAAGAAAGTACAAGAAAACGAAGCAGAAGCAGGATTCCGCCTATAACGAGCATCGCGTACGAGGACGCGAACAATTGTTAAAATACATTGCCCGAAGGGGTGCGTGTGTGTACCGATAGAACGCAACCGGAAATGTTTCGAATGTTTTACTCCGGAATGCGCCTATTTTTCTGTCGCTTATTTTTCCTCGCGAGCATCCATGCAACTGTTTCGTTAGAGAACCCTCTGTTTTTCTCCGTCCTCTTTTTCTCTTTTATTTCTTTCTTCTTCCTTTTTTCCTTGTTTTCTTCTTTTTGTTTTGTTTTTTTAATCATTACCCTGCGTCCTTGTTGCGCGAGCACGGTAGAAAGATATTAGTTATCGAATTCCGATAATAACGCGTCAAAGATGACGAGTCTGGTGTAAATAAGCCAGGAAATTGTTATTCGCCGGGGTTGAAATTGAAAGTTACGCGCGGCGGCAGACGCGAACGCACAGCCAGACGCCAGGATAACAATGATTCTCATCGAACGTCTCGCCGTTCTCCGGCCTGACTTCTTACCCGTGCAATATCGTGGCAAGTTTTCTTGCCAGCCTGAAACCCGCTAACCCTTTCAGCGTACGAAGCAAGGGCGAGCACAACCTCCAAGAGGGAAGTTAGTTTACGGGGGAACTTGGCTATATACGGAGTGTCTTGGAGGGAAGCTGGTGTACGAGACGACGTATAGGGCGTTTCTATGGAAAAGGAAGGTTGCTCCGTATTTGCCTCTTGGCCCCGGTTCATTATACCATAGACTATTTGCATTTTAATTACATAAAATACAGGTCGGAGAGAAGAGATACTTTATTTAGTGATTTATGGTTTATTTATTTGAAGATACTTTATCGTACGTAGGAGGTAGGAGTTTTCGAGGAATATGGCAATATCGTGGAGAAGAAGGACGAGTAATTAAGAAAATTTGATTTCGTCACTCGATAAAATTCTACGTACATTTCGAAGAAAATTCGTCGTTGCTCAACGTTACGAAATCGTCTCGTCTGTCTTGAAATATTTATCACCTAATTCTACTCTGAGCGAGTTAACGGTTAAAATGGAAAACAAGGAATCGAGGCTTCCATCGACACGAACGAGTAAAATAGAAAATCAACCGTCTTCTTTCTCCTTTCCAAAGAAACGAACCTTTTGATGGGAGAAAATACGTGGAAAAGGTTGAACGTGGCTCAACGAGGAGAAGCCAGATCGAAAGGAAGCAGAACGACGCGCAGACAGAAAAATATCGTTTTCTCAAGGTTGCGGAAAGGAAGAAAGTCGAAGACACTGGGTGAAAAAGCGAAATAAAGCGGCGAGACGCGATGTACGAAGACGAAACTATGACTCGTGAGGCTCGACAGAGGAAAGATGAATACAGCCACGAAGGAGATGTTTGTACAACCCAATTTTTCGCTCGATTGCCGTCCTCTACGCGATTTCCCATCTTTCTGCCCCTTGCCCTCTCTCAGCCTTCGGCATAATATTTCCCCTAGCTTGCCGCGTATCTGGTGGCGCGTTAGACTCTTAGAAGGAACGCTCTCGTATCTTCCTGCCTCGTTCCGTATTCCGTGTATATATCCGGCGCCTGGAATTTCATTTTGATTCAAAGTTGAAGACGCCTCGTTCGACCCGTATTTACCAGCGGTAAAGTTTCATCGAGGCATGTAAATAATGTGTCCGCCAGGGTTCGGGATACGGTGAATCGAAAAACGACCAGCAACGCGTTGCCAGGGGTCACTGAAAGGGGGAACACACCGTAGAAAATAGGGAAGGGGAGGGGAGCAAAATAGAGAAGGAAGAGAAAAAGAAAGGAAGCGAAAGGTGGAGGCGGATGGTGATGCCGGCGAAAGAAAAAAGAAAGCAGCCGGCGTGTGTGTAATTCCAGAGGAAAAGGTGCGCGAGAGAAAGGCTTGCGGCGTTGTTTGTTGCCTCATTGCCCGCGGTTAACTGCCAGCAACAAAAACGTTCTACCGTCGGCCAACGTTACGTCCTATTACCGAGCCTCGTGTCCCACGCTTCTCCGCGTCCCTTTCTTCTTCGTCGCGTTCCACCCTCTGCCCTTTCGCCTCGTCATCGTGACGAAACGCTCGTTTATAAAACTCCTACGAGAACATATTCCGCGCGAATTTGCATGGAAAGTATTTCGCCCGGTAATCGCGTTACATCGGCGCACACACGCATACACACACATACACACACATTCACTCGTTCATACGTACATACGTACGTGCATACGCGAGCAGGAAAATCCTCGCGATCGTCCGTCTTGAAAATATGTTGGAACGATGTTAAGATGGAGGTGAAATATGCTTTATAGGGAGGATTTTTCGGTCGATGGGGATATAAAGACGATATTCGAAGTTTTCCATACGTTTGCTAAGATAAATACGTTGCGTGGCCGTACCGCTTAACAAGTTGGCTAAAATTATCGAATATCTGTCGGATAGTTGGTGGAAATCGGCCAAGTCGATTAAGGGCGTAGAAGTTATGAAACTCGCTTGTGCGATATTGTAACGTACTGTGCGGAGTATATCGCGGCTAATAAGTGATAAACCTTGTACTGGAACCTGACTGTCTGCAAAACGCAGCTCAACTACTACCTTCAGTAGCCTGTGTAATAAGCGTAAAACGTAGTTCGTTATTAATAGATCAACTTCCGTGTACCTGTACAATTAAAACTTTCCTCCACACGGAAAGTTACCCGTTTTTCTATCTCGTTTCCTAAACTCGATTTTTTCCCGTCAATCTACGTCTATAATCTATAATCTAATCTATATCCAGGGTGTATCTAAGGGAGTGTTCGTTTTAAGTTTCGAACGCCAGGGAACGCAAACCGCAGAGATCTAAATTAATTCTGTTAATTTTATCGCGAAAGCCGGATCGTCTCGAAGGTGGAAAAAGGGAGGGACGGGGGGCGGGGGCAGAGAAAAAGTCTCTACGGGAACGGGATTACCTTAGCATACCTAACTCCACTTTCCTACTTTCGCCCCTTTCGACCGGCTCGTTCCGCTTCCGACTCTCTGTTTCTCATCCTTATTCTCGCTTAGGATCTTCGATCTCGGCCTCCATTGAAAATTCATTTCATCCGTCGGATCCCATGGCCAATCTTCCTTTCCATTTAATCCGAGATGCCGACTGAGATATCCTCTTTGCTGATAGTCAAAGTGAGGATCTCACGAAGACGTTCCAAGTCCGGAAGTTAACTTGTTCGGGAAAGGAGGAACCGAAGTGGCAGCTGACTGCATTAGCTTGGTTAAGTGGCGGCGGTATTCGTCTCGGGAAACGTTTACGATTCTATGAAATAGATCTCGTAGTCGATGGAACTCGATCGGACATTTTTTTCATTCCCAGTACCCGGTCCTGTACGTTACGAGGGGGTTTCCCGTGATTTTTACGAGGCGACGAGTCGACCGCGAACCGCTGCCAAGCTGGAAAACGTGCGAAACCGCGGACAGATTTGCGAAGAAAGGACGCGCGAATTCGACCCGCCAAGTTGCAGATTTTTTGCCTGCTTTGGATGAAATTCAAAGTTATCTCTTTACCTCTCTGTCAACAATTTTGGACGCTTGAACGTAATACGTACGAGGCCAAGTTCTTCGTTCCGTAAGAAACGTTTAAAAACTAGTTTCCGGCGCGAAAAGTTGCCCGCGATGTTTCAAAACTTTCAGATGTCCTAAAATTCTGAGATCCTGGAATCGGAAACCGCGATTTCTCAGCGTAATAAAATCGACAAACATTTCTCGATCGATCGAATCTCTATCACGTTGCTTCGTCCGACAACGGCTCTCCATTCACCTTGCCATTATTACTTGCACTTTCCTATCGAGCAAACAGCCCGGGTTCGCGTCGACGATCGGCCGCTAGCAACGACGACGACGACCGAGACAAAAGCGTCCGATGGAGATAAAAGCTGTGCGTCGACGGGGTTAAACGAAAGCAAAAGAGGAAATAAAAAGTGGAGAGAGCTGGGAAAGAGTAAATAAAAGGCGACGAAGGATCGGACGATCCATGGACGTAACGGGTATTGGCCTCTTTTGGCGCGCAGACAACTCTCGCTAATCCTCCTTTATCCAAGGCTAACGTAACTTCGCGTTTCATTCGGCGAATATCTTACGAGCACCGGCAACCATCCAAGCCGTCTGCTTTTTCCACCCTGCGGCTCTCGCCAACCCTCCTACGAACGGTGGTGCGCGACTTTCCAGCGAGGAGGAAATCTTGGCCAAGTTGAAAATCGAGTCGCGATTCGTCGATGCGGAGGGTAACTGAGAAAGAAGGTGGACGATCTCCAAATAGGTCGGCAAACGAGTCGACTTCGTTTCCGATTTAAGGATTGATGAGGTGCGCAGCTCGCTTTTGAGCCGCGTAACTTTCTGCTCCTCTTTCGTCTCTCCGCAAGCCCTACGTAAGAGGGCTGAAGGAATCGTTGGACGAAGGAGCGAAAGAGAAAAAGAACGACAGCGAGGGAAATTCCTGTGCAACGCCTTGTCGAACCGTAAAATCGTTCGATATCGCGACGGCGGTGGTGAAATTTTTGTCGTGCCGCAGCGTATCGAGCGACGCGGGTACTGGAGTGTTCGCGAGCATTGGGACGCCTTGGAATATAGGTCGTATCGAGAATCTCTCGTCGACTTCGTAACGAGAGTAACGAAGGGCAGCGGAAAATGGGCCATGCATACCGCGGTTCCTTTCCAATTTTACGAGACGGCCAGCACACGGAATTCTATTATTCCCGCGAACCTTGAGAACGGACCGCCTACAAACGCCTCCATTCTTCCACGATGAAATCCGATGAAATCACGATGAATTTTTTCGAATCGAGCCTCTTTGTTTAGCGAGCTTCCTCTCTCGGCAAAACGAGCGGAAATTTGTAATAATCGAAGATTCCTTTGTGTGCAACGATCGCATCGATTGGAACATAGAGCGAAGGTCGGGTTTTGTGATAAATTATTGAAACGTTCGATGGAGTTTCTTATTAAAAGTAGATTTTGTCGGAGAACACGCTGTCAATTATGAATAGGGAATGGACTTGTTGAACTAATCGAAGTTTCTTCCGAAATATAATATCTTCAATTATGTAAGAGGCATACGGCTAATTCCAAAGTCGGATTATCTGCAATTTCTTGTTAAACACCACGATATAATTACCTCGCGAGTAAAAAATTCCCAAGTCATTTCCCTTGCCAGTATCAGCACCCTCTTAGACTAGCGTATCCAGATCTATCTGCCTGAATCTTGGACAGATGAGAAAAATTTGCAACAAGGCAACGAGGTTCTCTCCGCGAGATTACGTTTATAGTAGAATTCATTTGCGTGGCGTTGTTCGATCGAAATTCGATATCGAATAATCAACATTTCCGTCGTTCGTCATTACCATAGTTTATTTAATGGCAGTAAAACAAGTCTGCATTACCAATGTTAAATTTGCCAGCTGTATGTACCTTTCCCTCGGTTACTCTTATACATACATACTTCATACAAATTTATTCTACGTTTTATAGCCTACCTTATGCATATTTATAGGTGAAAACTTAAACACGCTGCTCAAGTTCAACGACGTAATTCTTCAACAAATGGATACTCGATCTTTCTTTTTATCTGCCAAATAAAAGATATTATCGGTAATTGATAAAACAAGACACGGCAAACTTAACGTATCAATCTCTTTGTCGATTCGCGAGAAACGAGCGATTAATATTTTCTATACGTTCGTCAGGTTTCGTGAAAAAGAGGAACGCAACGATGAACAAACTCGACAGTGGTGTATAATATAGTCTATAACATCTTAGAAGTACCACGATCTCGTTATTTATTTCGCGAACTCGGTTTTGTCGAATTCGTGTCGCGACTCTTGTTAGCACCAAACGCCAATATATCCAATCACTCGCAACCGACATATCAAGCGAACCTAACCTAAACCTCAAACTGCTTCCAAAGACTCCCCCAATCTCGATTCGCAAACTGTTCGTCGTCAATCGCGCAAACGAAGGGTGCCGTGGTCGGTGGAGCGTCGAAGAGGGCCGTGCGTTTCCCTAAATGGAGCGACGGAAGACGCCTCCGCAGTTTAGTTGGATCGTTCGTCGCATGGAAACTCGCGGGGTTTCTCGACCGATCGCGTACCCTGTAAATCAATTACAAGTAGCTCCGCTTGGCCTGTACCCAGTGAAATGGCACGTAGTAGTCCCAGCGAAGCTAGTCGAGTTTCGGGAACGTTGACGTGATCGGCAAACTCATGCACGCGCGTTCCACGGTCTTAGTTCGCGATTGCGAAGCGGCGAGGACGATGGAAAGTACAGGATGAAAAGGGGTTGGCGAGGGGAGAAACGGCGAGACGGAAAGGCAGGAGGAGACGCGAGGATGGCAGCGAAGGACCGGTTCGTGGATGCATCGTCGATAATAGAAAGCGCGCCGCAGCCGAGCTTCCGCTGTTCCTGATCGATGCCGCATGCCTTCGCCAACGACTCGGTTCCTTCCGATGGGTCACGTTTATAGGAACTCGTCACGCGGACGGATGAAAGCAGATCGTTAACGACAGTAACGAGGCTCGTTTCGTAATCCGACGACGACCGTCTGTGGCTTCGCCAGTTCGTAACCGACATCCGTTCGGCCCCAACGACAATTAGTTAAATTACTGCCTAGTGAAAATCATTGACGTCCTTGCGGCCGATTAGCCTCGTTAGATCCTTTCCCTTCTGCCGTTAGCCAACGTAGAAATTCCACGTGGCACGTGGGTGTGTTCGGTTCAATTCGATTTCACAGCGGATAGGAGGGTGGAAAGGCGGGAATGAAGGTGGTATGATAGGTTTGTCTGTCGTTCGAACCGAACGTGTCAAGGTGGGGAGAGTCGTTTGTAACGCGTTCCGACGAAGAATTACGTCGGGCGGAGGAGGCAGAGCGGTTTAAACGGCAGGATTGTTCGAATATCCTTTCTTCGGGACTGGTGGTTTTCGCCTAACCTTCTCGTTATCGGTTCTTTGACTACGTCGATTCGGGTCTTGTCAAGGTTGTAACGCGTTCTTACAATGGTTCGTTATTGCAACTGCGGAACGGTTCAGGAGGGAAGAACCGGAGAACGAAACGAGGATTGGTGGTCCAGTTTTTACTTAAGGGGTTCGAAACGAAGCGTTACGAGAAAGATTCGTACAACAATCTGGGAAATTCGATCGCACGGGAATCGAATTTCTTCCAGCAGCTTTTTTTTATCAAAAATCCTTGTTAAGAATCTTCGAGAATCAAGTTCGTTGGTCAAATATTTAATCCTTTAAACGACGATCGAACGATGGACTGGGATAAATCTTTTAGAATCTCTGGTAATCAAACATTGCGCGTTCTTCTCAGATTGATTAAAGTTTTAATCTTTATTTTCATCGTATTAGATAATTTTTCGTTAGTTCTTTTCGTCGAACAATGTTAAATCGATAGCCTGCGAACGAGGAAAGAATGGTGTCACGAGATCGACCGTGCTAATACGTATAATATACTCGATATAAACGAGAGCGTATACGGGCCGCGCAACCATCTCGAGATGGTCGAGCGTGGAATGCCAGTATGGAGGTGTGGCAAAGCACCTGTTATTTTCGCCCCATTATTCCCCGACCTATTGTTAAGCGGTGGTGGTTTGATCTCGAAGGAAAATAGCCTTTAACGTTCCGAGTTATAATCTGAATTCCGTATCTCGTTCAATCGCTTCATCTACTCTCGACCGTCCACCAAGCGCGTCCTACATTCCATCGAAGAAGCAAGCCACCGATTACAAAGAGTATCGTCGACCAACTTCCGGTCATAAAACGTTCTCTATGCATAGAAAACAATCGCCACTGTTTCGCTAATATTCCCTGTTGTGTCGTTAGCTTCTGTAGCGATTAGGTTAATTGCGATTCTCGCGAGAAGTTCGAGATTAGACACGCGTGTTTCGTTTCGTTCTTAACGGGAGTCGCGTTACGGACGCGCTAAATATTAATTAGCGAACTTAACAAATCGGTCGATAGTTTCGAAAAGTTGAAGCCGCATCGAGATTAACGAAATAATCATTCCGTGTTCTTCGTTCGTTCCCGAGATCCTATTGTTGCAGCGCTGAGAATCCAAGTTCGCGCGCTGCATCACCCAAGGGTCTGTCGCTCCTGATGCGAACCAGTTATTTATTCTCTTTACCTTCTCCGTCTCGAGAAACTATCCAGTCAGGAACTTCGAGTGTCCACTGCCAGCGACTTGCTTAACTTTGATCATTTTTCCAGTAACAAAGTTTGTAATAGAATTTCACCGAGCAAATTCCCCAAAATTCTCCAATAGTACGCGTCTATCCTGGCTTTTTCCGAATCTGATTTTTTTCCAAGACACTTGACCGCATTAAGTTGGAACTGGAGCTGACCCGGAACGATAGATCCGCCGTACTACAACGCCTATAGTAGAGATATATTAAATTTATAAACGTCGAATTAATAGAGAAAGGTTGCAGACGTTCGTTAGAGACGAACCTAGTATTACCAGCAAAGGGAATTTAATTACCGAAGCTGGAAATTAAACTGTCTCGTTATTCCTATTTCCAGTGCTGCACTTTTCAGCGCGTTTATTAAACCGGAACGAATACATACGCGTCTCGTAATTCATTTCGTGCTTTCTGTCGCTTCTCTTGCCAAATCCGATCCGAAATTCCTTATCGGAAGAGACGAGAACCGACAATAAATTCTCTACGCTCTACCTGATCCTGCTAATTTGCTAACGTGCGTTCGCTAGAATCAATGTTCGTCGGAAGCCGAAATCATCCGGCTCGGTGAAATAATTCGGCAACGATTCCTGCATCTTGCGTTTCGCTGGAACCAACCACCACGGAACAGAATTCGCAGGAACTCGCGTCATCGTTGCGGATCCTCGTGAACTACGCGCTCAATTTGAATATGATTGATCGAGAGTACTCCTAAGTAGGACGTGAATGGGTCTACTCGTACGAGAGGGAAGCAAGGAACTAGCGATAAGGTGAGGGTAGCCATGCCTGCGTTGGTGCACGAAGGGGAAACGAAGCTTAAGGAGACGAAGCGTGACAGTGACGCGTCCCACGGCGCTATCGGTGATACCGGAGACTCTCACTTAAACCCGATGATAACGTCGTTATGTCGGCTAGGGAGTCTCAAGTCGTACGACGACAAATCGAGGGAAAGTGATGATGATAAATGTTGAGGATCATGCGTGAACTTGAACGAACGAATACGAACGAGCGTTAAAGTCGTGGACGAGATTCTTCGAGGATGTCGCGAGTAGCGGATGAAAAACTACCTGAAAATGCGCCGTGAAAGTGAGTCTCGGGAATCGAACGGTACGCCGCAGTTATTTAACTCTTCACTAATGGAATTCTATTTGCTCGTGAAAAAAGAAAGTCTGTTTACGACGATATAAAAGTTAGCGACTTATTAATACAAACGGTAACTTCTTTGATATCAGTGGAATAGCGTAGTGAACAGACAAGTACAATTTTCCAATGTTTTAGGAAACAGTTTAGAGTTAAATTTAGGTTTCTGTTGGATGACCTCCTCTTGGATTATTTCGGTATGAAAGAACGAATTTCGATGTTACGAAGACAAAAGACGAATGTTTCGCGATGATTTTCTATTATTCGGAAATCTAGGCGTGGTAAAGTAAAGGATCAATGTCTTCGGGTCGTGTAATTGCAAGCAGAACGACTAAATGAAACGCGGCCACTTTTAATTAAGCCTTAGCTTTATTCCTCGAAACGTTGCTTCATTCCTACTGGATACAACACCGCGTCTTTATTTCTTACTTAACTCCGTACTTTCGCCGGTCTTCGCAACGAAGGCTTAGAAATGCGAAGGCAAAACTTTCCGGGGAAGTTCGAAACTCCCCAAAATTGCTAAACTGTGTTGAAAATGTATGTAATCAAACGGTACATTGTGCGTTATTTCCTGAACGAAAGAATCTCCCCTTTCCATTCCGATTCGTCTTTCTTCTATTCTTTGCTTTCTGACTTACGCCCCTTTAAAAATTGTTACTTCTTCCATCTATACAACCTCTCGAGTTGCGTTTCAAATATACTTTTCGACTCACCCGACGATATTATCTGCCATTTCTATCGTCACTTAATATTTACAATTATTGCCATTATTATACCGTTATTGTACCATTGTCCGGGTTTTTAATTTTATTGTTGATCCGCGTAATTTTCTCAATGATAATTCTAAAAATAAGAAATAAACAAACTAAGAACCCAGTGGACCGCAGTTTCTTCTACAAGAAACGATGTCAAATTTGCAAGTAAGTAATCAATGACGAGTCGTACTTTGGCTCGCGAAGAAAGCGAACTCGCGCGCTAGAGAAAGAGAAAAAAGGCCTCCCCCTAAAGTCTCCTATTGCTCGTAAAGCTAAATTGTTATAGTTAAAGGAAGTCTCTGTATCTAGACCGAAGAAACCTATCTTGGATTTACGGCCTCTCAAACGACGAAACGCGCGAGAAGGAAAGGAATGAAACCTAGCGAACTCTAATTCACCCTATCCTTCTCGCTATAATTTCGCCCAATTGAGATATATGCAGAACGACTGGTATTTTTATCTCTCTTTTTCGTAGATCCCGTCGATGGCTAAGGGTGCCGTTTCCAGAGGAAACATTGGATATACAGGGTGGGTCTCGTATGATGTACCTCTTGAATTTTCTTACGATTTATTGGCTTCCATGAAGTCGTTTTACTTTTCGTTCCTTACAGAAACATACGACGAAGAGGAAACTTTTTGGAAAGTAAATTACGGTAGATTTTTCGAGGGTGCGCAACTTGTAGAACAAGTTTCCTCGATACTTAGGATACAGGTCGTGAATTATAGTTCTTTCGTAACGCCATATCGTTAGATTTAGTTCTTTGATCGATGAAACAGGTGTGTTCAAATTCCTCGATATCCTTTGTTATAATCTGCACCAGTCAAAGGAAAGACGAAAATAAGTAACAGAGAACGAACGAAAGTAAAAGTAGTTTCTAAACGTCGGTAAAACGAAATGTCCAAGTAACGGACGCTCGTTTCGACGAGTATCTCGTTCTTCGTTGTCTCCCTTATTTATGAAAGGGCCTGTACCACGCAGACTCGCGTGCGCGTGGCGTTGAAAGCTGCTGAAAAGCCGTTTCGAAAAGGAGCGAGAGCGAGTAGAAAGGATGGGCTGTGGCGTGGTACGAGAAAAAGCGTGTGCAGCGGGTTCAATTTCGTCCCTTTGCAAGAAGAGATATCGACGTCATTCATAGCGAGGCTTTTCGCGCCCTCTCACCGTAAGGGGAACGTAATTATAGGTATCCCTTTCATCCGACTACGGAATAGATAGATCCAGCCGGCCAACTAATCCAGCTAATCCCTCTTCTAGGCTTTCAACAGGCCCTTCGCACGGCTTCGATCCCATCAGACGATGCTTATCATTTCGTAGCTGGTTTTATTAAATGCACGCCCGTCACACCCTCGGCGGCCCGTTCTCTGTCAACGTCTAATCTGCTCGAATTATGTCATCACGATTTTACCAACGAAATTTACCGGCGGTACACATAGATCGCGTATGCAACGCGTACCTTTGATATTACTAGTGGACGAAACGAATTTGGAAAGCCTCGGTGGTAAAGCGAAATTGGTAGAAGTTAAGGTAGGTTCTGTTTGAGTTACTTTGTATACTTTAGATTTATTCGATAGATTTTCCACCAGTGAATATTTCATCTTGCTCGCAGTGGTTGCGGGAAAATTATTCCGCTTGAGACTGCTACTACGATTATTTCATGAGGAGTAGACATAACGATCGCAGAGCTGTCAGGTATAATTGTTTTTGCTTCGAGATTATCATTTGTCATTTCGTTGGTAGTATCTGGTAGACGTCGGTGTAGCGTAGATTTTAATTGAGTTCGAGTTTAAATTCGAATTAAAGTTTCAAGTTTCCGATTCAAACTCTTCCTTGAAATTTCAAATTTAAATGATCGAAAATTGTAAGTTAGTAGGAGAGTAAATGACGAGAATTCGGACGATAGTATTCGGTATTTAAATAAGGACGACAGTGTTTTCCGGTTCGACGACAGTCAGCATCCCTAATTATCAAACGGGAACCGCAGCGTTGTATTCGGAAACAATACCGCGAGCAATGCGCGATGCACCTGTAGGCACGTACACACGCGTACTCTTACCTGACCGAATCTGAACTAAATAACCACGAAATACGGTCAGCAAAATCAACAACCTGTTGATATTCGGCGTATTTAAGAAACAGCTCGCACGGCCCCGATGAATCGTGTTGCCTTTTATCGTCGAATTATCGCGACAAAAATAAGTCGAATATATTTTCAGTATCGAAACGAACTCTCTATCGAATCTGCTAGTACCGAAACCTTACATGTCGCTACTTGAAATATCCTACGTTTAAATAAACGAATAGCGACAAGTTTATCCGAGCAAGGAGAAACTTCAAATTCGCCAATTCTCGATTAATAATTAATATTTTCGATGAAAATCGGACTACGAAAACAAAGGTAAAAATAGCATATGCTTTTCGTGTGAAGAAGATCGTTGAAATTCGTCCGGGACAGTTGTTTTGGAATGTCGTTTAAAACGTATCAGGCGGGAGAATGGAACGAGCGTCCTCGAGAAAATCGCGACGAGAACAAAAAGAACACACAACGTATTTAATTATACGAATAGCATCAGCACGTCATAGAAAAAGAGGGATTCCTTGAATTGCTACGTGTTTTGTACTCCGGACTGGAGTTCCTTTATCTTGGCGAATCGAAATATTGTAATGCACGTTTCAAAATAACGAGAAAGAGAGGGAGAGAAAATGGAGAAAACGCAGAGAAAGTAATTACTTCTCCGTGAAAATGCGAGTGCTAATTTTATGGCGGAGGAAAAAAGGACAGCGCGAGAGAAACAGAGATAGATAGCACGAGATGGATGGAAGTTGAGGGATCTTTTAGCAGGAATTAAACGCGTGCACGTGTTTGAAACGGGCCTGAGTGCTCTCGTACACGATGAAGATATCTCTGTTTTGATGAGAAAGTCATTCTGCGCGCATTCGCGTTTCATATAACCGGAAATCATGACGAGGCTCTCTGTATCGCAATTTGCGTTCCGCATTACGTGCCGCAGAGTACTCTATGAGACTTTACCGCCCTATCCAGCGGATCCTATCAATGGGAAATTCCGTAATAATATTGCGAAACTTCACCCCTGGAGTTCATGCAAATACCAGCTGTTTACATCCTTCGAAATGTTTATCCCTCCACCTCTGGAAAAAGATAGTTTCCGACGTGCAAACACGACACCTTGGCGAATTCCTGAAATTTATTTCTCGCGAATGATACAAGTGGGAAAACTTGTACCTGCGTACGATGTCTACTTTTCTCGATAAATTCCACTTAAAATGGAGGACGCAGGTTTGAAACTTACAGGAAGAATTTACTAGATCTTGCGTTATTAGTACAAGTTACTTTCCAGTAGTATAACGGAAAATAGTTCTCGTCGCGAACGTAACCTTTTTCTTTTCCTTTCGAGTATCAGCTTACGTTTCAGCAGGATTTTCTTCTATTTGAAGTGTAACGCACCATATCGCAAGTACGGTAGTATCTACTTCGAACAGGTATTTT
The DNA here is from genome assembly GCF_051014615.1 of Bombus vancouverensis nearcticus. Taxonomy (NCBI): domain Eukaryota; kingdom Metazoa; phylum Arthropoda; class Insecta; order Hymenoptera; family Apidae; genus Bombus; species Bombus vancouverensis. Next base: position 17,264,117 of record NC_134917.1, on the reverse strand, counting down.
CCTTTGTCCTCTTTTTCTCTTTTTCTCTCTAAGAAAAAAGTAAATATTTTAAAAAATCTACTTTCGGGAGACTCGACGCAACATCGGTAGCTAATTAAACGAAAGAAAGTATGAAACCGCGGATGTAAAAAATTGAAAGTCCTCGAATTAAGCAAAGCAGCCTGCGTGAATCTCGAGACGTCGCTTCTCGAGCGAAGAAGGAAACTCGAAGAGAAACAGTTGATTTCTTCGCCCCCAACGCTATCGATCCCTTTTTCATTCCTTTAATAAACGTTTAATACAGACAAGCCATGGAATTTATTTGAAAAGGGATTTATTCCGTGTATTTCGTTGCGGTAACGTACAAAGGAACACCACAAGTGGCAATTAGTATGCCGACATTTCGAGCGGCATAGATAACTAAGAATGTTATTATCTGCTACCAAAAGGAATATCTCGATACCAATTTACACAAAGCCAGTCGATGGGTGACGGGATCGTGAAGCACAATACTTCCATTCATCCCTTTGAGGAATCGCTGCTAAACGAGCGACCAGACAAAAGGGGAACAATAAAACCGGCAACTTTTTTTTTTCTCCATCCTTCTTTGCACCTGTCCCTTTGTTACCAGTCGGACTCGTTTCGCTTGACACGAAATTTCACTTAGGCACGATCTTCCCTCGGTAAACAGTTTTTACTTCCATTCGATCCTAATGACTTCTTTTAATTCCATCAGCAAGAGAAACAGCGCGAGATTCGCTTTTCAGCGGAACATGAAAGGGTTCGGTCGCTTTTGAAACAAATGATAGCTGTCAGTGTAGAGCTGCGAGATATTACCAATTCGCGAGATGTTGGTTTTTAATACGAACCTTTCATTATCTGTTTCATGGTTCGTTGAACTTGCGCTATTTTCAAACAGACAAATACTGCGTCGTAAAATCTTCCTCCGGGGTTTTATATCCAAGATTTCAAAAATTCAGTTCTCATTAACTCGCATATTCGACGATTCGAATTGTCTTTTCCCATAGGAATTATTTTACAAATAATCTTTGTTGCCGACGATTGAGTACGCGACATTCGTCCCTTCGAAATTTATTAGGTCGTCCGGAAAGTGTGTTTCTTTTACAGACACGTCTTTTACAACGATGCATCTTTGTAGAAACATGAAACCTGATCTGTCGAACGTTGTGATCTTTATTTCGATAGAACAAAATCTATCATACATAATTCGATACGATAATATAAAACGGAAAATGTTGTACGTCCATTGTTTCCTCATAAAACGAAAGAAACTTTTCGGACGACGTAATACTTCTTCCACGCGTTTTCTTGAGATTCCCTTCAAATAATTCATTTCGTTTAAACGTCGAGAGAGAAACAACGATTCGTAGATAATTGTAGGGACCATTATAATGTAATCATCTTAACGCACAAACAGAGTCAACGAAACTGATGAGCTAAAATTCCACAAACGTCTAATTAATCGCTGACATCGTCCAACGAGTATCTGGTGACAAACGAAAGACGAGATCGGTCGGTGCAAGAGTGAGAATCGGATGATATGAGCAGTGAACGAGGCAAGGTGTTTACGAGAGCGTGTGGCATGTAAATACATGCACAATGGGCAAAATGGGTCACGTTACGTGTTTCGAGGTGCGTCGTAAAGGCATCGAATGTCTTCTAAAACGTCTTCGGCGTCCGTTCTGTTGGAAAATTCGCCCGGTCGGATGTCGACGAGCGTTGCAACGGCATTTCCGTTGCCCCCTCTAATCTCCTCTTCCTCTTCTTCCCTACGTCTCCTAGAGCGACATCCGGAAACGCAGGTACCATGCGAATATAAATTCGCGGAAAAACGCGGAGAAAAGGACAGGTCCACCCGTAGGAACGGTGCTTTGCTATCGGAAGAAATCGCTCGAGAAACACCCGCATCTCCTTCCGGAATCTCGAAGGTGTGCACAGAGCTGTTCGCCTAGAAAATATGCATCTTCACGGCGCTTCGGCTTCGCTGCACGCGCCCGCATCATCTTTGACGCTGCAAGCGTTTCCTCCAGCTCGGAAAATATCTACTGCCGTGCTCCCGAATTTTTTCCGCTCCCAATTGCCCGGAAACAATTCGCCCCGGTAAAGCATGGAACGCGACCGTATGTGTCACACTCGAGGAAACGAAACTTATCTGAGAATCGTCGTTTCTTATTTTCTCCTCTTGTTTTTCTTTTGTATTTGGATTACGAGTGATTTTATGGGGCGTTGAATATTGAAATGTTGAATCGCGTAGCGTATCGTATCGAGGGAAATAAAAGAAGATCGATTCGTTGTATTTGAAACAGCGTGAAATATAGGGTAGCGTAGTAATAAAACAGTGTAGAATGTTTGGAAACGGCATAAGGAAAGAAATAAGTTGTAGAGAAATTCCTCAACGAATAATCTCCTTTTCATTCTTTCTTCCTTTTCGCTATTTTCTCGTTTACTAGCACGCTATTCTATCGTTACCAAATCGTTACAACTATTTCAGATTGCATTCTTTTGATTTTTGATATGATAGAAGAATTTAGCAAGCATCCTCTTTTATTAGACGAGTCTTGTACAATAGAAGAGGATAATTCGATACTCTTGCCATGATATTCCGTGATCGATTCTGTTAAATTTCACAAGGGTTGCGCTGTATTTCGCGATCTTCCTTTATAGATATTATTATGTTTGACGAGGGCTGCGTTGTACTTCACGATCGTTTTCAAGAGTAGCCTTCGAGAAGAGAAGGTGAAGTAGCTTAATGGTGGTGAATTCCCCGTATTTCGGCTAGGTAAATGACGTAGACCCGCGCTGAACAATCTCCATTAGGGAAAATGTAATTTACTAACCCATCGACTTTCTGCGAATTCCTTAAATTTCAATTAAGCTTCAAACTACCTCGGATCGTACACCTATCGTTCTTTTCGGTATCTTCTAGGTTTACCCACCGGTATTCCGAATTTCTTTATTATGTAATATAAATATTTAAGAAATCGTTGTTTCTATTCCAACGAAGAACTCTGACATAGTTGCAGATCTCTTAAAAAGTTTGCCAACGATATTTGGATGAAATGTCGGTTGATTTTTAGTGCAGGAAACGAGGAACCGAACACGCGTTTATTTCACGTTGAAGATGAACCGCCGAGGAGTTTCCTGTAGTCCTTATTTTCCGTATTTAGAAACTTCTCCAGTGTTTTTCAAAGAGCGTCGAACTGCAAGAACAGACTGATTGAAGTTGCTCGAACAATTCTTCGGTGGATACCAGAGGATTCTGCTCGAATGTCGTTCGTAACGGATCCTCGCGAAACTTTCCGTCTTGCTGGCCGTAATTCTCAAATCGAAACTTTTAGAGTCATCCAACATCGAACTGATAATTGTTCTCTTTCTGTACAGTCGGTGTGTGTCTTTCCTCGAGCTCGTACGAACTTTACGACGATCGAATTCGACCGAGTAAACGTCGGAACGGTACGTCTTGTAACCTGGTCCTCACCCACGAAACGATATTTTTGTTCCAATGTTATAGTCTGCGAGAATATCGAGCTATTATGGAAATTACTTTGATATCTTTAGACGTTTCGAAAAAGATATAAATTTAAGAAGGAATAAAGAAACTGGAACGACCCCCGTTCCTCATGACTGATTTCGATATTAACGATCCCTTTTTCTGTTCCCATATTTTTTTCCTTTCTGGTCCCGTGAAGAATCGAACGACCACGGTCGAGTTTCCGTTTCACGAACTCGTAACTGACCACCGGTTTCCTTTCCACCCACTGGAGAACAAGCGCGGAAGAATTAAGGGGACGAAGTGACGTCGAGACACAATGGGTTCTCGTTGCGGCCAGAGGATTCCGAGAAAAAGGAAACTTCACGGGAACCAGAAATGACGGAATAGTTCGCGATAAGCGTATAATTTGCGGGAGAAAATCGTGCCACGATTAATGGAGCAGAAAGAAAACGGCTGCAAAATGTAGAAAAATTGATACTACTTGGTAATAACTCCACCGTAGGTTAAACGATAACGAGTACATGATGAAAATAAAAATTAATTGCATTGAAGACAAGATCAGCACGGACTTTTTATCTTATGGGTTATTTCGCGTCCTGTATTCTCAAGTAATTACGTTTTACTACGATCTTTATGATTTAGAATAATAAATTTGGCAATTATATTTTATTAATTTTATTAATAATTTTACAATTCATCGTTGAAAGTGGTAAAATAAATACATCTTTCGTTGTATCGTTATGTAAAGATATACGTAGATATCTAATATAGAAATAATTATTGTTACTATCAACGCGGGAATAATAAAAGAATATAAACATTTATAAAGTATAACTGAAATTTCCAAACAAAGATATCATTTTATTTCAAATATAATTTAACCAAACAATGTCTTATTGTTTTTTCTACACGCTAAATGGTATCATTTGTTCAAATTAAGTCGATATACGCAAATTTTCCAGGTACAGTATTGTACATACTTGGTTAAAAATCATGGTATGAAAAATGTTCATTGTTACGATATTTGCTGAAAGTTGAATTTTCCAGGAAACCGTTTGTTTGTGTATGTATATACGCCTTTCATCAAGGAAAAGGTGAAATCTCTAAAAATTTCTAAAGAATAATACAGTCCAGGAGTCTCATAATTCATTGAAAGAGAAAATTTCTACGGCGACTATGTTTCAATTTCGCGCGCTGCTGTGATTGGAAGAATAATCGTAGCACGTTAAACGGCGCCAGCCAATTAGAAATCGAGTAGGTTAGAGTGCGACTTCAATCGCCATTTCCCGGTCGAAAATCGTAGCGTTAAGATATGTCAACAAAGTTTCGTCTGCGTTACACGGCGTCACTCGACTGCGTAGTTATTTCTTGCTGATTATACATCATTATTAGGTTTGTTTATATTTATATACATTTATAGAATAATTTATTGTACGTTATATAAAAGAGTCAAGTAGTTTTAATTCTTTCCCGTTCTTTCTCGTCCTTTGTCTACGCTATTTTTACTTACGTCGTTTATTTACGACATTACGAGATTCTAAGACACAATATGAGTTACGTTATTGCTGTATTTTGATATAATTGGTATCGGTTTGTACGTTTACTTTACATTTATTTTAAATCTTTGGTTTTCTTTTGTACAGATCGTTGTTAGACCGCAGAAATGATTTCGAAAGAATAGAACGTCACGGTGATTAATGATCCATTCGATGAGAATTGAATGCAGATAACCTGATTGACAGATTTGATTTGCTGTAACAAAGGCTGATGTATGTACTTTTATTGAACTATAAACTACGCATTTAACATACGATTGACAAATAACGCGTAACACAGAATTAATACGTAATGCAGCTATGTTATAAATAATTCTATAGTTTATTGACAATGTTAAAATGAACGTAGACTTTGTAACACTTGAACAAGGAATTCAAGTAGCTTTTACATTTTACTGTACTTCGATAGCGATCTCTCTGTAATAACCTTATCACTGAATTTGTATTTTCGTGATGAAATACGTTTCGATTGTAGGTTAGTCTCGGGTAGGTTTCTTTTATGTATCATTATCAGTTCCTTTAGGGATGTTTACATGAAAAATTTTAATCTGTTGCAAGTTGTAAGCATTCTCGAGTATATACATATCTAGTAAACAAGACAAATTATTATTACAAATACATTATTGAAACCTGATAGCAAGCATTTATAACATAGCTACATAATATTGCAAATAGGTTATATTGCATTCAGAATATTCCAATATTCACTGACGAGAAATGAATATTAGCTAATTGATAATTTAATAAATAAAATAGCAGTATTGTTTTAAACCAACGTTCATTAGGAAACAAGGGGAAAACAAAATATTTTTCTTTTTTGCTACTCTCTCTACTAACGCACTTCGTTCTTTTTTTTCAGAGAACTTTTGTGACCGCGTGCAATGCGGTCGATAAAATCAGTGTTTGCTGTGTAGGATGTAGGATCTTGAACGTTTTTCAAGGTACAATAGCTCTAATTAAATCTAATTACGATTGTCATACGGCGAAATTAGAGTCAATGTTATTTCGTCGATTATTTTCTTTTTTTTCCTTTTTTTATTTGAATTTATTTTCCTTCTTTTACGTACACATTTCTCTTTTTCAATATTCATCTCGGTATTAGAGTCAGTGTTTGTCTCAAGAGGATCCAACCTCTCCAAAGCACCAACGATGTAAGTGTCTTTATTTTCTTTTTTACATTTTGAATGAAATTATTATCCATTAAAAAATAAAATTTTTTTAATATTATATCGTTAATATTATATTTCAGAGAGCTAGAAATTTTAAAATTTTATATCGAAGAATTGCAATTTTTATTATTATCAAACTGTAATCTTCGGTATTATGTTTTATTCAAATTTTACATTTAATACAATGTAGCAAACAGTACAATAACGATAACGATAACAAATTCACGAAATTCTACACTTTTTAAATAATGAGCATTGTCTTTAAAAATAAATTGCAATATTGCACATTTTTTAAAGATCTCCGAGGCCTCCACTGATGACGACTTTCACGATACATCGTTCTTCTGGGATATTGTAGCATCGATGACAACATTTTCTACATCTTACGGTGAGTTTCATGCATTCTTGTTGCTCTGATCACTCGATCGTATCATAGGATGAAAAGTTAAAATCGGCACGGGTGAATGGTTGTATTAGGTGAAACTTTTAACGAGCATAATGACCGCGGGTGTTTACTATACCCATGAATAATAATATTTCCTTTTCCTATGTTTTATATCATATTAATTCAGGGAAAACCTTGCATATGGCGTTCTTGATACCAACAATATGACGTTGATGATAATAATATTAATATAATATTAAACGTTATAATTAATATGAACGATATATTGTTGATAATTAGTTTGAATAAGTGGATGTAAAAGCAGAACATATCCAATATGAATACATATTTGCAAAAGCCAAACATCAATGAAATGTGAATAGGCACTTGTATAAATAACAAACATTGAAATAACTTCAATTAAGTGCTTTGTAGTAAAGTCGGATATCCTACGACTTGGTTGTAGTGAAACTTGAAATTATTGTAACGATAATGTAAATTATAGTTGATAATTTTTTGTCTCATTTTCGGTCTCATGATGATATGTCGAACAATTCGATTATTTTCTTTTCGTAATAGAAACTTTATTATAATGTGATAGAGTATTTTGATACGAAGATATTAAAGTTCAATTATTTTTATATTCAGTTTAAGAATTATTGTTGCAATAGTCCTCGGTCGCGCTTACTATAATTATTTTTCGAATTATCGTTGCGTTGAAGCACGAATCGTGATTGTTGCGTCTATAAAATGTCGCCCAATATTCTTGCACCGAGATTGTGGAAATATGTTTCCACCCTTGGATCACCTGACGCTTCGAAAAGATTTCCCTTTACGTTCCTTCGTTTTAGGTATTTACGTAGGTTGGGCTCATGAGAACTTAGATTTTTAATGATCATGTGAAATTAGATCAACGGTTAGGCAGAATATACTAATTAACTAACTAAAAATACAATATTAGTCAGTGCTTAAATTTGTGTATGTGCATCAATATTTATGTATGCGAGAGATATTAAATGGGTGCATAATTAGAGATAGTGTATAAATAAATGAAATGAATGTAATTCTTCGCGAGACACGTTTCTCCCCTTTTTTTCTTTTTAACTACCAATTATTTTACATCTTTATGGCGATGAAAGTATAAAATATTGATACAAGTACGAAACAGCGTCTCACATAAAGTTATAAAACGAATGGTTTGAAATTTAATGTAAATTTCAAAAAAGGGAATGTGTGTAAACTGTAATGATAAAATGATAACGGTGTTGTAAAGCTTCCAAGATGCGGAACAACAAAATACATTGCGTGATAAATCTATTCTTTATCTCATCCATAATTCTGCTGCAACAATTTCGTCGAGTTTGTACTATCGTGTACCGGTTTGAGAATTTAATTTGAAAATTCCAGAAAAAAAGACCACGTCATCGCGAAATATCCGAGACATTGGACGTGTGAAATTCAATTCCTTTGAACGACCCGCGTGATTTTACGTGTAACAACAAGTCAGCTCCCCGGAGGGATGTATAACCGCTTTCGGAAACTCGAACTAACAGGGATCTCGCCGGTTTCTCGAGGAAGGCAACAGCAAGAAGTTGACCAAGAGAAAATAAAGCGTACACGTTGGACGTTACCGTGCGCGGTTAACGGTGTTCCCTTCTTGCTCGGCTTTGTTATCCCCCGTTGCTTCATTCCTCAGGGCGAGATAGGATGCGAAATCTCTTTTCTAGTGCGGTAGATTTTACGAGACGTCTCGAAGAAACTAGTTTCCTTCTCTGGTTGCATCAACGACTCTAATTTGTTCGCGATAAACGGTGGCCCACGGAGTTTTGAAGCCAGTGGAAAATTTACTCAAACACTAAACGACTATGGCCAAGGCTATGACCCGATAAATTCCAGGCCCGTTGGAAAATTTTGAGTAATTTGCCGTGGAATTAATAATCTGAAAAATAGGGCGCGCGCATGGAACATCAGCGGAAGTTCTCTTATTTCTCTCAACGTATCCTGTGTTTTCTGTATTATTCAGTTTGTTACTTTTTGTCGAATTTAATACTCTAATTAACTCTGTTAGCACTGTTTATAATAGTAGAATCCCTTGATACAATTCAATCGACTAAAACTTTCCTTTCTTCAGTTGCAACCACAAATGATCTAATTCGATGGAATATCTGTGATTACTTACTTCAATGATACTTTAATTCCCAATTACCACCGAGTATTATTAACTAACTGAATTATTTTATTATTAATAATATTAGCCACACAGTAGTGGCGAGATGAGCAGAGTTATCACGAACGATAGTTCAAGTTAATCGCACAATTTGTTTTACTTGAAATTTCCCCATACACATTCCTTCTCTAATGTTAATTCCAAGTTCTTAGAAATGAAATAACATCGCAGCGTGTAATAACAGCGAAGAAACGTAACTTAATTAAATTATTGCTTTCCTACACGTGGCATTCTCGTCGTTCAGACAACGATACTCGTCCCAGTTCTAATACCACTGAAATCCCGTTAGCTGCTACGTTTCTGTCCACCCCTCTCCCATCGAGCAGAGAGCAGGCCAGGGGGAAAAACGATCCGCAGAATTATAACACTTCCTTGCCGCTCGACTTGAATTAAGCCCATTTTTAAAACGCACCCAGCGACCGGCCGGGGCTTTTTTAGCCGCCAGGTCCCCGTATCGCGATTTCTTCTACCTAATATTTCAACAGGAATTGTGCTGGCTACGAAGTCTACGAAAATTAGATCTCGACCGTGGCCACTGGCAATTTCAACGCGGCATCAACTAAATAATACGCTCGTAACTTTTCCTCGGATCTCTTCTTCTGTATCCTTTCCTCCCTTTCTCCTCGTTACACCCTTAATAACGACGATGTGTGCTGGACAACGAGAGGAAGACGGCGGGGGAGGGGATAAATAGGATTCGTTTCGTTCGAGACGAGACATCGAGGATTATACCGTGATAGCGAAAGTATAGAATGGGATTGGTGACCTAATTGCGTGGCTGCTCGTTGTGTCGAGGGCTGCGTTCCAGATAGACTGAAACAACGACGTGGGTGAATACCATCGTAAAAGTTGATTTTTTCCTCTTCCCTGTATATGAATCATGATGTATAGCGTGACGTATATTTGGAAGGTTTTGCTTGGATAGGAGAATATACGCGTAATACGTATACAGTAGGGAAGATAAAGTTAGTTTGAAGGTAGATAGGTCCTTGTGACAGATTGGAATGAACAATGTTGAGTGTTAGTGTTAATAAATTCTAATTGTTTAGCGTGCTAAGTCCGTATTATCCTGATAAGTTGTAGCAGTCGCAGAAATAGGGTACAACTTCCTACAATACCAGGAGCGGAATACAAATTGCTTAGATATTCAGATTTGTGCCGTGTATAGTACTAAATAGCAATATTGATCTTTCGGTGATAAAGCAACATAGAACGTATAATAATATATACTCCGGTATAGTTTGCCAAGTTATTTTAATTTAATTTATTTTCAGACAAATGGGAGTAACGCGTTGGAATACGGTGCATTACATAGCGCGAATACTTTACGAAAGGTTTAGCATAGAATTTTTAGAAGAGACGAAAGAAACCGAGAAAGAGTCAAGTAGAAGACAAAAATTGTTTGCAATAGACGTGCAACGCATTTTATAGACGAAATGAAAGTTATTGTATTTAGAGGTAAATGTACGCGGATAATAAAGTAGCAGATTGTCTGGATGATCTTCTCTAACGCACGACTGTACTTAACCTGGTCAGGAAACCAGGTAACAAAAGCATATTCTAAACGTTGTATAGTCATCAAACGATATAGCAATTTAATGGAAAGGACGTTGCTGAAGAACATCGTTTTATCAATCCAGAGGTTATTGAATTTGAGCATGAAAAAACTGGACGTTTCATCTGAAAACACCAAATTGACCTGTAGATTTCCTCTTCCATGTTATTACTTGAAACAGCGTCCAGATGGAGAAAGATTCTTTTTATGGTTCACGAAAGAAGAAAGATGTTCTATTATTTCACAAAGCATCAGAAAATTCCCTACCTCGAACTTGCGAGAGTTTAAGTTTTACGGCGTAGAAAGAGCAGGTCACGGGTGGCGAGCGTTGCGAGTTTCTGGAGAAAAGTGGAAAGGTCGAAGACCAGACGAGACGAGCAAATGACGAGACAGCTTACGGTGAAACGCTCGAAATTATACGATAGTTTCAGGGCAGGCTAAGGTGATGAGTTCGAGACGAGACAGCGACAATAACTCCGGGGCTACATAAAGACAGTTTAAAACAAGATATCACAGTGTGTTCATCGTGCTCGTGTTGACGATCTCGCCGATGAAATCTTACAGTCCTTCTTGAACCGCTCATTTGTCGTTGAAATTTTACGGGAAACTCATTTATCACGGCGACCAATAAAACACTGGTGAATTCATAAATTTAAAATAGCAGGGTATTGTACAATATAAATGAGAAAGAAACAATTTTTGTCAGACAAACGAGAGTATCCTGAAACGAATTTCAACGTTGCTCAAGTATATAAGAATAGGAAGGTCTTTAAGTATCTGAACTTTTTACGTTGATATTTCTCTAAATTTATCTATAAAAAGTTATTTAAAATCTCTAGCAAGTCTATCGTCAAAGTTTCGATATATTCCGAAACAGTTTACAATAACCTAACAGCACACGACAAAATCATTTATCAAAGCAGGCCTCTCAACACCAGACACGAGACCAATAGAATCCCACAAAAAAGTATTCGATTAATATCCTAAAAGTTGGAACAACTTTAAACACGACAACCTTCGTGCCAAGTTTTGCCATGTTTCGCTGTGTTCGCACGTTTCACGCAATTTCACCCTCGTCTTTTTCAAGGGGGACCTTAACCTTAACCTCGCTCGAATAAATAGCCGAGACGCGAAACAAAAAGCAAAACAAGAAAAAGAAAGAAAGAAACAGGAGGAAGAGAAAAAAATGTCGAAACATTACTCACATTGGACGTCGAGCAGAATACTCGCGTTCATGGGTATGGTGAGGGTGACGTGACGAGCGACGCAGGCGATGGTTGCGTTATGGTGTCCCCTCAGGACCTTAAGGTGAGCTCCGCTGCGTCTGCCGGACGTGGAGGGCAACACGGTCAGATTGTCCGGCGGTTGCTCTGGTCCGTCTAAAGTGGCCTGAGACAGAGTCATCCCCCATGCTAAATCGGGCGGTGGATTTCCACCCTCAGCGGCACACTCTAACGTCAATTCGGAACCCTCCTTTACAGGGACGAACTGGTTGCCCGGGTCCAACCGACGACCATCTATCAGCAGGTACGTCCCACGGGGTGCCTCTGCAACAAATCCAACGACCCGATAAGTTCACCGATTCGTGACCTCGTAACGATGAAAAATCTTGCCGGATATATTTCAGCTACTACTGCTGAATTTATTTATGGAGAATTTTGTTTAGATTAATTTTGTTTCGATATTCGACTCCAGGATTGTGTCGAATACGGCTAACGATAAGCCTTACAAATGAAGATTCCTAAAATAACAAATTGTAATAGTTACTCTACGATGAATCGGCTAAGCACTCTTGGCTGATTTCCATCGTTTTTCTTTACGTTTTTTCTTTTAACGAGCTTTTCTCTAAACGAATTTTCTCTAAACTGAATTTTGATTCCAGTATACATTCGGCGATGTGATACGATAGAAATCTCATTCTCATTGTTAGCGTAGATGTATTATAAAGCACATTGAACGAGAATATTACTAGTCCATTTTCCGTTTATTGAAATTAATAACAACAAATTCATCGGAGATTTAAATACAGGAACGTACGTAACCTTATTCCTTTTTAATAAAAGCAGGATAGAAGACCCATCATTCAAATATATTACAGAGCTAATGAAACATTGAAGTAGAATTAAAATTCAGATCGTAACGACTGAATATTTCACGGTGTTACGATATTTTCGACGGAAAATCACGAAGGTGCTGTAACCAATGATTTTCTGCATCATTGTTATTCACAACGAGGATTTCGATCGAACAATACTGTTTTTCGAGCCGCCTGATGCGCCGTTGCAAAAACTGGAAACAAGGAAATGTAAATTTATCCGAGTTGAGACCGGGGATGAGGGAGGAGGAGAGGAGAGAAGAGAATAGCAGTAATAAGAATCATGTTTTCCATCCAAATTGATCGTGTTTATGTAGTCGAAGAGTGTGCCAAGCGTTTCAACAAGATTTCTGCCGTTCCAGAGTTTCGTTTCCCAGCCGATAAGATCCAGTCACGTTCATTAAATCGCATCGTGCTCTCGATCTTGCCAAAAATTGCCGCACGGAACGCTCCACGAAATGGATCATGGAAAGGAAAAGACGCGCAGATTTTTCGTTGCATCGAAATTGCGATCTCTGACACGTGTCCCGATTTCGCGTAATAAAATACGCGTCCACTGGAAATATCAACGCAATGTTTCGTACATTATACCGTAATATCTATAGTCTTTGTATCTCGTTTCCTTGCAACGTTTTTTGACACTGCTATTTTTTTCGCAGAACATATCGAAGTAAAATCGGTCATTCGCAGAGAACTCGTCTCTCAATTTTAATATAAATACGAATGAAAAAGCCATTAAACTCGAAGCATTAAATTCGATAAAACGGAGTGAGTTGGAGATAATCAGAAAATCTGTCCTTCGACTCGATCGAGTTACCGAATCATCCGGTAAACAGGGGTGAAATTACATGAAATATTTTCCACGAAAGGGTTTGAGAGAAAAGAGAGAAAGATGAGAATGGAAAAAAGATACGTGAACATTTAGCGACCGTACTTTGTGTCAGATATTTTCCAATTTTTCCGATAGGATGTATCGGGGCTGAAGAAGCGGTTCATTATTCACGGGTCCGTTCACTTCAAAAGAGAATCCAGGGCGAAACAAAAACTACGACAGGGGCAGCGCAAGAATCCTTGCCGCTACTGCTTCCCATTCGCGTCCTCCATCCACAATTTCATCGGAATTTTCGCGATGCCAGGGAATATATGGTAGATACGAAGCGGGAAAGGGGCGAGGAAGAGGGCGGAAGCATCGAAGTTTTGCGTTTCATTCGACGAACTGAAAAAGGTGCGCCTGTCCGCTCGATAAATCTGCACGCGTAGTTTGAAATTTTATTCTCCCGTTTTCCATGAAAACGCTACGGTCTCGCGATGCATCCGATCGGACCGGTTCTCTATGCCCGTTGAAATACTGTGGTGAAATTAATATAAAATCGCCAGACAAACGCGAACGGCAACGAGGTCTCTATTATTTCACCAACGATTTTGCAAAACCATAGAATCGACCACGATGAAAATTAACCTCGATCGTGTCACGTTGAGATTATTATTAACGATTTCTACCGAAATCTGATCAAACTTCCTACGATTTTAATATCGATTTGGAAAGATATTGTCATCTATAATTATTCGTACAGTTCAAATATAGGAGATTTCTTTAATCGAAGTCGAATCGAATTATCACGAATTTGTAGAAATCTCAAATTCGATTGATTGTACGATTTCGATCGATTGTACGCATATTTATAGAATATATTTGCTTTTAACCGTGAAATTCGCTCTTTCGCCGTCCAATTTTACTCGATCGTCCGATTTCCTTCGTTTCCGGAACGGAAGCGGGAAATACACGGGACCTTTCGGTTCCTCCTTCGGAATGAATAAACGACCTCCTTAATTCAGCGTTCTCTAAGTGAAAAGATGGATCGACTCTGGCTTATAACCGGAAGATCGTATCGTCAGATGTGAAAGCGGACGGTGGAATCTGAGAAAAATCCAGACACACTTTGCATACACTTTTCGCTTCAATTTTCAGTCTAAAAATCACGAACTTGCTCCGTTGGAAAGGTTCCAGATCTGTGTAATGCGATCGCGAATCGAGGAGAGGAAAGGATTCGGAAGGAAAAGAGGGTTCCTTGGTACGCTGGTTATATAATATATTCCCCCGTGAACATACGCTTCTTCCTCCAACTTTTCAACCAACATCTCGCCATTCTTAACCAAACTTTTGGAATCTCGATCGCTTTTTAATTTCATTATAACTACTCGATATCCCATCTTCCGTACAACGCTTACGTTTCGCTAATCAGAGTCGTTTTGTCGGTAATATTCGACTACGTGGGTGCACCGTCAACGCAACGAATTATAGTTAGCTCGTGAGAAATTGGCCCAGTATACTCCGTGATTTATTCCCACTTTCTCCTTTTTTCCTAATTTTTGCCGGCCTTTCCGAACGTTACTTTTCACCTTTGTGAATGTTTATCTCTGCCTAACGATCTATCCGAATTTCCGCTCGTCTCTATTTCCTTTATCATTAATTGCCATTCGGTAAAAGCTGTACGAAGGAACAGCGATAAATTTTCCTTCGAAGCCCGCTTTCTTCAAAAAGATGTCCGATGAAAGAATATTCTTGCCGACTTTTGAGTTATCAAGTCCATCGAACAACCCACTCAGAATAAGACAGTTTTTCGCTTTTGCATGAAAACCGTGCATCTTGTTCCAAGTACTCGTTGGACAATCATCGGAAAGACGAACGAACGATTCGGAAATCGAATGAAATCGAATCGATCGAATCACATTTTGCGTCTGATGGGAGAAAAGAAAAAAATGGTATTCTGTTTTCTACACGGTAGCGCGGAAAAATCTGCTGGAAAACGCATATGAGAATCGTACAGAGTATTGCGGAGAAGTGATATTAACGAACGCAGCACGGTGTACTTTTTGCTCGTTAACTCGAATTGGCCCAAGAGAGACGGTTCGATCCTTCGTTCGGCTCGAAGCAAACGCATCGCGAATTTTTAACGTAATAAAGTGGAAATAAAGTGGTTTGGCCGGCGACTAACAGAAGGCTTGCCCCGTCTATCCAGGTCACTGAATTAATACCGGTTTACCTAGCGGCGCGCCGTGGCATCGCGTGTTCCCAACTCTCCGAGAGAAAAGGAAAGACCACCTCTCTCGATCAAAAGGGATTTAATCGCAACGCGAATCGAATTATATTATACACTCGGAACCCTTGCATCCAACGCGCGTTTCCATTACCGTTTCACATGGATAACGATTCATATTTGATTTCTATCTCCGTGGAATTTCATTGGCAAACATGCAGACGCGAAGCTTATAAAACACCTGAATCGTCGACGATCATACGGTTGGAGAGGCGGAGTTGAAAAGGCGATAGAAGCTTCTCGATTACCCTTCTGTTTTCTGAATTCAATTGGCCGCGAAAGGTGTCCGATTTCGAAGATTGCCTCGCCGATTATGCAATATTTTAAACAATCGTGAAACGTGTCCGTAATTCCCACTGTCGGTGAAGAAGTAGCTGCTGTGAGAACGGACGACCCAGTAGATTATTGCCGACGAATTATTTGCGGTGAATTCGCGAGAAATGCATTTATAGGAGCGAATTATTTTAGATTTCAAATCGGATTCAAAGTTCAAGCGAAAGTAAATGAATGCACTTTAGCGAGATTCGTTTTAATCGAAATAAAATTATTAACAGTTAGGAGGATCGCACGAACTTCGATAATAAAAAAATTTTTATTCTTGAGGTAAAATAATAGCCGCAGGACACTCGTTGTGTCATATCGTCATATTGCGATATGAGAACAATAGCAGCCTGTAGAGGCTCGTCTCGCTGCACTCGCGTTTATTATAGATAAATTATTTAATTCTTATATGTTGAAGATATTCTTGAAATGTTTCACATCGGATAGTTAACTCTGTATATACGTAATTGGCCAGGTGTCTGCAGAGAAAGTGCCGTTCCCCCCCCCCCCCCCCCCCAAAATTCCAGGCCAATAATAGGTGCAAGGGTGCGCGTTTAAGCCGGGAAGAAAGCGTGCCGGCCGCGTTAATACAGAAACATAACGCTAAAAACAATTTCGAACGGTACCGAGCTGCGTTTCGCACATATGGTGCCACGTCTGGCCGAACCAGGAATTTCCCAGATATCTATGGTTCGTAAAATTTCACAATATCGCCGGCACCGACCTCCTTCGACGATCGATTTCTCCGCGAATATCAGAAGGAACGCTCGTGTTGAAGTTAAGGAGCGAGAAGGAAGGAGGATAAAAAGAAAGGTGAAAAAAAAAGCGGAGAGAAAAGTTGCCGAAGCGACGAAGAAACATTGATTTTTATGCGAAGCGAATGCTTCCGAAGGAATTTTTTTTATAACAGGCAAATAGGATTTAATAATCGTGTTAAGCAAAAGTTACGGGGAAAAAGCGAGACGAAATAACATTTTTTTTTTAAGTAGCGAATCTCAACGAGAATCTGGAAATTTGCAGACACATCGATAATGTAAAAGTAAAGAACGAATTATTTTACTCGACGGTAGTAGGGGAACGTAATTATAATACAAGAGGACTGCAATAACAAGATATCACTGGAGAAGTTCGTATTGAATTACAATGAAGTATACTTCATCGGTAGTTTCTCGTGATAACGCAAAGCACAGGAGGTCTGACGAATTTCTCAACGGAACTACTGAAAGTGACGTTTGACTACATAGATAGATACTTGACTGAGATTCACCTCGACAGATATTACGCGAATATTCCTGTACAACGTGCGATACCGCTTCGTCATCGAAATAATCTTTACAAAATTGAAAGTTTAAACTGTGCAAGGGATCACGGGATTCACTTAGCGGCGCGCTTAAAGATCGTCACCTTTTTCTGAATTTAATCAAGCGACGCTTCTCTTGCCGCGACTCTGCTCCATCCGACCGGCAAGAAATTGTTCTCGCGCGATGTCGCGTCTTTCACTGCGATTATCCGGTGCGACTTTCATTAACGGGATGCTCGTAACGTTCCGCGTATGAATCGGGTGTCGTTCGCGTTTATTGCGCCACGTGTCGTTTAGCTTTCGCTATCGTGGCCCATCATTGCCTGAAAAGATTCATTGTCATTCATTAAGGAAACTTGACGCTCGTGAAGCCGGTAATGTCTGTCTGGAACTTCAACTTGAGCAAACTTTAACGTTATTTTGTTAAAATTCGAAAGTCTGTGAGAAAGAAATCTCGCCCGGATTCAACTCCGGAAACTGTATTTATGGCGCCTACTAAAAATTCGTCGACTCGGTTAATTATAGTTGAGCGGTTTTTTAAAAATCGTCTACAGAGGATAGACTCGCCGAGGATGTTACAGAGTTGCTGACAGCGAAACTCTGAGGAAGCGTTAAATATTCAGATCCAGTCACCGCTCTCAAGGAGAGGACGTATGTTTGCGAGTCTTTTAATCCGTGAAAAATATTTACGTTACTTAAGTGCAGACACTTCCAAAATTTTCTCTTTAAACAGCTCTTTTCGGTCCACGGTTTACTGATTTATCAGATTGCGGCAATGAGATCACTTTTTTTATACTTTGCGAGAAATTGCCTCAGTTACTTGTTGATATTTTATTAAACGACAAGAAAAACAGATTCGCTAATGCAATTTATAAGCTTCAGAATGTAATTGACGCTATTAGCTGGTATATACACTAAACCTACTTTACTTGCTTGAACGCGAATGGCTTTTTACGACTCTTGTTCAACCACTGTCACCGCCCGTGTCACTGCCTGACCGCGTACCGTCTTAAACTACTTGTTGGATCATATATCAGCCCATACTACTGTTCTCTCGATATAACGTCTATACCACTTGCTCGTACTGTATGCGATTTACGATATTTTCTTGATCAGGAACCATCCCCGTTCTACTTATCTGATTCAGAAGGGTTCGTATATCGCTTACATAGCAAGGGACGATTTCTATAATACTACTTGCACGACCAGAGATACGATTCCTATATCCGCTCAAAGACGGCTCCATTCCACTTGTACGATTACACATCGACTCGTACCACCCTGTCTAATCTGAAACGAGCTCCGCGCTACGCAAGGAGAATTATACAACGTTCCCCTAACTCTCCCAGACTATTTACGTAAGCTACACACGAGACGAAATCAATGGACTTTCCCTATATCTTGGAAGCAAAGCGCAAAGGAAAACAAGAATATCGCCGTTTCGTTGGGAAATTTGATAGCACGGCGAAACGATTCGAGACGATCGATCGCGAGGATCGATCGCGATGGTTCGACGAACACGACGTGTCCAGACAACTCAATCGGGTCAGGAATTTCGCAGGCTTCGACATCTTTTCCGATAATCATTCGGCTCGCTCCGGGCAAGCAATAAATAGGCAAGATTTTGAATCGTTGCCCGAGGACGGCTCGTGGGAAAAGTTCGCGAGTCCGCACGCATCACCGCGTTCGATCGACTTCATCGTCCCTGCTCGTCGGTGTATCTGGCGCGGAAAGATTAGCCTGTACTCCTTTTACCTTCCCCTCTGCACACCGCGTGAACGAAAGTTCGCTTATTCCGTTTGCCGGCCTATGCTCCATCGTTTCTCTCGACTTCCATCCAGAATTTACCATCTTGCGATTTTCTCGACGAAAAGGAAATCGTTTTTATTAACATACGTTAACGTGGTTTTCAAATACCGCAAAATTCAAGTCAAGTAGAAAAGTAGCATTCCCAGAGAAAGTATAAATCGATTTCTGTCGGAGCGCAAAAGGAGAGCAGGAGAATTCGTATCGATTTCGTGGATCGACTCCTAAGTTTTTTCCCTTCCGTTCGGCTTGCGCTTGTTTTGTGGATAGACGAAATAGAAAGTAAATATCGGATTCTCGATGACGCAGCTCCTTTGAGGAATATCTTCGATGCTTTGGATTAAAGATTTGTTTTCGTTTGGGGAAAATATCATGGAGCTTGTAAGGAAATGTATATACACGGATGGAGGAAATTTTTGGTACGCCTCGATTTTCTTTTCATTGGTATTAGAACGTATGGCTAATCAAATATAATTTGGTAATTACGCTTCATTCGATACATTATGGAAAAATGAATAACGAACGTACATTTCGTCGGTAATTAAGGCTGAAATATCGAGTTTTGTTAAAAATTTCATACGCGTTAAAATAACAAGAAATTGTCTTTAATAAAATAGTATAAAATGTTCCCTTCTTCGTTTATATTCTGCAACATTTTACAAAAATTAAAATTCATTGAAAATCTTGTTTTAACTTCTTAAGACGTCAGCTGAAAGGAGAATTGTAGATCAGAGGTAAATAATAAAAGTTCGAAATTTGTTTTCTGTCGTCATCTTTTCACCAAGAAGAGCGCTATACAACAGAGATACAGATTTTCAACCGGAATTTAGGAAACGGAAAGGATAAAGCGCACTATTAATAAAGCACTGTATTATGAAGGATGGTAAATTAAACGTAGAATGTCGGTTGGCAATTGCCGCGGTTGGCAGGTAATTGTGAAATACCTACGAGTGGGTGCGCGAGGCGAGCGTGCTAGGGTCGTGTTTGCATGCGATTGCTCGGTGTTTGGTCGTGTTGAGCGCCACCGAAAAGAATACCTCGTTGCGTTTCACGGTGCGCAACAAAGGCGCAACAGGTGCACGCAGCACGCTGAAAAGAGAGAGGACGCTCGAAAGAAAACCTGCACGAGACGATAATTTTTTTTTCCGACGGTGCGTCGAGCGTAATTCGTCGTAGCGTTCTGAAATTGTAAAGATCGTCGTGCCACGGACCGCGACGTTCGGACGATGAAACGAAAAGGGAGGGAAAAGAGAAAACGGCGGATCTTGGAACGACGTTTAAACTGCCTTAAAAAACGAAGCATTTCGTGAAACTCCTGAATTTGCTCTCGGGGATGTTCGTGAAATTTAATGCGCTGACGAAAAGATGGTATAAATTGCGTTGTTCGATCCACGAGAGAAAAATTGAAAGAGAAAGAAGGAGCCTTGGTTAGACAGCGCGTGATATTACGATGCAAGAACGATCAATCGCGAGTGACGCTATTATTGTCAGAAATCATTTGCATAGCCGTCCCTTTCAAAGACTTTAAAATCAATTTATCATAGCTTGCGACAGTGACATTATTGTATTCAATATTTCACGAAGGATATAGCCACGGGATATTACGTATTAAACTGCAATTCCAAGTCGCCAGTGCATAAACAGCTTAAATAATGTCCGATGCGATTCACCCTGACAAAGTTCCATGTCCGGAAACTACTAAAATATCAATAATTCTAAACTGCTCGTACCGCGGAATGGATATCGAAATAATATCGCCAGAATGTATAATATCGTGCACCGGTACTACTTCCGGTCCCAGTCGTATAGAAAATTCAATTGTGTACTTTATCTTCGTTCTACTTAATAGCGCAGCAGAATCGTCGATGTTTGACGAAGACAAATGTTTAATCGCAGACAACATAGCCAAAACCACTTCACCAACACACCGGGTCGACGGCATCGCCCGACTCTATTTCGATCTATGCTACTTACCAACCAAACACTGACCTGCTCTACTTTCCACATGTCTGACCGTGCACGAGCCTATTTTACTTTCCGCGTGCCTACCCATATACTCGAGCTACTCCACTTCCAACACGTTGCCTGCGCGCTAGTCTATTCTACTTTCATATTCTCGTGTATAGATCGGTCTATTATACCGTCCGGTGGTCCGACTACTCTAAGCCTATTTTACTTAATACGTTACTCTATCATTGCGGTGTTTCTCACCGTGCTGTGATTAAATACCGCTGTACGATAACTGCGTCTATTTATCGCGACGTTGCAAACGTGATATTTATGGTTTAGCCTTCCGATATTTTGAAAGATTCACGGTATACGCGTCGAATATCAATCTGCTTTCTACCTTCATATAATACACGTAATTCCAATTTACGTGGAAAAGGTAAATTTTGTTAGCGTTTCCTATCTATAGAATTTTAACTGAACATATACAAATGTGTAGATTACACAAGGACTCGGAAAAAGAAAGTAGGTGTCCGTGAAACAGTTTCGCGCGTGGATTTTGGACGGTTTTTTCACATTACCGTACGTATTCGGGGATAAAGAAGTGGCAAAGTTGAAAAATTCGAATTTATACGCGCGGAAATGTTGCGAAAGAAAGTGTTTAAACGCTAAAGTAGTTTTTCCAGCCGACACTCTGCGAAATAAACGGCTTCGTTTTACGAACGCGCATATACTTTAAAATTCGAGCAGGGTCGCGTACGGTCACGCGTCTCCAGCAATTTCTGTTCGCGCTTTGCATGCTGCAATGAAGTGCTTTTAATTATGAAAGTATCCACTCGTTCGGGTGAAAACGAAGGGTACGTAAGCGTTACGACAGCAATATAATCTGCCGTAAATTAGATCCAATGGCGTTGTACGTTGTCCGTTCGGTTATACGAGCACCATCTATGATTCTTCAAACGTCAACTATGATTCGTTTATTCTTCGAGAGCATATAGAGCGTTCCACTGTTGGTGTATGTTAATGCACGGAACAATTTAAACAGAGGGAGTTAATGGAATTCCTGATTAGAAGTAAGCAGAATAAGTAAATGCGCGAACAGACAACTGGCAAGGTAGAGTAGGTCAACGTTTACTCGGCGATGCTGATAACAGAATGCATCGATATGGGAGGAAACACGTTAAAAGAGGCTTGTAAATTCTGATTTTACGCAAGATATACAAATTTCTCGAAATAGTTGCAACGATAACAGAAAGTAGAACAACTCCCGCGAGACAAGCGTTTTCCTCAGAGTCGTTTAAATTCAAATATCATCAATTACCTGGAGGAAACCTGCTCGTCAAAGAGTTCGATCTCCCGACGATATTTCAACGCGAATACCGCGAATTACGATGAACCGTGGCGCGGGGTTTGCCTCGATGTTTATCCAAACAGTCTTAAATTTCCTAGGCGTCTGCACGAACGCTAAGGCGAGGGTTCCTCGAAAATGCAAATATTCTCGAAGGACGGAGCGCCGTAAGAAACGTTACTTTTTATAAAGCGGAGATTTTCGACGCGGACCGGAGGATAAATTGCACGCCTTTGAATGGCCACGTTATAAAGTCTACGCACCTGCTGGGAAACCACCCTTACCCATTTCAGCGAGCATTAAATTATCTCGAGACCGAGGCGAATTAACGCGCGCCAAAACGAATTCCAACTTTTGCTCGTTCGATCGGTGCCTTAAATCTTGCAATTGCCGCGTTGGACCACCGGCGAGCGATAAATTCCTTGGCGTTTCGAGAATTAATCCACGAGGGTGAATCACGGGCCGATCCACCCCAAGCTGGGAGACCCTGTATCGTCCTGATTAAACGAACTGCAACCGTACCGCAACCGCAGCACCGTAAAGTAAACTCTCGGAAAACTCGCGCAACGATCCAACGTAACTTGGAAGGTGTCGCGGCCAACTCGCGCATAGTCGTCTCGCGAATGCAAACCGGTAGCGAGCGAGTATATCGACGCGAGATGACTTATTCAGTTGCCAGACCGCTGACGCGGCTGGAATTCGCATACGAAAGTGGGATAGATGGTGCCGATGGTTCTCGAATACCGGAGGCCGCGTACGGCGTGAACACGCTCGTCTTTTTCCGCTTTTCACAGACAGCCAGCTGTGCTCGTGCAAGAGACGCGCAGCATCGCGTATCTCGTACGGAAAATCTCGGATTCCTGGACGGATCGGCACGGATAAGGGGTGAGATCAAAGAAGAAGGAGGGGACGAAGGATTGGAAAAAGAAGAGGACGGGACGAGGAAGCAACAACACAGCGAAATTTCAGCCTGCAGCGAGGGCGACTGGCAACCGGCTCGACGAGCAAACAGGCAGTCAGGTAAGGCAGCCAGACACCAGCGATGGATGAGATGCTAACGAGACGCGAAACGATCGACTATTCTCTCTGAGCAAGAGAGAGAGAGAAAAGGGTAGTCGGGCGTGAAATGGTTTTCCTTTAGCACTCTCGACTCGCTGCGCCGCGCCTCGCTGCCAGCCAACGGTCCGAGTTTATCCCCCGTGCCAAATACGTGAGACGCGTACTTTGCCGTGTTTCCTCGCCGCGATACTAACCGATCCTCCAAGAATTATTGCTTTCTTTGTATCCACCGCCTCTGGGAGAACTGCCGGCTCAAAGGGACCTGCTTGCGGTTCTTCAAGAATACCTGTTTTCTTTGAAGTTTCTCAAACCGCTGGCTGATGCGAGTCTCGACATGGACGAACAACACGCTTGCCCTTCTGGGAGCGTTCAATGTTAATGACCCGAGGTCTTTTTGCGGCGGTTACACTTTGATTTCCATTGCTTTAATAGTTACTTTGAAATATCTTTCGTGATTCTCAACCTGTTATGGCAACGATCGATCAGTTCGAACGCACGCTGTTACAGTTTGATCTTGCATTTACCAGTTTATCGAGAGAGAAAACGTTTGCGTTGGAAAACGTTGCGTAAAATGGAAGCGTGTGAAATATACCGATGTGAAACGTCGATCGAGCATTCCGACGAGCTTCCCAATATAATCTCTTGGAAAAATGCATCGGTCACGACTGTCCACCATGCCAAAATCTCGAGCGATCAGGCATCTTTCATTCGCCACGTAATCTCGAACACTTTGCCTCGCGACTCTATCGCTCTAGACATCCGACTAAGTATCTTTCTTCTGCTCGTCTATCGTTTCAGTTCGAGGACTCTTTTGTCCGTCTCGGCAAAAATTCTACCACCCCAACAACAAAAGTATTACTCTCTATTTTCTTGGTAAAAATCTCTTTTTCCGATGTCGCGTATCTCCTTTGATTAATTATACTCCGTGAAGCGTGTTTGGTATTGTATGCACGCTCTATCAAAGAATCACACTACGAGAGCTCGGTTCGATACAACTCCAAGTGTCAAAAGAAAGAAGAAAACGAAGGAAGAACCGTGGACAAAGCGAGCGCGGCGCGTTGCACGGTATCAAACAACGGTGATTTGCAGTCCGTTGCAAAAGACACGGTTATTGCGCGAGTACCCTCGGGTGAAGTATAGATGAAGTTTCCCCCCGCGGGAACGCAGGACTGCTTGCATTCAACGATTCAGCCGTAAACTTTGATCAGCCATGCATTGCACACGGCTAATCCGCTAATCTCTCACGTACACGCGATAAAACGAGCGCGAGACCGTGAAGTGCGCGAAGGAAACGGCAAGAAAGCGGAAATCGTAGCTTTGAATGCGAATCGGGAGCTGCCGACTCTCTCTCGAATGCGATCAAACCTGCCTCGAATCGACCAAGTAACGAGGCATATCGTTTGTGATTGTTTTTAATTGCGTGAAAAACGAGAGTAAGAATCGATACCGTGTTCCGTTTACGGAAAGCTCTGATCGCGAGAAGAGAAAGAACAGTTGCTTACTAGGAAAGTAACCGATAGACGTGCATTAAAATTGACAGCAGGCAGTGATAAAGGCAAACCAATAATAGAAAATAATCGGTAAGAGTAATTAATGGATTAAAAAAATTCCGAGAAAGTAAGCTATATTTATATGAATCCGCTATCCGCGAAAGCTTCAGGAACAATAAAGACGAAATCGTACGCGTGTACATTTTTCGTATTCGAGTAATTCTTAACACTTTATCGACCGATAGCCAACTAATCGACTTTTTGTCTCCGACAATCTTTCTCGTTATTTGAGCAGTAATTTGCTATTTAGTACTAAGATACCTCGCTCAGTTTCGTCAGTTGCGTTGCTTCGCAAGCTCCCACAGTTTTATACCAATTTGAAAAACTTACCGTTCGCGATGAACGAAAAGAACGCTATCGGAGAGTCTAAACCGAAACAGAGCCGGCGCCAGGGAGAATCTGAGCCTGAGCTGCCGGTCGGACGTGCGTATGCTGTGGAACCGCTAGCGATCAGTAAAGTGTTAATGACAAACACAGGCACCGATTCGATCAAAAGTTATACACAAAAGCTGAAACGACATTCGTTCTGTTTCTATCATGCGCAAAATCCTGCATTAAAAATAAGTCGCCCGACCGGACTATCGACCAGACGCGAAGCTAAGCATTTTCCTTTTTACGATCTGTATCGACGCACCTCCGCGTTCATCCTCTGCGACAACAACCGCTTCGCCTAGAATACGCGAAAAGGCGAGAGAAAGAGAGAGAGAGAGAGAGAGAAAAAAAAGAAAGGGAGACAAGAAACTCGACGGTTCGCGAATCACTCGTTATAGATCTGCTTGCTGGTGTCAATTTTTCAAGGCTTCATATCACGCGTCGCCTGGTTCGAGACAGCAGCTATATTTATCACTCTCCGTCTATTCGTTCGCCGCTGATGCATCTCTTTGGGAGCGATCTTATTGATGAAGCGCCGCGCCACTGTCGAAGAAAAATCGACGATCGACCTCTCTGGTCCAGCGGAATCGTGCGTCCGGGAAGCGGATCGAAAAAGAGACGAAAAAGGAGCTCGTGATTTATATCATAATCCCATGTTCGGTGTCTCCTTTCGAACGGAAGGTGACGTCTACGTCGGCAGGCTTGAAAATTAACACCGTCGTGTACCGGTGGAAAGGGACAGCGACGCTTCCATTATCCAGTAATATTATTTACTTGCTTCCAATTTCCTGGTCAATTGATTCGGCGGTCTCCGGTGAAACGTGATTTACCACACCGCCGATTGGATGGCTTCGCGTCCACGTTACGTGGCTCGAGTTACAATTGCAAAATGATACACGCGCACGCATTGCCGAACTAGAATTACCCGTGCGAAAGTATTCGCGGTATTCGGCCGGGGAATTGAGTTTATAATGCGGATGAAATTCTTAGATTAACGTTAAAATCGTTTTACGTGTTTGATACAGATTTTAAAAACGGAGACGGTTCGAATTTTTGAATATTTCGAAATTCCGCGTAGAAGAGGATCGAGTTACCGTAATTTTATAACGCAAAATTCTGCTCTCGTGCATTTGCTTCCTGGTAAATTGGAAGTTTTTAACATCGTTCAAAGAGATAGTATTATTTCACGTTATTATTGTAGAAAGTTAGGAAAGTTGTATGATTAAATTTCAATGCTAACGAGTGCAGTTGTTTAATTTCGCATAGCAGAATTTACGAAGTCACGTCACGCGAGAACGTCTGTTCCGTGCCATCGATTTTGAAAATCTCCGGCACGCTTTTCAGTCGCACGAGAGTTCACCGGCGTAGATCAACGCTGGGTTATAAACAGCAAATCGGTCAGAAGAATAACGCCGTCTGAATGAAAACCGACTGCAACTTCCGCAACGAAATGGGATACGTGAATGGCGAGGCGAAACTCGCCGGCGTCGACGTAATAACTTGGCCGTGGAATCGAAACGGCTGGGAAAAAACTACGTGTTCGTTTCGTATTTTGTCGGCGTGTCGAGGAGGGATGATCGAGCGCGCTATCGGCAGGTGAACTAAAAGCAAAATTCACGGGGCTTCTCTTCTCTCTTATCTCGTCGATTCTTACGATCCTCTTCTGCTCGACGATGAAGAACGCTCTACAGAAATCGAATTCGCGACAACGTCGAAGCAGGGCCAATTTTCGGAAAATTCATTAGCCGTGTTCGATGAAAACCGCACGCTCGTGGCCCAAGCGGAAACTTAGCGGTTCGCCGGAAAAATAGCCCTCCGTTGAGCAAAGTTCTGATTAAAAGTTATGAACGGGACCGAGAACCGGTCGTGTGCACTTTATTTACGGGCTCTCGCGTAATTGGATTTCATTTTGCCCGAGAAACTTGAATTCCCGATCCTTTGTGCCCGGCGATCATCTGCCCAGAGAAGCTTAATTCCACGTTGAATCTAATTAACCATCATCGAACAACCGCGGAAAAATCGCCGGTTAATTAAAACAGTTTCGAGCTTGGCGAATCGTTGCTAGGTATTTGCTGCGAGAAGCGGGGCGAAATGAACGATCGATTGCTCTGACGTCTAGTAGTCTGTCTATTCGTGGAAAAGAGATTAACGTAAAAGAGATTCGACGACATAGAGAAGAAGTCTAACTTGGAATCTTTCTGATGTTCGTTTAATTATTTTAATTACGCAGAGGGAAAACGGCTTTAAATTTGATGCACGTGTCAGCGCGATGTTCGTTGATCTCTGACTTTCGATAAGAATTTACCTTATCGGACGTCTAAACAGCCTGGCAAATCGATGAAGCGAAATTCATCGTTGATAATCGATTTAAATTAATCGAAACGATAAAATCTTTTCTTCGATCATCGTCCGGTAATACGCAGATATACGGCAATATTTTCCACTATCGTTTCACTGTCCTTCGTATTTCTTATGCAGGTACTACGACGATACATAGTCTGACACTTTTGCATACCTGGACACGGTTCCAAAATGAACGTAAAGGATATCTGCATCTACCTTTTCCATTAGCTTGCCAAATTACACGTACAGCTGACCGTAAGTCGAGACAAATGTCCAGCTTGCGTAATCTGACAGAAACGCGATCTCGATCCGATGTAAGATCGCCTGGACGAAGATTGCTCCCCTTGATCCTAGTTGAGAACACCTTATCGTTAGGTGAATCTGTTTTATGACTTTCGACAACGAACCACCCATTACATAGCCCATTTCCTATTCACCCTCGCCCCTATTTAGCTGCCCGCTTAACGGCGACTCTTCACGAGGCTCTTTGTATTCGTGAATATATTTATGTACACGCGCTTGTGTTGCTTGTCAGTCTCTCTCGTTTGACCGCCACGTTATGGCGAAAAAGTTCATTGCCAGACGCTACTTTCTTGCGAGGGGAGCGAGGTTGCGCGATATCCGAGAAGAGAGAAGACGAGGAAATTGGCGCGCTTCGTTATACGAAATCGCCTGTATAAAACGGACATCATCGCCGTGGGCGGGTATCAGCGTCGTAGAAAACCGGTTACCGTCGTAGGTGTGGCTCGTGCTGCCAGATATTTGGCGCTCTAAGCGCCGCGTCTGTCCCGCCTCTTTAAAATTGAACGTGGCAACGCGAAACCACTATTCCTTTTATGAACACGAACCGACTTACCGGGCCAGCAGAATGCATTGCAGGAATACTGCGTTCTAATTAACATAAACGCGGCGTCGAGAGGTTGCAGCAGCTTCCGAAAGAAGAGGAATATTTTTGTCTGCTTCTCCGGCGACAGAAGCGTACGCGTTTCGTAGATGTGAAACGCATGGGAGAAAATCAATGTAGTCGCGCTTCGATATTTAGTGGGATACGAACCGGGCTCCAAGTGTATTATTAGTCGGTGGTCGAGGCAAGTTCGAATTTTCGATTAGGGTCTTTGGGAATTTGAACTCTGAACCCGGTAGTGATTGAATGTCGGAATGGAGAGAACGGAATATAGAGTTATGGAGTTTCCTGTTGTTCCCTATCTCCCCGTTCTCGCAAGAAATTCACAATCGCGGTAGCAAATACAGAGCTCGCTTCGATGGTCGAAACACAAATTACCGAGAACTCGAGCATTTGCGATCGCGACGCTGGATACCGGCTAAGTAGCTTTGTTAACTGCTTTAACTGAATGCTTTGTTAACTTTCTACTTTGACGCTTTCCATTCGTAATCCTTACACGAATAAAGTCTGTTTCCTCGAGATACTTTCTCTTGGTTCCAGAGAATATCGCACAGAGTAATATTATACGTATAAAATATAAAACATGTTGAAGCTGTTTCGAAATTAAGAAAGAGTCTGGAATCTGCGAAACAGGAAAATTCAAAGGCTGGACAGCCGCAAATCTAGATCGTCAAATATTGCTTAAACGAAAGAAGAAAAGTAAGTCGAAATCTCTCGCGTCTTCAGCGAGCAGAATTTCCTTTACACGGACGTGCGGAAAAATTATTCTCTCCGAGGATAGCAGCACGGATACAGGTGATTCGTGCAAAATGTATCTTGACCAAATGGAGCTGTGCGGCAGGCTGCCGCAGCGTAGATTATAATCGCGGGAATTGCGGCCAGGCTTGGTCATTAAATCGCGTAGAACACCAGAGATTGTTTCGTCGCTGTTTGCACGGCAACTGAACAAGCAATGAAACGACTGACCGGAGATAGTCAACTAATTATAGCGTTCCTCACGGACCAGAAAACAGAACAATGCTCCGT
Organism: Bombus vancouverensis nearcticus; assembly: GCF_051014615.1. Taxonomy (NCBI): domain Eukaryota; kingdom Metazoa; phylum Arthropoda; class Insecta; order Hymenoptera; family Apidae; genus Bombus; species Bombus vancouverensis. The sequence goes on along the minus strand of NC_134917.1, from coordinate 17,234,563 downwards.
ATATCGGCAGTCTGATCGCGCTTCCAGGCTACATTAAAGGATTTGCACCGTGAGACCAGTTAATTAACTAGCGTGCAATATCAGTCACGGAGATTAAAGTCGATCGACGATCTTCGCGACGCAACGCCTCGCCGATGAAAGCTACTGTTTCGGACAATAGCATCGCCACTTTCGATTCTCTGGTCGATTTGCAGATTAGTTTGGCTATGTTTGCATTATCCTTCCTCTGAAAATATTTCACGAATGTCGAATGACAAAGAGAAGACACGTGCGATGTTCTCGTTCTTCGTAATATGCGACACCAAAGGGATAAAATCTAAAATATCTCTATGGGTTAAAGATGAAAAAGGCGCGGAAAACGTAAATTATAAAAATATTGAAAAGAAGAGATTGGACGTCGAACAGTACGTACTTCTTATATTACGCGCGAGCAAATTGGAAATTAATGTCTGTCGCGAAAGGGTTGAAAACATCGAATATTTCCCAAGTACTTTTATCGCATTATCGTTCGTCGTAATTAAAAGAGAAAAAGATTCGATTCACCGGCGAAAAAGAATCTTCGTCCATGCAAATACTTGTACCGCTACCACTGCAACTTACGTTCGGTTCCGTCGGTTTGGAAGGCAATCAGTGCCGCAGACGACCGGAAACGCGCAGCTTCTCCGACGAGCGTGTATCGTTGACCGGCGTTAAATGCCCGGAGAACGATAACGTCGTGCAACGGAGGAGAGTTGTCGGTTCGAACGACAGCCCTTCAAGTGTACCGTCGACCGGAAGCTCGAGGTTATTGACTCGCCACTCGACTTCGTAGGCGTGCAACACACGCTCACGGGGGAAACCTGGGGTGCGGTGTGTGTCGACGAGGAAACAGAGACAGGATCGAGAGACCGTGTAAGAGAAGCGACTCGAAAAGTGCTGTATATACGAGATATGGTAACAGGTAGAGGAGAGACGGCTCTTGAAAACGGCAATTTCTTGTTTCCACCGAGAATTGAATACGCATGGTCGCGCGGTTCGCTTGAAAAAACAACCTCGTTGGAGATAATTAACTTTGCGCTAAATTCTTTCGCGATGGTTTCGCGATGGACGAGATTACAACGTCTTCTAACGGGTCCCGTGTTTTTTTCTGGCAAAAGACTGGAGATATTCCCTAGACACGATATTAACTAACACTCGTAACTGGATTATTAAACGTAATATCGGGAAATTGAAGTCGCGAGAGTTTCTTGGTCGATAGATGTGTCCGGTATAAATCTCAGACGTAGTTGAACGTCTGGTAATAATTATATCGATCGCACGTAAAGTAAGAGCTATAGAACGTGGGTGAGTAATCTGGTTTACGCTGATTCAAGTTGATCCTTGATCTATAAACGAGTTTTGCCTCGCAACTTTTATAACCTGGTTATATTTATATAACGATGTATCGTCGAGATATGCATAGAAATCAAATGATCGATTTGATCCGAACGATTAATTCAAAGTGCACGACGAGCGAGTAACAGGCAGAATCGTACGGCCAGATAAACACGATAGCCGCTGATTGGAGAAACGGCACATCGACGTGGGGAAATTAAGCGGAAAATTATTACCTAGTGCTGTTGCATCTGTGCGTGCCTTGGGCGCAAGGCTTCTAAAGGATCTGTCAGCGCCCAAAACTGGAAATTCTAGTGGTAAACGCGAAATCAAGTTACCAGCGAACAGAGGGTGCTAGCGCTTCGTCGTAAAGCGATGCTGTAACCGTATTCCAGATCAAATGTGATAGTCAAATAGAGTTTTTTGTCAGATCGTAGCGCGAGCAGAAGCCGTACAAACAGAATCTATCGGCTAATAACCAAGAACGATCGATCGACCGTCGGTTTCGAATGTACGCGCGCGATTTTCGATAGTCGAGGCCGCGATTAACCGCGTCGAAACAGCGCCGCCCGGAAATACGACGGGTATTCGATGTTTGGCGACTCCTGCGGTCATCACCGGCCGATGAAATTAAATTACTTCGGCCGCCGGCCAAGCGAAACACCAACCTCGCTTCTCCTCGCCGTTGCAAACCCGATTTTGCACTTAAATCGCTTGTAATCGACGGTTTTTGGCTTTGCGCTTAACATTCCCGATCGAGAAAGATCTTGAACACGTTCGTAGATCGTTCGATGTATCGTCTGCTTCGCGATAGGAATTCGCAGACTTTGCGATCAAGCGAAGAAAAGTAGCTTTCGAAGCTTGGAATTTTTATTCCGTTGCCTTTGATCGTTGTATTTGAGACGTGTCGCTTAAAATTTGAGTAATGGAAAAAACAAAATTTCACTTTTTAAGTCTCCAAAAGCCAACCCGTGTCTTTGATATACAGGTCGTGTCATTCGCGAGGACGCGAAGCGGAATAGAAAATATTTTACTGGGCCTAACGCTATCGTGGACGAAAAGAAAAGTAAAATATGGAAAATCGTGGCGAAGACAGAAATTGTAAGCGATCGATCGCGAGGCCATTGGTGCTGGAGAATGTTCCATTAATTACGCGGAAACCTTCAGCTAATCAATGGGTAGTTAGTGGCCAATGGTTGGCTCGCATCAATAATCACTGGGCGACGTGGTAGTATAGTACTGGGCTTTGATGCGCTAATTTACACCACCTGCATTAATGCCCTTGTCCCACTGGTCCGGAACGACGATTGTCTAAGTGCGTGTACGATCCCAGGACAGGTATGCGCAAGGCTCCGCGAACAAGACGATATATTAAGGTAAACCAGGCCGTACAAGCATCGATGTTCATCCCTTAATTGACAATTCACGTCGACATATTTATTTCTGTCCGAATCAACAAGAATCATTGATTTAGATTCCGCTAGCGATGCTGCTCTCCATGCAGAATGTATTATAGTAGGAAAAACGTTACAAACAGGGACAAACAGTGGGATAATTTTGTAGATGTACACCAACGAACATGATCGCTCAAAGATAATCGATCGATTCGGTGGAACAAGCACGTACAAGTCGGCCGTCGTACAACGAAATCTATAGTTTGCAAACTTTGTACCAAGTTGTCGATATTTGCGAGGATCGATAACATTTCTTCGCAAGATGAATGTCAGATGAAAGCAAACGCCGCCGTGGAAGCAAAATGGTACAGGGGAAGTCGATGGTCTCTGGCTGAAAAGGGAATGTAGAATTAACTGACGAACAAAGTAGAATCTTTTCGTTCCATCGCCTGTTTAATATCTGATGCTACGAGTGTAACGAACACACAAAAGAACAAACCTCTCTTGGTTACCTCGCAAATCCGTCTACTCTGCAAGGAAAAGCGCAATCACGCTAACAGCGCGCGATTAACCGGGGAACAATGGCGAGGTCCGAGGCTTCCGAAAATTCGCCGCAACGACACAATGAGCGACTGCCATCCGCGGCACTGCTTCTCCGTATCTGACTGCTATACTTTTCAGTCTGTTATAAATACACCGTGTAAACGTCTCGGTGACACCGGTCTCGTTCCTCCGTCGCGCTTCCGCGGCTTCCGCTTTCGAGCGGTGACAACGGTGGAAACAATGAAGCAACCCTCGCGGCCCGTCCCGCCGTGCAAACTTTAGCTTTTGTCCCAACGCACCGGGAACAAGCGACGGAACGAAAAAGAAGCCCTCCTCTGCTCGGTTTACGGCCGAAACAATACTTTTATCTTTCGAAATTCGTCGACGACGGCCTCGAGACAGTGCCGGTCGTCGCCTAATTAGATTCCCCGACGAAAGGGCCAACTATTTAGCCACTGCCGCTAATAAAGTTCTAAACGGCGAGACAAAGAACCTGGCATAACGAGATTAGCAAATTACATCGCGGTACGCGTTTAATTAATTCCCACAAGCAGATTCCCGAGCAGATTTTCGCTCTTCCTCGTTCGATAGGCATTTATGCGATCGTGATTCTTTTTACCCTCTCTTTTTTTTTTTTTTTTTTTATCAACAATGACGATGTAGCCTGGATGAAAAGACCTTTGGTGGTGATACGATTTAGAATTGGAAGAAGAATACCGGAAAATGTCTTTGTGCGTGGTAATCTTAGGGAAGGAAGGACTATCTTATGCCGTTAATTATTTCTCTATATTAACGTGCCTTTTACTTTAACGATGTTTATCATCCAACGAAATCGACGTTAGTAGCGAATCGCTAAATCGCTAAATCGAACAAACAGACGGGGATAAACAAATGATAGAGAACGGTGTTTGCTTTCACGACTTATGACCCAGCGCAACAGTCGGAAACCAAGACTGTATTTCCTTGAAAGATAAAGAAGGATGTACGCCGTGAAAGAAGCAGTTTCTAATTCATACGGTCGGCATGCGGCTTAGGTAGCGTACCGTGCAACCGGCTCACAGATCCGATTTCTCGACATCCTTTTGCGAAAGTTTAAATAATACCAGCTTTGTACGTGGAATACCATCCACTCCATCGGCGTTTTATTGTCGTCAGCTCGTCTCGCGAAAATCTACAAAGAAACTCTCGAAACGGGAGAGAATATAAAGAAGAAGAGGAAGAAGAAGAAAGAGAAAAAAGGTTGGTCGGCAAGAGGAAGAGAGGCGAAACTTATAAAGAGCGGTTCCGTTGACGTCCACGTGAATCGAGCCATTATCATGCAAACCTTAGGAAGTCGAACGTTACCCGGACAGAGGGAAACGAAGAGAGAAAAAGGATATTGCCGCGAGTGTTGGCGTAGCGCGGCGAAGGAGTAGGAGCAGCAGGAGGCGGAACGAAAGCGGAATGCCACGAATTTCGTTAGCGTGGTTTCGACGATGGAGTTGAACCGACGCGGCGCAGCGGACCGAGCGAGGCCGTATCTGCCCGGTCTGCTCTGATAAAGGAGAAAGCCCCGATATTGGTCGGACAGTGGAATGCCTGCACATTCGTGTCGGACAACAAGATTTCTCTCTGTACCTTATACCAGTCTCGTCAGCCTTATGGGCCGAGGTTGCTGGATGGAACGGAAGGAAACGAGAAGAGACGAGGGAGCAAGAGGGACGAGGAGGAGAAAGGCAGTACGACGGATCGAGGGCGAGGTTAAAAGGAAAGTCGAAGGGATCGAACGATTGCGATTGGAACAAGTACCGTTAAGCGGCAATGGTCTGCCTGTTGTCACGATCAGACGTTCTCCGCAACACGAGAACCGTAGTACACGCGTGCCCTCCCTCGCCTCGACTGTCCTGGCTGAAGAACAAGCCGGCAAATTGAATTTCGGCTCGAACAGCGGGGGAAAAATGTCGAAGAATCTAACGTCGGCGGAAGAGAAGCGAGCACAGGTGTCCAACGAGCGTGGAGAAACTAAAGGAGGGATCGTGGGGTCGAGCCGAAGAAAAGCGAGACGCGAGATTCTCTCGGTGAGAAACTTAGACGTTCGTCTCCTCGTGATTCGACTACTTCGCTGGTGCGAAGAATGCAAAAACAAGGAGAGTGTGTTGTCGAGCGCGGCTAAACGAATTCGTTGTGGAAAATCAGCGATAAAAGGGCAGAGGAGGATTTCGATTTGCGGAACGCCGCGACGCTTCCGCTGTCTGTTGGTCGGCTCGAGTACAGAGAATTCGGCGGAGCAGCCGCATAAAACGTGCATTATTCTTAACTTTTTCTTCGCCGCGAATTCGCTTACGGCAACCCCGAGGGCGCTAAGCAAATCTATTCCCATCAAACGCAGAACGACGTTACCATTTCCAAGCAACGTCTTCCAATCTCTTCTCCTCCTTTCATCCACCGACTACGACGAGTCGCTGGGATTTCACCAACACCGACGAAATCGATGATTATGACTCGACGAACGCGTTACAAGCATATTATCGGTCGTCTTTTCATCGAACGTTATATGCTTCTATTTCGATATGCCTTGTTCGAGGCTTGTTTGCTAGCTCGCAATATTCGGAAATTGCCCTTCGAATACAATCTTAATGTTATCGCATCAGTTTTGTTAAGGGTAATGAAGAAATTGAAACGTTTAATCGTTTTTATCGATGGTACGTAATTTCTTCCGGTGAAATCTGTGTGTATAGAATCTTTAGTCGAATATCAATTAATTTCTATTCTTTCATAGCCCTGTTCTTTCAGAACTTTTTGATGTTACACATATCCTACATTTGTTATTCTTTGGTAAGTTAAGATTCGTGTTTCTATACTCTTGGGAATTGGTTCTTGTACGTATTCATCGTCCAAACGTTGATTTGTCATTCGCTATAATTCGGTATTCGGTCAATTATTTTAGTAGGAAAATTGCGAATCTTTCCACTCACCACGATTACCAGATCCGGATTTCTAAAGCGACTAGTTCGGTTAAATGGCGCAAAAATTTTCCATAAAGTGTAAGAAAAATTGTTCCAGCGCAATGAAAGAGCTCGGGTTGTCTAATAAGCCATAAACCCCGGTACGTTGCGTAAAGTCTTGCTAGGAAATCGTTGACAAGTCGGCTGGTTCGGAACTCAAGCAGACTAGCGCGCGAAATTAAACATCGCCGCGAGGGGTTGCGCGGATGACAAATAAACGAGGCGAGAAGCGCGACGGTCAGACTGAAAAGAGCAGCTCCGGGGTTGGCCAGGACACGTCTAGCGGCTAGCTGGAAATAAAGGAAGGGCTGTACTTCGCGCGAGCAACGGGCGAGATATTAAAAACAAAAGTGGTCCGCAGGAGGGTGGCGTAGACGGCCGCGTGGCGGCTGGTTCATTTGAAACGTGATTCGAGCGGGTCGACGCAGAGGGTTGAAGCGTGTCGCGCGGCAGTCGGCGACGCCGCTTGCAACGATTGTTTCGTCCCGTGCATACCATTGTTTCGTCGCGTGTATGTACGTTTTGCCGCGGAGACGAACGCGACCGATGCGTCCGTCAAGCAGAAAAAAGAGCAAATTAAAAAGAATACCAGGAACGAGAGGAAGAGAAAGAAGGGGAGGAACGTTTACGACAGATGCATATTCATGCGGCGCGAGGATGCAACCGTGGTCCGAGCGACTTGATTTAATATGCATAAAATCTTTACATTTCTGGGACTCGGAGTAGCATTTTGTAGAGACTAAGAAATAATTTGACACGGGAATGGTGGTTCTCTGAAAGGAGATCTGGTAATCTGCTTTCTCTGGAGTCGATTACGGACGACGAATCGGTAAAATGATTTGTGATACGTTGTAACTCGTCGAAAGCTTTTGCCCGACACGCGATATCGTTCTCGGTCTGTTTCTCAGTTCGATCGATATTTCTGTCGACCATTTTTCCTTTCTCTTCCAGGACTTTCTTATTTTTTTTTTTTTTTTTTTTTTTTTATTACTTTCTGACGTTCTCTTTTAATTGTAATAATCTTGATAACTCGCTGAAAGCTCGTTACGACTGTTGGAAATAATTTTTCTCGTATAGCAGGAGAAGCACAATGCGCGAATATAAAAATTTCCTAATAAAGAGAATCGACAAACAGCATTGACCTTAATCCTCGATAATTAATTTCTAGCTACTCGCTCGTTATACGGCAGTACCGTTTCGTCAATATTTGCTAATACTATTAACTAGATATAACTATCGTGTTCAATATTCATAATCGTAACTTACCGAGGACGACGAGCTTCACAGGTCTGCCGGAAAGTATCTTCCCCTGATCGTCCTCCAGCGTGCAACCCCATATACCGTCGTCTTCTAATCTAACGTTGTCTATATGCAACGCCTCCGTGATAGAGTCACCGATATATCTATGTCCAGTTCCACTCATTTCCGTTCTCGTGTTGATTGTAATCATATCTACCGGACTTCCCTCGTGCAGCCATCTCGCTGGTCGTATTCTGTAGCTCCTAACAAGACAATTCGTACCAATTAGAGAATTAATTCGCAACGACAATACCGTGCGAATTCGTTGCTGCGACGATATCGACTTCGACTACTTGCTCTCGCTACTTTAAATCGAATCTTCCCATTTGCGGGGAAACGGCTACGCGTGCAGAACTGTGTCAGCAATTACGACGAATCTGTTTCGTTGCGTCCCCAGTTACTTTTAAGACGAATCCAACGTTGTTTTTTTTTTTTTTTTTAGAAAATATTGGTCTTTCCGACGTGTTTCCGAGTTATCGATCAAAACTGACAGAATGTCATCATCTATCTGGTTAATAACCGTGCTAGATACGTCTGCAATGAAATTATTTCTACGTTTCGAACAGCTATTTTTCAAGAAAATCGTTCTAGCAAAGCCTTGCTCGTCTTCTAACAATATCTTTTTTACAATGGAATTTTAATTATCAAATTTTAGTTTGCTAAACAGCGATACCCAGTTTAAACAGCTTCTTTTTCAAACGCGAACGCGATAAATTTCAAATGAACACACTATCCATCCGACTAAAGCAGCTATTTTCACGCCAAATAAATCACTTTCTCTTGAACGAGGAGAAAGAAATCCTTCTCGGGGAAGAAGCGAATAAACCAAGCCACATTTTCTACGATATAAATTTATCTTTAGACGGAGGTACGTAACAGAGAAAAAGGACGAATCTCGTGATAGTCGCTCGTGCGCGTTTCATTCGTCGATGAAGAAGGTTAAATTACCTGACCCCGGGCAATAGCAGCCTCGAGTAATTCTCTAGCTCGCATGGCAATATGACCTTGCTGTGAGGTTTCACCACCAGTTCCAAGGGTGGCTTTGACGGAGCGGCAGCTGTATCTAAGGAGACTGGAACATCGGTCGTAGCGGAAGAACTGGTAGACCATAAGTCCTCTTCGGGGGCTAAAAGGGCCGCGGGCTGCGCCACCTCGTCCGACAGAGAAATCAACGTCGAGCTGGACGCCGTTGTACTGGTGGTGCTCGTCGTGGTTCTTCTAGCACGCCGTCCTCCCTCCTGCCTGCCACGAAGGGTGAAAACACCAGCCTCGTTCACCGACCCTGTAACGACAAAGGATAGTATCGTCATCTCGCTGTTGCGTTGTCTATAATATAAATAATAAAAACACAAAAACAAAAAAAATAAAATTACTTTGCTCGTCAGAAATTTCACAGATTCGAGTTAACAATTTTTTTTAGCGTCGCTCGCGAACGCGAATTCTAGATGGTAAATTCCAAATAAAATATTTTATTACTACGCTGTTTTACTGGAATTTTAGTTTCTCTATATTCGTACGCATTGATTTCAAGTTTGAAATACGAGATTCTTAGGAAGCTCGATAATCGACGTACTTTATTCCATCAAATTTCATACTTGGCGGTCGTAACGCAATCCCGCAAAACTCGACAGAGCCGCAAAATAAATAGCGTTCCACGCAAACGAAGGCACTTCTTAACTAAATGGTGTTTCCATCGGTCGGTCGATTCTCCCGAAAACTGTCTATCAGCTTCGGTCGACCAAGGCTACCGAGGAAAACTAATTATGTCTTCGATGGACCGCAAATAGCTATAACTATCTAGCGTAGTCGAGGTACCTTGTCGACCCGTGTCTCTACTCATACCCTCCTCACGACCTACTATATTACGGAACAAGCTAATGTTTATTACTCGCCAAACGATGACAGAGCCGAAACGCGAAACGTCTCTGTCGTTTTATCGCTTTTTGCGAAACCATTATCGCGCGTACGCGCTTGTTCGATTTTAATTTCTAGTCGTCGAACTTCATCGACGCTCCAACTGCTCGAAGCCGGGCCAAATGAACTAAGAAATATTCTTCAAATCCGATCGTCCGTAACAAGCAAAACGAATAATTCAACGAGTGATGTAAATTTGACTCTGAGGCATACGAAAAATGGTATAAACCGAACAAAAGACGCGGAATGAGAAGAAGACGAACCCGCTAAGAGCGAACGATTCGTCAATGCGTTCGTTAACGTTTCCGGGTATATCGGCGACCGGTTATACACCGACACCGAGTGGATGTTGTTGAGCGTTGATGCATGCATTATTCAGACTGTGTATCCATTCATTATTCATGTCATGATCAATGGATGTCAACAGACCGCGATCTGTATCTGAACGCATCAGCCTGACAGAAAGTGAAAGCACTCGCTGTCGTTGGGATGCGTCCGCGACACGAAGGGGCTATCGATGCCGATCAGATTTTATGAAACGAAGGAACCTCACGCGAACACGCTTGTCTTCGTTACAATAATGCGTTATTGTCGCCTGGATGGTCCTGTTTGGTCACCGATACCGTTGACAAGGTAATCAGCCAATTGTAGCGTTACTTGATAATATGCCTCTGATGTCGAACGTCAAGTTTGGATATAGAAATTATATAGATCGCATAGATCTATTATGTAATCGTAAACACGATGAGCCGATGAAATTTATGCTGTGCCGAGAATTCGCTGCTACGATGCCGCTATAATATAACATAGCGATATAATATAATCTGGGAAATTCAGCGTCGAGTTTCTCGGAATTTCTCTGCAACGAAAGTCAATAATTTCTGCATCGTGGAAATCGGAATTAGATCAATCGTTGGCCGTCGGAAACAACACAATATCGGGATACATCGATATTCGAAAAACTTCCAAATAGAAAGAATCGTTGTTCAAAAAGGCAGTGCTCGTTGTTATGCAGATCGATAATGGTAAATTTCAGAAGCGGCGGAACAAAAAGATGACAAACGCGTAATCGTAAAGATCGATATCAATGCGTTGCGCGTTGAAGAAAGTGTTATCGATAAATCTCAAGGATATGAGGTTTCCGCGTTTCGCGCGAGTTCCGCGTGTCGAGAAAAGCGATATCGATAAATATCGATCGAATTTCCACTGGATGCCGATAAATTCGCTCATCCTCTGAAAATCAACACCAATAAATTCCGGGTCGTGGAAATCGGCACCGATAAATTCTGGGTCGTAAAAATCGATGCCGATAAATTTTCCCGTTTGGTAAAACCCTGCGGAGCATCGGTAAATTTCGGGTCGTGATAACCGATCGACGAATAAATTGCGAATCATGGAGATCGATAACATTGAATATCTTTTCGGCATGATCGACGATGATTTTTGGGTCGTGGTAATTTCCTACGATGACAAATTCTCCGTGCTTGGAAACCAAGGACCGAGATAAATTCTGGGTCGTGGCACGCGGCATCGATAAACCTCGCGTCCGTTCGACTCGAATCTTTCATTAATCAACCCGTGTTACAACCTAGTTACGCTAACATATACACACAGCACGTAACCGAATACGTGGGAAACCCTTCAGCAAGAATGAACTGGACGTTTAAAAACTAAAGCGTAAATTCGTATGGACGCATAGTGGATACGGAATGTATTATATTTCCCTTGTAGTTTACACGCTGATTAATTAAATCCTGGAATATGAAATTTTCTATCGTTTAATGTTATCCTGTTATTCGTCGTTAGAGAAGTTTAATATTCGAGATTGAGAAACTTGATACTGATAACTGCGTAAGCAGAGCCTAGTAAAAACCGACTCGCTAAAAAATATGAAATTGAATTATACAGGGAATTTCGTCTCGCGATATTTCTAACAGTATTGTAGTAACTGATGGTTTCTTAGAGTAAGGACAAGTGACGATGGTAGAGTTCAAAGTTTAATGTATTCTAACAAGTGATATTCGATAACAAAAGGACAGACTACGATATCGTCGCACGCCGACTCACACTCCGTGTCCGCTCAACTCGCACTCTGCTTCTCGACTGACTCTCTGGCCGTTTTAGCACTCTATTGTCTTTCGCTAGGCCCACCGCACACGTGTTCTGCAGACGCTCGTAGCCAGGGTCACGTAGGTCTTTTCGGCAAAGCTATTTACCTGAAGGACCCGGTAATGCACTGATGGAGCCGACAGCGCCTCGGCTCTCGCGACATTGTCTGTAGTTAGCTCGACGTTTCTTAGGCCCTTCTCCACTACTACAGTATGAATTATAAATTCGTGTATCGTACAGTTCGATCGTTTCAACATCTCACAGAGATACATTGGACACAAGTTACCAAACAAGTTACAAGTGCAGGTTGCGTTCTACGTTTGTCGTGCAATAAGTCATGCGTTTAGCACCATCGCGCAGACACTGCGCATCGTACGGACCTTGTACGTTGACGTGAAATAACGTGAACTAATTACCTAATTAATCTTGCGACCTACCGAGCTAAAATTGAAGTACCGAGAGACGCCTCAAGTTGCCCCATTTTCACTAATAGAAAGTCGTACGCCATATTTCTGCCGATCGTAGAATCTTTGTCGCGAGTGTCTACTCTACGTGAAATGTCCATTCTTCACTATCCAGCGTCAAACTGTTGACATACTTATTCGTGTAGCTTATTAAAACGTTGAATCCCTTCGCAAAATGTTCTCGAACGTATTAAGTGGCACCTGGAACGCTCGACAGTCGATATTCCGTGGCGTGCGACGTTTACAACCTCGTAAAATCCTTAAGAACTCCGGTCGGCAACGGTTGAAACAACCGTGACTGCTTGCAACAAGCAAGCGAGTCCTCGGCGCTGTATGAAATCGCAAAGACGAAGGATAACCACCGACGAAACGAGCTATCTCTGCGCGTGTCTCTTCGTTGCTGGTTGCTCGCAAGCAACCGCGATAAGCGACACCGACCTTGGCGAACACAGGTAAGAAAATGGGAACGCTAGAGCGACGCGGGCGTGAAACGCGAAAGAACAAACGGAGAGACACGACGCCACGTGACGTGCTTACTCGGCGCGTTTGCATGTATGCATGCGAGTCGCGACAATACGAGGTTGTAAAACGGTTAAGAGGATTTGTCACCTCGTGTCACTGGATAAACTCCTTTTCCTTCGCTCGCGAAACTCTGCTGTGTCGCTACTTTGGTTGACATCTTGGAGGACACGAACGCGAGCGACTCGGTGTCTCTCTTCTCGCCTCTCCTTTATTTCCTTCCCTCTTTCTATCTTCCTCTCTTCCATCTTTCTCTCTTTTACGTACGTTAAAGAGAATCCAAACTCCGCGTCCTGATTCCCTTTGTTCGTGGCGCATCAAACGTGAAATATGCGAATTCGCCCGGGGAATTCCGGTAATTTGCGAAGAGGAATCGGGGAAACTCGGCTTCGTCTTTAATCCCCCCCCGAAATACTAGATTTGTCGAACGTTGCACGAAGCAGCGGAGCGGAGGGAACGGGGCGCGCAGCGGTACGGAGGAAACTTAGTCTCGCAAAACGCATGTGATACCGTGGAAAGTTGGCTGGAAGTTCTTCCTACCATCCTCTTGCACGGCGAACTCTCCAACCCCCGACCATCCGCCGGCTATAGGATTTCGCTTCGTCGCGCTATTAATCGCTACTTATTTCCAGGCTTAATGGTGCCGTAAAGAAAATCGTCGGAGGATACTGTTATCCGAAGGGGTGAATTTGTTGCGCCAGTTCCGCGGAACGTCGGAAGTGCACAGCTGTATAGGGTACAATGGTTTTAATGGGCGCATTGTGTCTGTTTCGTCGAGTACTTGACTCCGACAGAAATGGTATAATTGAGCGCGACCGGTATTTATCGCTGCGTTTTGTCTGGTTTGCTGAAAGATATGGATTTAAATTGCACCGACGGTATAAAAGGTTTCCAACTCTTTGTTTTCTAATGGATATCGAATGACGGAGAGACTAGGTAGGAAGGCTACGAAAGTAATCAATCACCTACGAGGGTAAATCGAGGAGCGATATTAAAACCAGGTCTGAGTGTTTGTGTATCTTTGGAAACAAATTCATTTTCCACCGACCGACTGTCAAAATGATAGAGAGCATCGTCGTCCGATAAAACTGACGGACGTATTTGTCGAAGGTGTTTTGACGCTTCGCCGAAAATACGTTCAGCCTTTTAAAAGCGCACCTTGGCCAAACAAAACGAACAGATCCGTATAATAATCTTTTCGAACGATGTAGTTGGGCAGAAAGGAATCGATCGTGGCGAACTAGCGTGTTTTCCTTCCGGATCGAACGACTCTCCGTGGTCACGGCAACCGCGTGTGAAAAAATGTCATCGACCGTGCGCAGGGCGAATATCAAATAGCACGTTGCAACAACAACGTTCGTAACTCTTGACAAATATTTTCTGTTGTGTTCCTCGGATGCTATTACACCGGCGTATTCGCGAGTATTTACGAATCTGTTGAAACGCTTTCCAGTAAACCGACTGTTGGTAGTTTGGAAAATATCAGAAAATGTTGCCGAAAATTTCGAGCGCTCACGAACGGACGAAGGGAGGAGCGAGGTATAAACGAGTCTATGGTCGCAAGAAAGCACCGAGCGAAGTAAGAGAAGAAAAAAAGAAGAAGGTACAAACGATACAACGTCGGTTTTGTGTACATGAAACTGTAAAGATCATAGACCGCGTCTCTGGAGCACATCTAACAGAGCAATAAGAGATACAAGGCGAAAGAGAAAGGAGGCAAAATGGTGAAATCAAAAAGAAGAAGAAGAGAGAGAGAGAGAGAGAGACGGAAGAACGAGAAAAATGGAAGAAGTAGGAAAGAAAGAATTCAACGGTATGGATATATATCGGCGAGGGAATTTATCTTTGGCGGAATTCACAGCACGAACGTCTTTGATGGCAACCGGAGTGATTCTCGCCCAGGCCACACCTCCTTCTATCTCTACAATTCCCCTCCTCCTGGTTCTCCTCTCGTTCCGATCCTCTAATCTCTCTTCACCCTTTACTCCGATCCTCGGTGTCATCCTGTACTAAGCCCTCTGTAATACCCTCTGCTACGGAAACAGTTACGGACCGGTATTCGTTCCGGTCCTTGCCCGGTAATTCCAATCACTACGACGCTCTCGTTAACTCGAATCGACGAGCAAATACCGACGCGGCAAGAACAACACACGAGATTTCGACCCCGGCAGCACCCCCAACCTCCTCCTGGATTATACGAAATATTCTTTCAGCTCTCTTGTCCTGTTTTCCATCGGGGAACAGATTAATCTCAGCGGCAGGGAAAATACAGGGGGATACGTTGTACTGTTTATAATCCACGAATGCGAGAACCGAATTAATCCCTAATTACGAACGTCGTTGGATAACTCATTGAACACGGATATACAGATATAATTTGTTCATATATCGTATAATCGTACGCACGGATCCCGATATTAATTTGTCGGTATCTGATTTCGCCAATTAGCTTTGCGTACGAAAGAATCGTAACGAAACGATACGGAAATTTATTTTTCACGATGGAACGAAAGGTCGTTCGTACCTTTCTCCGGTCTGCGGTGTATAACGATCGATCGAAGATTAAATTTATACAAAGGAAACTATTATCTTAGATGAAAGAATACGCGACGCGGGGAAACATACCTTTGCGACTCTGCTCGCTTTCTTCAACATCCTTTAAACGTTTCCACAATGGCCGAACAATTTCAATGGATGAATTTCCGTTTATGCATTGAAATAATCCAGAAGCAGGAAAACCAAGCTTCGTATAACCGACCGCGTAAGTTTTATTTTTATTTCATGTCGAATCGATTTCAATTCCATCTTTTCGTCGTACAATGCCTGCCGCTAATTTTCCGCGAGCTTGTCTCCTCTCGCAGAACGCGAATCGAATTTACTATTACTCGTGTGTCTCTGTCGAGTCGCGTTTCACTTTTCTTGATAATTTTGGATCTAAATTGCCGAAATAATGATATAGCAACGCCAAGTTTACACTTGGCATTTATATTAAAATAGTCATATATTTATTTGATAAACGATTTCAAGGATATTCGTCGATACTCGTTTACACTTTCTTTGTCTCGCCTTCTTCCATACCACACTGTTAACTAAACGGTTTACGTTCCTTTGTTTTCGAGACGCCGCGAACACACGTACTTCCACGCACTCGTATTTACGTACGTGTGTCACTACTACGCGATCGATCTAGTCTGGCACACGAAATTATACATATCTCGATAACTTTTTCTATAGCGCGTCTTAAAAACGAGTTATATCGTTATTTCTATTTATCGTTAGCCGTACGTAACAATAGATTAAAAGAGTGAGAAATAAAATGCTGAAAACTACATGGAATTAAAACACGAGCATCGAGCCGTGAAGAAGAGAAACAAAAGCTGTATTCTGGCGTCCGATTGGTTTTGTTCGAAGAACGCGTGGAATCAGGTGCGGCTAACTAGAAATCGTTACGATCCATCGGACGGTTACGATTACGGTCGACGTTCATAAACATCGAAGAGTATGTCGGATCCATTTGTTTTTAAGCACTACCGATACGTTATGAACTTTTTCACTCTCTCACGCCCACATTTCCAGCTGTTATTGCTTATACAACTGCGTATCTTCTTTTTCTTTTTTTCCTTTTCTTTTTTTTTTTTTTTTTTTTGTTCTGTAATAACTGTTACCGTTTTGCTCATTTTCTCGCAGCTGGGAACGATCTAGAAAACGGACGATTTGCATAGGAACGATTACGTTAGCCTGTGACGAATACTTTCGTGGACTATGGAGGTTAAACAGGAGTTAAAGAATTGGATTTTTATATTGGAACTGGAGATTTCCTTTTGTTATGTTTTCGAGATTGTACAGATTTCAGATGACAAAATAATATCGTTATTTCAAATGTCACGGACGCATGGCAGGAAAACAGTTCCGCAGCGATATAAATTCATGTTGCGACTGAATCGACGCGCTCGACGTAACTCGCATTTCCCGATGTCCGTTTTTAATCGGAGGCCAAATATCAGATTGTAATTGACGCGACGCGTGATTTATATTCCTCTACGGGAGATGTAAGAGTCGATGGAAGTTATAATTGGAACGTGTAAAAGATAGAACAACGAGAATATCTCGTAACAAAGGCTGTTAGACGAATTTGTTGCTAGGATAATCTTTTTCGGCACGAGATTTCTCTCGTAAATAACGCAAATGAAAAGCGGCGACAGAAAGGAAACTCCTATCGCGCTTCTATATTTTCAAACTTATCGTTGAAAACAAATTAAACCTGTCGCGTTTGTCATAAAAGAGTCGGGAGAAACGTTTCCATTCAACGTCCAATTTCAAAACTACGAATGCAGCGCGATGGAATGAAATTTCTAAATATCTGAATTTCCAAATATTCAAATTCTCTAATGCCAAAAATGGTCAAACTTCCGAGTTTATTAACTTTCAAATTCTCGCAAAATACATCAACTTCGTTGGTCGTCAAACCCTGGCAAAAGCACTCGATCATCCCTTTCGGATTCAATGGAGCCTATTAATCCACCGCAAATCCCTCGAGGGACGATCGAAAATTAGGATTTCTACGGTGTGCCACTTGTATTCCTATCAAGCGACGGCGAAAGAGGGCGAGATTCTTCGACGTGGTGGCGTCGGCGGTGACGGCGACGAGGCAACGGATATTATATGTACAGAGCGGTGAAACCCTTGGCCGCACGGAGTTCCATTAACAGCGGCGTTGTCCATCCGGAGCCGGCGGATTGCTCGGGATTCTAATCTGACCGCATAGCATGCCTTCTAATATAGATAGGCTTGATTAATTCCGCGGCAACGCAGTAATGCGTCGTGTGATCCGCGCGCGCTTCCCCATCCGTACGACTACGACAGCAGGTTACGTTGTCGCGTAAACGAGCCGAGATTTCGAGCGAAACCGCGAGCTCAAAGGAACACGATCGCCGGCCCGCCGGGCTATGCGAATTAAATTGGAGTACCCTCGTATCCAGACGGCGTCGTCCATTGCCGGCGTCGTAAAAATCCTCACGACAACCCCCGGCAAACCGGATGCACGCTCGACCCCGCCATTATCGAGTGCCGCTCTGTGCAAGCGGTACAGTGTCTGCGCGCACTGATTGCAGAGTTAGCGGCGGTAAACAGGCTGGATAGAATGGACGGGTGGATCGATGGCTTCGGTGCTTCGATTGCGATCCTTTTGTGTGGATTACGTCAGTGTGAATACAGGTTGAGGGAAACTGATCGATTACACGGATAACGTAAAAGGATAATCTTGCAGTTTTTCCGTTTTGCCACTCGAGATACGCCCGATGTTTCATTCTATAAATTACTTTCGAAATTGTTTTAAAGGTTTGCGTTTAATGTACGCGCGACCGATTCTATCGCGTGTAATTTGATGGAGGAACGCAAAGAGACTGGATGTAAAAAGAACAGAAAACTACCCATATCGCGTTACTTACCTAAAATTGGCTGTCCGCGCAACATCGGAAAATAATTCAAAAGGCAGCCAGTGGATCCACGAATATTCATCCCGATTCCCTTCGGCTGAGCGTGGAATCTCCGCTAAACCAGGGGAAACGTTCCGTTTCTATTTAAAAAAAATATCCGACAATTTTTATGATAGCATCCCCCCGCATTCACTGGCGGAAAGTTACGCGAGTAATTTCAGGCTGGCCGCGTGCCACGATCGCACGGCAGTAGGAAAATCTTCGTTCAAACAAACTGCTCGCCTATACACACATAGGCCGGATCCGGTTTTCCAGCCACAGATATCGAGTGATTGATACACTTTCCACTGCGCAGCTTACGGATCTTGCAAGTTTTCTGAAGCTTCGCCAAGAGGCGAGACCCGGATGTCGAATGTGCCGAGTCCGGCGCACGATGCCAAACCGGAAATCGCCACCCACCCGTTTTCCATAGGTCGAAAAAGAAGCTGACCCGCGCGTGCGGCGAGTGCCACGAAGTCCACCTCCGCTATCTTTAATCGTTATCGTTCCGTATCGAACATTTTGCATAACCGATACTCGCGACGTGGTCGTGCCAGAGCGAAACGAATCGACGAAGCTCCGCGACTTCTTTTGCCTTCGAAGTCGCATCCGTTCGGACGATATCGAATGTACGCGAGTCCGTGGAAGAGCTGGTCGAATGAAAAATGACCACAGACCAAAAGCTGCGGCTCTAAAACAACATTTTAAATTTTGACGTTCTTATCGGGTTGATAGGAATCGACGAAGATACTCGGAAGCTGTATGGATCGATGCACAGCTGTATATCTCGAGCGGCGATGGCGATGTTCGACGGTTATCGAACGCCGAGGTTTTGCAAGTGGAATATGGTGGGTTTAAGAAGTTTTATTCAGCGATCTTAATCTCACGAGAAATCTCATTTACTTAGGAGTGAGCTGCCCGATCGTCTCGTTTAGTCACGGACTTCCGATACTAGTGAAAGATTAATTAAAGCTCGGGCAACGCGTAATGCCGGAGCATTGCTTTCCACTTAAGTTCACCGTTTCCGTAACATCGTCCATCGCGGTTCCATCAACCAGGAACTTCGCTACCTGCCGCTTAATAACGGACACTGCTTGTTCGCTGCTAGAGCGACGGAAGCGATATAGCGAGGTCGTAAAATCAGTCAGGAGTTAAACTTTGCGTGCTTCGACGGCCGAAACAACAAGTAATTTTAGATGGTTTGGCAAGCGTAAGATATCGAGTCTTGTTCGATGGATCGTACGATATGAACTCGCGAGACGCGGAAAACACTGTTGCTAAACAAGCGACAAGTAAAATAGAAAATTAGTTCTTTGCAAAGTAGAACGATTACGATCTTGAAATCTCTTCTTCTACGATTCGTCGTCAAAATCGTCGACGATGGGAGAAATCGCTTTCGAAAAACTGACATGTGCTACCGGTGTGAGACGCGTAACATCCCTGGACGCTTTATTTTATGATATTGCCACCGTCGAAGTTGCAACCTCGTTGTAACCGGCAAATATAAAAGCGGACGTGATTCATCGACATGGAATCTTTCGGACGACAGCCAGCGAGTTACCTGGAACCCTCGGCTCGTTTCTTTCGTTTCGAGGGTACTCGACGTCTTCGTTAGCGGTAATTTCTATCTGCGAGGAGGAGGACGGCCCCGGAAGAGATTGACGTGGTCGTCGGTCGTTATTCTCTCTTTCGGGCAGCGTGGATGGTTCGCGCGCACCGTTCGATCCACTAAATCACCGGTACCACGAGCGAGCGACGTTATTAATGAGGCACTAATAGCGGCCGTACGAGGGCCATGTTTCGTATTCCCGCTCGACCCACTCTCATCGTTCGCCACTTAGCGATAATTGTTATCGTGGCGAGGACCGGGCTTCCGGTACAAATCGGCCGCTATGAAAATCGATCATCGTCTCCGCTTGAGGCTCGACCCCCGTTGGAATTTCGCACTTGATTTACACTCTTCGTCCCGAGTTCGCGCGTACCTATCATCCACAGTGACTGACTTTTATTCGATTTCGCGTGTCACATTAGAGCAATGCTTGGAAATTTGTAGTCCACTAATCGAAGACGAGGATAATTCGCTTCCCTGGCAAGGAACCATCCCGTTTTAGCTTTCTGATCGTACGCGGCATTTATTCTATTTATACAACAAGACGTACCGTTCTGTGTCTGACTGCTTCCGCTTCGCTTGCCTAATCATACTCGGCGTCTACTCTAATTGTCTCAATTTCGATCGTATTCTATTCGTCGACCCAATAAAGGTTCGTTCTGCTTGTTTGGCCGGTAGGGACTCGTTCTATTATACTTGCACTGACAAATCTTGTTCTATTTATCTATTCAGGGATCTTTCTACTATATAAGACAAGACTATATACACAGATAAGATTACACGTCTATTCGTCGGCAATTATTATCAAAGACATCGCGCGATGCGTTGGATTTTTAATTATCAGAAGAAAGCTGATTTTTCAATGTTGCTTATTCGAATGTTGCAACCGGCTGACAAACCATCGACTGTAACCGGTCTACGATCGTCACTCGACATTGCTCTGTAACGTTTCAGGCGAATGTCGGTAACAGAAAGAGGCAATTTCTTTGATCCCGATCGTTCGGGACGAATCGGAGCGGTTGCGGTAATGAATAGAATTAGTGCCATTTGCTGTGAGACGTGCGACGCTACGGCTACGGGAGGACGATGCTAGCTGCGGATACCAGCGCTGTTTATTTCGCCCACGATCGAATAAATTGTCCTGGCTTTCGATGCATCGTTCGAAGGGAGAGACTCGTGCTTCTTTCGTATTTGATACTTTGTGCGGTCTCGGTAGATCGAACGTAGGTCGGAAGAAACAGTTTGCCGTTCAAAGTTTCCGCCAGAACGCATCTTTTCGATCGTTGCTTCCAAGTTAAATAGTTACGATCGTTGAGCTTGTCTTGCGAGCTACTTTAGGCTTTTAGGAAATACCGTGTCCAGCAATCGCGTAAGAAAACATCGTCGAATGAACGAAAGAATAGCTAAGGATAGCTGTATCTTCGACCTTCGACTTAAAATAACCGGTGCGAAGATATCGTGCAAAGATTTCTTTCTGGAATATACGCGCGATGGTTTGGTACGTATTTTCGCGATTCCTAGCGCGAAGGGAATGGGGGTCGTCTGTACGGTAACTCTCGAGACATTAAATTTTAGCAAAAGAAAAGCTCTTTTACCTTATCTTCGTCCCCTCTCGTCGCGTTTAACATTTCAGACTTTTTGAAACATTAAAGTATAGCCATGATATACGCAGTCTCTTGCTTCGTGCCCAGATACGACTAACGTATTAGCGAGGCCTGTGCACTGCCCAAGGTTTTCTCAATGCGTCTGGTTTCTGTCACTGTGGACTCTCGCTTTCGCTTTTACAACCTTCTTCCTACCGTGTCTTTTAAAACTACGCCGGAAAATAATGCGCGCGTTCTCACGATACCGCGCTTCTTGCGAGACTACATTTCTAATCTCGAGCTTTCAAGATAATGGCTGTGACATCGAATTTACGGGCTCATCGAGCTTAATTACGTTTCCTTGCGGATACAACGGAAGTTGCGTCGCAGGTATAAAGGAGCACGGTTTTCTTTGAAACGATCAGCGATGGCAGCACGCGAACCACGATACTCGTAAATTTCGAAATCGCACGATGATCGAGAAGCTGTCTGAAAAATGCAACGCTTCCCCTGCGGCGAACTTTTACACCGGTGGAAGGGAACGTGGAGCGAGAGAGCGAGAAGAACTGCAGAGGGAAAGGAGGAGGTAGCGCACCGACGAATTTACGGGCATCCGGCAGGACCTTAAGGAAATGCAGAAAGTACATAAAACGACGCGTTCTCCCTGGCAGAGATACTTTTATCGCTTACACATTTAGCGCCGCCAAGGGAATTTCTCGACGAACGACTCGCCACATTGGAAAAAGAAGGGGCTATGAACGACGAGATAGTCGATGGATCCTTCACGCCGCAGAGAGTAATATCTGGCTCACACCCCGTAAACCGGAGGAATAACAAATTTTACACAAAGTTTCTATATCGGTGTGACCTAATAGAATCGTCGTACCGTTAACGTACAATTGGACGCGTCGCGCGTTCTTAAATGCAGCTCTGAAAATTTAAAGATAAAATCGTGTCGTAAACGAGCAAACGAAGGTATATCGTAGCCAGAAGCTTTTGACGATTCTCGTAAACGAACTTGAAGTTCGATACATCTATCGAGGAAACCAGCTAGAGTTTCGGAATGATTAGCCGCATTCGGTGTATACGAAAGATTTTTGTACGACGAAAGCTTTCAATTGGTCCTCGACGTCGAACGTAAATCTTGGTACAAACAGGTAGGATCACTTTCCCTTACGAGCGTACGAAATGCTAACCGTTCAGATTTTACGAGCCAGACTGTCGTAAAGCGACTATTACCTTGTTTCAGACGTGTACCGGTTAGAACACGAAAGACTAACAGTCCAACGATTTGCCAATCTCGATAGATGCTCTTATCAAGTATGTTTTTTTGTAAATGATCGATCGTAGCTAACTAAAAAAAGATAAATTGCACAAGTACAGTACCGATCGTAGTCGTTGGGTCGGCAGAGATTTTAGTTATAAAAGTTAGCCATCGTTATCGCTCTGTACTGAAACAAGGAACGATATTTCTATCGTATTACCCGTTGGAATGGTAATTTAAGTCTAAATTACGTTTCGTTACATCCAGATTTAAATTACATTTAATTTTTAAATTGCGCTACAATTCAAATGAAATGATTAAACAACGACTGTTTGCTCGAATAAATTATTGCGCGTAATTAGCAGCAGTACGCCTTTGCGGGCTTTCGAGCGAAATAAAATTCTCAATATCGAAACCAACTGAAGTAACTCTTCTTCGCGACCATGATCGCGATACGTCACGGCCACGAACATAGCTTGTTCCTCGTTCTAACGGACCGAAACAATTCTCTTCGCGGGTTTAACGATTATTTCGCGATCGGTCCTTTCGACGAATCGAAACGACGCAGCGCGGAAATGAGAGCATCCAGGAAACTAGACGTCCCGGATGCGTTCCAGCCGTGGTGAAACGTCGATTCGTTGGTCGTTTCGCGAATGTATCAAGTTGCTTTTGTTGGCCAGGTCGAGCAAAAACGGGGAACGGGCCTGTCTATCGCGAAACTTGATTTCGAGACGCGATTTCATTCGCCGCTGTCAGACGTTGCGTTCCGGCCGGTCCATGGGAAATTCTGCCTCGTTACCAATCGGAATAACAAGCCGGAAAATGGATAAAATCGTCGGGGAGGCTCGAACGGAGGCTCGGCTAACGGTTGCCGCTCTCGAGAAAACTGAAGCGCCAAGAAATAACGAGATCGAGTCTGCCACGCGAGTCTGCCTCGTTAGAACGCCTATGGAAGAACGCCAAGTCTCTTTCGACACTTATTTGTCAGACGATTGCCTCGTCTTCTCCGCCACCCTCTCTACCGCTGTTGGAAATTTCGAGAATCAAGATCGATTTTCTTCGATTCGTTCGTTTCCAAGTGTCGCTTCGATTGGGAACGTAATTAGTACATAATCCACTATATCGATGGATTAGCATATGGCGATTCCTTTAATTTCGCTTGCTTGAAATATTCCGCGCTTTCGTTGTTTCGAAATTGATCGAAATATCGGCGTGCAAAATCTCTCTGTTTCTGGCAAGTTTATCTCAAACATCGGCTCGATCGAACAAATAATGAAACTTGTTGATATTGTCCTGAAATTCATGTAGGTAAACAGAGGTGAAACGTGGCGGTTTTTAAAATAGAAACACGCGGTTCATTTTGGGAAAAAGAGTTGAAATTTACCGTCGTTTCGGCAGCTCTGACGAAATGGAAAAATATATTCTGTTCGGCGCATCTTTCATAGGAAACATTTTTTCCTTTTTTTTTTTCTTCTTTTTTTTCGTTAAACGCCAAAGGCGCTGAATATATTTCACCTCAAACAAAACGAAATGGGACACTTTAACCCGGCGACCGGCGAATTTGCGTGCGAAAAAGAGGGGTTTTCGGCCGGATAGAGGACCGGCGCGGCCGAAAAATATCACGAGACGTTTATCAACGCGTCGATTCACGGGATCCGTTAGCGATAATTGATTATAAAAAGGGAGGGCCGACGATAACCGTTTCCGACGCTCTTTAAATCGAGATTTTATGGCAGTTACATGCCTGATTTTCGGAGATAAAATTCCCGCGCACGTTTTCGCTCTGGCCACCAGAATCGTGCAGTAAATCGTGCCGGACACTTTTAAGCCCTTGACACGTCCATTACGCGATTATTCCTAGCGCTATCGCAAACGGCGATATCCACCGTCGGATTTTATGATTGTAACCGGCATTCCTGCCCAAGTGAACGCGGCTACGCGGTGGGAAACTATGGCGAGAAAAAAAGAGACTGGCCCCGACAAAATGGAACGTCGATAGTATGCAAAGGTAAATATGAACTATCTAGTCGTCGAGTAAACATTCGTTGAACCGAACAAAGAGATCGTCAGATCGTCGAGAACGTAATCTAGCGTAGATTTCATGGAAACGAATGTCGGAAAAAATCGAAAGAGAAATATCTAGAATCTAGAATTATGAATCAAAAAGCAGAATGTTCGAAGAAGATTACGGTTACGATATACGAGCGAGAGTGATGGATCGTCTAGTTACCGTAGCAAGTAGTACGAAATACGATTAGATTTGCCTGTATTTCTTGTTTGGTGAAGGAGCATCGAACGAGTAGAGACATCCATTCAAATAAATTCCATTTTGGAAATTCGTCGATGGAGGCGAGCGTTGGGAGAAATCTGAAAGACGAAAGTCTACGGAGGATTACCCTTTCGAAAATCCTACGCGTGCCGTTATGAAACGTGCAACGAGAAGATAATAAAAATCGAGGAGATAGAACTTTACGAAGCAGTAAATCCAAAGGACGCGACGTGTTTCCTAACGTATGAAAACCAAACGCTGCGTCATTTGTTTCCTTTGATACTTTATTTCTCACACGATCGCTGAAGATAGTAGAGGCGTTTTAAAAACGGTCGATTCGGCAAAGCAACGATTAGATCGGAGAAACAGAAAGAACGAACGTGTACTCTTGTCTGTAAAAGGGAATTTCACATTTTCCTGGTAGATATCGTTGGTGAGAAGCTCTTGCAATTAACTCGCTACTGGCAGAAAGTCCGATGTAAAAATAAAAGCCACGAGGCGACGAGGAAGAAGATGTAACGAGGTAAAACTTAATTGGCGAGAACCGGTGGAAAAGTTTCCAGGCCCTTGTTCTTGCGTTGCCCGGCTACCGATGGATTAAACGCCAAAAATCATTCCATCAACGACGGCCGACAGCGTTTCGGAAAGTTCGGTTTCAAGTTTCTAATTCTTTCTCGTAAATCAACGTCCTGGTCTGCAGAGAGATAGAGGCGGCTGAAGCGTGGAAAACAACCGTTACAGCGTATTCTAGCAACTAAAAGCAAGCATTTCGGCCTCCGACGCTGTTAATTTCCTCAAATGACTTTATCGATACGCGCCAGTTCTGCCACTGGGTCGTGAACCACGTTAACCGTGCACCTCTCCGATCGTTTAACGAAAAATCTTCCTGAAATTCCACTGCCGGACAAAAATGAGGTCGGGGTGGATATCGTTTGCGAACGGTGTGATTGCTCCGATGAGAATTTAAATATTCATCTCCGTCTTATACAGGTAACTTCGATCGCGTAAGATTTAGACGTAAGATTTAAACATAATGCGGCGCGAGCTGGAGAGACTGTGTCGCCTACAAAGTTGCCAAGAATTACTGGATGCTTGTTACTAAAACTTTAACGTGCACGTTAGCTCTGAAACACACCTTCTTACCCTCTACCGTTCCCATGATATTAATCCACGCAGGTGCAACGAGTATATTACGAAGCTAGATGAGCTAGAGCACCTTAAACATGCATGAAAACCCAAGAATAAGCTGTTGTTTCACGATGTCACTGGGGAAGACTACCGAGATCCGGTCGGCCGCGCTTAGGCTATACTGGATACCCTAATAACCAGTAATTGAGTTTCCGTTATTGAAATTCACGGTCATTTTCACGGTTATTGGAATTCACGTCACAAGGGGTCATGGAAGTTTCCATATTAGAACGAACATCATTAACGTTCCTAGAATATCATCGAGATCGTATCATTACGTTACCTAAGATTATTCAAAAGAGTTCACGAGGAGTCATCGAGATTGCGTTAGTGGAACTTAAGATGATTTTTCCAGATCACAGGAGCTCATCGAGACGATCCCATCATTGATGCTTTCGATTTAAATACGGTAGATATTCGTTGAGTTTGTAGATAAACGTTGTAATATTATATTACAGTTTGGAAATCGCGATCTATACCGCGTAGTTAATTAATTCTACGAATATCGTGGATAACAAAACGAACGGTATTAACGATAATTTGTAATACGATGATCGTTGAACTACTACTTGCAATTGTCGAGCTGCGTCTACAATTGTTGATCGAATAACGAGTGAAACGAAGCATCGCGTGCAGATATTGGCACGAGCAACAAGAGCTGGTTACGACGAAGAGGAGCAGGTTATGAGAGAAAACGGTGGCAACTGATAGGAACGTTATGCCATTTAACGTCGCCTTTCGCCCGACTTTGACACGTGATCGCAATCGCGCTGCGTGACATGCATCAATTTTCAACGTCGCGACGCCTCTTTGCTTGCGTATACACGCGCAATTTCGCGAACAACGTCTGCAACTTGCAAACAACTTAATTCGCCATTATCAAACGACAACGTCGATCACGCGTCCCATTATCAGCGCTAAACTTTATTTTCGACTCGGTTGAGCAGCACGTAAAACTTCGCCAGCGTCGATCGTTGAATTAATACGATGCTTCTGCATAAATAAATTTACTATACTTACGCGGTTCTCGCGCGTGCAAACAAAGCTGATTTATCTTCGCGATATAAAACGT
This sequence comes from Bombus vancouverensis nearcticus, assembly GCF_051014615.1. Taxonomy (NCBI): domain Eukaryota; kingdom Metazoa; phylum Arthropoda; class Insecta; order Hymenoptera; family Apidae; genus Bombus; species Bombus vancouverensis. Next base: position 17,207,525 of record NC_134917.1, on the reverse strand, counting down.
AACACAAAACTGCGAACTACTTGGACGTTTTATAGCCGACGGCTGAAACAGACTGATTCTGCCACGGAAACACGACGATTCTATTTTTAAAATTCTTGCGCCTGAGATTTAAATGGCTTCTTCGTTAATCCATTCGTCGATCCATCGATTTGCCGTGACTACAAATTGTTCGCTCAGCCTCTTCCTCCGTCCGCGGTTCCTAGTTTCCGGGAATGGCGATAAAATTCAGAGATACGCCGGTACATCCATTATTCAGAAAGCGGGGAACACGATGAGACGAGCTTACGCCTCCACTTTATTTTTCCTGTTCGTTTTTTAAATAAAGTTATCGGCTTCGAACTCGACGAATCGCATAACGTCAAGTGAATTATGGGCCTCGGTGCGAGGGTCGCGTGCGCGAAAGGGGGTGCGTTGACAAAGCGATTTGCCTCTTGTTACCTTCGTCACGTAGAGAACAGAGTCGCTCTGTAAATTGTTGGCAGGTCGAAAGAGACTCGTAAAGATATAGCTACGACGCGACGAGTTCACTTGGACCTTCGATTTCCTAACTTTCTTTCCACTATGTTTCATCGTGTCTCGTGTATTGCGACAAGCATCTCGTCCAGCCGACGATAATCTCGTAAGCAAGAGAAGAGTCTCTAATTCGGATTTCAATAGTTTTAAACAGGGTAGAGATAGGGTAGAAAAATAGTATGTCGATATTTACCAAAGAGTGAACATACAAATGACGATAAATTGTAGCATCCGAGACACAAAGTCCAACTAGGATTTAATTGTCGAAAGTAGTCTGTCCGTGAGTAGAAAATCCAATTTCGAATTCAGCCTCGGTAATCCAATTTTAACCGCTCTTTCTCTGCTCGCGTGAAAATGAAATTTCCAACTATCTGTCCATCTATCAAGCGTCATCGAGCAACCATCGAGTTCTTGCAACTTGCAATTGTTAGATTCTGGGACAGCCATACACTGTTCATCGATCCATCGATGGAACGAGCATCCATCGTTCGTGAAAATGTTAATCCAGAGTCGAGTGGTCTTCATGGAAACGCGTAAACGGTCTACGGATCCGAGTGAAAAATCGTCGTTGAGCTGCCCACTCCACCGATCGTCGAAGCAGTAACTCGACGAGATACGCGATTCTATCGAACCCCCATTTCGTTGTATACCGACAGACAGTAAACCCTAGACCGTCTATCCGCCGGTTTATTAGAAAAATTAAGCAAACAACCAGCGAGAGCGAACGAACGAGCCGCGACTATTCCGCTGGTAATAAACATTATTGCCAGGGGAATCGCAATGCGCATTGGGAGATGTCAGGTCGGACGAAACGGGAATATCACCCTGCACGATTGTAAGGGGGAAAACAAAAGCCGGTTCAGACTGCTGCCCGACAGCAATAACACCTTCGATCTCGATGCGTATCGACAAACGCTAAATATCCGCGTTCTCGTGGCTTCGTTTTATGTCAATCGTTTCATTTCACGGTACATCGTGAGACTGGGAATGGCAAGAGGGTGGCTCGATCTTAGCAGACTCTTGGATCGTTGATGGCACGACAAACTGACTAAATGTAATTACTTTATGGGACAATTTCTGGTTGATTTACGAGATTGCCCGAGTACTCGAAGATCGTATCGTTTTATCGTTTATTTTTTTTCCTTTCGCGTTTCATTTCCTCGGTGAAATCTTTGGTTGGAAATATACGTACGTACGTACGAAAGGTGGGTAGTTTTCGTTAGAATCAGCGTACGATTGCGGAGGAAATAGTCGGCTGAAAATTGTTTGGTCGACGAACAAAAATGATTTAGAAAGCGTCAGGTTCCCCGATGAAATCTACTTTATATCGGCAGTGAAATCATCCTGGCGTAAAAGCAGAAAACAATCGCAAGCTGTAAAATATCTATCAGCTTTACGAATCCACTAGCATGTTGCAACAAAGCGAACGAACAGGTCGTAAGTATCCGGACCACAGCACCGATCGCATTGTAACATCGTATCGAGTTCCGGGCCGATTCAACGTCGATAAATTCGCCGAGCGAATTAATCCCTGTCGTGGCTGGTAAATAGAAATCGGCTTCGTAAGGGCGGTGGTTTTGTTTCAGACTTTCGTGTTGTAACCGGGTTCTGGCCCCGTGTAATCGGTTGAAAAATGCGCGAGAGGGGAGAAAAGCGATTTTTCGATATTCGAGCAACGTCGAAATTTCGACGCACTGCCGCGTGCCCCCAGCTGAAATTTGAATATCCGCGAGAGAGGCCGTCCGGAAATGTATTTATTAAACAAATACGAGCCGCGCGGATTCGTGCGTGCGAGAAATATAAATATGTAAATACCCTCTGGTCGGCGCACGTATCTCGCTTGCTTTTAAGCATTTTTTTCATCTTTTTTTCTTTTTTTTTTTTTTTTTGCTTCCTCCAGTATACGAAGATAGCTGCACGCGTAGATCGCAAGCTCCCGACCGAAATTCTTCGATAGATTTGTATATCGCTCGCGATATTCTTACTCGCTCCGTGGAAATTTTTCGATGATAGAAGTTTTCGTATAAATACGCCAGACTTGACACCGAAGGGTATGAAAGCTACGTAACGCGATTATTTGACGCTTTGTTTCCATGCTTTTTTATTTAACGGGGCAGAGTGACGTAAAGTTTCTGTATCTTTACATTCTGAATTTATTACGTATTATACGATATTGTGGCATTATACATATATAACAAGACAAATAGATATATTGTTCATTTAGGTAGATAAATCGTTCATTTCGTCCAACGATCGTTGACGCATATCGCGATGAAACACGCATTCGATACGTTTTTACCTTCTTTTGCCAAAAATTTCGAATCTTGGCGAACGTGAACAACGACTAACGCGACCAGAGGCACGTTGAATGATTTTTTCGTGAATTCGATTTCATTCGTAAGAGACGAACGACGACAGGTGGTGGTAAAATGCATCGCTACGTTGATCGTGTACAGTTCTCCGCGTTTTGTCGCAACGTTTATTTGTCCACTTCTGAAAGGCATGGGCGCGCGGTAAATCAATCTCCAGACCGTGACATAAATCTTTCTAACGATCGGTCGTGTGCAACGAGCCGCGGTCAATCTAATAGCGTGCGATCGATATTCAAGTTTGAAAAAAAGCCTGTACCTCGAAAGACCGCGGAATTGGCGCCACTTTTTCTCTAGGTTACGTAAACTCTTCGAGTTTCTTCGTTTTTCTCTTTTACCTTCTTCGAAACTTGGCCAACTTACCAAGACCCCATGCCTGGCAGATTTTTGACGTCCGAAAGTTCGGTTTAAACGCATTCGAAACAGCGAGTTACAGGGTAAACCTCTTACTTCGTTCTTTGGATGCTTCGAAACTTTGGATTTTCTAAGCAAAGAGGGTTGGTCGCGTGTGACAAGGTTAATCCGACCTTAATGGCGCTAGAATCTGTGTCGAAGTTATAAGTTCAGCCGGTAATACCTAAAATAACGGGCATAGCAGATTCTAAAAATAAAATGGCCATACCGTAACTGCCACTTACTGTTTTATGGCACCTTGCTTGAAGTCTGAATGGTTCAAGGCTATAAAAAATAAGGTTAAAGGGTAACGTTGCTTAAAGAGCGCTTCTTACGTCGCACGAATTACTCGATTCGGGGTAATCCAACACAGAGAGAAAAAGATCTTCGTCCGATGTTCCTTCTCGCGGAAAAATAATGAAACCATCTCGCTCGAAGCTGTTAAAAATCTTTCTCAACGTAACGTCGTTACAACGATCTGTCAAAGGTGAATCGAGTGTGCCACTAAAAATTGCGGACACGGTTCCGAGGTGATCAGAACGCGTCGCGACAGAAACGTCCATGTCGCTTTTTTCCGAAGCACCGAAAGCTTTGAGATCTTTAACGACCGAGCGTCGTGCCATGGCGGCGGCTCTTTGTGTACTCGCGTCACGGTAATTCTTCACTGTCTTCAGGAAGCGTTTCCCATGCAGCCGGCTCGTTATACGAGACACCGTTCGAGCACCCACGCTCGAGCTGGCCTGTTACATCATATTCGCGATTTACTATCGCCTCTTTGTCTGCGTTGAAAATGGCCGAGGGAATCGCGCCGCGTAACCCGGTCCTGTTTGTATTTTTCATCGCCGGCAACATCGATCCTCCGTGGCAACATTAAAGCAGCCGAAAAACGAAGGAAAAGAGCAAGTAGAGAACGATAAAATAAAAGGAACAAAGCGAAAGGTAAAATGGGACGGAAAAATAGAGGGAAAGAAGATTTGTTTGTCAGCGATCGAACGATTTTTCAGAATGCAATTAAAAAGCGAAGGGGCGAAGCGTACAGAAAAAATTCGAAAGGCCGTAACCGTGCAGTGTTTTCGAAGTTTTTAAAAGCCAGTGAAACGTATGTTCGTCGCGTTTATTTTACAACGAAATTGTTGCTTGTCCCTGAGGGATTCCGCGAATCGTCGTGAATGCGACCATGAAAAAATATTTTCATCGGCCAACGTTTTTTAAATATACCATGAAACTCCACCCTCTCTCCCCCCTCCCATTATATTAACCACGCGACAATATAAAACGCGACGTAAGATTAAACGTATTTCTCTGGCAAACCATCGTACGCGTGCAATGTAACGAGATGCTTCAAAGCTTTCTCGGTAATTTCATAAGAGAAATCGAATTTATTTCGTGAACGCAAGAAGAATATATATAAAAAAAAAGGAAGAAAAGACGCGAATAAAGAGCGTAAAATTCGCACGAAACACGTAAAAATAAATTAGGCCGAAAGATTCGACGATTTACAGTTTGCGAGCACGAAACCGCCGCGAAACGTCCACTCGTCGATGCGAATCCACTCTACAAGGTGCTCGTGTTACACTTGCAAAAAACGTGCTCCCTCGAGTAACGCGGCACGTCGTTCCCTTTACGTATTTTCGCTTTGCATATCCAGGGACGGGCTTAAACGGTCCCCGGAAGTTTCCCGGAGACTTCGTCACCTCATTTTCATTCGTTCGCGGAAACAGTGTCGCGCAAATAGGTGGCAACGCTCTGCCACTCCGGTTCCTCGCTGCCGTCGCAGATAATTACCGTGGTAGCCGGCTCGCAAACAAATTACAGGTGAGCCACTCGCAAGAGCCCATCTCTTGATACCACTGTCGACAAAAGGTCGCATAATACAGCTATACGTAACTTTAAAACACTCTCGACAAGAAAATACTGGAAATGTAAGGGAAGGATATCAAATTTTTTCTTCCACCATGTATAAATTTGGCGTTGTTAAATGCTGGCGAACGTATAAAACGAACTCTTGAATGTAGTTTCAGTCTTTACGTCGACGATATACGGTATACTGTGTCCATCTCGTAACAACGAATAGACTGGATTCTATTCGATATCGAAATTACCCACGAAGATATCTGAACGCTCTTGTTCCTCGTAAAAGTCGCAATTCTTGAAATTCTGGAGATTTCTTTCAATATGCTACGCGTAAGAACGAGATCTTCCGAAACACGAAGATAGAAAGACAGTGAAAACTTCTCTTTAATTGTCACGTTTTGTCTACAAGTTAAATTTATAATATTGTTTCCAAATATTTCTATGCAATTGCGCTTCTCTACGATATCTATATTACCCACTGATTTAACAGAAAAGCGTTCTTATCGTTTCGTATATTATTATTTTCCTCGTATTATTTTCCACGAACAGATGCAAGCGTAAAGTTCGATAAAACGAATAAAAAGTTGTATAAAAATTTCGACGGTTCTCGACGTACCCACAACCGGCTTCGCTTCGCTTGGCCCATTCAAGGCCAACTACTGCCACGATCTATACTCTACACCCACGCGTTCAGCCAACATCAAAACGCAAAACAAACTCCGTGACGCGCATCGCGCAGCATTTTTGTGGAATATTTTTACAGGAGATTCGGAAACTCGGCTTACCATGAGCGTTGTGGCTGCGGTCGACAGCGCGGCCTCGGTCGGCCGCGTTTGCTTGAAAGCTGCCGAAGTTTGTCGACAAACTTGGCAGACCATCGCGTGGCTGTCCGTCGCCTTTGAACCGTGAAAATCGCGCGAACAATGGAACCGCGAACTAGTCGGAAACGGAGCAGAAAGAGAAGGAAACAGGCGCGACCGAGGACTAAACAGGGAAAGAGAAGGAACGACACGGAAACTGACGAAACCGAGCTGGAGACACGCTGGAAAATGGACGAAAACTGGAATTCCCGGGGAACTTTGCCTCTTTCTACGCGGCGATATACTTTCCACGGAGTTTAACCCGCTGCTCGCCGTGCGACGAACTCGTAATTCCGCCACGGCGTATGTCAGACCGTTGATCCACCTCGACCCACTTCGACTTTGGTCCCTTCTGTATTTACGACCTCGTCAACCGACCGGGCAAAACTTGTAAGCGGCTCTGGAGATTACGATTTTTCCACGTCTCCGTATCCCTTTGTCCGGGCAGCTCGAAAAACGAAAAACCATCGTCTATTGTCGGGATGATCCCGCCGCGGCTGCAAGTTTCATCGGTGGAAAGTGTTATTGTTAGAGAACACCGATCCTCTGGCATTACTGACCGCGTTTCTGCTGATCTTCCTGGATTCCTGAAAGGAGTTTGTGCATCGTAGGATGTGCCGGAGAAGCAGCTTTGGGAAATGTACTACTCGTCAGGCTAGAAAATCGATGGACCAAATCGAACGTTGAGTTTTGAATTCCCTGTGGTTTGCCGATTATACAAACCCGATAAGTAAACGGATCTTTCAAGAAGGCGGTACGCGAAGATGGTCTTCTGGATGAAACGTTAGGGATTGAAAGCAAATGGAATGAAAGTCGGGACAAATGAATCGTCGTTAGCCTGATCGGATCGATCCAAGCCGATACAAACATTTTCCTAACGACGTCGAAACGATAAAGAAAAAAAAAAAAAGAATCCGGTAAAGTAGTAGCTATCGCAACGAAATCATTCTCACGGTACGTTAACTTGGGAATTGCACTCGCAAACTTTCCAACTTGAAATCGTAAATCTAAATCCGGACAAAACTACGATATACTGCATCTCATCCAAACCATTCAGACGCGCCATTATTCGATACCGAACGCAGCTAAAACCGAGAGCGTCACTCGCACAAACGAAACGCGGCAATAAATCGCGAATTTCCAACGCATTCCACGACTGTCGGCCATTTCGAAGATCAATTTCAGGAAGCACGCGAGAATGGGAACGGAAAGGTATACGAGTGTAGCGTACTGGATAAGCATTAACTCGCTTCGGCCTCGCCTTCTCGTCTACGTGGTTACTTTTGTTTCAGGAATCTCAGGTCTCAGGCGGAGAGAAAGCTGAAAGGTGACTCCGGTTCCGAGACACGCGTAATCTTATTTGCACGTTTCTAGGGCTTCTCCGTGTCTGAATTTTCCTCGCCGCAACCAACCCTAAGCAGAATCAAGCACTCCGTCGGTAATGCATCACAGTTGGCTTTAATCGCGAGACGCATACGACGGAAAATTTCAGCCACTTAGGTATCCGCGTGGCTTCTTGCTCGGTTTTTCGTAAAACTAGCTGATTGGGACGAAGCTTCGATGGCGTTACACGTCGATAGTTACATATGTCGATAATGATATCGATAGTAATCTCTTACTTTCAATGCGTTTCAAGAGATCGATCGATGCAGAAGAAGATGATACACGGTATCGTATTTACGCGTCACTGGGTAATTTATACAAGCGATACATCCTCTATCATAGATATCCTCGTATCGTCGAAAAGAACTAAATTTGTCGATATCGAACGATAATGTCAAGATACGTCGTTTCGTAGAATGTCGATAATTAAAATAAATAACCACGTCGAAAGGTCCTCGATTTTTAACGACACTTGTCTCAACAGGAGCGACTAAATCGCGCGTAATCGATGAAATTGCCGAGTACATATCCCTGCTAATTAAAAATTGCGCAATTTACAAACTTGAAAACTCATTGGTCCAGGCTTTGCTATGAAATCAGGCACATCGTGTACGAGGCCTATCCAAGTATATATATATATATATTTAAATACATGTGTGTGTATATATATATACGTGTTTGGCGAGTTTCGCGAGGACGTGCAAGTTTCCCTTTGAGGTTGGTCGAAGCTCGCAAAATGATGCTCGAAACAAACAAAGGCAGACTTTTTCCCGGCTGTGGACAGGTGGCGAAGTGGCGCGCGGCTGATTAGCGACCCAATTACCTAATGTAACGAGCACAGGAGGGAACACGGTGCACCGGAGTTGGACGCTTGACAGGCTGACGATTAAAAATGAACGCTAGGCCAGGCCCGTTCTCCGGGTGTCTCTTTGAAATTGCGCGCGATCCACGCCAACAAAGAGGGGAAATGAAAGTTCAACTTAATTATTTTCGCATTAGCTGCAAGTAACCGCGGTATCTGGTGCGACACAAAGGGTAGCCGAGCCTGGCGGCATAGCGTCGTCGTCGAACGAAATTCCCAGAGCTTTTAGCGGCCATCGGATTAATCCGCTCGAGGCCGATATTTTCCCCCGAAAAACGATCACCGCGACGTGAAACGCCGCGGCAAAGCTTCGTAGAGGGGTGACTCGCAAAACGGGAAAAGGAAACGGAGGAGAAGAAGCGGAGGTGCTCGCGAAGAAGGAGCATTGTGTAACTCACTTTCGAGTAATAAACGCCCGCAGCGGCGGAAGTTTCGCGGCGAGTGCCGCCTTCAGAATTTGCCGCGGTTAACTTTCGGCGAGCTCAAATAATTGCGTTCGTTCGAACGGCAAACGTTGCCCGCGTCGTGGAAATAATTCGATAAATGCGGGAGAAACCGTGTCCCGAGGAGTAGGGTACAGGAGTCGGTCTTTAATGATAGCGAGCGCTGCTGGTACAACGACGTTAAACCTTATATTAAGTATCGGAATTTTTAATTGCTTATCGCGCTTAAATATCGGAGTTGTTGAATATCGAAAAGCGGAATTTCGAAATATTATCGATCGAAGTATCTGGAAGTTGAAGCCAAAATGACAGAAGGATCGAAAACGTGGCGCAACGAATAAACGATTATGTTTAATCGTAAGAAGCGACGTTTATCTCGCGGAACGTAACAGTTTCGAGACGTCAAAGGGCTGTATTCTGTAGTATCACGACGCGTCAAACAGTAACAAAGATCTTAATCAACGTCGCGCAAACAATTCCTCAACGATTTAAGCTAAATCGGATAAACGCTCGTGGTTACGCTTAGCGACTTTGGCGTAGATAGCACGTCGAGAAAGAAGATTCCTTCGGGAAGAGAACAAAGAATCGCGGAAGAAGGGTGTCCGGGAAAGCGAGCGGAAGAGCGAGCGTCCCGAGACGAGGCAACGCAAGGGAAGAGAAGACAGACGCGGCAGGAAGCAGGAGAAAATTTAATAACAATTTCTCAAAATGAGAATTAGCCGCTTTCAAGCATCGTGCGGCTCCGAAGCCGGCTCCCAACGGCTTTTCCCCCTCGACGTCTATCCTCGCCGCAACGGGCCGGCCTGCATTTTATTTAATATTAGCCCTGTTACCGGGTTAAATTGTCGGGCGGAGAGCCGAGGCCCTGGAATTTGCATCTTAATCGGACCCTATTACGGTAACGTCGTTGCAACGGTTCCAGTTTTAGGTTGGCCGTGGCCGGCATCGCGCCTGACCACTCGACGAAACACGCAACCCAGCCGCGCGCGCCCGTTGCAAATCCAAAAGCGGTTTTGATGCAGCGAGCCGCTGCTGCTGCTCGAATCGTTGCGTCGTTGATCGCCTCGTACCGGATAATCGAACCGATTCACTCACGCGAATACGCCCACCTGATTGACTCCCATTGTTGCCGATCATTCATCGCTTCCGCCACCAATTGCGCCCGTCTCTCGAAACTTTCCTACTCTCTCGCGCGTTCCACACCTGTCTCCTGCCTTTACCTGACTCTCTCTTACTCCACCGTAACATGTTTGTCGCGATTCGAATTCAGATTCTTTCGCCTTCCTTTTTTCATTCTTTCATTCTTTTTTTTTTCACAACGCTATCTGGCTTTTCTATCTCGTCTGTCGAGCTTCTTTTCACTTTCCGTTATTACTTTTCCTTTGTTTTTCTTCGAAGAAAAAAAGCGGATCGAAGCGTGAGTGTGTTATAGCCGCGACGAATCGATTCGATCTGAACGCGTCGAATTTAGTCGCAGATAAAGAGGATTTTTTTGAAACGAAACGATATTTTGAATCTGACGAGTTGGATTTAAGGAGGATTAAGGAGTTTTTAGAATTCGATGGTAGCTTCGACTTTGGATAAACCGTGAATCAAATGGAGTAAATCGATCGTTTGATTATTCTCGCGAACTTGATGCACGCTGTATTTAGGAGCAAGAGTTTTATTAAAAATATATTTCGCTACAAACCGTGTTGTTCAATTTCCGTATTCGGTTACCTGGTATTTTTGCTAATATCGTTCTAAAAACATTCCAGCAGATATTACCTTTATCGAAACAAAAGCTATTTTCTTATTCGCCGTAACCGGCTGGGATTTTTATTAATTTCTCGTTCAATTTATTTAGCAAACTGGCAACACACGCTGGGTAATTGCTCGGCTTCGAGAGTCCAACGTAATATTAAACGTTTATTCCATCAGACATGCAAACAAAATTTATTTAAGGGTGCAATCTCGTTGTCATCGATAACATTTCGTATTCGTATGCCCGGATTAATTTTTTAAATTTCACGTTTCACCCTCGCTGTTTACGTCGAACAATCGAGTACATTTAATTATCAATCCCGTATAATTTCATTGATATTATACGTACATTAACCCACCAATTTACGATACAATTACTTTTCGTCTGTATCAACGCTATTTAAGGAACGAACTACAAAGATCCAATCTCCTTCAACATTTAGCTGCAACGAGTTTCACACCCACCCGTACGCCCAAACATTTCTCCGTCATTCTGTCTCTCGGAAATGCACAGGAATCTCGCAAACGCTCACGGAATCCCGACTTCCAAACGTAAAAGTTCCACTCGACGTTTAAAAACCCTTTCTCGGTTCAACGCCAGACATTTCACCGAAGCGCCTGCACGCTGCAGCTCTCTTACTTACGAATTACCTAATCACGTAGACGACGATTGCGCGCAAATACACTTTTATCGAAGAGTCGATCCTCGTGCATCGCCCCAAGCCGCAAAGTTGAAGAACGAGTCGCCCGCGAGGCCACTTCCAAGCTCCGTGTTACTCTTCGTGTCGGCAACAATCGCTGTGATACACAAGGCGCGCTACGTACGTTCGCCGCGAAAAAAAGACAAATTAACGAGACAGCGAAAAGATGGAAGAAACGGCAACTCACGCGTGATCACGAGGGTCCTCGCGTGCGCATACGTGCACATGAAATTCTCGCCAGAATTACTTCGTCCCCAGGAGCATAATTGCTCGGCGAACGCACGAGCGTCGCGCTGAATGTTAAAAAGAATCAGTTGGCGAACGTTTGATTTCTTCGACCATTTGCATGCCAAATGCGCCGGTTATTCCTAGCTGGATTATTCGCGAGTCTTTTGATTAACCGTTTGAGCAGCGAGAACCGTCGTTAAGGGCGGATTTATTCGATCAGGATGATACATCTCGTATGGTCTAATAGGAAATATGTGGAGTTGAAAGTTATCGTTGAAATTTTAAATAAGCATCGGTCACGCGGAATGCTCAACTCTGTATACTCTAGCGACCGATGCTTTTAACTGCGATTTATCTTAATATAATGATAAATGTTTTAGTAGATCAGGTGCATTTCATCGTCGATCCTCGTGGTGCTAATAACAAAATTCGTCTGAAATGGTAGTTTTTAGGACAATAGGGGAATCGTTATAATTTTTCTGACAGCGTTGAGATCATAGTGGGCTTGCTCGTTTAGCAAGTTACGATTAAGCTATATTTAATTTAAACTCGAATCTATTAAAGTTTGTTCTATCACATCGTTGTGTGGATTTCTGAAAGAAAGATATCGGGAAGGTTATTAACATAATCCTGCAGAATCGTTTACACCGAGACTAAGAGCTGGCTAGATGAGTATTAAGTATGGCGATGGACTCGCGAGTGACCCTGCGAAATTCCGCGTACCGCAAACGGGATGAGGCGGAGAAGCAGCGACTGGAATCCGTGTAAAATCGATCGCGTTGAGGGTATAATGGGGGCGAGCCACTCCGTCCGGAATGGAGCAGATTATTCTTGTTTACAGGGCCACCGCTTTTACGCGGCCGCCATACGAATTACGATGATGCTAGTAACGATGCCTCCGCCTTCCGCGAGTATCAAAGATTTTTCAAGATTCTTAGCTCGTTGGGAAGTCGAGCGAGGATGGCTGTACGCTTAAAAGTCTCTCCTCTAGTCGATTGAAATTTATGGGCCGAGTTTTTAGCCAAGGAATCTCGAATTAGAGGATTATTCGTCCGACTTCCTCCGACCAAAGACCTGTTGAAGTATTCGATCGACCTGCTTTGTTCGAACCAGTGTCACGTCGAAAGTAAAATTTGCATTTGCGCGATCCTTGGGAAACCGTGATCGTTACCGAACCGACAAAAAATATTCCTGTTTCTTTCGTGTCTGCTCATCTATTTGCTAGAATTATATGGAACATTTTGGTCGCTGAAATAAGTCGTTTTGCAAAATGTAGAATGGCAATCGTGTTCATCTGGCGCGATAATACTCTGACGAAACCGAACAATTGCACGAGTAGAAAGCAGATTAATTAACGCGACGGATTCGATTCCCACGGGATTCAAAGAAAGGAAAAGGAAGTTGGATACTGTTCTTGTAAGTCTGAGGAAGTTAAGTCCTGGAAATAATATTACCAGGCGAGTTATCTTCGGGTCGAAACGCTGGAAAGGAAGTTCCTCGTTGTCCCTGGCGAGAAATTAACGAATTTATCCGCGTTCGGCGGAATTCATCGGTGTACTGCTTTTCGTTGTAACAGGTTGCAAAGGAAAACGTTCTATCTGCCTGGTCCCGAACGACTTGCGCAATTCCGGCGTCTAAGTATTAAGCAAGTAAGCCTGTTCCCAACCGTTTTACCCCGCAGGCATTCGTATCGGAGAATTCTCTTGCGGAAAAGTCCCCTTTGGCCAGCCAGCAGTATTCAGTGATGCAGGTATTCGAGCACGGAAGACGGGAGGATAGGAAATTCCAAAGCTCGTTCCGGCTTCGTTCTTTTAACGCGTCGCGTGGGATCGCGCGTCTGTGAAATCGCGAAAGGAATTCCAGATCATCGCGTGTCTAGGCGAATCCCTTTTGCCGCTCCTTTACAAATCCTTCGAATTTATGCCCACAATCAAATAATTAAATTTCATCGATCGACCTACGCGTTTCCAATTTCCATTGTATTTAGAACGTAATGGGAAAAATGCTTCGATGTGTGACGGGTGTCGCGTAAATAATTGCCGAGATATTTCTCGTGAAATCGGTAGCGATATTTGCGAAAAATCCTACGATGCGAAGTTAAACGTCTCTTTCAGCTGTCCAGTCGATATCGTTTATCGCGTAGGATGAGCCGAAAAATAGGATACATTTCCGATCCGTGTTTACCGTGTGCGTGAAATTTTTGTAATTGCCAATTTATAGATACATTCGTGCGATTCGTTTAATTTACACGTTCGTTCGAGGTGAAAACAGTCGGTGTTTTCGAGTCATTAATTTCGCAAGTAAAACTACGGATCGTATCTTCATTATCGCGTTGCATCGACCAATTAATTGCAATAATCTCGCTAATAAACCCGATAAACGAACTTCCACTTACATAAATTAGTCGATGTAACTTATTCAATCAATAATCCAATTTATCGGCAATTGTGCTGGACGAAATTTCTGCTAATAAGACCAAAGACAGCTAGGTTAACATTAACGAAATAATTTCCATCGGATCTGCCTGTTCATCGAATCGATAGAAACATTTACGCTTCGAACATCGACCTAACCGAGAATCGCCCGTAACTTGACCGCTTCTAAGCGTGACTTTTAGGCTAATGGCTTCCAGTTTTAGGCAACTCTGATTGACAACTGATTGCTAACTAACTGACTAACAAACTGACCACCAACTTGCCAAGGAATCACGGCCTGCCTTTCGCCGTTTCCCTTAGCACGACTTTCCCAGTGCCGCGACACTGTTCGCCCTTTGTTCTGCGGTGAACGGAAGTTGGAAACAATGCTGAGTTTCACGCAGTTTCTGACTTCCCAGTTAGATTCACCGATTCCCGACCACCATTAAACAAAACGTTTTTATTCTACGCTTGGGAAATTGTAAGTTTTACAAATTCCACAAACTTGTAAACTTTAAGCGATAAATTCTACCTCTTTTTTTCCCGTAGAATCATCTTCGCTCGTTGAACAGAAGGAAGATAGAGGATCCGTAATCTTTTCCCCTTGCGATTAAATTTCTATGCGTTCGTTTTACCGCAGTTTATCCCGATTAATTCTCCAAGCGGTAATTAAATCTCAAAAGTCGAGATAAGCGCTCGAGTATGTCTTTTTTTTTCCTTCTTTTTTTTTAAAGTGTTTTAACCGTTTGTATCGGTATTAGGAAACCGACCATCTTGGATGGACATTTTGGTTTGAACAAAGCCATCCAATTAACCGCAATATGTCGGTCAGGTCTCGCAAGGTGAAACCAATCGGTGGCATATAATATAATATAACAGACGGCGCGGCGATACACGCGTCGGCCGCATGCGGTAACGAACAATGTCTCGGAGGGCCACGTTGTCTCATTAATCAGGGCAATCTCTCGGCACAATATTGAAAATTCCATTGTACAGCCGTGCGGCGTCGCGCAGCCTCGGTCGACGACGCGACGCGATTTCAAGTATTTGCAAAAGGAGCAACCGGATATCCTCGTCTCTGGCCTTTTCGTGCCGCTAGAGAGGCACTCAAATGCCTGCACATATACACACACACACATCGATGTGTACGCGTAGACGCATCGGTGTACCGTCTCCTTTGTTCGCATCTCTTCTTATCCTCTTCCCTTTATTCCTGACGCCCTTTGCTCGTCTTGGAACGCAGAACGAAAGACGCTATCTACGTAGCCTTCTCTTTCACTAACCTTCGAGACTCGCTCGTCGCTCATAATGGGTCACTCTTGGAACGACGTAATTGCTATCAATTTATATCGAGAGCGTAGAAAGAGCGCTAGGAAGATACAGGTGCCAACAGCCGGCTCCTGATAATCCTTTAAACGCGACTCAAAGATCGATGAAACGCTGACCGGTCTTTCGTTCGCCGAGCGAAGCAGCTAGCTACGGAGCCGGCCAGTCTGCAGAGATTCGATTTGTCAACGACCGCTGCCAACGAACGGCTATTAATTACGACATAATGCGACTAGAATGGATCGGTACGAGTGCGGTATCGTTTTTAGAAATGTAATATTCCAGCGATTAGCGAAGGTGATTATTCTTTGAGCTGTAACGATGGAAGAAAGGGAGGTTGAGTGCGCGCGGTTGACGAGTGATTAGCGAGTTATACGTTTTGTGGCAACAGCTTTATGCGTAATATAACCAGCGGTAATGCCAACTGTCTGACTAGTAAATTTTAGATTTCGCGAACATTATAGGTTATTATGTAGCAAGTATTCGCCGAACTTGCTCGATAATAACGTGGCAATGTTGCAAAGCAATTAGGAACTCGGTGTAACAATTGCGGGATTTGCGACAATCTCCTTAGAGCTGGCTCGAAACGCTCTGACAATTCAAAAGCTTGTAAAACGATACGCAACGCACCGTGCAAAGCTTATGTCGTTCGTTCCGCTCCAATTATCAAAAGCGCAATGCATTTGCACGTGACGAACGAAGAGAATGGCGACGGGCGCCTCTCGACATCGCATCGGAAACGTACACGGTATCCGTAATTCCGGGGTCTGACGTGCCACACAGGCGTCGCTGATATTTCCATCGCGCGACAGAAGGAGTATACATTAAACGTGTGTTATGCAAATTTTTCGACCCATTAAACGTCCGTTTCGTCGTCGCCGCCGCTCCTCCGCCGTCCCATCATTTCGCATCTCTCCATTAGTTACAGGGGCCTCGAATGGCGTCGCATGAGCACGTCCGATAACGCGACCATTACGCTCTCTCGTAATATTTCCTCGCGTCCTGTATCGTCCTATCGTGCCGATTATTATCGGATCCAACCGCGTCGTGTCATACATTTTTCGCCGTTTTCGGCAAGCGTTCTCGCGAAGACGGATTTCGCTCCTCGATATACGCTGCACTGTGCTGTACTGTAATAACGCGAGAGAATTGATTCGAGGATTTCCAGATCGATCGATATCGCACACGGATGAGATCGTTCGTCACAGTCGAAGAAAATAAAAGCAAGAGAGGAAATGGATCGTATTTGGTTAAATTTAGCGGATTGTTAGCAAGCTACTATTTGTCGTGATAACGCGGACGATTCGTCGAAGCGTTAATGATCGAATTACTTTGAAACTATATTTAAAAATTATCCATCTTCTCGTTTGAAATTTTCCATATAACCTATCTTTCCACGCTCCGACCTACATTTCTAGCGCAACGCTGGGAAACTTTTTTCCAACAAATAGATTGCACGTTTATATCTTTCGTAGTTTCACGGATTTAACGGAGCATACTGCATATAAATATATTAGTTTCGTTCTTTCGTCTCTCGTCCTTGTTCTGCGTATAGAAACCGTATGGCATACGTGGTTCTCGTCAATTAAACGAATTACCCATTTCTGGGAACAAATGATTTATCACTTTACACGGGTCTAATAAATTTCCCGTTAATTCTCGCGCAGGAACGTTTCCGTGGTAGCAAAAAAGAAACGCGAACCCGATGCTCCCCCGACCATACTCGCGCTCTCTGTCTCTTCTCGCCCTTTTTATTTTTCATTCTCTGTCTTTCGTTCGGTGGTTTTTTCGACGCCGGATAAAATCGTTCGACGAATTTGCAAACGAAAGAAAGAAACGATGATCGTTTCGGGGCTCTTTTAACGGGATAGATATGGCCGCCTTCGCAGCACGACAAACCGCTACCAGCCAGCCGCAGGATCGTTCTCTTGAAACAATTGAGCCTCTCTTAATTTATCACCTCGCCAGAATGCAACGAATTCCACGGGAAATAAATTATCGTAGATGGCCGGGGCCCGGGAATTCGGGAAGGCAAGTAATTCACCGACGAATTTGTTCTGCCGCTACCTATCTAACCCCTGGTTCCCTCTTGGTTCCTACTTTGCCTCCTCGTCGAGTTGCCACACGCTCCGAGAAAATAACGTGCTCGCGTTAAATCATATTTATAACTACGATACTCTTTAAAAGCGTTCCTTGATCTTGCTCCTGTAATCTGCGGGAAATAAAATACATCGGGAGAATAAAACGAAATATTAAGCCACCCGTGGAATTCCGTTTGGATCTGATGGCTCAACGTATCGCGTCATATTTACGTCCACTGAAATTATATAAAATTTCCTACTTTAACAAATATCTTTTCTAGTCACGCCAATGTTTCGTATTTCCTGACATCCGAGAGACAACGATATGCAACGGATATTGTTCCAATTTGAGCGAAACAATTCGGGTTGGGAAGGATTATATTGGGTTGGCAAGCAAATGATCGCGGATTCTGTCATTAGGTGGTAATGACAAAATCCCAATCCAATAGAACAAGGAGAGCATCGGTTAAGTGGGGTTTCCGATTTTTGAAATGAAATTTCGAGGGTGGAAGGTCGGCGTGCTCGATAAGGAAAACGATGATAAATAAGAATAAAGCGTCGGGGTATGATACTATTTGAAAAAGGAGAATCTGGGTCAAGGGGATGAGCATAAAGTATTATAGAGAAAGTTATAAGTTAAGCTTATTACTCAACAGTATAATGTAATCCTTAATTGCAAAATGTACCTTGTTACACTTTATCGGCTTCTTAATCAGCTTTCCCTCGATGTTCCCTATACTTATCGTCCGAAGATTCTTTAGTTTGCCATCGCGCTTAATCACTTTAAATTGTATTATGTGTATCGATATAACAGACAATTGTGTGAAAGCTGGAAGAAGCGCATGAAAAATGTATTCGTGGCACAGTCGCTTTCTTTTGCGGAAATCGAACAGGTATCTATTAGGTTGTCCGAAAAGTTTCTTTCGTTTTTTAAGGAGATAATAGGCGAACGACAATTTCTGTTTCATATTATTTCATTGAATTAGGTACGATCCATTTCGTTCTATTTCTATTATCACGTTCGTGTATAATTCAATAAAACAACATAAAAGAAAAAGTATTGTGCGTCTATTGTTTTCTCATAAAACGAAAGAAACTTTTCGGACAACCTAATAGATTACAAAGTAATTGCTATCCCATTCATAGATGACGACAACGTTATATTTAAGAAACTTGGAAAGTTTGAAAAAGGATTATGAAACATCGATGGAACGGAACGTATTCCGTGCCAATTAAACCAACTCTGATCCACAAACCGTCAAACTTGAAAATGGCACGAACAGTGGAAACAGCAGGAAAACTCGACACAGATTGGCAGCAACGTATTAAGAAAAAAAGAACCACGTATATATGAGATATTTCGTCTTTACGCAGATGTTTTATTACAAAGTTACAACGAAAATACCAAAATTATAAACGAGTGAATTCTCGTCCGATCGGATGGCCGCGTTTACCGAAGTTCTCGTTCAGTATCGTCCGTGTTTCCTTTAAATACAAAATTCGCATCGTTTCCATGCAAAACTAAGCGAAAAGCCGGTTATCTTTGCTGTAACTTTGTAATAAAGCGTCTACGATTCTACGTTTAACATGCAGTTCTTATTTTCAATCGTACAACATACCGATACCGTTTGGCGGAACAAAATGGAACATCCTGTAGATGATTGCAACGAGTTACGCGTAATTATTTTTCTATCCGAATGAAAATCGATATGAATTTTATCGAGAATACCTGTACGCGTATCGTTGGTAACATTAAACCAAGGGAATAAAAAATTCGTCGTTTTGACGGGTTTGATAATTTCAAAGTGAAAACCTCGAAGCTTCTATACTACGTACTATTCAGGAATTTCAATATACAAAATCTTGGCGCGGAATTTTTTAAAACAACTGTCGCGAGGAAGGATGTTCTTAGCTTTGGTCGAAGATCAAACGTTATCACCCAGTCATCGAGTCAACGAATCGAGTCCTTTAAGCCTGACTGGCGAAGCGACAAGATCTACGGTATTACAACTGATCCGCTTATCATTCCCGGATCTCCCTTCCTCCGTACTCTCTCCGGGCTTCGTTTCTAGATCCGAAGGTTCTATTCTATTCGCACTTTAGCCCCTTCATTCCTATTTGTTCTCTCGTTCATAATGCGCGCGAACGAACGGAACGGAGCAATGCACAAGAGACTGACGGGCAAAGAGAGAGAGAGAGAGAGAGAGCATAGTGACGAGGGGAATAAGAGAAGGAAAAAAGAAGAGAAAGAGACTCGCCTCTCGGCCGTAAAAGGTTTATTGGAAAAATGAAATGACGTCGGGCAATCACGACTCATCGCTACGATATAAGCATTTTATCCTTTCGATAAAGTGTGCTGGCGCAAAGGAAAGACAGAAAGGTAGAACAACTATAGCAGCGTGGCGCGAAGGAATTACTCGTAACTTTCGTAATATGTAATATTGCGTCTTACCGTGTAAGAGTTGTCGCGCGAGCGAATGAAAATCGTGTAATATCGTTAAAGTTTATGCATCGTAGAGGAGGTCGCGCGATTCCACGTCGGTCTTCGTTCCCCGCCTCTTCGTACCGTCGACGAGTCTGTGGAATGCTGGAAAGAACGCGCTCGTATTCAACGATGTTAAATATCAAAGATCGTCCTTTGGCGAAGTGCTTGGATCGGTGATACGGTAAAATTCCTTTAAATTGTTACGGTCACCGGAGAAGTTAATAATCTGGCTAGGAAAATAAAGTAGATATTTGCGCGATACTTGCGAACAAATTGGCGATAAAATTCCGCGAGATTCGACGATGTATTATTTTTAAGCACGGTAATCGGTCCGCCTCCAACGAGGCAAAGCGTCGCGGACGTTTCATAATCGCCGTAACGAAACCCAGGACTGACTTAAGCGCCATCGCCGTAATGTCGCTGCTCTAATTTGTATGGTACGAGCAAAGAAGACAGCGTTCGAAGGCCAACGTGCTCGGACGATGCGACGACGAACGCGTCAAAATCGCGGAAACCGTTGTCAGCGCTGCCGCTCCTGTCGACATCCCCGATGACACGTAATTTCTGAGGCCGATTTCCGTGCGCCTGTAATTCAATGTAATAAGCCCATCGGCCGGCCCTGATACCGCATGCGATATCGTAACGGGGCCGACACGACGCCTATATCGGCTAAATACGTAGCGTATTTAGCCGCGGCCTACGTGCGCATCCGATTCCGCGGCAAGTAATCGATGGTCCTACACGGTGCGTGACGATTCAATTACGAACCGACGACGCAGACTTGCCGGAATTAACCGTGGATAAAGCCGAATCGAATTGTCACGATCGAGTGTCACGAACAGGTAGCCGAAACGGGCTCACCTGTGCGCAAAGCCCGAGGCGTACACCGAGGCCGCAACCCGTGACAGCTTTGACAAGGGTATAAATATCTGGCGTGCAAATCCGGCGTGCCGTAAATCTTTAAGTAGTCGAGCGTGGAGAAAATGGCGGGGGCTGCGAAGAAAAGGACGGTGACCAGATTTATCGAATATAACCGGGAACATGGAGCAACGGAACGCATTTATTTCGCGCTGGGGGCCGACACACGCGCACGATAAGTACGTCCTCGAGGATTTATTCTGCGTGGATATCCATCGATTTCGAAATTATACGACTCGCGAGCCCCCTGGGCGCGCACTCGCGCGTGCACGAACCAACAGGATCGGGAATAAATTCCTGGTTCCGCGGCAGTTGTGCGTGTTTCGCTTGGTCTCTGCGATGCGCCAGCCCGATCGTAGTTTCTCGCGACACCATTGTACGTTTTATCGCCCATCGAGAAGCATTTCGGCGAAACGATCGCGAAAATCGTGATCGGCGAAGATCGAATGTGATCGATCCTCTGTCGTGATTTTATTATCGATACAGCGATTAAATATAGTGGAATAAAATGTACGATCGTATCGACGGTGGTTGGCCATTTTACCGCATCGACGTTCGCGCTGCTTGAAATATTCTTACGAATAGAAATGCGAAGGAAATACAAAGATCGAACGAAACCGTTGCAGCATCGAATAGTTGTTTGTCATCGAACGGCCGCAAGAAACAGCGAAGATTCCAATGGTAAAGACTTTATCGGTGGACGGCGGATTGTTTCCGAAATTTCAATCGTACTTTTCGAGCATCCGCAGCTTTCGAGCATTCGTCGTAGCGCGTTTCTGTGACCGTGTATCGCATCGTGTTTCGAACTTATTCGATCGAAACGGTCGGGGGAAATGAAAAAGAGGAAAAGAAACGCGCCCCCTTTACTGGTGCATCGTTCGTCGGGACCAGTTCCGATCGGCACCGAGCGTATCTCCTAACCCATAATTTCCAATGCATTCTCTAACCTACTTATTAAATGCCACGAGTGCACGTGCGGACTCGCTCTTCCCTCCGCTATAACTTTCCCCATCCTGACTTTTATATCTTCCCAACTGGAATTCCGTGTCTAACTTTTAAATTAGGATAACCATCGTTCTCAAGCCAACAACTACGTCTTGCCGTATGTCGCGAAATAAATAAAGACGAAATATTAAAGGACAACCGACGATGAAACATAACCGGCAGTGGGAAATGAGAATTTTATCGTAGTCGATGAGAATTTTCTCCGTGGAATATCTTTGTCAAATATTTTGCGATTCTATTGCGATCGATAGATGGACGTCCGTTGTATCGTAATTACACTTACAGTTATTAAATTTACCAAAGTTAATCCATTCGCGGTAGTCGATAGCCAACGATTAATCTTATTTCTTGCGAATTATTTAGACATTTGGAAAGATGGAGTATCAGTGCCATAACTAGTCGTTAATTTATTTCAAATTGGACGCGTAAAATCGGAAATCGATTCTCGAACGATTAACGGCCGGCATTGCGAGCTCCTCAAGACGGAACAGGGGCGAGTAGAATTTTACCGAATAATCAGACGCCTGTTGGCACACAAGCGCGCAATTAACGCGAGCGTACGATCGAGCGCGATACGTGCTACTATTTTGCGGTATAATTGCAACTCGCTCGACGGTTATTTATCCTAGTTTACGTTAACCATACTATACGCAGAAACAAACAATCCGTTATGCGATTCGCTAGACTAATATTTGATCGTGCACCCATCGAACGGTCTAGTCGGCATTTGCATGGCGAAAGCGTATTTTGTTTCTTGTAATTCGTCGTCGCTTGCTTCCATCGACGAAGAACAATCGAGTGATCAGGAAACAGAGAAGCGATTCGACGCTAGTTACCGGTCGGATTTTCGCCTGAACGGAATCGGTCGTCGAAAACGATCGCGTCGATCGAGTGCCTGCAAACGATAAAAGGACGATAATCCGTGAAACGTACGATTGCATCGCCGTTTTGACGAGCTACCGACAGCAACGTTGTATTTTCAATCGGCCACGCGCGTGCTACCTCGATTGCTCGAAACGCTCTTGCATACTGATAATGCGATATAACTTTGTTCGAATATTTGGAATGTAGTTAATCCGATACTATTTTGATAGAAAGCATTGCTGCGGCCTGTGGTATTATGCAACGTTGTTCTGTCCGCGGGCAATATGGAACATCGGTGTAACTTTGTTGGGATATTAATTCAGTTAAAAATAGCATTAAAAACGAAAGACGCGATTCGTGGCACGCAACGTTATTTCAAAATCGTCCGCGTTCTCGTCGATGCCCATCTCTGAAACATTGTATTTCAAGCGAAAAGAGGAAAAAGAAAATAGAATTATTAAAGTCTCGTGTAGAATAATACGTTAGGACCGTGAAGGAAAGCTGAAATTATATGGAACAACGTCGCCTGTTGGATTAAAATAATCAACCCATCGGCTCCGTCCGTTTTCATATTGCTGCGAACGTACGCTATTATCAAGATCACCGGTGAAAACGCTGGCGGAACAAAAGCGTATTTTCGTAAGAGCGTTCCACCGTGCCGGCAAATAAGCTGTCAAATAAAACTCAAATACCCGATACGACGCGCGCCGATCGCGCAGCGGAGCTGCATAAAGGAGATCAAAAGCTGCCGTGACACTTCCGGCCCTTGCATTCACCGTAAACGCGAACAGCTCGCGAAACCGTGCTTTCGCGGTCGAATTCCAGCCGGATCGACCGTCTTCGCTGTACGTATTTTATCGCGCGTATTCTCGTGGAAACAGGCGACGACCGCGTGGAACTCGTCGCGTATGTCTCGCGGCGCGAAAAGCTTGTCGAAACTTTGTCCGAAATTTCCGCTGGTATTCTTGAATCGGTCGACGCGATCGATATAAATTTCCTCTATTTGTAAAGCGTAAAGCACACGAATGAAACGTGGGTGGACGCGAGCAGCCTCGTCCTTTAAAACCCCTTGCCATTTGACGCGACCGCGTTGCTTTAATTAAATTCCCGTCGATCTCGCGCGTTTCTCGTGCGGCCAAGTCGGAATTCTCGTTCTCCGCGGCTACGGGGAAAAAACGGCGACCAGAAAGGTTGGGTCGAAGAAGGAAGTCGAAGGATACTCGTTGAAAACGCGGTACAAAGAATATTCACGCCTCGAAAATGTGCGTACGCGATGACGCGGCAATGTGTGTGTTGGTTACGTACTCGTGCACGTACGTAGTATCTGTATCGACGTACAACAATTCCACGACGTCGATTAAATGCAACGGAATGGAGATTAGAGACTAAGGTAGGATAAGATACAAATGTAAGTACGGTCAACGTAGAATAAGGATCGCTGCGGTCTCGGATATTATCGACGTTGTAGAGGTGTACAAGATCGAGAATGTCTCATGCATCTTGGAATTCTCGGGTTTCAGCAGTGTCGGGGGATACGTTAGACTGGAAACCATCGAAGCAAGAAAACTCGCAGGCATACAGATTCTCTTGCCGTGGAGTAATTGCTCGAACTATGTATACGTAGAGCGGGACTATAGAAGTTGAGGGTGAACTTGCAATTTATCGCGGTGAAATTTTCATGGTAAAAAGTTTGAAATAAAAATAGTTACGTGCAAATGGTTTCGTATTTCCTCGTACGAACAATTACACGTAAAAGCTTCGTCCTTTGCGCTCTCGTGAAAAATCCAATCGAGTAAATTTGATCGGTTTAATAACCACGCCGATCCAGCCCTTCTATCTATCCAACTATCGTCGGTTTTTACAGCGAAACTTTTTCCTCCCCCGGTGGCGGACAATCGTCGGATCGTCAATGAAGTGAACCAAAGAGGAACCGGAGGAGCAGCTTGTCGACGAGAGAACGGCACCGCTCAAATATCGCAATATCCGGCCATATCTGATCGAAGTTTCTATTTTCCCAAAGTCGCGCTCCATCAAAGTTTCGTCGAGCGTACATCGCGAACGAGAGAGAAGGAGAAATAGAGAGAGAGAGAGAAAGAGAGGGAGCTGGAGATGGCGAGGGTGGCCGAGACGAAGAGAAGTTTGTAGGTCAACGGTGTAATAGACCGCACGGAGATAGGAGGACAGAAGAAACGCGAGATTGGAGGAAAGCAGAAGAATCGGTTTTGGAGCGTGACTGTAAATTAGAATCCTCGTGCTATAAAGTAAGAAAGGCTGGGGTGGCAATGGTTTGGCCACGGGTTGATACAGAAAATGCCGCTGGTCGAACAGAAAGGGGCAACGACGGCGGTTGTCTGGCAGCGAGGAGGACGAACCAGGGGGGTTGGGTCTCGCTCTAACGGCACAGATTGTTAGTGGACATTCAGAACTTTCCACTCGTGACTATTGCTTCCCCTTGGAAGTTTTCTCGATGTTTTCGAGCCGGCGTCGCGATGGGAACCACCTCGAACCTCTTTCTTTCCTTTCCACTGATATATAGCCGCCTTCCTCTTCGACCCGTAGCCTCTGATCGCGCTATCGAATCGCAGCTCGTGTACCTCCTATTGATTTCTGGATTCTTCCAATGTTCCATCTAACCAACGGAAACTTGGACCTTTCGTTTATCCGGAATTCCGATAATAATCGATCGCGATAGTTTGTCCGCAAGTAATTCGACCTTTTTCCTACAACTGCGATTTGCGTATTTTTATTCGATCGATGGATCCTGTTTTTGTCTCACAACCGTTTACGCGTTGTTTGATTTTTCGAGCTACGTAAACACGTGACGCAAGTTTAAACGTGAAATAATTAGTCACTCAGTTGCCCCTGCCCCTTTTCGTCTCCCAGCGCTGCGTTTCTGTTTCTTTATACAATTTCCCGAATCTATGAAAAAGTTATCAATTATACGAGTACGTCTTCCAATTTTCCACCCTACTTGCCTGTTAAAGCAACGAAGAACGTCGAGATTCTTCCAATTAAAAGTTGTACAATTTTGAACAACTCCGACGACACCTGGCTGATTTTTTACTCGCCCGCCCTCTCTCCTATTGCCTGGTGTTTTTCATTAAAAACTGTAGTACAACAGTTCGGAATCGAACGCATCGATGGCGCAAACATTCCGCCCAGCCAATGGAACATAACAAATTTAATTAAACACGCAACTGTATCGCACAGATTGGAGAAAAAATGAGGCAATTGAAGGGCCAGAATGCTGCGAAGGTCCGAATTTTCCACTATGTAATTATCCGCCAAACTTTCTGTATACAATTTAGCAATTTATAGGATCGTTGCTGGGGTCAGGATGTTATTAAATTTTGCGTTACACGAGGTGAAATTAGACGTAATTCCGTGGGAAAGTATACGTAATGAAGCGGTTCAACGAGGATGGAGAAACGTGGCACATCGTCGTGCATCTCGAGCAGAAAACACGCTCGGTGAACGGTTAATTCCAGTGTCAATAAAGCAGAATCATCCAATTACAGACGCCGCTCGGGCAACATCGTCGACCGGCATGGTCGATTTCTAAATCGGAAAGTAGGAATACAAGTTGGGCGAGGAAAGGAGAAGGAAAAGTGGAAAGGAGGAGAACCGGGCGGAAAAGAGTTCGAGGGCGGCTAATGCCAAAATTAAAGCCAATGAACCGATTCGCAGAGGGAACGAAAACAGTTCGATAAGGTCGCTTTTCTGCTTGGAAACTTTCCGTGATCTTTTAATTAAAATCGGATCGATATTGCTCGATATGGCGAGGATCGCATAGGGAAAAGAGATTGTATTGTTAACTTTTCGGATATCGCGGTTGATAAATACGTGCGAAATCTTGTCATAAATATTCGTAAACGATCGCAAAATATATCCTTAGCCTGTATATGGTTTGCGAATACGAGATATTTCTGTATTCGAAGAGAGAGAGAGAGAGAGAGAGAGACGAGAAAGAAAGAGGAGAAAGGAACGTGGAAGAGAGAATAATTACTCTTGTGCCATTTAACAGAATTATGTGCTAAAATTAGCCAGATGTTAAAAGCGGAGGAAGGAAGTTTAATGTCGGTGCGATAGACGCGAAACCAAAGAGATTCCGAAGTGCAATTTTTTTGATTGCTCGTCCAAGGGTTTGATCCAGAGATTAAAGAGAAATTATCGCGATACCACTGCGCCGTCGACGTAATTAAACGTTTTTATTTATATATATTAAACGATGAGAACAAGCGAATACATACGCACGCTGATCGCGATACAGAACGATCGCTCAGCTGAACGAGATAATTACGATACAACGAAGCGTTACTCGTACTAGGAAACGAGGAGGGAAGAAAAGGTGCAGACACAGATCGACTAAACGGTGGAGATGGAAACGAATATTAACAACCGGTGCACCCTGTACACAATATTAATGTACTCGGTCGCGAACGACATAGAAATACATCAAAGAGAGCCGCGCATAAATGCACTGGAAATCAAAGAGACGAATCCGAGAATGGAAAATCGCTACACAATAACGTCTATCAGCGGGAAACGAGATGCCGTACAAGCGTAATTGATTGCAACGAAAGCTGAAAAACGGCGTGGCACGGCGCACGCCAGAATCAATTAAATATTTCCGTCGATGAGACGGTCGAGCGAGTCGGAAGAGGCGTGCATGCTCCAAAGGTCAAAAGTGATCGGCTGATCGATCCCAATTAAATTCCCATAAAAGATTCCATCGAACCTTGAGGATTTCTAGGCTTCTCGTCCAGCGGAGGCTGCCTTCAGACGAACTTGGTCGCTAATTGTAAGTTACCTCGTTATCGAGGATTTCGTGGATCGTCGAAACGACACGACACGAATGACACGGCATGTGCAACCAAACACGCGGTTTCCTTTCCTTCTTTCGATTCGAAGATCGTCCCCTGTGTTTCGTCGAAGGTGTTGAGAATTGTGCTTCGAGAGCCGCTTATAGGCAGCGACCACGCGACGACTTCCGAGTCCGACACCCCATATATCCGGCATGCAAATGATGCGTATGCGAGTGTTATCTGTGGTCAATAATATATTTTCTCGTTATCGGCAGAACATTTTCTGTTGATTTTATCGACATATTGGATTCATCGCTTCTTAAAGTTACTCGTTGTTGAAACAACATCGAAACGTTTCACGCAATATATTTCAAACATCCAAACGATCGTATAGTGTTTCATGCCGAAAAATCTATTAAATCCATTGGCAGTGAAACGGTATTTCATATATGGATTTTGTAAGAATTATTGTTATTTAGGACTTAGGAAAACGTATATACAACGACCACGCATACTGTGCGTATTTCTGACGCGCGTTTCCGTTCAGTGACAGTACTTCGGCGGACTGGACTGCCGAAACGAAAGGGTTAATCGCCGAAATAAACGTATAAGAACACTTAGATTGCACCTTGCTCTTAGATAGAATCGATATGAAAATAGTTTCAGATTTATTTAATATTCGATTTACAAGATATTCGTCGATATATATTCGCACGGGTCTCAGCACTCTCTTTGTCTCACCATCTTCTTTACCACACTACCAACGGAACAGTTGCATTCTTCTGTTCTACGAGACGCTGTGCACGCACATACTCCCACATACTCATACTCATATATGCGTGTCACTACTACGCGGCTAATCTACTGTAGCACACGAAATCACACATATCTCGATAGAAGGCAAAAGGTTGTAGAGGTGCAGGGGAGTGGTTTCCTTTGAGAAAGAATAAGGAGCGAAAAGGGAGGCCCGAACGTTATGCAAATCTTGGGCAGAGGTAGTAAAACGGAGACGTAAAGACCCGTTTGGTTCCTTATTCTTAAGGCCGGCAACTCTCGTAAATTCGACCTCGTCCTTTATCAACGAGATCCATCCCCGCCTCTTACACTGCGTTTTCCTTCGTATCTGTTTTACGCGAGCCATTGTCAGTCGGTCCTAACGTATAACCTTTAACCTTTATTCTCCTTGTTTCTCTACGTCGCGCCATGTTGTCCTATATACGACTGGAATATCGCATCAGGTATAGGTCCAAGACGTGAGCTGGAATATTGTAAAAACCTGTCGCGTTTCCATATCTTTTTAAAAGAACAGCAGGTTGCCCTATTAAATTTACTCGTCACGCTTTTTATCACGTACGATATTACAAAAATTCTTTCATCCGTATCTTCTACTCTCCATTTTCTTTTAACAGTTTTCCTTCGATTCGTCGTTGGACACTGTCGATACGCGTTCATTTAAAATCTCGCGCAAACAAACGATCGATACACCGCCGATATCGTTGGCCGGCAAACGATCGGGGCCCGGAAGTATGCGACATTCGATTATCGCGTTATTCAAATACCCAACTAAATCCATTAATGTTCGCGCTAATTAATTTATACTTCCGCCGCGGTTTAAGCTTTTAATAATTTATCCGATGCTGATTCACGACGATAATGCAAGTTTGGTAACGTATGGACGGTCCACGCACCGTTCCCCTCCCCGTTCGTCCACTCTACAACCCTGGTCCTCCGTAATTTTCATCGGGATTTTCCTCGTGCAAACATTTAAGTAACCTAATTGATGAAACTGATGCCAGGAGGCCGGGAGAGCGTTGCGAGCCGGGATAATGCGAGCTCTAAATCGGCCGTCGAGAAAAATGGCGTTTGAAAAATGGCTACTGTGAAATCGCAGAACGATACAAACGTTCGAGGGATAATATTTCTCGCGTCGCTAGTGGATTATCGCAGTTGCAGTGCCGATGGAATTCCTTTAATCTAACGTATGTATGTAAATAAAATTTTCGAATGTCATAAATCGACCCTTGTACGAATGAACGATCCGCAGCTGCTTTTTAAAGAGAAGAACGAAAAAATATTAGAGTGGAAATTCACGTGTCATTCGAATAGACATTTTCTCGATAATATTTCTTTCGCCAACGTTCCATAGCATTCTTCTAATTGAATCGACCGACTCGTTGCATAAATTGTTTTGCACGTACAATCGCGATAAAGCGTGAATATTTCGCGAGAGACGCCGCGCGTTCCGTACGCGAAAAATTAGTCGAACGCATCATACAAATATTTAAATGTTCAACGGCAGCTGTCAATAACGTATTTATTTGATAATATTTACGGTTTTCCTCTACGTCCTTATACACACGTACGCGTTCTACGTGATTTCGGTTTTTATTATAAAATCAATCATAAATATCGTCCTTGACAAAATATTGGATCGTCGCCAACCAATGGAATTCGTTCGGTTCTGCGAACGCATCTTTGCACGGCCGAAAAAGCTGACTCTCGACTTTGACTAAAATAATTACGCGATTCCCAAGAATCCTTCGTCGTCCTTCGCCTTTTCCCACGATCGTTTGCCCCGCTTTAAACAACATACGTCCAACCGAACGAATATATCAAAGATTTCCCGAAACGTTTCCAATTACCGATCCTCCCAATCCCTTACGTTCGACCGTAATAAATTATCTTCGGTTTTATATAGAAAAACGGGATTGTATTGTAGTTCTACGCGTAAATTAGGTCGCGAACAAATATACTCGAGGTAGTGTTAGATGTAAGCGCCCAAGAAATACTCTCGATGTTCAACAATAAAGGTTTATTTAACAATTAACAGTCAGCAATCAACGATCAACGATTAACAATCACGCTTCTCGAATGTGTTTGCTTCGCTGTTACGCTAGACCCTTCGCACTTCGCTGCTCGAGAGGGAATGAGTCTTTTCTTTTTCTTTGTCGCCCCTCAATATTCCCACTAACCACGCGTTTGTTAGGCGTCCACGACCGTTGCCACGCACGCCTTCTTCTCGAACATCCGGCGGAAGGACCGTTGGGATATTGATGGCACATTTAGGCACTTCGCTTCGGCGACATACGTCGTTGCCGAGTGTCGCGAAGCCGTCGGAAAGTTCCGTCGTCGCGTGCCGCCACATACTGAAAAATAATTCTTAAACGTGCATTTCGTTTCAAATGTAGAACATACGAAGCGACTTGGCGACCCAATATAAGCAGCTTTCTCTCTTGATTCTCCGTACGATTATTCCATTCTACGATTACACGCGCTCTCCGCAGATATTCCTAGAAATCGGTCACGTTCGCGTAAAACCTGGCGCCTCGATGTAACCTTCTTTCATCCTCCAATCTCAATCTCTTGATTCTTCGACGCTTCTCGAACGTCGTTAGAGAGATCCGCGTGAAATTCCCACTTCAACGATAGATACATTCGGTCCGAAGCGATCGTTGCTTCTGGCATTGGAGTATTAAAATTTGCCACAGTTCTTTTAACCTTTGCCCGTGTTCCCGTAGAAGCTAAAAGTCTACGATTCTCAAACTAATTATCGATGGTTCGCTGCTCTCTGGTGATTACCGTTAAAGAACTCGCGCGCTCAAAGCGACTTTTCGACGCGCGGACCCACGAATCAGAGGTGGCAAAGTCGAAATTACTGGAAATTTCGAGGCCGCTTTGACGAAGGAACAGTTGCCTTTCGTGGATGCGTGTGCATTCGTGTGCCAACGTGTCCGAACGTCGATGCAATTAGGAAACAACTGCGTTGGCGGCCAGCCACCCGGTTCGTCGGATAATTGGTTTCCTCTTACCTCGTTGTCTCGATTGCCGCTCAAACGATGTTCGCGAACTGCTAATTGGCACCGCGTGTATTCCCTGCCTATCTTTCCCTGTTTCGCCCTTTTCTTTCCTCGTCCTTCTTTTGTACAGTTGCGCTCGTCGTGCACGCGGCGCGGTAGATTAACAAGAACGCTGGACGAACGATGAGAAAAGAGAGAGAGAGAGAGAGAGAGAGAGAGATGGATTGTCTGATCGATTAACTTACCAACGATTGAAGCGATTTCCTTCGTAAAAGCTTCGTGTATATCCGCGACCATGCGCGAGTGATTCAACCGCTAAAGAAAATAACTCGAACTGTGTCCGTGAAATCGACTTTCTTTTTTCTTTGTCTCTTCGATTCTTCGTTTTATCGTCTTTTCGCAGGAAAGCTTGGGAAATAGCTGGAGTGGAGAGTCGAAGCGACGAGCAGCCACGCGCTCATTTCTATCCGCTCTTTTTGCGACGTGGTCGCAAAGATAGATTGAAAATTACGAACGAAGATAACTCGTGCGAATCTGTTCGCTAAACATAGTTCTTTTATACGTCTGGTATTTCGTTGCACATTCCTCCGCTGCTACAGATAGCTTCTCTACAAACAAATTTCTCCATTGCTCGAGGCAAAGAGGCGACAGTATTATTTGGTTGCGCGTGAATTCAATAGCCTATAGTTGGACCTCTCGGAAACGAGTTCACGTGGAACGAGCGCAATCAGTTTGGAAAATTCCTCTTTTTCGATAGCAAACCTGCTGCGTTCGGCTCGTACGAATACCACGCACGCTGCTCCCTATATTAACCCATATTTTCGACGCTAGCAATCGTTCGCTTTTCAATGGCGTTCGCGACCGCCACGGCTGACTTGCAGCACTTTGAAAAAATGTACGCGCTGACGAAAATGCAAGCAAACGCGGCGAGGGTGTCGATAAACGGTCCATTAGTCCGATCGAAAATGGCCATTTGCCGGCCGCGTTACGTAAAACATAATACGTTGCGCGTTGAACGGTGAATTTGGCGAAAAGTTTCCACGCTGGAGCATCGATGGAGCGGCGAGTTGGCGCGATCGCCTGCTGTCTTCGCAAAATACAATGTACCTTGTCGCTATAAATATCCAGCCTAAATATTTGCGCATCGATATCGGCCGTGATATTTATTAGCCTGTGTAAAAGCCGATGGGCTTGGATTTTACGGAAACGCGGACCTGTTACGGCCGAATGCGCATCTAGCGGGACGCCAGCGAATCTATAGAGATGCACGGTAAGAGGGAAAAGTAAGAAGTAGCTCGGCCAGGCGGTGCGCTATGGCTGCAAGACGGGCCGCGATAAAGGAATTTATGTCCACGCGAGATTTACGTCCCCTTATGCTTTTACAAGATACGCGACGTTGGAGGTTACGGTCCCCGGCACCGCACGATACGTCGCTTTGTACGATGCTGGTGGAGTTTGTATGCGGCGTACGTGTGCCCGGCTTGCTAGCCGGCGTTGGTCACCGGCGCTAGAGAACGGGTTTGAGGCAAATACGAGGGCAGAAAGGCAAAGAGAGACGAGAAAAAGGCGAAGGAAACGGCGAAGATATAGGAGATTGGGGACTCCGGGGAAGCGAGTCGAGAAAGCGGAAGAAACGCCGTGGAGGGGAAAAAGCTGGAAGAAAGCGGAGGATGAGAGAAAGATAGGGGGGGAGGGAATGCGGATGAAAGAGGGCGAGGAGAAGAAAAGAGAAATATAGAAAAAGAGAAGACGCGTGAGAATAGAAAATAGTGGCAAGAGGAGAATAGGGAAAAACATGGAGGAGGATCGAAAGTAAGAGAATATAAGGCGAACGTATATGGAACGTAGAAGAAAAGAGAAGTATGGAGGAAGCGGAGATCTATAAGAACGTAGAGCGATGGCAAGAAAAGGAAATGGTATTTCGAAAGTATATCCCAGTCGGTGCGAAGACCTCGCGATTTCCAAAGGTCCGACTGCAATTTTTTCGTATAAATTTCAAAGGATTCCCCAAGGCGGAAACGGAACCATGAGCACGAGAAAGCGCAAGACAAACGCACACGTATCCCACGAGAGAGCATAAATGTAAGGAAAGGGAACGAAAGAATAATTCGAGTCTGAGACCGGATGATAGTTCCGCGATATCGTACGGTCACCTTTGCATAAGCCTGCTTTATGCTTTTATCGGAGACAATCTCGAAAAGGTTCGGCCTCCTTTTGTAGAAGCATCGGTCGCGATTCACCTGCTGCAACCCGTGTCTTCTAAAGCCCTTCTTTCCTCGACTGTGTGCAGCCCTTTCGAGATGCCTGGCAAGAACGCGCCAACCCTTAACCGAGTTTACTTCCACCCGACACCACTTCCACGAGATCTCACCGCCTCTTTCTTTCCCGCCACTTCACACATGCTATTCTCGCTCGATTTTCCTTGAGCACCGTTGGCCCCGTGATGGCTCTCCAACGTCTACCCACCCTCCATCGCACGATCCAATTGAATTTGTAGAGGCGCACGCATAAACGGTGTTTATATTCGACGGTGCGGATGAAAAAGACGGCGAGCGCGATTCAGCGGACATGGTCGATGCTTCGGCTGCTAATTTTCGCGATAATCTCGAGTAACGGAGGACTCGTCGGGACGCTGGAAGGCTGGCGATCGCAGTCGAAATGCTTCGCGCGAAACTATTCGAACATTCCCACTTTGAAATTACGATAAAATATTTCTATACAGTGAACGTGAAAAGCATTTGCACCGCGTTGTATTTCTTATACGTGGAACATATGTAGGTACTAAAATATTACAATTAGGTTCAAGTATAGCAAAGAATGTAAGGGATATCGTCTTATGCGTTGTTCCACCTTCTGCCAACTATATTTATAACACGCGCCATCGATTGATTCATATTCTAGCAAGAGCTCTGAATCTGCTTTTTACAAGCAGTCGAAACGCAGACATAACGAAGCACGCGAAAGGGAAAAATGGCGCGAACGATCATCGGTGCTGTTAAGCTTCGGCAACGGGAAGTAACGAGAAAGTCGGTGCCAGGCCGCGATAATCACGGTAGCACTCAAACGGTAGTTGCATAAGTCTAGCGAGCGAAGTGTTGGCGCAAAACGCGACGGATCTCGATCGACGACGAGAAACGAAATATTTCTCGACGGAGACAGCAAGGGAAACCGTTAGACTGCAGAAAGCGTAGTAAGTCTTTGATAAGCAACAGCCACCGTGGAAAGGAAGAAGAAGAGTGCGCTCTATTGAATGACGCGCGATAAAAGAGTGCGGCGACTCGCTTGAATGCGGCCAAAGTTAGCGGAACGCCGCGAAAACGCGAACGGAGACGAAAAAGAACGAAGAGCGGAGAGTCTACGAAGAACAAGAATGGAGAGAGATACGGAACGAGAAACGGGAGAGGGTGGGACGCGAGAAGTTCCATCGCAATGGAACAACGCTTGCGAGCAGCGTGTAACGTGTAGCCGGAACGAGTAAACAAAAAGAAATCTCTCACGGGTAAGCTTCATTAAACAGACGCCGAGGGGGCAGGAGGGTGTTATAGGCGGAAAGCAAGATGCGAATGGTAGAACGGGGGTGGTAAAGAGGATCGTAGTACCACGATGCAATGGGAAATAAAAAATGACATAGAGAAGAGGATAGCAAGAAGAAAGAGAGACGAAAACGATAAGAAAGGAAGTGGGAAAGAGGAACGACAGACAGAGAAAGAGAGAGAGAGATGGTAGGGCGAAGGGGCTGGCATAAACTGTCCCCTTTGTGCGGGAAATTGCGTTTTAATTCCCGCATTCAGGGTTCCCCGGTACCAGCCGGCAGTGCTCGTATACACGCCATACACGACTTTCATGCATTTTACATGGTCAGCACCTGCCGGCACATTGCGCCGCGCTGTGTGTAAAGAGTCGTCGAGAGAGCACGATGGCCACAGCTCGAAAGAGCCGCTTATCAACGGTCAGGAACCTCTTTTGGACTTTTACCACGTCGATTTGCTAGTCATGGCCAATTGGCTGAACAATAAGCATTACGGTGGAAAGTACGATTGCCGTGCGTGAAAGGTTCGTGATAAAGCCACCAATGGCTCCGTGTAATTAACAGTAGTGGACGCTCTTGAATAACCGTGCGACGATTCGGCAAACGACGAGAAAAAGTCGGGACGCTGTGATCGGTGCGAGGTAATAAAGTCTTCCACGGAATAAAGATGATCGTAGAAATTCACGTACTTTGGAAAAGATTACAATTTTATTTAAGAAATTGTCGCGTTCCAAATACGTTTGGGGGTCTGAGATTCGTAAATCTATCAGATTGCCGCGTTATAACCCTTGCTAAACGTGTAAAATCCTCTTTGATCGTCGTGAAGATCGCAATTACTCGGGTATAAATCAAAAGCGCGAACATAAAGCAACGGAAGGGAGCAAGGGACTGGAAAGAATTTGTCATCGTTGTAGCCTAACCCCGTACCGTACTCGCGTTCCCCCTTGATTGCGCGAAACTGTAGCACGTCCAATCTCGCGGCGAAAATCTTTTCATGCGGTGGTTCTGATGCAAGAAGAGCGGTAGCAAAAATTTATCGGCGCGTTCGAGCTAAATGGGTCCCTCGGTAGATGAGGCCTCGTTTATTAGTAATCGTGCAAATCTTTCGAGAGCACTCGGCGAGAGGGTCAACCGGCCAGAAACCGTACGCGGTTCGCAGAGGGGTGAAAAAGCGAGAAAGAGAAGGCTAAGCAGAAGGACAGAACTGAACAAACCGTAGATAAGGGTTGCTGGTGATTGCCCCATAAAATATGTATGCTACGAGCGTCGACCTTTTTCTTTTCTTCCCCCGTACTCTTCTGCGCGCTCGCCCACCTCCGCGAATTTTCTTGCTTTTTATACGCAGCACGGACGTCTTCGATCCCTGGAGCAACGAGCGACACCGATGTCGAGACATAGTGGATTCATGCGAGTCTCTACGTACATGCGAGACTTTACGTGCCTTATATGGGGTGTCTCGCGTTGTTAGAATCAACGTTGCAGACTTGGACGGGAAATTGCTAGTAAAATCGGAGAATTCTCTGCTTTAAATAACCGAGCGTAGCAGTAACGTTGAGAAATGGCAAAGTACCCTAACAAGAATAAAGATAAAACACGGAAGAGCGAAAGAAGTATCGTAGAATATTCAAGGAAGTAGTATATAGTCCGTAGTTGGACACATTTTTCGAACAATGCCGACACGCTATACAACATTTTTCTACAACTTTCATCGCTTTCACGGGAAACATTTTTCGCGCAAACGAAGAATTTTTTACTTACGTAATAAAAAAAGGCGTTCGAATTACAATGCTGTTCTCATCCCTTTCAAGAGCAACGTGAAATCTTCCATGTAATATGCAAGACCCTTTCATTTCGCTATGAATTTTAACAAGAACGTACTCCATGAATCTTAATGTATTCGTGGCGAATCTTTCGAGATAAAATTAACGGAACACCCTGTATGTACCAGTATGAGTTCTCCCACATGCTACTCTCTCTCTCTCTCTCTCTCTCACACACACACACACACCCTTTGCCTACGACTACACTGTTTGTTTCTGTCTGTCGAACTTTGGACCTTTCTCCACCGAGTCGCCTATCCCTCCTTTTTTTTCTCTCCTCCTTCTTTGTCATCGTATATCGGCCCCATGACGCTCTTTGCCAGAAGGGCTCTAAAGGGAGAAGACCCGCACCGATGCCAATATTCCCCTGCCGATGAAAACAGAAACTCAATGGAACCGTGGCAATCTCTCGCCTCCCTTTGCTCGCCCAGATGCAAATTCGGATATGCGTCTTCGAGAGTCTGTCTGCCGCAACGACGGATAGGTGTCGGCGAACGCCGAAGAATATTTTCGCATCGCGAATTCGCGTTTTACCCTCCTCTGCTTTTTCCCGTCCAATGTGTCCAATCCTCGGGAATTGACGAATGGAAAATCGCAACACGATTGCGCGGTTCTCTTAAAAGAAACGAATATCTGTCCCGTTGAACGACGTGCCTAAGAGATTATCTACGAATTAAACGAGCGCGAAATTTCAACGAAAATGTTACGACGAACGGTCGCGGGGCGGTCGTTCAACGATTTTCCATAAAACGGAAAATTACAAACGAATCCATGCAAATTACAATTCGAATATACAATGGGCATGCAAAATGTTTCATAATAACGCTCGTTAATTTCTTTTTAACGAGTCGTGTATGCAAAGTATCAGATGCATACGTTGCTCTTTACGCGCAAGAAACAAACAAACGTTCGCGAATAATGCAATTGTTTTCTGCTTATTTATTACGATGTATTTCTCCCTTTAGACTGGCTAGTGACTCGGCTAAGCGAATGGTATAACAGGGCGCGAGCACGAGCATGTTAAAATGTCATGTTACGCGATAACGTACATGCTTGCTCGTACTATAACAGCTTAAGCTTCTGTATCTAATCGTGCTTCGAAAAGTTGACCGATATTACGAAGCTCGAACGTGCAGAGCACGTGACGGAAACACGCGGACCGATTATCGAAAGATGGAGGGAAAATGTGGCAAGTGTTTAAGGAAACCACGGTGCACGTTGTTCAGAGCGCGGCGTCCAACTTGCCACGCGTAGAATTAAATTACGTTGGAGAACCATCGGCTCGTACAACCAAGACTAATACGCGTAGAAATCGGACTTCCGTTTCGGAAATATTTTCGATCCAACCGAGCCGGGCTTCCTTCAACGGCGTACGAATTCAACGAGGAAATTTTCCGAAGCGGTGTACGAGCATCTGAAATTTAGATGCACGCGAATTTGTTGGTTTCGCGAAAAACCCATACGAAACGTCGACAAAGAAAAACGAAGAGAGTAGTAACGTGAGAGACGGAGAAAAGAAAAGGGAAAGATGGAAAAAAGCGAATAGCTAGCGAGCATTGACTGTACATTATAAATTCAAGTTTGCATACCGAGTTTCGTTCGTAACGATATTCCTCGATGCGGCGCACGAAATATCCGTTTTATACAAAAGAAGAACAGCGGAGTAAACCGTAGGTAATAGAATAAACACGCGAATCGATGCGCGATGTTGAAACGCGGCGCACACGGATTCGCTTGTTTGCCAACGTTTTCGCGCTTGTCTTTCGCGAACGTTCACGAAAATACAGTTTATTAACTCGATCCTTTGATGGACCGAACATTTTCCCGGGCGAACTTCGAACGCTGTACGAGATATTTTTAATCCACGAAATTTCTAGCTAACACGAAACCGAGTCTGCTCATCGGTTGCAAAGAAAGATAAACGGCAAGCTCGTCGATGGTGGATGATAGGAGCGCGAGAGCCGACACTGTTTCCTCGGAGAACGTTAAAAATTGCGAAATGGAGAAAATGGACCGGGTAACGCGAGCACGAACGCCAAGAACCCGAATAAAAATGGTACGGGAAGCGATAGATAAAAGAAGAAACGTGTTGCGCTGCTTTCATAATCGGTAAAAATAGCATCGTGCAAAGCAGTGTCAAATGTAATCCAGATGAACTGTGCTGGCTAGCGTTCGTCCAACACTCTGATGGTATAGGACGCGTCAAACTCGCAATAGCGCAAATACCATGACGAATATATTCAAAGCAATACGTTCGTCGAGGATGGAAAACAGGAGGGAAACGAACGAGACATCTTCGTTGGCGACACAAATAAAAAGACTCG
The DNA here is from genome assembly GCF_051014615.1 of Bombus vancouverensis nearcticus. Classification (NCBI taxonomy): domain Eukaryota; kingdom Metazoa; phylum Arthropoda; class Insecta; order Hymenoptera; family Apidae; genus Bombus; species Bombus vancouverensis. The sequence goes on along the minus strand of NC_134917.1, from coordinate 17,168,808 downwards.
AACATGGAGGAAATTCGCGTAAATCCTGATTATTCGCAGCTTTTTGGATTTCTCATTCCGTATCGACGTTTCCACTTCCTTTACGAAGATTCTTCGAGCGGTTGCCTCGAGGTATAACGATCAAACCGAAGTGGTTGGCGAGTTCTCCAGGCGGATTTATAGCTCGCCTTAAGAAACAACGACCGTCGCCCATTTGTACCTCCGGCAAAGATCGTTATCCTTCGAACGGGCTCCGATAATTTAAAAAAAAAACCGATGATATATCGCCGGTCATTAATTCGAGTACCGATCGACCCCAGCCAAAGTAACAGGTATTTCTTTTTCCCCTACGCGGCATACGTCCTTGCCCTCACGGCTGACGATTAGAATACGAGTCGTGTCACGCGACAGTCGACCCCATCGCATTCCTCTTACCGCATTCCCGAACGTTCAACCTCTAAACCGTACGCTCCAAGATATTCGAACGTGTTCGTACGGATGCTCCTGCTTGCCCCTTTTCACGCACAGTCTGCGGAGCGACACGTGGCTGAAAACGCCCGTAGTGTCGGTCGAATCGATCGGAAAGGCATCGTCCATCGACGCGACGCAAAGAGAAATTTTTCAGCGGCGTCGACGATCGTTTCTCCGTTTTCTGCGAACCACTCGCGCCGCCCCCTTATCCTCGGGGTGCTACGCGAACTTTATAACGCGAGAGGAAGTCAGCGGTGGGCGATGGGTAGCGTGGCGCCGCTTGCGTTTCCGTCGTTGAGCATTCCGCCACGTATTTCTTCCACGTACTTCGCCTGTTTGGTGTACAGCTCGTTCGTCACGAGGGCAAACCACCGTCGATCGTGTGACGACTTCGTTTCGCATGGAAATACGACGCCACAACGAACTGCGTGCTTAAGAAATCTTCCGGTTACGTGCCCTCGTGACAGCCAGAAGTCGATGACCGATAGTTACGTATGGACGTGTACGATCGTCGTTAGCAGTTAGAGCGACTCGAAGTGCGTTTGGGGAGGTAGTTTCAGGTTGTTCCGAGAGATGGAATGTATATATATATATATATATAGTGTATAGTCGTCGTCTAGTTTCGACGTGTAATGGACGCCAATGGGTTAGGTGTGTTCGGTTCTCTGTCGAAGTAAATTCGACTGCCTGATTGCCTTCGCTTCTTTTAATATCGACGAATAAGATACAGCGAATATGTTGATGCGAGTATCTTACGATTAACGTCGATATAGAAGACGTAGTTTTATACGTAATAAAATAAAAAATAAAAGAATGCTTTGCCGAGGGATCGAAATTTTATTCTAAGATATAGCGCGAGGTATCGGAGAAGATTTGATTCTCGTATTTTTCTCAAGATCCGGTCGTAAATCAAAACGCTGGATCGTGCCAAGTAGAAGGAACGGCGTAAAAATAATTTTAGAACGGTGAGTAAGATTCAGCTCCTCCGAAAACGCTTAAGCCGTGGTTAATCGCTTAATCCATCGACATAGATCTCTTTGTGCGCGCACAATAGGTCAGGATTGATTCCAGTAGACCGTAACTACTTACGCGCCCCTTCCGACGAATATTTCCACGGTGAAAGCCACTCCTCTGATTCGTATCTACGATCGTTATCGGACTGCATATCTAAAAATTATTTTTAACGAGACGATGCATTTGGTTGAAATCGTTCGACCATTCGCAACTGTATATCAGGCGAAAACAAGTTTTTACTTGAAAGTTGCCGAAGATATTACGCGATAACACGTTTGTCGCGTCTCTGGAAAAGAAAATATTTGCATATTTCAACATTTATCAACGCGACACAGTTCGCCGAACATACATAGAAATATTGAATTCACGACACCGGCGAATAATTGCGCCCAGTACGAGTGTTATCTGCCGCCAATAACATCCAACTTTAATAGTACTACCCTCGGAACGACTTACAACTACCCTCTCGTTGCCACAGCACTTCTGCTCTCCTGCACGTGGCTACTTACACGAGCATATCGACCGTAGGAGTTATCTTGTGACGTAATTATAACTTGTAGTTTCTAGTACTTTAGTTCGCGGAGGTTAGTGCAAGGAGGAACAGGAGAAACAGGGGAAGAACAGCGCCGCAGTCTGAGAGATCCCCATTTGCCTGCCTTCGCTGAACAGAGATAGCGCGAAAGAGCGGGACAAACGGACGAGTAAAATGACAGATAAAGGACGAGAGGGGGAGAGAGAGAGAGAGAGAGAGCACGAGAGGTAAATGACAAGGAGGAGTGAGAATATCGTGGTGTTTGTAACATAGAAGGTAAACGAAGAAAAAGTAGAGACGATGGAAAGAACGGATAAAAGTATAAGAATGAAAAAGAGAAGGAAGGAAGACAGAGCTGGAAATTGGAAAAAAGGGAAACCAAGGGCAGAAGCAAAAGGACAGCAGAGATTGGAATGTGATTTCGTGGTTTTCGAACTCTCTCGAAAACAAAGCGGTCATCCACTTCTGTTGCTAGTGTCCCGTTGTTTTTTCCTACGACTAACTGCGAGCAAAAACACAGACGCGAATACTGTATGATCGTGGATACTCGCTATATTTCACGATGATTATTCGTTTTAATTACTGTGTCGAAGCGGTTCCGTCTTCCTATGCGACTAGGAATCGCGCATATAATTGCTGGTTAGAGACAACACCACCAGTCGTGTCCCCTTTGTAACACAAAGCATCGGTGCAACGTTGGATATCAAATATTTGATCCTACCTTTGGCCACGGATAGTCGAGCGAAGAGGAAAAATACTAACGTGGCAGCACTCGAAAGAGATGGAAACGGTGGTATTTCATTTTCGGCAACATATTTGCCCTTTGAACGTCATTGAACCGCGAAACCTTTATCACAGAAGCGTTTCCACACGGTGTAACCCTCGTCTCGACACTTGCAGCGTTGTTTGCTCGCTGTAAAACGGCAACCAACACTTTACACTACGCTTTTTCTTTTTGCTCTGAATCACTCGGAGATATGCGACGAAGTCGCAATTAGCGATTGTTCGCGCTTTCACCAATTAAGGCCGTAGAGATATCGAAAAAGCAAGTGTCGCTTTCTCTATATTCTGTCCCCTGTTTCGCTCTTCTGTTGCAGCCAACGATTTCACGGCTTTTAGTTTACAAGACACTTGACTGGCTGCGGAAACGCAGAAACGAAAGGCGAAAACAGATCGTGGAAAGTTCCTCGCAATTTTACAGTTCACAGATCGAACGAAAACGAAACTAAATTATCTTATTTCCAACTCTTAATACGGTAACTTCTAATTACAACTTTTGTCATCCACTTTTTTTGGCGATATCTTAGACGATACGATCAGAGAAGGTACAAGTCGAACGTTATTTATCTACGTTAATCGCAATGCGGCAATAAGACATCTTATTACGTTAGTATCTATATACCGAGCTACATCGTACGTAACGAGTTATACTAATTTACCCTCTTATACGATATGTACTTCGATGCTTGTCGGAGCAAATATCGTCTCTTTCGACTTGACAAACCACCTATTACCCGCGCCGCTTGTCCGCTCGATAGTTCCATTTTATTCGACGAAACAACCTGCTGGTCGTGTCTGACCAAATACGACGCTATTCTACTTGCCGCGCTAGGACGAATCTATCTTACTTATCTGGTAAGACAGAAGTCTAGACAAAGGTACAAAACATCAAGTCCAATTCTACTGCTTGTCAGATGAGACTCTTAATGCTTCGCTGACCATCCTAGAGTAACAATTTCCTGGCTGATATTATTCATCTTGTAACGCTGTAATGGGAAGAAGGAGAAAAAAGAAAAAGACAAAGGAAAACGGAAAGAAGATACGTTTGTTTCAAAATCTAAATACTAGTGTAGTTATAGATGAATTAAAAAATGATGTTAGGTCAGGTCAGAAGGTAGTTTGATGATTCAAGAAGGGAAGAAGAGGAAAAAGAAAGACGAGGGAAAACGGAAAGAAGATACGTTTGTTTCAAAATCGAAATACTAGTGTAGTTATAGATGAATTAAAAAATGATGTTAGGTCAGATTAGAAGATAGTTTGATGATTCAAGAATTGTCTGTGTTGATGAGAATCCCTTTGATAACAAGTGACAGTAACGGTAAGAGGAGCGAGCTAACCTTTAATATCGTATGACCGATAATTAATTGAGCTCGATGTACTTTGTTCGTAACTCTGTAATTCCGTGGAATTCAAAGAATAGTTAAACAGTGAGGTTAAATTTCGGTGTCAATCGAGAACGAACATATACGATTGAAAGAGTTGGAAAGACGTGAAAATTAGTTGACCAGAAGAGGGAAACTTGTTTAACTGGACTAGAAGCAAATCGCGCAGCTATCAATTCAATTTGGTTTCCGGTTGCTGCAACGCGAGCATGGTGTCGTCTTACAGGGCAAAACAGCCGCCCGTGTATTCGTAATTTTCGTAACACGATACGCAGCACCGTGTGCACTTGGTGCGGGCAAGCGAAAGCACGCGTGCGCTAGTTTACGTGTATCCACGATTGACAAATTTTCAACGAGAGGACGGCAACACGTCTCCTATTAATCCGCCGCTATCGTTTAGAATATGACGTTGTTGCGAACTTTCTGAAACAGCCTGATTAATTTAACTCGAGCTTATGAAATTGCACCCACAGCGAGCTTCATTCGCGCATATGCCGGAACGTACTACGAACCCAAGCAACGGGTACAACTTGTGACAGAAACGCATGGCCGCCCAGCCGGGGAAACACACTTCCGGTTAAACGTCGTGGATCTTTTTCCTTTTTCTTTTTCTTTCTTTTTATTTTCCCCTTGGTAAATCCACGGCATAACCGGATGCCTGTCAAGATTTATCGCTCCTGTAAAAAGACACGAAAGGGGAAAAAATGCTTTTCAACACCCTGACCTTGCTTTTCCCCTTTTACTCTCGTTTCCTCCCAAGGGACCAGCGGCCGGGTTTATCGAACCACGCGAAGAATAATGAATCACACGCGGTACTACATCACCTGTTCCGGCGGGTTTGCGGTTGACAACTTCGAGTCAATCTAGAGCGAATGGCAACGTATACGTTCTACGTTTCTAAGTTTTTAATTACTCGTGTTAAAGAAAAAGAAAAAACGAAATAGCCTGGTACGATCGATTTAGATTTCGATTTTTGATAAAAATGGAAATCGATCGATTTCAGCCACTGTAACGTTCGCGAGTAAATGCAAATGCGATAATTACAATTCAATCGAGCAAAATCGAAAGGATTAATAAACGACAGTCCATCTGATACGAGGGAAATTCTAACAATGTTTCCCCTGTACGGCTTCGATTTTAATACCTACCCGATCATTTGTGACGTTCATCAGCCTGTGTTTGAATATTATAATGTAATTATTATGAAATTATACAATGACAGCGTAATAATCTTCGAGAGAATAATGCGAAAGCTTTTGTAATTGTCACGTCGCTTATTTGACGACTGCCCCTGCGCGGAGTAATTTGCGACAATCTCGTTAATAAATAATTAGAATTATCGTATCGTATAATACGGAGTATTAATCGCATGTCGCCATTATTTATTGGGATCTTACCGAAATTCGCACTTTGGAAGCTAACGTTGAACAGAGGGACGAGAGGAGAGAGAGAGAGAGAGAGAAAGAGAGAAAAGGAAAAAAAGATTATAGCAACGGTGAAGAACAGAAAACGAATAGTACAAAGCGTAAATAACACAGTGCTGAACTTTCTAATTAATAATACCGCGAACGATTAATTATAGAGGGGAAAAACTTTCGAACAAACACGCCGACCGCTTTTTAACGCGGCTGTTGTGGCCGGTGGTTTGGTACAATTTCCGCGTAATTACTGAAGTAATACCAAAACAACTCTCGTTAAAACTATTCTGGCCGAAGTAGGACGATGTCAAGTGGAAGCGGAGGTGAAGGTTTTAGAAAGCTACCAAACGAATAGTAGCGAATAGCGTTTCAATTACTACCCGTGTTATTATTCCGAAACGGCTTAAACTATTTTCAACTTTTTTTGTTAAACGAAACGGAACAACATAGTGTACGTACTATACGATGAATCGGCTTTCCGATAAAATTCAAGAGTTCTCTCGTACAATTCTTGGCAAACGATGCACGCGACGCGTTTTCCCTCCGGTTGTCGGTTCAACTTTGACTTCATCTAGAACGCTTCGTTCCCTTCAGGCGCGTTATCAAACTTCACCCAGATTCCACGGTTGTTCACAGCTGCAGATCCATCGCGAACCGGCTACAGACCTCTTTACGAATTTACAGCTCGCTCTGGCCGAGTTTCATCTGAATTTGCAACTTGAAGCACAACGGTCAACCGACTTCTCACGAGAGACACGACTGTGTACCCACACAATTATGAATCGTATCACGTTTCATGATCAACCGTAGCCTTAATTGGATCGCGTGGACAACGACGATTACGTAACTATTCGAAGGGGATCGTAGTACGTTTACGAGGCAGCTAAATCGAATAAATCATCGATCATTGATCCCGGGATAGCTTCAACCGCCACCGAGTTGATGACAACGAAATCCTTTCGTCGACGACAAAGGGAATATGGAACGACGTATCATCGAACGTGGAATTATCGGCGTGATGGCAGGCTGCGTGAATTTCCTCGACAAGCAACACGTATCGATATTGACGTAGTATCGACCGACGAAAGCGGCGAAACAAATGAAAACGTTAATTCGAAACCAGGTTGACCAGGCATCGAGCTGGACGAGAACGATCGAAAGCTTTGAGCCAGCTCGAGTGCAATAAGAGCCCTGCTGCGCCAATGAAATCTAACGAGCCGCGGTTAATTTTTCTAATTTACGAGAGCTTTCGCTGAATGCCTGAATGACCAGGTTTCACGAGCACTCGCGAGAATTTGATAGTTCCGTCGAACGTTTCTCGTCTGATGAATTGAATTCTCTAAACGATGAAATCACCGGAACGAAATTAATTGCTCGTTCCAACTTATAGCTTTCTATTCATACCGAGTAGAGTTAGGCTAGTTTATATTCCAAAAAAAAAAAAAAAAAAAACGTGCAGATTTATCAACTTATTAAAATAATTGCCCTCGCTGTCTCGGTGGTGTCACGTTATTTCTATCATCTTCTCGGTGTAATATTAAAGCAATACATCGAGCTTGTAAGAAGACGAAGGATAATTTTTCAAAGGATTTTTATAGATTTATAAACTTTGGTCATCGATAATCGTAGTGTTAACTGTAGCGGAAGAATAACGATAGGTATCGTCCTATCTTAAGATATTTTCCTCGCGATAATAAATAACGAAGGATATCCGGTTAAAACGTACAAGTTATTTCATCCAACACCGCATCAATCGTATCTTTTTGATCGGCCTACCGTACGAGTGTTCGTAATTTCGCGATAGCCGATCGTTAGTCGATACTGTCCTCTTCTTCGAAGCCTCGAAGCGCCCTCGAAATGTTCATCGAAAAATCCTCGACCGCGTAACCCACATGCGTCAACCGTTTCCTGTATGCCACTACGACATCGAGCTCGCGTGACGAAAAAGATCAGCGATTATCGATAACTCTTGGAATTTTCAAACGGATCTACGTACATGGTCGACCAACATGTTTCACGATTTCCACCCGACAAATTAACGCACTCGCCGTCGATAATTCCCGAAACATGGGAAAAAAAAGAATTTGAGCAGTTTGCCTTTAAATACAACGTTATCGGGTTACGAACGTCTTCGTCGTCCGTGTATTCGTGAGAATTAAAAGACTCTGCCTCTCTTAGATATCCAGGCGAAAAATTGTCCTTTTCTCAGAGTCGAAATATTGATAATAAACGGTCGCAAGATTCAAGGTACCAGCGGGTCGCTTGTTTTCCTCGAAGAAACGGAACTCTTTCGCCTTTTGTCGAGAACAGGCTGAAAACTTCTTTCGAATACGCGGACGCTGCGGGCTAGCCGAAAGAACACACTAAGAACCGGAGGATTACGGAGGCACGCGGGCTCGAGGTTGGCCAAAAGCTTTTGTCTAGAATTGCTTGAAAACCGGCAATGAGAGTCCTCCGAAACTCTCCCCCTATCCAGACCAATTACCTTCTTTTCTCTCGTCCTTTTCTCCAGTCCTCTCTTTGCCCTTTTTTTCCCCTCGAGGTGTCGCGAACCTCATCCCGCGACAGAAATTTCGTTCGCGTTCAATTTTAGCCGCGGGATAAGGGATAAATGCCAAAGTCGTCCGTCTCTGTCGTTTTTCTCTCACCCTCTGTTCCTCCTCTCCTCCTACTTACCGTTCCGCCGTCCTTTGCCAGTCCCTTTCACGCTTACTCCTATGCCCTCTTCTCTTTGCCAGGGCTAGGCTCGTGACACGTTCGAGTATCACGCGGAATTAAAAGAAGACGAGCAGACGTTTTCGTTTCACGCTTCGCAACATATATGGTTTCGACGAAATCGAAAAGCAGCTTACCGTAAAGCGTACTGATCCGTGAAAGTGTTAGGGCGTGTAGGCTTTTGCAATTTTATACGCGTCGTTTCGTACGCTTCGGTTTTAGAATTATCGAGTTAATTAATCTGCTGCACCATTGATCCTTTTAGTTTGCACAGGCTTAAGAGATTACGTTGGAATTAATGATTCTTCGAATGTCACGTATACCTATATCCAGTCACGTATACCTATTTGTATGCCACACGGAGCCTCTAAATCGTAATCATCGAATTCTGGATAAACCCTCGACGTTTAAGAATTCAGGCAACCAGCGAACGCGCTACTCAAACAGACGCAGCCTACGAAATTAAGTCTGGGTATGGTTCTCTGTTTAATGTCGCCTTTTCAACCACTCTACGATTAGTACGACCGACCAAAGTGTACAGTGTGCACGAAGGAAATGGAAATAAGAAGACTATGAGAAAGATGTAAGTTCCCATGGACGTATTTTAGAAAAATCGTGCAAGTTTCCAAAAATCAGCGTTGCTAGTTTATGGGATTTTTATGAGACGGTAAAAATTGATCGTTTCAGCTGTTTTGATAGCTTTACGGTTAATTGGAACGCAGGAAAACGACAAAATATGACGCGCGTGTTTATCATCGAACGTATTATCATCGAATACACGATAGCGATAACTCGCGATAGTTCTTCTTTCCCCAAAATTGATACTACGAATCGTACGCTGGCAGGAATACGAATTACCACGCGAGAAAACGTGGCACGAGTTCGTCCGGAGTTGTTACAAATTCCAGCTGCGAGTCGAGAACTTTTAATTCCGCGTGATGTACAGCTGTACCGTACGTACTCTCACTTCGGACCACCGACTGATCGATAACGAGAGTGAAATTGAAATTGGCCGACGCCATATCGGCCGCTGGAAATCCATCGCCCTGGAAATTACACGCCGAGTTAAATATGATTTTTCGACTTCGTTTGCTCGAGTTAAATATCGTATACGCGCTACGGCGAATGCTCTTCCATAATCGAAGGACAAAACGTTGTTTAAGATATTTCAGTAAATTATATTCTCGTTATACGTTAGTAGGACTTTTTCAAATCAAAGTGTCGTTCGTGAAACGTTCGATGCGTAAAATTTGCATAAAGTTTTCAAACAGAGTCTACCAAATCGTTGTACTATCGCAGTCACGGTGTCAACAACCGTGCAAAGTAGTAGGGAGAACAGAGAGTTACAACGGGAACGCGCGTAGTCTGCAGCATAGAGCAGAGAGTTAGATGGTACAACATACACAACGCACGCATCAACTCGTACAACTGAAGCACACAGATATCGGTAAACCACAACAGTCAGCAATCATCTGCAGTCTCTCATTTTACACGATCCTAAATCCATTCGCACTTGGATGGCCTCTCGAATCGGCGAGAGAAATTTAAACGATACCATCGTTCGATCTGCGATCTTAAAATACCTAGATCGTTTGTACGCGATGAAAAAATTCATTTCGCGATCGTTCTCTTCGCGATCGTGTCTCGTTCGAAATTCTCTCCTGAATCGATCGTGTCGCGACGATCGTCCTTTCGACCGATCTTTTATCTGGAACAATGCATTAAGAGATAGGGTACTTTATTCGAGCGATCGAACGATTCACGCGTTTCCTGCAGGTAGCTGTCGCTACCTCGCTAATCGAAGAATGGAGAGTCGGCGAGAGGGAAAGAGGGTGTCGCGAGGTCGCGCAAAAGCGTTGGCCCAATTTACCACCGCAGCCAATTAGCCCGACATTCGGTTCTGTGCCCGTATTCAAGACGACCCTTACGTTATTCCAGCCATTTGGAATTGCAACACGCAGCGCAGTAATTCCTTCCACGAGCGCGTACTATGTACACGACGTACGTATATATACGTAGAGACCGGCAACTTCATGCGCTCTGTTATTACGTTGGCCACACATAGATGCACACACAGGGCGAATGGCAGGGGTGCTTAAAGTTGGACGTTTTGGTAATTCGACGCCACTCGTACACGGGTACGGCCGTGTAACCGGCGGCCAGGCCGGCTGCTACAAGCGACAATTAGAATCTGTTTGCATAATCAAGATAATAATGGAAATTCTGAATGGCGCGCGGGGGATTATTTTGGTCCGCCGCGGTATATGTATATACAACGATATAGGCGAAAAGGAAGCAATACCGTGTTATTACGCTGTCAGGAAACGAAACCGAATTCGCGTCAACTGCAATTGCTTACTATTTTGCGCGGCAAATCTTGCATCTCCGATCTAATAACCCGTATCGCGATACATTTCTCGCGGAATAAAAGAGAAAAGGTTGATCGTATTACGAACGAAATGCTCACGATTTTCAACGATATCTCATCGACTGAATTATCGTTCTGGGATTTCTATTCCGTATATTCCATTTCTAAGATGTTTACCTGGAAAGGGGAAAATCTTGCGCCTTAATAGTACCGTAACAGGATCATTTGTCACCGAATGTTATTAGCACGGAAGGACACCCTACGCGGACGACGAAACGTCCTTAGATAACGTCTAACTAACGATTGTACGACCGATCATCACCCTCTGAGCGACCAGGCAAAGCGCGTAGGCAAAGGAAAAAAGTCAGTCGATATCCTCCGGTCCAATCGGCTGGTCCGATTTCATTACAACCCTCGACCGTATGCCTATTCTCGGCCGAAGCCCTGTACGAATCCGGGCGGCGCGATTGATCGCCCATAACAGGTTCACCGATGGAAAGAAAGAAAAGGGAATACGGGCCGAGCGAAAGGCGAACCGTCCTGTTGGAAAGTTGAAAATAATAAATTGTTGCCATTAGCAGCGAACGCGGGGCTCTAACTGTCCGTCCAGATGGCAACTGTACGACGGAGAGAGGCGAGGCTTTCGAACCAATTTATCCCTTTGGCCGGTGAATTCCCCGTAGCTGTCATCGGTGATAATTCTTGTCCGGCCCTCGTTTCAGCTATCCGACCGGAGCGTGCGATATCTGTACCGAATGTAGAGTAACTACTGGCGGTGAAATAATTTCGTGACACGAGCAGGCGTCGTGGTAATAAAAAAGAGACAAAAAAAGGAAAAAAAAATGGAAGAGAAGAAAATAAAGCAGCGACGCGACGCGAAAGGATGAAAAAGGGTGAGAAAAGGGTGCGTTCGTGAGCGGAAACGAGACAAATTATCGCGCGACGTGTTCCACCCCTGTTGGTACGAACGCTTTTCCGGCAAAGTTAGCTCGCCAAAGGTATCGGTTCGAAGGATCGCGTTACTTCGCTTCTCGAGGGTAATGCTCGGTCGATTACGACGCTCTTTTCGCGTTCTTGGGATTAAACGGTGTAACGAAAGAGCGTGCGTTTGATTGGATTCGTAAGAAGAACCGAAGGTAACGATGAGAATCGACGGACGACGTGTCGTTTATGCAAACTTTAACCGAAGACATTCCGGTTGGTTTCGCGAGAACGTTTTCTTCTCGTCGACTCTGAGATATCGAGTTTTACGAATCGACCAACTCCTGAAGTTTATTCCGACCTCGATCGAGATAAGTTTATTCTGTTCGGCACGGATCAAGTCGAATACAATACCATTCGCGGATACCAGTTTGACGTGTCTTCTTGCCAACGAGGAACTTTGGTCAGATTCGAATCGACAGACGACCAGAGTCAGCGGAAAAGTCAGAAAGACGTACTTTGAACTTGTTTCTATACGGCCTTTACCGCTCTTTGCGACTAAGAAATATCTTTCTAAATCATTTGGAAATATTTTTTGATCGATTCAAATAATCGATAAGAGGCAGGAACGGTCGTCGTTCTTATACCGCGCGTACGCTCTAAACACACTCGACGTTTCGAACAAACTTTCGAACGCTCGGTGATACAGTTTCACGAAGACCAAAAGAATTCCGCTCGAACGGTACGATCTTCCGAGTTTCGTTCCGTTTCGCGTACAAAGAAGAAGAAAAGCGATCTATGAAGAAGCAGTGGATACGCGAGTTCCTTCCGTTCGTGTCTTTGAAAATGGCAGCACGGGTTGTTGCGCGTGTCGTAGAACGGATCCGGATGCAATGCCGTGTGAAATAAAGTAGGCGTGAAATAGACGCGTTCTTGACGCGGATTCCTCTTTCCTCTCGTTTCCGTAACGTGTAAGAGTGCAAATGTGTCCTCGCGTAAGAGTGTAAGTACTCGGCTCGCAGCACGAGCACGGAAAGAACGTCGACGCAATCGTGTGACGAACTGCCGGCAGAGCGGCCGGATGCCATTTTACGAGAATTAATGTAAACACAGAGAAATACTCGAGCGTGGTAAATTGACGAGAACAAATTAGATCTCTCGTCATGAAATTAACACCCGTCGTGGAACGGAGCGTCACGTCGTTTCGATCGTGACACGTAATTATTCCCCGCTTTTTCGTTTTACCCTGTATTTTCTCTCTCGCGATTTCTCCCTCTCTCTCTCTCTCTCTCTCTCTCTCTCGCTTTCGTTTCTCTCTCTTCGTAATCAACTTTTCGAATTATTATCAAACCGCGATCCACGTTCATCTCTATCGTCGTATAATATTTTAAAAGGAATATCAATGATTTCGTACGTTGTTGATCTTCGTGACGCGTGTTTGTTCCACGATTTTTACGAAAGCATTTTGGCAACCTGTTGTTCCTACTATGTTGCGAAATAGTTTCGTTATTAAGGTATTAAAAGAGCTTGCACGGCGCTTGGGATTTTAGTAATTATGACTAGTTTATGAATATGAAACGTATCACATCGTTACAGAGCATTATGCTATTTAATATACCATTACCGTGATACACTATTAAAACATATTACATCGTTTAACAGCTGCAATTACATCCAGTATTGTTCTATCTAAATTCTCTCTGTACGTACGTTACTGCCTTTCGTCTAGCATACTGTATCAACTATCGTTCAACGAGATCTATACCCAAAATCTTTCTCTCTCGAAATTATCATCGAATGGCTGATCCAAACGAGCCTCGCGAATGATTTTCGGAATTGGTCGATGCGAGTCTGCGATACGTCGAAGTAAATTAATTCCCGGAACAAGGAAAGAGAAACGATGATGTAACGCGAGTGCAAAAACAACGTGCAGGTTTAAAAGAGGAAAAGTATACGAAAAGACGTCTGCACTTAATTTCGTAGCGCTAATAAGGTTACGCTGAAACAGTGCTTCGTATAGCCGTGCTTTCGCTTTCGCGTGTAAGTTAATACACGTTAAAAGCAGAAACGCTTTCCGTAGCTGCAGAAACAAAGATAAGTATATTAAACGGATTTCAAGTGCTTTCTGTTGCTGCGGCAACAAAGATAAGTGCATTAAACGGATTTAGTTTCGAGGCCTGGGAGAAGATGACGAGCCACTTTGTTAATTGAGTTTTGCCCTTACGATACCGGCTGTATACTTCTCCTCCTCGGGGGGTATTAAATAGCGCGGGCTGCATTAGCCCCGACTATCGACGATACTTCCGGTATATCGTGCGAACCGAAGAATATTAATTACTCGATTCGCCCCAACGAGAACCACCGACTTATTTTCCAATTACGATTCGGATAATTAGAACTCTTCCAACGAACGCGGTGGCAGGCAGAAATTGATCGGTCTATTTCGCGCTGAGAAATCGTTAATATGGATTTTGAATTGCTGCCGTAATAAAGGCTGTCGTAAGAGGACTCGTTTGAGAAGGAAAAATCCGCGCAGAAGAGAAAAGTTTATATGTATCGAGTTGGCAACTAAGTTATTGCGGATTTTGTAATTAGATGGTAATGACAAAATCCTCAATCGCTCGGTTGGCAACCCAATAGTTCTTTAAAGTGCGTATAAATAATCTATGTGGTCGGAATTCGTATAGTAGGTATCCAGTGTGCACTCGCTCTCCGTATGATTTTTCGTCCATTACGGTAGGAATTCAATCGACAGAAGTTCGTTTGATCTCGTTCATTCGAGAACGATTAAAATTTCGTTGAAATAAACGAAAGCCCTGTAAATGCGACGAAGGAGTTGTAAAAGTCGGGCGCGGATTATGCGAAAATGTGACAGAGATTTAACTCGTTTTAACTTTACGTACGAAATAGTACATTTTTCTGTTCGTTAATTATACTTTAACGTATGAATTTCTCGTTTGCGAGTCAAGTGAAAAGTGGCCTCGTTCGACCATTATCGGTGGATAATGGCTAGCAAGCCTGAACGATATCCTTTCCCCTGCCGGTGTGTAAAAGGAGGACCACCTTGCGTCTATGAAATCAGCACAGCACCGTAATTATCTCGACTTCCGTGAACTCTGCAAACTTCGGTATTACGAGATTCAAATCGAATTGCAGAAACTCGACAGAATGTCGCTTCTCTGCATCTGCTACCGACAATGCTCACCGCTCGAGCGCGAATCAACGTAAAACGGCGACGTCTCGCCAAGAAGCGAGTTCGCAACTTCCCGACCTCCTTACCGTATTTCATCGGATTCTTTCGTCGCGCGACACTCTCTCCCTTCTGTGTTGCTGGCATCGTGCTCCACGTTCCCGCGTCTCCCTCTCGTCGATATGATTTCGTAATCTGCGCCAAGTCGCCGGCGACAGCCGCGGAACGAAATACCGCGAGCCGGTCCGAAGTAAAACACGTCGAAACGTTCGAATGCCAATAGCGAACTCTCGCTTTTTTCTTCGACTCTACGAGATTTATCGCGCGACAGCCGTTCTTGTTTACGAACGAACGGTCAAACGAAGAGCAAAAGCTTTTCCCTCCGAACATGGGGTGAAACTGATACGAGAAGTCGAAGAGCAAAACGTTAATTGCGAATACGTATCAAGAGGTAATGGGTTCATGGCAACGCAGAATTTTTAATCTCTATCTCCCTTTTACAGAGACGATTGTGGAAAAAAGACGAGTCCCTACAGGCCAGCCCCACTAGCCATTGGCCTGTGCAACCGAATGGCTCGTGGATAGTTAAATTCGTTTTCATTTCGTTCCGTTTCGTCTCGTTTATTTTTCCCTCGATTTCGCCGTGGCTGGTTTTTCGAGCTGACGTTAAAAGGCGCTGGCCAGGCGGCTGCTAGCCGATCGGACATTTTACAGCACGCGTTTTAATGCGAATGCAATTTTACCGCAGTCCTTTAAGCACGATACGCGAATGCATCTACGATGGTGCTGCGTTAACGGCGATTTGGCTTTTTAATTCCTTATAATAGTCTTCCTTGTATAATATTAGCGCGGATTATAGTATTCCGTGCGCTATTTCACCAAGGTACGCGTGTTATTTCTATCAAAATTTTATTCGAGCCCTGAATTTGATTACATAGAGGACTTTTAAATCTGTCGTGCCTTGCACTCGATACAGCGTTACAGTTTGGAACATCGACTGACCCTAACCAACCCTACTGATTCTTGGAACTGACTTAAAGATAAACAAATGTACCAGTCATCCTCGACACAGAGAAACCTAGTCGATATCTTCTAAACATATATCTTGCTCGATGATCGATAGGAAAACTGATCAAAGTCCTGTACCACGACCATTTAGAGGAACGATGCTCTTACGATCCGCTGCGAAAGGCCAATGGCCTGTGCGATGCCAAACTGCATTAGGAAAAAATATCGGTGCAATGGATCTGTTAGGGAAAAATCGGATGAAAAAGTTGCGGTCACGTCGCAAGTTGGGAATTAATGAACGACCGCTCCGCGGTCGAACAAAGAGGCAAGCTATTACGCGTTTGTCGTACAGCGGCGAAGACAGCCAGAGTGCACGGTCTCGCGCGTCGAATTAATTAAACTGAACGCATTGTCCCCGCAGGCCATTTACCCGGAATATCTATAAAGCAGCTTCGTGCCTCGAAGGGACTCATTACGAAAATTGATACAGATCTCCGGTTCATCCGACGCAACCGGTTCATCAAGAGAACTCTGATTAAACAGACGATTCCAACCAATAGGGAGAAGACGATAGAAGAGTACCAGGTAGACTAAAAACAAGTTGAAAGTGAGAAAGGGTAGTAACAAAGAGAGTTAGAGGAGGGTTGTAAGGGAGAAGGGAAAGGGAAACAAGCAGCCAGGCAGAGGGGAAATGATATTGAAAAGGGAATTCAGAACAGAACCAACGGTGATCCTCCACTTTTCGCAATTTCTGGCCAACCTGACCGAAAAGGAGAGGCACCTTACAACACCTTACCTACTCGATTCTGGTCCATAGCCGCGCACAGTAGTTACTAAACCGATGGAGGAGAGGATAAAACGAAGCAGGGACCGGCGAACTAATCAGACTCGGCCAACCGTAGTCGTTTCCCCGGAGAAGCGGATGCTTCCTCTCGGCGGACAGGATAATTTAAACTTTCCTACACGATGCACCGCGTCCACGTATCTCGATCACTCCGCTAAACAGAATTAGATACGAGCATCAAATTCAAACGTTAACCATCTCGCCGTCTTGTCTCGCCACGGTATGCGCATCCTCTCCTCTCTGCCGTCTGATCCTCGATGGATCGTTTTGTCTGCGTCCTACGAACGGAGTTTCCATTTCCGTTTCGTCTATGCTCGCGTGAAATTCGCATAACTGCTGCATACGTTTCCAAGATAAAAGCTCTCGTCGTCGACGTCTGAAATACGACGATGAAAAAGACCCCGATGGAACTGTCCCGTACGTGCGCGCAGACAATTTAAACTTTCCTTTCCAGCACGAATATCATTCGAGGGTTAATTACCGGTTGGATATGGCGAGCTGATCAGCTTCGTTCCGTGTCGTGCGTTCCTATATAGACCCGAGATTGCATCCCCGGGAATCTGTTTCCAACTCGAATCAATGATTCTTAAGCTACGAATAAGGCCAACGATTTCTCATTTCGTTGCTCTTCTTTCTTCTTTTAGAAGTTCGAGTAAAGAGAAAAGGAACGTACAACACACGGTACGTGTTGGGTCTCGTTTCACGTACGGAGTATGAAAGAATTTGCGCGTGTGTTAAATCTCCTTTGGTGACAAAGGAAGAGAAGAATTACACAGTATCAATAAATAAACCCAAGCTGATTCGTACGACAGATCGTAGTCTAACGTTTTACCCGGTTTTACCGTGAGCTACAAATTCGGATAAAGCATATGTAGCTACAGCGCGCTCTATATCCTTACCCGCTCTCGTCCTTTCTCGTTTCGAATTCCGCCATAGCCCGCGTTTTTTCTCGTTCGATTTCCACCGCATTGCTTCTGTTTTCCACCGATCCACCACCACCGTTCCTTCAGTTTTTCCCCAAATATTTTTCATACTCCGGTCCACCGCGTTCATATCGACCACCGATATAGGTAAAACCACGCGGTCAAACCGCGATTATATCGACCGTAAACGCAAAAAAAAAAAAAAAGGAAGAAACGCCGACCCAGAATCCGGACCGAAACGCGTATATATAAATCGCGATCGAATATCGATCGCCGAGGTATGTGGTACGTACACGTATACCTGTGAAGAGCACGAGTCGGATGGGCACATGCGATTCGCTGTACGGCGGGACGTGGATTTTCATCGAGGCCGGACTCCAAAGCTCACCATCGACGGATCCGATCGAACTTTCGTTCCGTCTTCCCGTTAAACCTCTTCCATCGAACTGCGTCGGTTCGTTTAACGTATAAACCTTTCCTTCCAACCCACCCTCCACTCAGAAGACACCGAATGTTCAATTAAGGCGATCCCTTTCGAACGAGCCGGATTCAAGAGGACCGGAATCAACGTTAAAACTCGACGTCCGAAAGGTTTGGCGAAGCGCACGCGCGTCCTTTAGGGTGCTCGCGTGAAACGGAGAAGTGAAAAATTCACAGATGACACGAAAACCGAGGCAATTTAACTTTTACGACGAAGTTGAAAGTGTGGTGCGCGCGTGCTTGAGCCCCGGCGAAGCTTTTGACGAAAGCCACCGGGTATCGGCGGTCAGGGGAAAAGGACTTTACCGGAACTGCGCCTAACGGAATACGTTACTTCTTAATCCGTTTCTGGCGAAAATGTGCCCAGGGAAAACGAACCGAAACGTTTGATGGCGCGATCGGGTTTAACGATGATCAAAAAATATTTCAGTTTCTACGATAAAATATATTTTCAACGTCCTCCTCCGAGGGCTTCGATACGAAACAACGGGGAGGATCCTTTTTCCAGCCGGGCTGATTATTCATTTTTCCACTTTCACCGAAAGCTTGCGAGAAAGTTTGTTCGTTGAAACGCGTAATACTCGTTAACGATCGATTAAAGTCGCTTCGATTAACCAAATATCGCGCGATGGGAAAATCGTTTTGTAATATTCTCGGTACAAAGCGGTCAAGTTGTTCGATTTTCAAACATTCTTCTCTCTTTTTTCGCTTTTTCTTTTTTCGTTTCGTTGGAACCAGCAATAGAACCGAATCCGCGTAACGTGGTTAACGTCAAAAACTACGCTGTATTGTACGCGACCTACATTGTATACGTAACTATGGTCCGGAAAGGACATAACGCTGGAATCTCGTAACATGTGTGCGCATACGACGGCAAACTTTCCGCCCGACGACGCGTATAAAAAATCATCGTCTCGTCTTCCTTTCGTTTTCATCTTCCGGATACATGGGTGCGATAGACCGGGACGATATCTGGAATTTGTGCGAGAATTTCTCTCGCGTCCGTCAAGCACGTGGATCTACGATAGTACGCGTCGACGTTACGTTGCTGGAATCGAGGCTGGCACGGTAGCACGAGGAAATGAGAATTTTCGAATTTAGGAAATCGTAAACCACGGAAATTTCGTTATCCAGCTGCAACAGAGTGCGCGTATCACGCGGGTTAAAAGTATCGGCGCGGGGTGAAGTGAAACGAGTCAACGATTTACGAGGCTGACAGTCGTGCTTTAACATCTTTATTTCGCAGCCACTCTCGCCGAAAATTTATCGCCGGTCCGTTCATCTTTCCGTGGCCCGCGCAATTACAAAATACCCTCGTTAATCGAGAGGCTTACGTCAATTACGCTAATGAGCGGCGCGAAACGAACGCGAACGGCCAAGTTGTCATTACTCGAAAAATTAACGCTTGAACCGGCCCGCGGCTCTTCCAACGCGCTACGTATCCGTTTAAAGGTACGCCCCGTTCCAATTTTCCGTTTCGAATTTAATTCTGATCACTCGTTTACGGTCGATCGAATTATTCGGCCGCCTTGTCTCCTTTGCCGTCCGATCTTCCCTAAATCAACGTATCAAATTGCCACGTTTTTACTTACGAATATCTTTCGTCGCTCTTTCGAAACGTTTGCGAAACGAAAGGAAGATGCGGTAAAACAGTGTAAGTACAACGTGGGACATACGTTCTACCGCATGCTAGAAATCTGAGTTACGCAAACCACATGGATTGTACCGGTTCAGCTGTAAATCTTTGCATATTTTATAACTGTTAGTTTTCCTGTACGTGTGTAAGCAAGAAATACGTGTATCGCATCCGAAAAAAAGAAGAAGAAGAAAAGAATGTTTCAAGCCCGTTCTATCGCGTTATAAAAGACCGTCTTATACGAAAGTCCACGGTACCAACGAACATCGACGGAGTTGTCGACGGCTCGTAAACGACTAAATAAACTCACCACCGCTCCTCGGTGTGTCAGTGGGGCCAGACCGTTGTCGCAGTCCTGAAACAAAGAAAAACATTGCATCGTTACTTTACGAACAATGTATTGTGTGCAGATAAAACTGTGAAAATAAATTGTTCCGCGGAAAACGGATTCCGCGGGGGACGAAAATCCAGCGAGATCTTTCGAAGTCTATGGTCGAGGCCTTTTCTCTCCCTCCCTTGTAACGTGATAGCTGGATTAATTTTCAGAAATATTCGAAAATTACCGCGAAACTTGGCCGACCGTGGCAACCGCTCGAGCGAAACGTACCCAATGGATGCTCGCTCGTAAGCTGATGCGCTCCCGCATTTTAATGAGTTTCATTTTTTTAATAATTAACACCGGCTGGTTCCGGCTGGAACCGGATCGCTTCTCTACATCCTCCTGGCTACAACGAAAATTCCCTGCAATTCGTCGGCAAGGTGAAACGACGGGGCCACGATGAATCTTGAGATTCTCTTACGCAAGTTCCTGCCGAGAAAAAGGACGAAAATAATAACGAACAACTGCAGAAGGAATATTAACGGATTTATGACACAGAAGATGGTCTACTGCTCGCGTTTGCTTGGGTTTATGACACGGTCGCGAATCTTCCGTTAGTTTCGAGCCGAGGAATTTTCGTTTTGACAGCTGACAGCCGGTGAAAAGAAGGATGGTGTTCGAAGGGGAAGCAGAAAGCGAGGCGCGTTAGTTTCATTCCGGGCCGCTATACGTGATGGACGTTTTCGAATATTAGGCTCGGTCGGAAGGAACTCGTCGATGGTACATTCATCGATGGTATATTAATCGAATGTAGCGGTTATCTGGCAAACGAGAAATTCAGTGTAACGGTTTCGTTCCCGTTAAGAATTAATCGACGCTTTCTAAGATCGATACATTTTCGTTTATTAATATCTTTGTATTTAGGTGAATCAGTTAAGATCGACGAGCGACTATATCAGGCGACTGTCGTCGTATTTTGAGATTAGTCGAATTTTGAGATCGATCGAGAAAGCGTAAAAATTAGGTCAGCAACGGTGTTCAAATAATTAGAGAAACGCAATTTGCGTGTCGACAGAAGTTGAAGCGTTAATTCTGTGTCACCGACAACGAAAAAATACGAGAGGAACTAATACGAAACTATTACATATTTTAACGGGATCTGAAACCCGTCAAACGCACGGTATCTCTGGCGTAACAAGCGAAATTCACGTGGCAGACTCTGGCCGAAGAAAATCGTAAAGAATCGGCGTTGGAGGGGACGAGTGGAGGGCGCGCGAGGTGTTCCAGCTGACTTTTCTCACTCGAATCTTCGGTGTTTCTCGTTCGTCGAACATAAACGGCAAAGTTAACGTACTTACAGCTCCCTATCGGAGCCAGATCCCCATCGTGTGCGCCGGTTTTATATCTCCTTCCTTTGCCACCCTCTCCAACGCTCCACCCAGTCCTCCACGACCTTCGCCGCCGCCTGTATAAGCGCGAACCCCCGCCCCCGTAACTTTCGCATTCAAACTTTATCTACGGTACTTTTTGAGCGCAACGTCAACTCTACATCCCGCATGCCAGTCCTCTCAAACTCGCTGAATTACAAATCGAACGTGGCACCCTGTGTACGAAGAAGGGAAAAGGGGAATAAAAGCGTCGCGAGCAGCGGCGGAACGAAAGAAAACTGAGAGATGGGAGGAAAGATGGAAGGAAAGAAAAAGGAGAAGCTAGAGAAGAGGAGGACGAAGAAGAGGAATAGAAGGTCGGTTTGGGGATCGAGAAGGAGGCAGAAACGAGGGTATTTCAATCTCGTTCGTTGCCTCTACGCCACTCCGACGCATCGAGTTCGAAAACTTTCGCTTCTCGGCTCGTCCAGCTGACTGAGTTTTTCGAAGTGGTAAAGAAACCGGATCCTGGTTCAGAGATCGTGCACATTCTCGCTGCTCACCTACACGCCACGCCCCCTCTTCCCGTATCTTCCTTCCTCTTTTGCACGGTTGGTCTGGAAAAAGCGGGAATGGCCTTCCGCTCGGCAGTTTGTTTAACGAAGCGACCCGGTAACGGTGGATATTCTTTTTGCCAGCAGATAGGAGAGGGAAACTTTACTCGCTCTTAATTCTGTTTACAGTAGCGACGAAAGCTCGTCAGAAGTTTAGAGAGCGGGATAGATTAACGAGCGTGGTCATAAATCCTCGAATTCCGGGGTCGAAAGGCAGCCAGAGCTGCGTCCACCACGCTGAAAATAACCGTTTACTTTGCCCGTTATCTCGATCGTGGAATGGAACTCTCACTTGCTGTAATTGCATTCCAACCATTGATCATTGTCGTCCTGATAAACCCTACCTTCTTTCCACTGTTCCTTAGATCATAGAGTTAAAAACCGAGCAACGACCGTTCGTAACGGTATAAATCGTCGCGTCTCGAATTTTCTTAAATCTTAGAAATTGGTCATCGCAGAATCTCGCAAACCAAGCATTCTGCGCTCAGTTCGTTCCCATCGTCTTCCTTCGTTCTCTTGGCTCTGCTTCCATACGCCTTCTACGCCACTTCCATTTTCATCTTCTTCCGCTACAAATTAATGGTATCGTCCTCCGACCAATCGCTTTCTACGTGGCATAGATTAAATTTGTCCAAATTTAAATTCGCCAATGACCATTCGTCGTGACGAAGAGCGGACGGTAATGGCTACGTCGCGAGGTTATTTTTATATAATAAAGCAGTGTCTTTACGCGGCTCCCTTAACGGCGTTCCTCGGCGAACGATTTGGCAGAATGGTCGCCGAAAAGTCGTAAAAGTCAACGAGGACGAGAACGATTCGGTGGCAGAACTGGCGCGAAAAAACGAGTGAACCTCGTCATCGAGGCCATATATGGCGGCAGTCGATGGTTGGTCGTTCGTATAGGTGAACGCAACTCGGTTGGCGGGTTCTTACATCCGAACGACAATATGTATCGCACGTATGTGTGGGTCGGGTTGTAAGTTTAACAGAGGAGGGTACCGGCAAACGAGAAAGATAAGAGGAACGTGGGTAGACTCGCTACTTCTCGCTGCCGATAAGAGATCGCACCTAACTTAACCTAGTCTTTGACCTAGGACGAACGACCGGCAGCAACCCTTACCAACGACCTGCCGTTCGCTTCAACTGGTTACGCTCCTAATATCTTTCTACTTTTTGTTAAACAATAGAATTACCACACTGGTCGAATCGACTGGTTTTACAATTTTATTTTAAAATTCCTACTTCGTGTTATACTTTTTCCTCCAACGATGTGATGATGACCTTCGCAAGATAATTAAAAAAATAATATAACGAGTTTTATTTTGTTTCTTATGTATTGAAACTGAAAATAATTTTGTATCAAGTACTGATTTTGCGAATCATAACTCGCTAACGGAAGACGCTACGTAATTTTCTATAAAGTCGAGAACAGAGATAGATAAGTAACGGATTAAATTACGGTGTTTAAAATATTTCTTATACTTGCCCGTTGTGCGTGTTTGCTTTCTATTATCGATTTTTCGAGGATCGATAACGCTAAGAGGCAGGAACGAGTGATTCGCGTAAACGATCCACTAATTGCCCGCAGCACCATGCGAATAATCTGATGATCAGCGGCAAACAAATTGCAGGCGAACACGCGCTACTTAATCCGCCGTATTCCATGATTTTCCAAGAGATCTGCTACGTAAAGAAACAATCGTGTTTGAGGCCCGTTTGTAAAACTTTTCGACGCAGCGTCGAACCGCTTACCGAAACGATAAAACGCGTTATACGAAAAAGAAGAAGAAGAGAAAAAGTTAGAGAAAAAAGCAAAGGGCAGACCTAATTTGGCGAATGAAATGGGACAATAGGCGATGCATCGAAACAGCCGTCGCTATTTAGGAATATTTCGGTGTAATTACTGGTTAATTCGTTTCACGACAAATTTGCTTAACCGCGATCGGCCGCGAATTCACCAATTGCGAAGCAAGAGAAAGAGAAAGAGCGTGTGAGAGAGAGGGAGGCTGTGTAATGGGGAGGAGGTAGAGAGGTAGTTCGGATCGAATGTAATTTACAAAGCGAACGAATTCCTGGCTGTTCCGCGGCGAGTGAATCGTGAAAACACTCTCGGAACCATTTTTATTGAAATATATTTAAAGCATGCGCGGAAAAAAGGTACGACTCCCCTTTTGAAACTGTAGTTACGGAATCAACGACAGAGGGCGCGGAAAGAGGAGAACGAATGGAAAAGCAAGAAAAAAGAGAAACAAAAAAAAAATGGTTGAAAAAAAAACTAGAACGATCGCTGCAAGCTGTTGGCACAGGCCCCATGCACGCTGCAACGTGCACGTATGTGTGTATAGATTATCTAAATGGATCGTTCCTATGTGCCGGTACACGGCCGCGCATCCTACCCTGGTTCTTTTAGCTCGTTGCTTTTAATGACGACGTTACGAGTGGCTTCGGTGCTCGCCATTATTCGAATAATTTACGGCAAATGTTTATCTAAGATAATTGTCCGAGCAAAGTCTCCTCGATAGTACACAGGTAGGTATCCAGGTAACAGGCTTGTTCGTTTACATAATAAATTATTTATCGTAAACGAGGATGTAACTGGGCATCGATGTTTGCCGAAAGCTAGCCGATCGAACGACCCTTTCGACGAAACTATACATTTGGGTTAAAAATTATTCGCTACGTGTAACAATCTGCTTTACATAGTTGCACGTTTCGTTAGCCGTGACGTAATTGGGGAAAAAATATCTCTGACGATTCGTTGGAATAACCGATAACGTTTCAACGACTTTTCTGGCTTATGTACGCGCTGCAACGTTTGGACGCAACGAAAAGCGAAACAATTCTTTTTAAAAAAAATGAAACCATCGAACGCACGCAAGCGATGTATCGGTACCGCCACTGACTAGCCAAATAAAATTGCGCAAAACTGTTACGAGCCCTTCAAATTTGCCCGCGGCATCTGAAATTCAACGGTGTCTTTGGCATTTGTCAACCGGCATGGCAAAGAAAACCGATCTGCTTGGGACTCTGCATTGGTTTAGAACGGAACGCGCGATGAACGAGATCGAATCGGGTATACAGCGTATCAAAGGAAACGCGATCGAAAAACGAAGACCGAAAGAGAATTAATATCTCGTTGCGTTTGCCGTTCGATTCTGACTCGGAGACAATGCGCACGTGGGGAACGGACCTACAGGATTATTTATCTTGAACCAGGGAAATTTCTATGTGCAACGTCAAACGCACTCGCAAACGCTGACCCGTTTACATTGTCGTAAAATCAATTCCTCGCTCGGCGCACGTAATAACATTATACCAACCACGACTGAGTTGATCTTTTATTAAAATATCGTCGAAATGGCAGGGTCGAGTAAATAGACGAGGATTATTAAAGCACGTTTGGTCTGGCAAGTCAGTTAATAGCACGCGATTGTGAAATCCATCGGCGAACTCGAACTCGACCGGATCGTAATATCGATGATAAGATAACCGAAGCTATCTCTGGCGTTTCAATTTTCTAATTCTCTGAAACGCCGATTGAAAGTTCCCTGCGAAAGCAAAGCTATTCGTCACCGCGTATCTACCATTATCACGAACCCTTCGATCGACTCTTGGATATCCACGACCAATTTATCACTATATCGCTATCACGGTATCGGCAACGGTAAAAAGTCGAATCTATCGGCAAGAAGGCGATTCTCTGTTAGCTTGCAGCGAGCGATGTTTCAAGATGCAATAACGAAAACAGCTAGACGCGACTGAAATCTAAGAAGATCAATGCCGCCCATCGGTTTTACTCGTTGTCGCTTCGAGATATAAAAGTCAAGGTTCGCTTAAACTTGCATCGCGTCTGCCATGAATCAGTCCTTTGCCATAAATAAAGAACGATAACTTCCGCGCAGGAAGCTTATGTAACCGTCGTACAAGCTTCGTGCTCGACGACGAGACATCTTATCGAGACATTCTCGTATCCTGATAGTCCTTGTTACCAACTACTCGTTTCCTTTTTCTTCCTATGAAAACCAATATCGTTTTGCGCGGTGTTCTCTGCGATGCTCCTTCCGCGTGATCTCGATAACGACAACGATAAAATTCCCCTATACGATCCGCATTAACCGAACCATCTTGCTGCACATCGAACGATTGCAGCGAGAACTTCTTAATCCATCGTGTTACGACCGTTCGCGGAGAGACGCGGTCGCGAGGAAAACGCGTCAGCGAGAGGCGTAAATTCTCGCTACGATTCGGTGAATCGACGCCGCGAAGTAGTCGTTCCCCTGTTTCGGTTAAGATAACAGAGGTGGTTAAATGAATATGACACAGCAGAGTAAGTTATATTTCACCAACTATTTATATTTATTCCAACAACTTATAACGAAGACAGTTACGCTGGTGCGTATGTACGAGATGAGTGAGTGACTGATCTGCGGGTGTGTATACCCGGTTGAAGGATGTTGACCGTTCGAAGGATGAAAAAAACAGTACTGTCTTGGGAGACGATGCTGTCTCGGAGGAAAGCTAAGGATGGGTGTGTCTAGCGCACGGGACCATCGGATTTGTTGGTGACGATTTTAGTCAGGAGAGTGAGGGAATAGGCTTCGTTGTTAATTGGTTAAACGAAGGGTCTTAACCGCCCTCGAAAGAAAGCGGTTAGTGGGAGGAAAGTTGCAGCGTACGTGAGAAAAACTAACTTTCCCTTATCCAGCCGTGGTAGACAATAGTCTTTGGAAATTCTTCGGAAATAGACGTTTGTTTGGTTTGAAGGACCTTTACTAGGAAATCTATGAGATTTATGGAAGGTACTTGAGGCTATTGAGGGTACGCAGTGAGTATCCGAAGACATCTGGTTGCCATCTTGCCCGCGGTGTGTGGCCTGGGCTAGGTAGAGTGTTACGCGACGTAACACATCGTGTCAATGAAAAGTCGAACGATCCACGCGGCAAAGGGTTCATAGACCCATCGCACCTGTACGCTTCTTCGCGTTTTCACCTGCCATCTGATTTAACAGAAACGATTCTCTAAATCGCTGCTGCGTCCAGCGACAGTGTAACACGTGCTGCGGTAAAGTTGCTGTTGAGTATTTTTTAACATATCGGCCGAGCGTCACGCGTTCGCCCAACGAAACGGACAAAGCAGACGTGTTTTACGTAGCCACGCGGAAAGTAACGATCGTCCGTCGCTGTATTCGGCAATTTCGCGTACGTTCCGCGCGACCCAGCACCACTAGCCGCGTGTATACGCTGGCTAGCGTGCAACAGCAAGGTGCCAGCTCGGTGTATCGCTGAAAGTACGAAAATTCATTGGAAATTCCCGTGACGCGTTGCAGCATGCGGCATGTTTTCGAGCGTGACGATAGCTCGGGCAGAATCGACTTGGCCAGGAGCGCAATACACGCGCGACAGCCAACGCGGGGAATTAACTAAAGCGCGGGATGAAACAAAATGATCGTCGTCAGGGTGGATAGAAAAAAAAAAAGAGAGAGAAAGAGAGGTAGAATGAGAACGGCGAGTGAAAATGAGAGAGAGGAACGGGTGGAACGATTTCGCGAGGCGAAAAACTTGGCCACCTGCGAAAACGAAGATGCTTACGGTTAAAGGAACGACCGGCCGTTTCAGCTAATCGCGTCGAGGCGATACCAATACGTTTCCCCTGAAAACTTCTTATCGCCGCGAACGATGTTTCCTTCTACCGTTTCCATATATCTTACGTAGACGAAATGTACTCGTCGACACACTGCGCAGGATAAAGCAGGATAAAGGTTAATGCAGACTGTAGCCCGGTGTGTACGATTTACCTCGTTGTTAAAAACAAAAAGGAGTACAAAGAAGAGAGAAGAGGAAAGAGACAAATGGAAGGAGAAAGAAAATAGCGAGTGAAAAAGAGCGAGGAATCGAAAGGAAAGGAAGAAAGATGGTGATCCGAGAAAAAGCAGTGTAAAGAAAGAAGGGGAGAAGATAAAGGGAAAAAAAGAAAAGAGGAAGGAAAAAAAGAAGAAAAGAGAAGAATACGAAGGCAGAAAGAGGAAAGAACGAGAAGGGAGAAAGAAACGGAGCAAGGGAAAGCAAAAAAATAGGACGTCGTTGGAAATAATCTTCTTTTTCAAGATTCGTCCATCGAAAATTAACGAAATGATTTTCGGATCAAATTCGAACGCTCGATCCGAAGAAACGAACGAGCACATTGCGAGCGGATCCTACTAAAAATTAAATCGACGCTTAAAACGAAGCACGGCCGCGGATATCGCTGCTAATGAATATGCAAGAGGGCACGGGCTTTTCATAAGCATTCCAGGACCCGGGGATTTCAAACGGTGCTGTCCGGTCGGCGCGCGCCTTGCACGCGATAGTAAATCGTTAAACTAAAATTTAATCTCCCGATACACGTGTGCTCCGTCCTCCGTGCGGACAGTATGCGGCAAATCTCAGTGAAACAGCCGTCGTGTACGTCGTCTAAAGAAAAATTTATAGCTCCAGCTGCGACGCTTTCTGTTCACGGGATTTAATCGCGAATTCCCGATGACCGATCCGTTCGAATAGACGACGATTAATCGCGCCATCCTGACATCGTTTACGGAAATTACTCGATTTCAATTCGACGAGTAATTGCAAAATTACCACCCGCTTGTAAACCTAAAATGTATAAATCCGTCGGATAAATTGGTACGAACTGTTGGAAATTTTCGTTGTAATTTCTTGAAAACAGGAACGCCGGTGAATAAAAAGAAACGAAACGCTTTATACCGCGATAAATACAGTGGTATGTACGATACGAGACGTTGAAAAGCTACGTCGATCGATACTTAAGTGGTAACGAAACTGAGAAATTGGCAAAAATTGAGTTGATCGGTTTGCCATCTAAAAGGCTCGTATACTCGTGCATATAAAACACTCGATGTTTGCTTAACTTTAGACAGTGATTACGAAGAAACTAGAACTTTCGCGTGTTTTCTATAACGTAGCCCGATTGGGTCCACGAGTCGAACGATTGTCTTTGTCTTGAATAGTTTGCAAGACAAATATTCCGAGTTCCATCGTATATCGACGAATCTTCCCGATGATCATTTTCCAGTAACGTTTTCTCCGTCTCGACGAAACGTGTCGTCCGTCATGGGCAAAAACTGGAACGATCTGGTGCTGGCTGTGTTGAAGGCGAAAGGAAGGCGAGAGGAAGGGAAAAATCGCTCGGGAGCTCGGAGCCGTGTCGACAACTGCGTTACGCGATCAATGGGAAAAACAATGGGACGAAGGAGTTGGCCAGAGGGAAGCGGACCGACTTAGTCGGCTACGTTGGCTGGCACGGGAATTTTTTTCTCCTCGGCACCGTTCACATCGACGACGCGTCGTCGGTTACGATTCCGCGACGAGTCTACTCACGGGGCGAATGTCAAATCGTTACGCGAAACTTTGCCATTGCAACAGGATTACCTCTAGCCCCTGTTCCCAGCCGGGCAAGTCGAAAGCTGTGTTAGACGAACGGAATATAAATGAGCGTAACCCGAAGACGAACTGGATCGATCGCGTGCACGTGATAAGGCGGGGCGAAGACGCAACGAGACAGCTTCCTTCGAGGTTCTTCAAGCCCGAGAACACGTGCGGAACATTTCAAGCGGCGATTTTGATATCGAGGATCTGCCGCAAAATTCGATACGAGTCCACTATCCTTCCTCTCGACTCTGTATATCTGTGCGTCTGTGTGTGCATATATGTACACGTATACGTTTGTACGTGCGTATACGCGAACGTAGACGCGAAACGAGCACGCCAGTGTACACGAGATCGAACCGTGACATTATCGAGGACGTCGGGGATTCCTTTTACAATCCCGCCTGCTTTCGACCATCAATTTTTGATCGGCGGTGTATTCATCAAGGATGGCTTCGATAGGACGCGAAATCTGCAGAGAATAAAGATTTTCTGCGCTCGATGCAACTTTCGAGAGCACGTAGAAGGCAGAGGGAAAGGGGTGGGGATAGAAGGTGGGCGGGAATGGGTGAACAGAAAGATCGAAGAGGGATTAATATCACGCATCGTTTAGATCGTATTTTCTGAGAATAAGTGGAACGTACGGGCAGTGTCCGTTTCGTTTGACCTATCTTCCAACCTGCAGTTCTTCGTTCGCTACGTTCGTTCGTTCCATTGCCCGTTTGGCCGCACATCCGCGTACAACAGCCCACCCCAAAGCTGCGAACAAAGCAACGCCGCAATATCGTACGTGATTTAAGAAAAGTTTTCTCCGAAATTGTTTTTGTCATAACCTTTTGGAGTGGTTCCAGCGGAGCGCGGTGCCTAAGATAAGAATTTTCCTCGCAGTTGCTCGCTGTCACCAGACAGCCAATATCCAGAATAGAGGGCAAAGACAAAGAACGAAATCGAAGCAGCCGATAGGAAAGCGGGCGAAGGAGACAAAGAAGGTGATTAAAGGCATTCGACGTACATTCGTGTACTCGTTTCAACGTTCTTCCTCTTCGAGTAACGAACGACTTAGTCCGATTCGAAACAACGAACGATCCTTCGTTCCGCGTCTCTCCCTTTAGTAGCCTCGTCGCGTTAACATACCGCGTGACAACTCCATGTTTTTCAATTAAGGAGAGAAAAAGAATTTAGCTTTGGCGACAGCGGAACGGTCCAGGAACGCTGTACGAGTTTTAATTGGAAAAATAAAGAACAGTCTCGCCTCGGATCCATTTATTTACAAATTCTCGCTGCTCGAAAGTTTTAAGCTTTCGAGCCGGTCACAGCCATTATCGTCGCGACGCGATAAGGGAGAAAAATTAATTTCAAAGCACGTGGAGGAGCACATTCTCGTAGAGTAGACGTCTAAATGTTTAAGAGGGGACCCGTCAACGTTGTAGAAGTCATTGAGACAGCACCGTTGAAGGGTATGCCGTTAATTAATGATTCGAATCTCATTTATCATTACGGTCAGGTCTCTGGAACGAGCAACTGTCTGGCATTACAGCGTTCTTCTGCACCCTACTTCCTATACTTTCGTCTTCTTCCTTCTCCTTAGAAAACTATACACCAGATACACCGGAGCCTCCGTTCGCTGCTACTGCCTTTCTTCCGCACCATCTTTCCTTCCTCTCACCTTTCTTTAATTAAATAACTTCAAGACACTATCCGTTACTTCATCTACCCACTCGACCGTTCGTCCGCCAGCAGTCTACTTTTCAGGTCTGAACACGGGATGCCCATTAAGGTGAATTCAGGGAATTCGATATTCCCGATATCCGGTTGCTTATCCCCCTAAACCGCCGTTTCCTCCTGTTTCTCGGATTTTCGCGAGAAACAGCTTCCCGTTTCTACCTTCTTGGAAAAAAGGAACAGAATCCGAAGACGGCTACGCGTTCATCCTCCGCGTCGAATTTCTTTTTTTCTTCTTTTTTGCGAAAACGTTTGTTCGCTCGCCCCTTCGTTCGTTCGCGCCAAACGAACAAAAACGTTCGCCCGTTCGCTATAAAAATTCGGTCCGAGCGATCCGTCGGCAAACTCATCAGCAACGATCGAAGAAGCATTTTTACACCGTTCATAGAGCGTTCGGATGTTCGGTTGGACGAGCAATCGTTAAACAACGGAAAAATATTTTCTACGCTTTAATTTTAACTGGAAGCGAAAGAAGAAGGAAGATTCGCTGGCTCGTTTGGTCCAAGCGCATCTATTCCCCCTATTTCCTACGTTCGTTTATTCGTTCGTCTATTTGCTGGAGAGCAAATGATCCGATCGGTAACGATTGATTGATACGAGCTCGTTGATATTTCGACGCGATACATTTACGCGTATAACGTGCCATGATAGGTTGATACATCGGTCGGTATGCATGGCACGGCACGGCAAATATAGCAGCGATGTTCGACGCGAATTCCCCGCGATTCCACACGGTTTTTCAACTTGTTATTTATTGCGACGCCAGTTGTTTTCCTTGCCTGGCTTCCTGGACTGTACGATGTCCTCGATATTCCGGAAAGGAGATTCGGAATCACGATGAAACGTGACGGATGATAGTGGAAGGAAGGAAGAAACGAAGGGAGAATCGAGACGAAGGGGAAGCCCATTGTCGGTATATCGCCGGAGCTGTCTTGTCAGCCCATCCATTATTCAAGTCGCGCGACTTACGGGTGCACCATACCATGCTATGCCACACACGAGTTCTCATTAATTCTTCTTTATATGTTTGCTTAATACCGGCAATCCTTCCAGCGGATTGCACCTCGTTCAACTTGCGCGACACGTCATGCCAAAAAGCTCGAACGATCAACATCGTTGACCTCGATATCGATCTTTGAGAATCTTTTTTATAAATTGTAAATTGCCGAGAATTACGCTTTCAACATAGGATAGATCGTTCTCGTTCGAAGTCTTTGCAATTTCAATTTCGCGTCGAAGAAGAACTAACGTCATACCGCGATAGACGCGTCGATTACACGCTGTCATCGGCAACGAAACCATCGAAGATCATACTCGTTAATCTGGCTTGTTAAGGCTTCTAAATTTTAATATTATCGTTTATTGTTAACACTTGATCGTTCAGAAATTAGACGATCTAAAACGGAGTCGATGGGTTTAATTTCTGTGTTACTGGATGGAGTTTCGCGCGTATTAAGCGATATCCAGACGCTTGGGCAAATGAAGAGCGGAACTATCCTCTAACTAGCTAGCAGGGCGCGGTCAAATCGACACACCTCGTTCTTTCAGCCTATTACGTCTCATTAAACGTGATAATTGTAACATACGACGTGTCAGCCAATTTTCCTCCGCTTGCAACAACACAAAACTACAATTTAAAAAACTAATAAGTATTACAAACGACGATAAGAGACGAAAACGCGATAAACGATGTTAAAATTCAACGCTCAGTTCCATAGTGCCGATATTATCTTCCCGTTTAGTCGTCTCTTGAAATAATGAAAATACGAACTGATACTTAAGAAGCATAAATGAATGGACGCGTAATTTTCAAGATGCCTCTTCTAAGAAGATCGAGACTAACTCGAGCGAACAGATCGTTAAAACGACCTAGATCGACAGTCTATGTATCGATTCCGTAGATGCTACCAATAGTCTCCGGATGCAGCGCTGAAAGCTGGAAATTTGGTCGCAATAGCGTGTACGAGAGAAATTCCATTGCAGCGAAGTCGATCGGGGCGCATACTTTCGTCGGACGAGGAATTTTGAAAGGCGACGCGATTCCACGGCACACACGCTCTCCGCCACGAAACCGCTTTCTACATGCGGCAACAACACGCACGGAACACAGTATCTATAGCGAAATCAATGATCGACGGGGCTGATGTACATTGGACATCGAGTTGCATAACCACAATCGAAATTTCGAACCGTCCGCATCGATGCGGAGGACCGCGGATCCCGTGAATTTCCGCGCGACCGGCATTCGAAACGAGAATCCGCGAGAATATCATATTTTAGCTGGGAGAACCCGACGCTGATTCGGCCAAAGTCCGAACCAGACACGCTATCGGCATCTATACACACGATTCTCATCCATAGAATGCGGCATTCGAAGTCTTGGATTATTTTTGGTCGTTCTACGATTTTCTACTATTTGTTTCTACGTTATTTCTACGTTGTTTCTACGAGAATTTCATTCTCGGTGCCGTTTTAACGCGAAAGACGAAAAACAAAGCGTTGCTCGTCGAGTAAAAAGTTACTCGAATCCTTAGAAACGCGTGGTTGGAAATTTATAAGACTTCAATGACGAATCATCGACTTTGAACATTTTCGTATTCACAGTAACGATAAATATCGATAAATGGATGATTTAAAAATGTTCAGAATTCTAGACACGTCTTGAACGAACAAACTGTAAGTGGCTGGACGATAAAAAGAACGACCATCGTAGAGAAGATGGAAAGCGTGACGGCTATACGAGGATACTCGATAAATTAGCGGAGGGCACGCAGCTGCAAGAATACATTTGTTTCGTTAATACATCGGGTCGGGTTGCAATTAATAAATGATACCGGTTTCTTATCCGCGCTGAAACTATATCATCCATTGTACACCTCTCTTCCATCCATCGTCTTAATTACCGCGCTGTCGTGCCGCGTCCCCCACGTGTCCCCCAGCACCTAGCAAGCTTCGTCGCGAGAACTAGATCGTGCGGATTAAGTCGTCAACGAGTTACGCATGGCCTTTAGCGAATCGCGAATTTCGAGAGCTGTAGGCTAAAGAGCTTGGAAGAGCCACGACCAGGATAAATAGAAGGCAGTGTCTTTCCAGTAGCAAAAAGCGAAGCTACCGTAGAAACGTTCCAAGGTTTTGCTCCGAGAACATGCAGTCCCTGTTCTGGTAAAAAATCCAATCGATACGGCCTCTGTATTCCTTGGATAGTATCGAAGAAGCTTTTTGTGTAATTATTCCGCCGGATATCGTATAGTTTCACGGTTCTTCTACGTAATCGAGTGTCTGTCATTTTCTAAGCGTTCGAGATCGGTATCGATAACACACGAGAGGTAATTAGGTTAACTCGGTCCATTGGAAAGTAATGGAGGGTGCGTTGCGGCATTGTTTTCCACTTGGTTCGTAGATTGGATGTCGATCGAAAGAGTTATTAAAGATATTGCATAGCGAAGAATGGAAAGAATGGTTTAAGAAGTAGCCACGATTTTCTGGTTCGTCTTCGGGTTATAAATATCGTTGGAAAGAAGTTGATCGCGTTACTTATGTTTTTCTCGGGCTTCTTACTCGGCCGCGTTGCCTGGGCTCTCCGTTGACGATATATCAAGCGCAAAAAGTTCGTGACAAGCTGAAAGGGGAATCGCATTTCCGTCGACAATAGCGCGCCGAACGCGATTCATTTCTCCATCAATATGATTGGATAGTTGATCCTGATGGATGATCAGCATCCGTCACTCCTCTCGGTCGGCTATACTTGATTCACTTTCCGCCTGATCGGCGAAGAAATGCAAATTTGTCAATGATACGACACCGACAGATTCCACGTTACACCGTGGCCGTGGTATCATCCGGTAAGCTGTGTCCCGTTGCCAAAAAAAAAAAAAAAACGAATCTGTTCCTCGAACGTTCTCGTTCATCGAAGCAATTGCGATTCCATGCAAAATGTAATTTATTTCGTTCATTACGAAAGGGAATGATCCCGCGAAACGAGATGATCTGTTCGTCCGATCGGAATTACGATCGTGGAAACAGCGAAGCGGGACGAACTCGATGGACGTTATAACAGCCGCCGATCGACCGGTCCGACTCTCGCCGCGCTTTTTAATATTAATTCACGGTGCGCCGTGCTAATTTATTCCCACGAGGCTTTGATCGCTTCGCGCGCAAATGACCAGCCACGGCACGCCTACGTTTCGCATACGTGCGTATGCAGCTGCCATCCATAATACTCGTCCATACACGCGAGGCCCCGTTTGCAACGTTAGTTTTCGCTAATGTCTGTCCTTTGATAAATTCCGCACTGTGAAACACATCCGGAATTCAGTAGCCTGCGCCATGTGCACGCGTTCCTCGTTCCAGCCGCGCTACTAATTTTCCTCCTTCCTTCCTCGGCCCGTCATCGGCCCTCGTTCCTCCGTCTCTCCTCCTCTCTCTCTCTCTCCCTATCTCTCTCTCTCTCTCTCACACACAGGCCCTCTCTTTTTCTCGATAGTCATTATTATAACCGAGAGCACGTTAAAACGCTTCCCCATTTAATTCCTGTACGTAGCTCGCGGATGGAAATTTCTTAATTAACGATTAGTAATTGGAGCCACTTCTTTGGCCAATCTCTCGTCAATTTTTCTCCGGCTTAATTAACTTTCCTTTCAGCTCTATGTCGGCTCTCCTGCGATTGAAGAACGGCGGGGGACGAAGAGAAAAAGGGAGAGCCGGGCGCGGTGAGACGGAGAATGGCGGTCGCTTAACGCGTTTCGATATGCATGTCTCGCGCGTTCTGAACGACTACGCTGGGACGAGTCGTCCTTGTGCTTAACAACTTCGAATATGTTGACTCTAAGTTGACTCGCCGTTGCTACTTTACCGGTGCGGCGCGACGCTGGCATAAGCCGAGCTCGAAGGGCAAATATAAACGTGTGCACCGAGTGCACAGGTCGAAGGTGAGAGGGAAAGATGGCCAGGGTAGGGGGCTTGGAAGGGAACGTTACTTCGTTAGCAGTTACGTCATAGCTTGCGTAACACGGCTAATCGCTTCCAGGTTTACGCGCTTATTACGAGGGTAGAGCAGGTCGCTTGTGAGGGTGAATCGATGTAAAGCTCGGACTACGCCAACCGATAAATCAGTTCACTAAATTGAAGCGCGTGTTACGTAAAATATCGACAAGCCGGTCGAACCGTAATCCACGCGCGCTTTTATCCACGAAGAAATCGATACGTCGATTTCTTCTCTCCAAAATCCAACGTCGACCATACACGATGGACCATCGCCGTTGAAAAGTTTATGGCGATCGTATCTTTGGAAATCGTAGGAGGAGAGGATTTTCGACCTGACTCGTTCGACGTATTTAGAATCACCTTATAAAATACGAATTCGTGGTAATTTAAATCGCGAACTCGATACCACAGTTCTAGCTACAACTTTTAGTACAACGTGTATAGGACTTTCCTATATAGAGGGTGAAAAATTGTTTCGTCATAGCCTCTGACAGTGTCGTTGAAGTTTCTAAAGAATGCCAGATGTCGAGTCATTCGGTCCTTTCGTTAACTCGTGTTCTTCTTCTTCGTTGCCACAAATTCTAAACGTAGATCGCGATCATTTGCTCCGAGTAAAATACCTACGAGAAGGACGCGCAACCCGATATGAAACTGCTGTATTTTTACGATAAGCCTGAAGGCAGTACGACGCGTAAACTACGCAAGAAATAATTGAAAAGCGTTTCATCGTGCGCAAAACTCTCGCGTCTGCGATACGTAACCTGACCGGCTGTCACTCCTGTTGCGATTCCGACGACAGCAATTCGCAGCGACGAATTTCATGAAATCCACCGTTGCGTTGTCGTCGCACACAATTCACACGATAACGAAAGCCCTGTTCGTGCGACAAAAACCATTTCGCTCTGTTTCCTTCGATTCCACGAGGGAAAAAACCAACCCCCAATCGTCCATGCAAATCCCAATCGTCCTGGATTCTAGCAACTTGCAGCACGAAAGCTCGAATGCAACAGGCTTAAAACGCCTTGAAAGCGGGCTCGATCAACGACGACGAACGAAACGTGGTCGATTAAAGCTCGAAGGATAGCGTCGTTCGGTTCCATCCGAGACGAAGACATCGCGTCCACGCGATCACCAACCGAACATCCTCCCTCTTTCTCTGCCTGCTTGCCTCCCTCTCTCTGTCCGGTGGATCCACGAGCTTATTCGCGATAATGGCGCGTCGTAACGATATTTCACGGTGACCCTATATCAAGCGAAACTGCATATGCAAGTACGATCGTAGATAACGAGCCACGGCTTTGTCCGGACCCTGTCACGTGTGCGGCTCTGATTTTGAGAAGCGTGTGAACGCCGGAAATTACGCCAACCCGGTTGTATACGCGACGTCGATCTCACGGCACTGATAAGCCGTTTTTCACGAGCCGACTTCAATCTAAATTACAGACAACACTCGGTATCGATCCGAGCCTCGGTGACTTCCCCTCGCGGAGTGCTCATCGAATACGATTTCGCGGCGTAACCGGCACACCAGTTAACCTACTTTCGTTAAATTTCGCGCCGTGTCTGTCATCTCGCTCTAATCGAGCCAGCCGTTGTTGCGAGCGTAGGAAAGCGCGATAGTTGCGAATAGAAACCGACCGGGTAGAAATGCCACGGGTTAATAATTCGGTAGCGTCTGCCCGTTTGGTCGTAGAATCTGGACGCGCTTCGACCGTAAACCGGACCAGACGATCTCGTTGTTTTCGACAACGTACATTTTCATATATTTTCGAAGATCGAGGTTTTTTCGGCGATCTGACGGATCTTGCAGACACGAGATCGCCCTGAATCGATCACTGTAATTATATTAGTAGACTCAAACGTTTCTTCAGTCATTACGATTAGACTGCGAACGTAGGAAATTCGAATGTCAGAAATATACAAATGGACGTGACATCGTAAGACGCGAAATACATAAAACATCCAAAATACGTTATAAATTTACGTCGATATTCGCACGTCGATCCTACTAATAAAGAGTCTGTCGTTGAAAAATTAGCATGTTAATGATTTAGTGTAATTCGACCATACGTATTTTTGTTCCCAATAGGTAAACGTAAAAAAAAAGAACTCGTCGATTAAGCGCAAACGGTCAACGAATTTCATAATACATGGAAGAACGCGCTATCCTTTGGTTAGAGAGGCGCAATAGCGGTGCTGCTTGTTGTTACGAAAATGGCTTAAGCCGGCGTTAATTAAGGGAGGCTTTAGCTCGTACTGACTATAATCACCCGCGGCAGGCGTCGCCATGGTGACTACAGAATGCGTAGGAAATAGCTACGGGATGAGAAAACGAACGAACCCAAGAAAGGGATAGGAGCGTGTGGTGTACGACTGTTTTTGCACTACAGCCGCGGGATTGTCGGTCATTTATTACCAGAATTCCCGGAAAACGATACAAACCAGAGTTCTCTACGATAAATAAATCGATAAGCTAAATAATTTTCTAAAGAAGCTTTGTTTCAGTCGTTTAAGCTTCAACGTCTTAACGTTCGATCTTGCACTTAATGATAATAATAATTGCACGAAATAATCGTTGTTGTATATCACGAGACATCGTTGATCTTTGGTATAGCAGCGAAAGGATGAGATTTAACGAGAAGAAACATCAAAAACGAAGAGTTTCGCTGATCTTGCTAAAGTAACTGAAAACGTTTGTAACGACGTGTTTGAAAGAAAAATCGAATTCGCGTTAGCTGGATATATTCGAAATTACAGGAAATTGTATCGCGTACGTATGTTTTACAATTAAAGAATCTGTCGTCGAGGTAACTAATTGTCGAGAGAGTTTGAAAGTAGCGAGTCGAAACTTTCTACGAGATACGGTCGCAAACAATCAAACGTTCGCAACGTATTTAACTACGGTAGCTAAATGTACTTTGTGCTGTACTCGAAGTAAAGTTAAAGATTAATGAATACGGTGGAAGAAGAAACTGTAAGCTTCCCGAGATTACGAAAAATAAACAACGTTCCGGTCTAACGTTCACGTAACCTCTTTAAATCAAAAAACGAACATTCTCCGTTCTTAAAAATGATACCGAAAGAAAAACCCTGTTTCCTTCTTAATTCTCGAACAATCGGATAAGAATTAATAGTGGAACAGCCAGCACGATTCTTTCAAATAGCGCGGCTCGACAATGGAAACTCGGCTGTGACGTCGTTCGCGTACACAACTCACGGCGAATTTCGCGATGAGAAGCTGAATTCGCCAAGTCGTCGCTTAAGAGGAAATCGGATCGCGAAGCACGCGCTCGTAAAATAAGACGTTAGAACGATATTGCATACGTGTAACCCGATTATCAAGAGAACGGAGAAATGGTAAACCGATTTCACACCGATGAACGCGAATAATTAGTCGAAGCAACTTACACAAGTCGAAAGTTACGATTATGTTCCATGGATTTCTCCGAATCCAGATCCCTTTGTCCCGACCAAATCGAAGTTAGAACCGACGGAATATTCCACGATACACGTTCATACTCGCGACAGAATGAAAAATTATATAAAGTAAATTTTATCCATAACTGTGATTAAACGTAAATTGGCTTTCGAATCTTAACTACGGAGCATTAAACTCTCGCTAAGACAATAGAGCTTGGTACGAAAGGAAGATACTAGGTATTACTTGCACCAAGAATATTTACTAAGAAAGTAATTTTAGAAGAACACCGTCTCTGAGTTAATGAATTCGAAAGTACGAGAACGTCGCAGGAATTCAACTTTCCTAATTGAATTCGCTTTATTCGCAGTTACCCTTCAACGTCTATTCGACGATATTATCCTCATCGGCTGTCAACGCGTGCACGTTCCCAGAAACCAATAAGCGCCTGAAATGCAAATAATGCCTGTCAACCCGATAGAACTCGACGAGACACGAAAAACTCCGTCCTTGATCGTGCCGAAATAATTGAGCATCGGTCGACATTATCGGCTGGCCGTTAGAATAGAGAGGATCGAATGGAGGATGGTTACACGGAGGGAAGCCGATTAATGCAAATGTCTAACCTATTGTGGTGTATGGCATAGGCCGAACTAACCGGGGAGAATGATCGGTGCGTGGCGGGGTAGTAGGTAGAGTACGCTACATGGTTGGATAAGGAAGGAAGACGGAAGATACGGAATAATAGAGAGAGAAAGGAAAATAGAATAGATAGATAGAGAGAGAGAGAGAGAGAGAGAGAGAGTTGAAACAGGCGACAGAGAGGCAAGGGGTTAGAGAGGTCTATTCTGAATTACCCTGGACCAAACTGGACCTGCTCCACGACGGCTCGACCGCAACGCTTCAATTTAGAATGCTAATCAGCCAACCCGCCCTTCAATCCCCTTCTCTCCGCTCCGTGTCTCTCGTTTCTCGTACCGACAGTTTAATGTCTATACGTGTATCCGTCCCTTAATCCGCCGTCAGTTTTGGAGTCTGGGACCAACTATCTTTCACAGAAAGCCAGTAGCAGTATGTCAATGTCTGCCGGTTCAAGACTGCTCTCATCGTCGAGGGATTCCTCGGCACGACAACGCGGCGCTATGTTCTTCGAGGCTACGAGAGAGAACCGAGACCAGGAGTGGGTGATATGGGAAGACGATCACAGTGCTAGAAGAGAATGTGGTGGGGCGCAGAGGAGGATGAAGAGAAATCCTTGCATCGTCGAGGATGCACCGTGTGCGAGCTTCCTTTGATCCTGTGACGGAAGGACGAGTACCATCGAGCATCGTCTCAAGGACCATTCGGTTACGGCCGAGTTCCTTCAGGCCGATCCTTCGAAGCACAAAAAGATGTGTGGGAATGACAGCGATGCGATCTCTTGTCCGATACTCTGTACTCTCTCTCTCTCTCGCTACAGATATCGCATAAACGCTGCGATGAAAAATCGAAATCGCGACTGCTCTGCCGGACGATCACACACGAGCGTATGTACGAAAGAGCGTGTCGTTGCACGGGAGGACGTACCGAAACTCAAAGTTGTATGATTTATTTGATCTTCAAAGTAAGAAAGATGGTCGCGAATTTATATCGAGAGAATTTAAACGCAACGCTTCGCCAGTTGCCGGCAAGTTTAGGAAACTCGTCCGACACATCTGTGCTTTAGCGAGTAGTTACCGCGAAGAAGAAGCGTGAAGGTCGTACATTGAAATCCGTACGATTAATTCTGTCCCCTTAATGAGAACCGAGACCTACCTTTTCACTTTTCACCCTTCTTTCTCCGTCGCCCATCTTCCACCACCCCCTTTCGCTTCGAGAAGACGACCGGGCAAATCTCCATACTTGGAGCGTCTCTGTTTGAGAAGCGACGACCGGAAGACGGAATTTCAATTAAACATTTATCTCTCGGAAAAGTCGGCGCGAGACGCCTTGCGTAACTTGGGTCGCGCAACCCACCTGAACCTATCGAATCGTTTATTTATTCACCGATAGAAACATCTGTCCGTAGAACGGAGGGCCGTGTCACGATATATACCCTCCGGTGCTCTGTAATTGGTGGACTTGTTAATTATCTGATAACGACGATTCCGCTCCCGTGATCAGTCGAAAGATTTCACCGGCGAACAACGCGCCCGCCCTCGCACACACGCGCCCACACCGTGGCGAAAACAACAAAGCGAATAATTAATGCAACGAACGCAGCCCTGCAACTCTTGTACCGGTCTAATTTGCATTTACAAGACAGACACACGTTGTAGCGTATCAACACTTTGATTAACAAAAGTCGACGTCCGAACGTGACGAGCGGCCTCGCAAAAGAATGCGGTTAATTAACAGCGGGATTCCAGGGAGTTGGGAGGAAAAAAGCTAAAGCGCGTGTTCACAAAAACCCCCGGGCGGCTTTGATCGAGTCCAGGTATCCCGTTTGATCTTCACGAGATACGACCGAAGCAACGAAGTATATAATTTATGATTTTGTTGGAACGTTTATGGCGTTCCCGGAATGAAACGCACGGATTTGTCGCGACCGCGAGAAGCACGGTGCACCGTTGCCGAACTGGCTGCGATATTACGCGTAACGAACGCTCGGCTGAATGCATAATGCGTGATATCACGGCGAACAACGTCGACAAAAGTGCGGACGAAACAACGATAGGTAAATCCAGAAACGTACACGGCTTAACTTTTTGATACAGTTTTCGTCCGTAAGCGTTGCAAAGAACGTTCGGATGCAAGAAGGTTGCGTAGAAAGTTTGTAGCATATCTGAAAATTGACGTTAAGTTCTATCGTAGATTTGCTGAAAAAGGTTGAAAAGTCTTCGCCTTAAACCGAAAAACGTTGAACCTTGACTGGGACGTTCTACCGTACCCCGTACGCTGTATTCATCGTGCGATCTCTATACGTTTTCTATAGTGGGAAAACTGAATACGCCAGAAGCTGGCAAACGCACCTAGAAAGAGTTCGCTACCAAATAAGAGGAAATTTTTCGGAAAACCAATCACGAAGCTATCCGATAGATGGAAAAAATTCGCTGAGAAAAAATATTGCGTAGAATGCTGATTCCATAAAAATACGTGCATTGGCTTCGGATTTTTCTCGAATTTCGCTACGAACTTTCCGAGCAACCCGTACTAGTGACTTTTCGGAAGTTGAGTTCGAAGCTGAAACGAATCGTCGCGTGTATCCATACACGTATATACGTACGTATGTATGTATGTAAGTGGAAAGCTGATAAACGAAACGAAGCGACGTTTGCTCGACCAAATTCAATGATCGACTAATTTCTAAGTTCGACGATTGCATTCGTGGATAATAACAAACTACATTCGGCAAATTCAGACGGCATTCTACCTACGGCTAGTTCGATGCACGAACAAAGACTATAATTTGGAAAATTTCGTTAGTCCGTGTACGTTCGAACGCGTTCACCATCGCGGATTCATCGTCCGTGTGTTACCGTGTGTTAACTGGACGCGATCTGAACATCGGCAGTTGGCCGGAATAAAATGGTGCCGTTGCGTTGGAAAGTATGCGTGCACAGCTGAATCGGCGTGTAATTAAAATTTAATCGCGCAACCTGCCGCGAATATGTGGCTTACGCGCTTGTTGCGCGACCGTGTAATTTGCACGATCGACAGGTGGCGATGACTATTTCAAATCTGCCAAGCGGAACTACAGTGATTGCAAACATGGTCACGTTCTTGCCCGGAGCTATATATCAATCCAGAAAGACGTGCTAATCACGACCCGTCCTCGTTCGCGACAACCGCGATCCCGTCGCTCTTGCAGCTTCCAATTTTCATTCAAATGCACCAGCTGTGCTCCGTGCACGTTTCGTACAGCCGGATGTGCCCACGGAATAAAGCTTAATATTTTGACGTTGCCTGGTGCCGGTGAAACGCGCCGGAATGTGTCCACAGAGGCATCGCCGGTAAGCTGACAGGTAATACATATTCTGTCCGCTTTGATTAAATCGAAAGAATTGTTCCCCACCCGATTTCAAATTTCTCGTTTCTATCGGGTTTTTAATCCGACCGCTGCCAAACCGTGCGTATTCCCATCGGTCTTGTTATACTCCG
The DNA here is from genome assembly GCF_051014615.1 of Bombus vancouverensis nearcticus. Taxonomy (NCBI): domain Eukaryota; kingdom Metazoa; phylum Arthropoda; class Insecta; order Hymenoptera; family Apidae; genus Bombus; species Bombus vancouverensis. The sequence goes on along the minus strand of NC_134917.1, from coordinate 17,125,184 downwards.
CGAGCATCTGTAGCGCGTACTAATCGAACGATGGATAAAGTCTTGGTCGCGTGCACAAAGTCCAAGCGTTGTTCCACTCGCGCATACGTATAGAGAAACATATCCCGAGCGAAGCATCTCTGAAACTACAAAACGCGTATGCTACTGTTTCATCCGCGATGTTTAATGTTCCGTGAGTCTGTATACGAGCCGGGAACAATAGTTGCCTCGAACGAGTAGCAACAAGAAACGAGAAAAATAAAGGGCGGGAAGGGTGGGAACGACTGCGCGAAAGAACAGAGAAAGAAGAAAGAGAAACATCGAACCGACGGGATTCGGAGCAGAAACAAGTGCGCGGCGGAGGAATCGGTGCACGGTGTAGCCCGGCGCGTGCATGAATTACGGGAATACGTATTCAAAGCCAGTCCACTCGGAATGACCGCTCGAAATTCAGAAATTCAAGAGCAGCAGCACGCTATCGGTCGGACACCGTCTCTCTCTTCCGCGCTGTGCCGCGCCACGCGAACTCTGTGTGCTCGTGGTTCCTACTTCCGTTGGTACGGACACATTTGATATACGGGTCGGTGTATGCATCACACGGTAGTGGTGCGGGGGCGTATATAGATTACCGAAGGTGCGAGAGAGGCACAATAGAGTGTAATCAACGCCGAGAGCGGCGCGGCGCGGCGCTGTCCGCGTTAATATTAAATCGCGGCTCCTGCGGTTGTCTCGAGTGCTTATCTCGGATCTTCCTCCGCCTCTTCGTCATATAGTTGCCGACATCGGTGGCTGTTGATACCCTCTCGAGCCACCAACCACCCTAAACTCGCCCTATCGTATACCTATACCTTGCGCTAACTTTCTCTTCTTCTCTCCTCTCTCTCTCTCTCTCTCTCTCTCTCTCTCTCTCTCTCCATCCATATCTCGTCTCCGGTATACCATGGGCAAGGGCGAATTAGGAAGAGGGAACGATGGAACAATGGAGAAACGAGAGGATGATAAACCAGGCGATGCGTAAAAGAATAATAAAGAGACAGGAGAAAGGGTGGATGATAAAGGAAATCCAAAGTAAGTGACAAAGAGGAGGAAGAGAAGAACGATGGTCCAGAGTGAAAAATCTTCGATATTGCACGTTTGGGACACCGACTACCAGGATCCTGTATGATTTTACCATCGATTCTCTCTACCCGACACTCGTGCCCCTTATTTCTAACCCCATCCTCCTAACAGGGACTTCTCAACCCCTGCATCGTCCTCCCTGTCTTCTATCTTCTCGCAAAGCCACGACGCCGCGACACCGCGATACCATCTCGAGCCTCTGCTTACAGATTATCTGAACCGCTTACCATCCAGAGAGGATAATCGAGCCAGTTTATAGCGAGCTTCCGTGGTCGTTTAATAGAGTCCACGCGGTTGATGATCACCGCCGTTCCGTGAATGGCTGCCGCTTTATTGCGCGCCACTTTTTTCGATCGCCACGACCAAGGCGTCTCGATCTTTAACTCGCGCTTGCGGCGTATGACAATTTCTGTGGTACGAGATTCCAAGTAACATCGCTGCGAGAGCAATATCACAGATAGAAAGCATTCATAGATAGAAAGGCCCACAAAATAAGTCCAATCGCGTAGCTCGCGGCACTTTTTATCGACAAATTCGACCAAGTCGAACTCTAGAATTGCTGTCTCGAAGAAAACCTATTCTACCTGGTAGAAAAAGAAAAGAAGGGCCAATTCTCCCCTTCAAGCTGGATCATCGTGTCCATGGTTCTTCAAACTCTGGTTTGATCGCTACGGATTGCTTCTGACTAGTCAGAAAATACGACTATTGGCGTTAATGATACAAGAGACATTATCGCAAGCCTTTATCGCAAACATCACGACATAGAAGGTAATACGATGGAGCAGCTGGAAGATTCGTATAGCGTTAATCGTGACGGGTCGAACAACGACATCGTTCGTAATTAAATCTTGTAACTCGGTCGCGCGGCACAACCACCGGACAAGCTCGACGCGACATGACTTCGCGCATTGTTGGAACTTTAACGATATTTGTTGCGCGAAATTGGCGCAAACGCAACGCGTAATTAGAAATCGATACGCGTAGCCGTGAATTACGTTAAGCGGGAAACGATGAACGCCCCCCGGAGCCTTAACAACGATCGTTCAGTGTCATGTAACGGCTGACAAGTAGGTCAGCCGGTTCTCGCGTATCGCGGCTGACGACACAACGCCAGTCGATCGAGTGAATTTTTAGTTGAATTTTTATGCGGCCACTCGCCACCGTATTCCATTTTACTATCTCGTCGCTACAAAAATGGATAGCAATTCGCAGTTTCGAGTTTTGCTGCGCGACATACTTTATACGACCTCTAACGACGACAAACAGACGCGTTTTCAACGGCAGTAGATTTTGGAGACGCGTTCGGCGCAGCGTATATTCGAGGAGACGCGTTCTTTCATAGAACGTCTTGCCTTGCATTTCCGAGCGTGTAGTAACGAGAATTCTCGTACTTCCTTTTCAGAATGCCATTATGTCACCCTTTCGTGGAGGACAGTTCTTTCCGATGCTATATGGTGGTTTAAAAGAGCGACGATTACAAAATCAAAATCGTAAAAGTTTTTACGACAAAACCGTAACGCGAGTTATGGAACGGCGCCAGCGTGACGATGTAATCGCGATGTTTAAAGAATAGTTGGTAACGTTGCAGGAAACGATGAAATTCCACTTAATAACCTCGCGTCTTCCGTTTCGTGCGTTACTGGTAGCATCGTTATACCGCGCGATTATTATCTCTCGCGTTCTGACAAAAATGTGTCTGCTTTCATCAGAACTCGCGAAGGGAATCGAGCAGCTCCGTTGGTACGTAATAACCGTATTCATTGTTGGGTGTTCGTAGTCGAGAACACCCCGTGTTATCTTGGATAACGTCAGTTTTCGTTATCTCTGAAGATGGCTGGCGCCGTTAGAGGGAAGAAGATGATTCGCTCGAAGGGGGAAGAAAATTTAATTTCTCTTGATACGCCCACCTTGTGTCTCGCCCAAGCTTTCGAAATATCTCGACTGGATCCGACTCTACCACGCTGATACGTATCGAGCAAAGATCTACCGAACTCTGTCGCTTCTCCCAGTTTCCCAATTATTTAATCGCTCCTTCGAAATAACCTTGCGTCGCTGTTAGCGATGTTCGCGGTAGAAAGTTACGCGAAAGACGGTTTAAAAGTGAGAAAACTCGACTGGAATTGATTGTTTAAATCTGCTGGAAGTAGCAGATTTAAACAATTTACGACGATACATTTTTGAGAATTTGTACCGCGCTTCTTCTTATCGCGTTACATATTTTTTGTAGTTTTAAGCCTTTCGTTGCTCTTAGCCAACTCATAGTTCTGGCGTCGAAGAAGCTACGTTAGAAGGCGCGTTAAAATTTCCATCAAACAAGATCGCATCGACGCAGTTTATCGATGCGCTCAAACGTAATGCGCAACCGAGCCAACTACGCGAGCTCCTTGGAATTTTCGGTTTCCTTACAACGACCACGCGTCGACTTCCTCGCTACCGCCAAGTACGACTACAGAATGCAACGTGTTACTGGATGCTACACGACCATACGCCGAATCGAAAGTCGTCGAGATTCCTCTTTCGTTCGCTCGTACCATATATACAAGATAGGTTTCGCTATCCAGAAGTAATATCAAAGTTCAAAGCAAGGTGGCGGAATTGCTAAGCGAGCACAAGGCCTCGCGCTATTCCGTCGCTATCTGAACGTGATATTGCAACTGTATCCCGTGTACATGTGCTGTCGCTACTGTATTTTAATACGGATTCCTCCTACCCCCGTCTCCACCATTTTTCCTATTTTTTTTTTCTTTCTCTCTATTCGTTTGCCTTTAAGCATTCCCGGTACGTGACAATAACGATGGTGCAGCGAGTCGAAACCGTTCTTGCTGATTAAAATTCTGACGCTCTGAAAAATACATTATAATTGCACCTTAATTGCGACACGCGAGTTTGAATGGAAGCGAAAGAGAGAGAGAGAGAGAGAAACAGATGATGAAATACCATTCCGTCGCAGTGTTTCGTTTGAACTCTTCGTTCAAGATGTTGTTTCGAGTACAAATATACGGCGGAAAGGGACAAAAAGGAGTTGTTTTAAGAAAAGCAACGACATCGCCGGTTAGATGGGTATCGTGTAAAGCGCTGGGATTTAACGCGAACGCGTAATTCCTTCTCGTGTAAAATTTCCAGGAATAATCCGTGGACAGAAGGGCTATTTTAGCTGGCGTGTGTGGCCTTTGTGTGCTAGAATTTCGTTTGGCATCGAATTTCGTTTTCGAGCGCTTACCAGTCGGCTCCGGTATTGGTCGGACGTCTCTCAGTCAAGAGCGTTTTGGTGTTCTCGTCACGCTTTAAGCCTGTGCCTTATCGCCATAAATCCATGTGGCAAATGGCCGAGAAGCGGTTCGAATAGGGATTTCTTTCATACGTTTTTTCTCGCAGCCCATTTTACAAAACTAATCTACACGATTCGGTTCGTACGTATGTAGCTAGTAAAAACGTTCTCTGATATTAGATTTGGGAAGGAACAAGCTTCTCGTATAACTCGGATACGCTGAAACCGCTGAATAAATTGGAAAAATCTAATAATCTTTGAAGTATCTTCTCTCTGAGCTTGGCCAACGTGTCCAACGTTAACATCGAGACATCGCCCGACACCTTCGAACGTTATTAACGCGATCTCTAGCAAACATGATAAACAGCCATTGATAATACTCGATGAACGCGTAATCGTGGATCCCGTTAAACCCAAATCAAACTATCTCTTACGGTATTAAGATATGTAATAGCATAGCCACAACTTCAAACCCCATTAGAGCTCGCAAACGTAACCGAAACCGCACCGCTACCGATTAACGTCGATCGACGATGTTTCGCGATCGCGAATAACCGCCACCGCGTGTGATTTCTTTCTCTGATCGTGCATTTCTTTTAGATCGGATACTCGTATTAGACGCACAGCTCGTCGTACAATAGGCGAACAATAGTAGGAACGACCATATGACAATTCGTTGCGTGGGATTGAACAACTTCGATGGAAGTTTCGTGAAACGGACGAGCCTCTTAGACGCGTAACCGCTTACAAATGCTTAAAGCAGCTGCTCCGGGGAACTTCGCCCGACACCGGGAAACAAACTGACGTGCTGACTGAACATTAGAAACTCAGCCAAGCAATCAACATTTCCGAGATACTCTTACAACTACGACGATTAATGCACGCATTCGGGGAATTCCATATACAGATGTAGCCGCGAACGTAATCGCGTTAATTCGCGCAGCAAATGTAACTCATCCCAGGAGAGCGAATTTCCACGCACGGCATTCAATTACGCCCGCCACGATGGCTCCCTGCACCGATCAACATTCCCTAAATTTGTATAAGCGTGGAAAAAGATAGAATTTCGATTCGCCGTTGGTAATTTCATTCTTCGATTCCAGCTTTTTCGTTCCAGTCTTCTAATTTCCTTTCTCCTTTATTCTTCTCTTTCTCCGTTTTATGTGCCGCGCGAGAACTTTTCTAACGTTCTTAAAAACGTTAAAGAATCCGTTGCGTGAAAAGTAAGATAGCTTGTTGCCTTCTTTTCGTTCAAAAAAAAAAAAAGAAAATAAGAGGAAAGAAAGTTTCACAGCGCTCTGCTTTTTCCGCCTGTTTTTTTATACATACCGCGGCGACGTACGACCACCTGAGTAGAGAACTTGAGTGTATAATTCTTTCACAGCTCGCAAGGGAAGAAGGAGCGCGATTCGTGACACAGTCGGCCCACCATAAACAAGAATCAGTGACATATGGATACCATAGACGAACAACGGACCGACCGATGCACGCACCTCTGTTGGTGACAGCGAGAAGTGCAGATGGAATTATTGGGTAGGAAACGCCCACGATATTATAAGCGGATGATGTTTACCGTTCTATCTCTCTGGAGTTTATCGCTTCCTGTCGCGTATTCGGATTATCCCGTGTTTCATCTACCACAAAAAAAAGAGAAACTTTTTCAAAAAATGATCTCGTGGCAAAAAGAAATTTTATATTTTATCGCCGTACTTTGGCACTTTAGAACTTTCGACCATGTCGATTCATCTTCGCTAGATCGCTTTGTTTCCGATCAACTATAACGGTAGCGTGCTCCGTATGGAAGGTTCGATGGTTTTTTCGTCAACCTGAATTTCTTATTAAAGAACGAATATTACTGTCAGTCTCGTTTCTCCTTTGTAACTCGCCTGGTCGGTGAAAAATCCGACTGATTTCGTTGGCAAATTTTCGCGAAGCTAGAAGAGGGAAAAGAAAAGCCATTTAATCTTTGGCAACTACTAAAAGCTTTTCAGTCTCTCTACCAATTTCATTAAACAGAGGCTGCATTAAATTCGAAATCCGAAAAAGCATCTTTCTGTGTTGCCGCGGCTCGGAAACTTGGATCTTCTTTCCGAGTAAACTTCGATGTGGCTTTGTAAGCGTGCCAATGTTAGAAATAAAAGAGGAGAAGGGAAAAAAGAAAGAAGGGAGAGAGAAGGAAGGTACGGCCGAAACCTCGTACACTCTATAAGTGGGTACACGTGCAGCGTCGCAGTTTCCTCGCACAGGATAAGGAGTCCACCTCGAAACGAGAGAAACGACTCAGAACTTTATCAAAGAAGTACGTGATCCTTGCACTTAACGACCGTCGCCGTCTTCGTTCGGTACGCGGTGTTTCAGCAGGCGCCGAGGGCCACGAGATAAGGTTTACGTGGACAGGGATTTCTCAAATTGGTTTTGTTAGAAGCCGGATCACCTTCGTCTCTTCGACAGCCTCTCACACAAACGCTTTCTTCGACGAGTAAACGAAAAACAACCAGGAGAATGCTCTGTGTGGCTATCCGAGTCTTATCCTGCTTGCGGAAGAAATTAACGTTCCGAAGCAAATGATCGATCGTTCCTTTATCACTTTGCGGTTAATCTCGGAGACTCGCTCGTGCTAGATTTCTCGGTACGACTGTCGTTTTCATCATTTCGCTTCTAGCAAAGTAACGTATAAAGAAGGTCGTTCTAATCTGAACGACGAAATTGCAGTCAATACGACAAACGTATAGATTTATAGGGAAAGTGAGATATAAACGGAGAAAGACTGACGTAGAAGGAAGGAGACGCGGGTCCTGAATAACCGACGACTCGCACACCAAACGCTCAAAAAAGTGTCTCGTCGAGTTGCCCGATATCGTTGCAAGCTGATATATCTCGAACCAAAGCAACGATTACACTTTCACCTCAAAAAAGATCAACGTCGATGTTAGCAAAGAGGTCTGTGCGCTCTCGATAAACGCAAAAGCAAAAGTTCACAAATTGTTCAATTTGTCTAATTAGCCTGTTGCAGCGTTAAGGCGATAGCGATAGGGAAATTCACCCGAGAGAGAAATTTGATACGATCGGTTTTTCTAACGGCAGAGAAACGGCGTAAACGTAAACGTTCGACCAGGATAAGCTGTCGTATTCTGCTTGGCCGTACGCTAATCCCGAAGCTGGAGTATCGGCGCGATCGTCGAAACCTTCTCTCTCTTTCTCTTTCTCCCTCTCTCTCTCTCTCTCTCTCTCTCTCTCTCTCTCTCTCCCTCGGCGGTATAACAATGAGAGCAGAGCACGGTCGGCAAAATCTCTGAAAACCAACGTTGCAACCGCGCGTATACCGAAAATGGCGAGTGTAACAAGAAGTACAACGAATGTCGCTCGCCGCTAATAACTCCGACGCTGCACAGCCCACAAAAAGGCCGCTTTCGAGCCGCGGGATATTTTGGCTCGTGACTGCGACCAACCCCGAAATTACTGCCGGCGCTGATCGTTCCTCGTATCACAGTCACGCTAGATGCCGGCTAGATTATAAACACACGTATAGAACACGAGCACGCAGGCCACGGGGAAAACAGTGATACATAGCCGGTGCGTGAAAACAGCCAGCGCACGCTCCAGCTACCGTGTGTTGACTTCGTGCAAAGGCGACGCGTGTAACGACGGTACAATGAAACCCGCCAGGTAAAAAAAGAGGGAAAATGGGTAAGCGAAGGCGCAGAGAGGCAGGTGTACTCGAAAACGAGAGGTATCTGTCGATCGAATTCGATAAAAAGAAAAAACTAAGGGAAAAAGTAAGAGGAAGGGAAATAGGAGAGAAAATAGTAATAAAAACGGGGGCAATCCTATTTTACGAGATTCATGGTAAGGATGTGTCTGTGTCGTACGGCGCCGAGAAAGTACTCCATAAAGCATTGCCGTTGGTACAATAGCCGATAGAAGTTTCACAAAGCGTGCCGCCTAATGGAATTAGAAGCGCCAACGATTTAAATATCCCGAGCCTCCAAACAGACTGGTTAACACGTTGACGTGCAAATTCTTCGTTCTATTACTAGAAAACGATCGAATAACCGTCTCTGTTCTTTCTTCTTAACGAACTCGGTCTGAAGATATTACATCGTCGTTTTTAATGTACGATAATAACGTCGATGTAAGACAAGGTATGGTAAATTTGTATAAACATAAATTATTTATGCGATTCATTCGAGATACGACCGAACCGAAAAAGCAACTGCACGTTTACGGTAAACTCTTGACAGTTTCACTAACGGAACTTCCGCATCGATGAAAATTGTACTTTTGGCAAAGGGAATTTCTTATTTTTACTTCCACTTTCTTGATAGTCGGAAACTCGACTACACTCCGCACGGTACATTTCACAGAATTAAAAGAAACCCAAATATCTTTGTTCCGAATGTGCTTTCGGCCAACTTCTTCCTTCTGTGTCGTTCTTTTCTCTCGTGTTAAAAGGACGAAATTAAGGCAACAAGATGCTCTGCTGGCATTCCTCTCTCTCTCTCTCTCTCTCTCTCTCTTCGTCCATATACTTTTCTTGCTAATTGTAGAAATTTGATTACAAATGGGAACAAGTTCTCGTGAAATCGTCGTCTAACAACGTTTATAACGGCGAGTCCTTGTTACCGGAAGATGACTAAAACGAGAGTCACTGGTGGAACCAAAAAGTCGATGGAAAGTGCAAAGGGTCTGGTATAGAACGTGTATGCAAGTTGGTAAGTGGAGGCACTCTTGCGCCAACTTGGCATACGGCCAGCTTTTCCTCTCTGCGACTTCGAATGTGCTTGCGAGAACAAGCCCGTTCGTTCGTAGTTAGAGGAAACTATCCCATCGAATCATCCCTGCACTTTGATTGATCGTGATTTCGCTCTTTTTCAGGTAGCTACCATCGAATCGTTCTATTTTCGGAAAATACCGCGTTTCGTATTTCGCTTGCTTATTCTCCGAACTTTAGAATTCGAAACTTTAGATCGCGCCATGTCGATTAACTCGCGATGTTTTCTAATTATTTTGCAAGCAGTTTGATTCGCGTGTTTCTTCGTTGCTTCTTCGATCGATGACACCAGTTCGTGATAAATTAACTCTTTTCTTTTTTTTTTTTTTCTTTTTTTGAAAGTTAATAGTCCACCGTATTAAACCATCTACGCTAAATTAAACGTCTAAGATCCTCTGGATGATAAACGCGTATAGATAAAGCCTGATCCGGTAACAAACGACGAGAGCTCGGTAAAGCCAAATACAATAAACTCTTGGTGAATTGATCGCGTTCTATTTCAAGGCTGCAGAGGAGGAGAATATTACTTCGCCCGCGCGGAACGTTCTAATCTAGCTCGTAGCAATTTCCAAAATCGCGAGTGCCTCTCTGTCAGATAACTTTCTGCATATATTTACAGACGCTGCCTGTTAAACTGCGCAAACCTCTCGAACCCCGCGACTAAGAGCTTTGATATAGCTGACGACAATTGGTGTCGCAAGTTACACAGGCCACGGGCGATGTTCCTCGAACTGGCTCCGGTTACTGCGCGTCCCTCCCTCGTTTCATATCCATGGCGGAGAAGCGGATCCACTTTTCCCTGCAGTTCCACTTTCTTAATCCCGATTACCAACCTCCTTTCCACGATAACGTACGTCCAAGTGAAACAAAACTTTCGTCGTCGCGGAACAAACGATCGCGAAGACGTAAAATCGCGGCGATGGCGTACGCTGGCAAAAGTCAAACGATCGTTCCTCGTTCTATGGCCGTTGAAATTTAAAGGAAGCATAGCAACCTGCCAGCCATCCCGTTTCGACGCAAAACCAGGGAATTGCACCCAAGACAAATCCAATTTCTATAATACGCAGCAGCGTTGCCGATCAAAGTTATTTCGCCAGTGTCTGTTCGAGTTGCCCCGGGATTTCGTTTCGTTTTCCTGACGAGAAGGCAGGTGCCCCCTTATCTCAAGAGGACGCGAGTCTTGCGGGATATTCCCCGGAGAAATTGTCGCAGCCTTATTCCCCAGTGCCTTATACCTACCGACTATCATCCGATCGCAGCCTTCCAATTCTGTACGTAGACGAATCTCATTGTCTACTCCGCCTTCCCATCGTGATGTTTCCACCCCATCCTCGGCAACCTAGCTGACAGCGAGACGAAAGGAACTTCGATCCTTCTACGATTCCTCCTACTCCTCTCGAGGACGCAACCCCGCCGCACGAACCTGTTTTTCCTCGTGAAAAGCTTTTCAGCCTGCCCTGCTCGCACGAACCGACGATTCCATCGACTCGATACATCGATATTATCCAGTCAATATGCGAGGAATTTTGCGACAACGATAACGATTTACTTTGTAGAAGTTGACGCGCGTCGTTGGAAACTTCTTCCTCTATAGACGAGCTTCTTCGTCTCTTGGCTGGAAGTATGGAAAGGAAAACGCAGGATCGTGTGTACCGGTCGAACGCAAACATTTGATAGGATAAGTTTGACGCGTCGAGAGGAATCGGGCAACGCTGCGGAAATCCATGAAAATAGAGAGGCCCGTGGAAAATCGAGAACACGTGGGTCAATTTCGGCATAGAGAAAGTCGTACGCTGCGAACGTAATGATCCTGATTTCAAAGGTAGATCGTGGCAGAGGAACGAACGTGTAACTCGTCGAGTTTCGTTTGTTCCACTGGCCGTCAATTTCTAACAAAAACCGCGCCACTGCTGCGAAAAGCTCGAAACGAACGATAGAATCTATTTTGCCTTCTGTTATCGTTTATTCTGCTTTGTTCCTTTTATCTTTGTCGGGCCTTTTTTGCACAGACATAATCGCACATAAGGCACAAAAACGCGAATAGGGAAAAACGCGAGGAAAAACTTGCTGGTATCATTTACGAGAGAACGACAAAGCATTTGATTCTATTGAACCGCGATAACCAATTAAACGTAAAATATTTACGAATCGGTGATAAACGTGGGAAAGGGAAAACGCGCGGGATGGGCGTCTTCTGGCGAAATATATTAAAAAAATACCCCGCGGCAGCTGCGTCGTGTGATACACCAAAAAATATTTTCATCCATCCATATAAATCGCGGCGGTTAGTTTTTTCCCGATTTTATTAGCCGGACGTTCCGTAAATAATGGAAACGAGCCAGTCGTATATAATTGTGCATGTTATCTATAACTGCGCACAGTTGCGAATATATTCGAGAGGAAATTTCGAAAAAAAAAAAATAATAATAATAAAAGGATATACAGGAATATAATTGGATGAAATGTGAAGCTCAAAATTGAACAAATGGCCCGTGTAATATCTCTGTACTCTTTATCATTATAAAACGCGAGTTAGATTATAGAACTTGATACGGTATCGTGCAAAACCGTATACACACGCGAATTCAAGAATCACTGGCGATTTTTACGCTCTTGGCTTTCTTTCGTCTCGTAGGATCATTCTATATCATCCTATATACGCATTTTATGACATTTACTTGATGACTCTGTTACGAAACTATAGAAACTCGTTCCTATGAATCGCACTGCAACACCGTGTGCAAGTATTTGATAAACGCGTTAGTTCTTATCGCGAGATCGTCATCGTGATAGGTCACTGTCAAGTAGCCTAAGACTTGGTCGCGATAGTACATACATATGTATTCTTCCTACGATTCGATTGACCGTTCAAACGCTGCATTGAAACGGAATGAAGCAAAAAGAAGACAGGAAAAAGAGCGAAGACAACCGAGGAGAGGATAGAGATAGATCGCCGACCATCGTTTTTCAACGACGACAAGCTTTTTCGCGGCGTCGACAACTGACGACCAGGAACCCAGACACGTGAGATTCTCGGCGAAACGAGAACCGCGAGAAAGATCCTCTCTCTCTCTCTCTTTCTCTCTCCGCTTCTCTCTCATTCTCTCGTGGGATAGGTGGATACGACACGATGGATGACAGAAGATGGAAAAAAATTAAGAGGACGGAGAAAAAGAGAGAGAGGGAGAGAGAGAGAGAGCGGGAGAAAAAGAGAAAAAGAAAAAAAGAAAGCGTCGGTAGCAGGCCGAGTCTAAGTGATTGCCGGAAGTGACATCGGCGGACGGGTAAACGCTTTATCGCAGAGCTAACGAGGCAGTCCGCGCGACTTTACCGCGCTCGGTTTCGCGCTGTGTGCCTCAATGGAAACGGGATCAGGATAGGTGCCCACCTCCCCAAATAAATCCTCTTTTTACGACAGAGATTTATGAAAGCCATTCCCTCCTACTCCCCGGTTCCTTTCTCTTCCCTTTTCTCTTTTCTTTTCTCGCCTCCGGCCTACTCCCCATCTTTCTCTTCTTGCAGCAGTGGAATCGAAGGGGAGCAGGAGGAGGATAAAGTAGAAAAAGAAGGAAGGGATTGCAGCGGCTCTTCTCGCTAGGCGTAAGGATGGGCTCGAGCTCCGAACGTTGGAAATCCAACCGAGCCTGAGTATCCCGGATTCCGGGCAGTTTCAGGCAAAATGAGGTAATTAGGATGCAGACGAGAAACGATGTCTCCCACCTCCGTCACATTCTCTCTCTTTCTCACCCTGGTCTCGCTTCGGTCACACTCTCTTCGTACCACCCTCTACCTCTTCGTGTGCGCGTGTATATCTCCTCTCTCTCTCTCTCTCTCTCCATCTCTATCTCCCTTTCATCTTACGTGGACGTCGTCTTTGTCGTCTCTCTACCTCTCCGCCGTTTCGTTCCTCTTCTCCGCCGTCTAGCTCTCGCAGGCGCACGCCAACAGCACGAGTGCAGTGTAGTGCGGTGGTAAATCAAAACCGTCGCGCTAAGAAGTCTTTAAACGTCTCGCGTATATGCAAATTACGCTACTGCACCGGCAAAGTGCGAAAGGAAATTTGAAAAATCGCGCTTCCGCTATTGCTGCTGGGAACAAGAGGAACGAGCTGCATGAGAAACGCGAGCGGCCACTTTCCACGGGATATTTGCATCGACGATGAAACCGCGATTCTTCGTACAACCTCGCGTACTGAGGTAGCCGAAACATAGTGACGGAATTGCGGAGCAAATCGACTGTATCGATCTGTCGAGCATGTCTCAGCCGAGATCTCGACGACTGCGAAGCCGACCGACCGATGACTAATCTCGCCGCGCGATTCGTCGAAACGACTAACTTAACGCGCTGAAGCGTGCGCCGCCGCTCCCTTCCGTCATTCAGCCAACGATTTATACCACTTTCGTTCAGTGACAATTTTCTCTCATCTGCCGTAGAATCGTCGCAGTCTACGACTAGGATCTACGGCAGAACCGTGGATTCGTCGACTGTGTGCGTGGAACGGGGGGCCACGGAGGAAATATGATACGCGTGAAACGAAATGCATACCTCCGTCGTCGTTTCTTGCCGACAAACATTTTCAAGAATCCAATCCCCGGGTCCTCGTACAAAACTGGATAGACAAACTCCGTGGGATACCTGTTATCCGTAGTAGCCAAACACGTAGTGACCTCGCTCGGCGCCAGAGACGGAGAGAAATTCAGCCTGATCTCCCTGGAGACGCAGAGGCCAGAAGCCACGGAGAGGATGAAGAAAAATAGATAAGAAAAAGAAGACGAAGGAGAAGCAGGGGAAACAGAGGGAAGAGGAAAGGGAAAGTCGGTAAATCGAGGAGAAAAGAAGGAATAAGGAGAGAAAGGAAAAAATATTGAACGAGGGAACTCTAATTCTCGCGTCTTCTAACCACTTCCTCTCCACCTTGCTGGTCGACGATGCTTAACGGTGCTCGAGTGTGCTACGAGCACCAGAAAGGGTACTTTGGTTGGGAACGCGGCCAGGGCTGGCTTTCGTTGTCACAGCGTATCCGATGCAAATGTAACGATGAAAAAGTCGCTAGTAACGAGAACGTCACCGGTAACAATCGATTCGCGTATCGAAGTTACGATACATATCTCACAGGGATGAAACAACAGGGCGACCAGAGGTACATGGCGCGTTACCATGCGCACGCTGACCAGATGATGGCAGAGAAGTGCGACGGCTTCATTAACAGCAATTTATCACTGGATCGGCGGGGGCCAGCGGCAGGCGCCACCATTAACCCCCTAAGGTCGTTAGGTTGCGGTTTGACATGAGAACATGCCCATAACACTGTTCGGTTATACGTACCTAACGTGTACCACCTATCTGGCCGGTGGTAAAGCACAGATCCATTGGCCTCTGCCTCTAGAACGCGTACAACAGCCGGATGAGAGCGGAGAAGGAACAGCTGTAGAGTGAATGGATGCGAATAGGATTGAACGAAGATGGAGAGAACGGAAAGCAGACGGAATGAGTAAACGAACATTGTAAAGGGAGAGAGTCGGAGAGAGAGAGAGAGAGAGAGACAAAGAGTAGACTCGCTGCTACGTCACAAGCTAACCATTAGCGGTCGTACAGGCTCGTGTTTAGACACCCCGTTATTGAATCGGTTACCTGGATATCGAACCCGATGTTACACGTTCCGTCGCTAATGTTAAAATCGACAAAGCTAGCGAACCCAAGGACAGCGATTTTCAATGTTATTAGACACCGTGTGCCGAGGTTCGTTTAACCGAAAGCGTTTAAAGTTATCGGTCCTACTCTGGTCCAATTTCGCGCGTTACACGCCAACGCGATTAAACGATTCCTTGCGAGAGGTCATTATCACCGAAGCGATTGTCCTTCGCAGTACTTTTAGGTCAAGAGCGTTCCGTATCGTTTATGGAACGCGACACGCTCGGTGAAATATTCGATCGCGCGTACAACCGTTTAGCGTACACGCGTTGTTCCCGTGGCACGAAGCTCGACACGGGCCTAAGTTTATTATCACAGAACCAAGGGTCGAACGAAATCTCTCAAGTATTTAGGGGTATTACCGATAAGTACTACTGGCTATAGGTATGCTTGGGTATTCCGGAATGGTATTTGCGATATTACTCGGAAGCTGGAATAATAGGCAGGAATTCTATGCGCGAATCGTGGAATATATTCGGAATCTCGAGCGAAGAATTGACGCGGTCGGAAAAAAGGAGATTCTAAATAAAAGGAGTCAGGTTTATTTATAACGAATAGGATGTGGCGCGTAATGGAGCGCATAAATAGCGTGTTTTATAGACGTAAGAATATAGGTCTGGATCGAAGCAACAAGCTGTTTCGAAACGCGATATATGTACTTTGTGCCGAATTCACCGCGCCAACTTGCCATCAACGCGCTGCAACGCGACATTTCCGTAGAACATACTTTCATATCGTTCCCCAGCCGACGCGTACATCGATGAAACTGTTTTAATTAAAACGGTCTATCTGCCTCCACTCGCGTAAGATTTAATCAGGCCATAGACTGGAATCGGGCACGTGTGTAATTTAAGTTCCACCGTATCAGCGCCAGCGGAACCCGCCTTTGCATTCGACTAATCCGCGTGAAAGCAAGGATTTTGGGGCTTACGTAAGCGGGACTTCTCAAAATGAACAAGTCGCGTTCAAAGGTTCGAACTCCCTCTACACACTCGCGTGAATATTCATTAAACACGAGATACGTAGAACGAAGGTGGAAAATGGGAGCGAGACGTAAAAACAACAGAGCGGAAACTCGCGTCGATAGTTCGAACAGTTTCATCGGAGAGAAAGAACGAGCCCGTTCTCCGTTTCTTCAATTATGGAATAATTAACTAAAGATACTTTGAAAGCAAATTGCCTTATGTACTTGAAAGCGGCAGACCGGTCTTTCCTCTTTTAACCGCTTCTCCTTCCAACTTTCCTGGTAACTGCTAGCCTTACAACTTCTACCTACGCTTCCAGCGCCCATGCACGAAGAGTTGAAGCACCCACTTCTCTCCCCTTCGCCTCTTACGCGCGTAGATTATTAATTTCGTTAATTTCCCCGTAGTTTTCAGAATTCGTCCGTTCGTTAGACCACTGCCCTTTGCATCAACCCTACGCGGAACATTTTTACACCGTGTAACAAGTGGCTGCCGGCTAAAAGAAACCCTTTCGCTCCAATTACTCACGGCTCTCGACGTCTTTCGACTCAACCGCGTCTTTATTCGCACGAACGATCAACGGATCTGTATAAAAATAATACTCGAAACAACCTTCCTAAGGTATGTATCGTCGTAAACTGACCGCCGTAATTGGAAGAATTTTCGAAAAGTTTAGGCTCTTTAAAAAAACCAACTCCTCGTGTATCGTTCGTCGGACGCGATCCATCGTACGTACGTGTTGTCGAACAACAGCGACGAAGCGGAACAATCGATAAACCCGAACGCTCGATGACGCGTGCCAGCAAATTCTTCGAGCACCGCGGTTCTAACTTTAATTAACGTCTGCTCCGAATACCAGGCGAATTGAAATTCACGTACGACACTTACAAATTCGATGGTTCGCTGGAGTGTTATGCGTCCGCGATCCTCGCACTCTCGCCGTCGTCGTCGTCGTCGTCGTCGTCGTCGTCGTCGTCGTCGTCGTCGTCGTCGTCGGGTAAGTTTCAACGAGGAGTGCGACTTTACGCGTTCATATTGAAAAAAGTCAACAACGCAACGCGGCGGCGAGAAAATGTGACGGAACGAAGTGAATATTGGCTATCTCCCCGAGCTTCGACGTCATTAAAACTTTTAGATTGCATAAGAATGGCTTTCCATTCCCGTCTCTAACACTCTTCAGAAGACGTCATGTCGGGCAAGAAATTCTTGCTCGGTCAAGCAGTAATTACCAGACTCGATGATAAATTAAATGGGGAAAAAAAGATGCTTCCTCTTATTTTTTCTTTTTTCTCTTCTTTTCCTGTTCTCTTATCTTTGCGTTTTCTCTTTCTGTCTGCCGCTCTATTCTCGCGAGAGATCTATGTACATCCCCTTCTCTGTCGTTTGTATAAGTAGATTACTAGCATTACAGAGTAATATAACTCCGTTCTTCTCAATAATACGAAAACTTTCCACTCGTCATGGACAAGCAAACGAGGGATTTCGTTATAGACAGAGTCGAGGAACTTTTTAACACTTAAAAGGATCTTGGAAATATATCGCGTAGAAATTGCTATTCCAGGCGCTCGGATAAAAGGCTTGCGAAAGGTTATTACGTCTGAGTGCACGACTTAAGCGAAAACAAAGCAGTCGGAATAGAAACATCTTTCCGCGAGATCGATAACAATTATGAGGATGATGAAATAAATCTGACAATTTTCGAGTATTAAAATAGCAGAGGAGTCGCATACACGACGATGTCGAGTGGTATCTTGCACGGAGATTCGTATTAATTTTAGAAACTCGCACGTGCCAGTTTTACGAATGCAGTCAATTCGTCTAATCAACGGGAAACGGTTCGATCATGCTCGCAACTACCGCACTTTCTATAGAACCGACTAAAAAGAAGTCCGAAGATACGGTAAAACCTGAAAGCAATACCATGTGTATTATTATCAACATCTGCGTTCCGATTGTCTTCCGAATTGAGAATTATATCCCGAGATAATAATCGGATCGTCTATCATTTTCTATCGCTGTAGTCCAACTATGAAACTGGTATAGCCGTTATAGTTAAAACTTTTAAGATCCAAGAAATTGATTTGTCGTTTATTCGAGAATTTGAAGGGAAAGTAATTTTCCACGGAGACATTTCCGATGCCGTGCGAGGTATTCGAAAAGGAAACGATGTAGTGGGAAAAAAGCGTAAAAGTCACAACGGTGTTTAAAACAAACGCGTGAAATGCAAATTAATTGGCGAGCAGTTCAGAGTATTATCCAGCCGTGAGAGGGGCATTGTATTAGCATCCTTTTCTTTCGGTAGCGCCTTTGTATCGATAGAGACTCGCGTGTCTCGATCCAAATACAAAAGAGCAACTCAATGGAGACACGATAGAAGCAAAAGAGAAAGAAAAAAAGTGAACTGGATGCATACTAGGTCATCCTTTGGCGCGATGACGTTACACCGGTACATTCCGCTTACGAATACGTCTTTTGGAGAAAGAAGAAAGAAATGAAAAGGGGAAAGAGAAGGTAGAAAAAAGGTTGGGGAAAAAACGCTCGTGACCCAGCGGGCGTGAATGTTATCGTTTCCGGTGTAGAAGCAGACTGCGTCGCGTAACATCTTGTCCCGTGTGAAATGTCAGCTTTCGCGCTGAATAGCATAGCCGACAACGAATTGACATAGTTAGCGAACGTTAAACTAATTTTTCATCTGCCGGCTTGCGGAACAATCGTCGCCGACTGCAATTTCGACGAGAAACGCATTTGTGCGTGGCAACTGAGCGGCGAAGGTAGAAGTTGCGAGAGTCGCCAGTAGTATAATTTCAGCGCCTTTATCCCTACGCTCTAGGCTCGGCTCAATTTTCAACATCAAAGTTACGCGCGTACGTACATAACGCTTTTGAACACGAGAACGAGAATGAGGGGGGGAAGATGAAATCTCGGTCGTTAATTAGTACCCTGCGACCGGAGAACGGAAACGTTGAAACTGAATGGGTAATTGGTGCGCAAAGAAACGCAACGATTTATAGAAACAGAAGGTGGCTAGCGCGTGTTCGATAAAGCTGCAAAGAGAAGTACGAACCTTTTAACGAACATCGTTCGTATTATATTTCGTCTCTTCTCGAGAAGACTGTGTCCTCCGCCGTTCTTCCTTTTCTTCCTCTCCTTTTCTTTCTCTGTCGGCGTACCTTCTGCTTTCTTTTGCCACGACAAGACGCGCGATTGCTAGCAGGAAGCACGACGGGAAACAGAATTACACGGACGAATTCTAGCATAAATAGTATTTGCTAACGAGTTGCCCTGTTGCAAGCCGCATCCGCTAACGCTACTCCGGCCGCAGAGGGATGGCCCAAGAAATTAAGAGGGACCACTTTGGTTTCGGTCCTCCGAGGTTTAAGGCGAGTTTATGCTCCAATTACCTCGTTTGCAGTATTAATTCGCGCCTCTATACCTTCCTCTCTTCCTTCTGCTGGCTCGGTTTAAACGGCGAAACAGGGCGAACAGAGGAATAAGGAAACGACGGACCAAGACAATAAGAGAGAAATAGAAGCGAATCGAAGGAGAAGAACCTTCGCAAATGTGTCTCGGAAACTACAAGCCGCGCGAGGATTACGGATTGGACTCGGGGCACAAGCATCGACTTGCACGAGCTCGTGCAAGGATCACAAGTTAGGAAGTCGTAACCGGTTCGGGATTAAGCTTGTCTCGGGCAATACCTTCGGGTGAATACGAAATATATCCGGACTATGTGTGGATCAGGCTTTGGTTCCGCTTCGCGTACCTAGGCTATACGTTCACTAGGACACCATTTCGAACCGTGCAATGAACTTTTACCGTGCGCTAAACGCTGCAATCCTTTAATGTGACGTACGTGTTACGGAATAAGAAAGATAAAGAGAGAGAGAGAGAGAGAGGGAGGAGAGTGGAGAAGAGAAATAGTCTTTCACGAACGTATAAGTTTCGCGTACTTGAAGCAGCTGTTTTAAACTAACTTTGAAGAACGGTAATAACCACGGCCATAACCCGGAATTACGAATAAATTCGTTTCAGAATAGTTAAAGTAAAAAGGCATTAACCAAGATAAATAAGATGCGCGTATATGTATTATTTACTCGACGATTTATTTAGTTAATCTTCTGCACGGGTCGTATAAATTCAGACAATTTTTGCTCTTACAGATACAAAATTAAACGGATAAATTTGGCAAGTGAACGTCGTCGTTGATCGTACAATGTTATTAATAACATTGACGTATCGCGTCGCGTATGCCGTAAGAGAGAGATAATCTTGAAAATACATCTAACCGGGAAACGTCTATTTGGAGTCAGGAACGCTCGCCCCGGAGTAACCGGGCATACGATAAAACAAGGAAAAAGTTAATTTTTCTGGAAAGTTTGACCGTAGCCTGTGTATATACAAGGTCGTTGGCGTGCACGATTTCAAAGTGTTCGCGTTTCTCTCTTCCGGTTTCTTTCGCCGAGAGAATCAAACTATCCCGGGGGATACACGGTTACTTGTGATTCTATGCGAAGCACATTTCCGAGAAGTTCCACGCAGGTTAGGCTGAGCTATGGTGCTACGTATTCTCGGCATTCACCGTTTAATCAGGAAGCAACTTGGCTGCTCCATAGAAAGCAAGTTTGGTTAGCGAGGAACGGTAGCCCGGACACTAGGCAAGATAGTCTGGCACGCGTATCGATCTTCGACGTTCGGGCAAACTTATCAAAAGCAACGCTACTATCGTCGCGTAGTACAACGCGGTAGCTTCTCCGCGCGATATTTCTTCGCGGAGACGAGCGCCGGAACGCTTCGAGCGGCATAAGTTTAAATTCTTAAATTCATAGATCCTCCGTCGACTCGTCTTTGCCGCAACTCCGGCGCAACTCCTAAACGAACGTTAACAGGAGTCGAGTTCGCCACGTTTCGAAAGAGATCAGTGGAAGCTCTTCTCCGGTGCTACGCATCGTCTAATAAGTATACACTTTGTACCGATCGAAAACTTCCTTAAGGATTGCTTCGCGTGGCAAAAGTTGGCTGGAAACTGAGAGCAGAGGGTTGCGCGGTCGTGAATTCTCTCGAGGCGCTAAACTAGACCGGAGCATAAAGGTCCTAGGTTTGCCAGAGAACGTTAGATCACAGAAGTGGATATAATCGTGAGTAAATGGTCCGTAAGTAACAGTCGAGGAAAACGTTTGAACGACCCTCATCCTCTTACCATTCTCCGACCACCTTTGGACTGTCGACGGATAGATACATGCAGTCCCGTTACCACCATTCCCGACACGCTCGCTAACGCTGTATCTTGATTATATTCCATTTAGGGTACGGCCTTGCCGCCCGTGCACTCGGCCAACTCGCGAAGTATCTCCACATCGAGATATCTCGTTTGTCACAGGGGTTACCGTGAACCGACGAATTTCTTGCTCTAAATATAGTCCAGCAGAAGCGACAAGTTGCTGGAACGTCGTTACCGGCCAGTCTTCCAGTAACCACTGCGAGCAACGTATTCGGAAAATGTATGTGCGCGCACCAGTTAACCCGTGTCACGGTTAAAACCGTACGCCGACGTTTGGACGAGTTGAAACGCTTTGATGATACGCGAATGACCATTTAGAGTTTTTGTGTGTAGATAGATTTTTAAAACGCTAATTAAGCTACGGATGTATATGCTTCGACGAGAACGTTTTCATTCCTATTCTCATTTTTCATTTTCAGGTGTCTCGCGCCTTCGAATACAAACGTTGGATTTACGACAAGCCAGCGGTCAGAAAACGACTGTTAGTATAGTCACGCGTCAAATATTAAACCGTTAACACACATACAGCAACAGAATATACATCGAAGAATCAAACGTTAGTTGTGCATAGGTGGAAATTCTTCGAAGATCAACACGCATCGAACCGAGATACGTCGTAAGTCGTTCTAGACGTTAACTTTTCCTCTTATCGTCTCAAATATGATTTTATACTTTAGATATTCCGATTGATTCGTTTCTCGAAACGTTCGAACAAAGAGAATCGAAAGTTTAACGAAAGGATAAAAGATTGGCCATTGCTGACTACGTTGTTACGGTCTCCGCTGTACGCAGCGCACTTACGAAACGTTTAAAGACCGATGTATTTTCCTGCGTATCGTTTCCCATTACCCATTCTGTTTCGTTTATCCAGGCCGGAATCTGTCTTCGTGAGGGACGAACGTTTCACCGAGTATCGTATCGTCGGTTGACTTCGCTCGATTTACTTCGAGTATTCGTTTTCTGTTAACGGGCCAGAGACATAATGTGTTTGCGGAACATAAAACCTTTGGGAAATCAGCGGGAATATCGTACAGACTCGTTCGACGATTTCTTCCTCTCTCTCTCTCTCTGTCCCTCTCATTTCCGCAAACGCACAATCGCGTTCCTTAGATTCGAGAATCACCAAATTGCTTGATACGCGAACCGTTAGGTCCCTCACGAATCGGCACGTTCTCGATTATAATCGGACGTTTATCGAGCACGATTCCAACGCTAATCCAATCGTCGCGTCTGTTTCGCATTGCAAATACGAGAGCGAGAGCGAGACGACGAAGAGATAGAGACGTGGACCAGCTACCCGTAATGAAATTACATGTACAGGAAAGATGTAGCATCTCCAGCAGAGTCGATATTAGATCCCCTTGTACTTCATGACGTTATTGTAAAAGTAACGCAGAAAAGTCAGCTGTACCAGCTGCGCGAGCTGATCCGATGAAATTTAATCACATCTCGCCGACGTTACGATATAGTATCCATAAATCTTGGAATCGACGTACCCTCGTACTGAAAATGTCTCTGAAAGGTATTTCCCGGTGTCGCAGCTTTTCCAACATTAAAACTCCTTATCCCTGGCACGACTTATCCTCGCTCGCAGTAACACCACCGACGTCGATTTCCTCAACACCCTTTTTCCCTCCTTCTTCGCCCGTTCTCCTCTGCCTCTGCCACCTCTGCTTCCTCTCTCTCTCTCTCTCTCTCTCTCTCTCTCTCTTACACTTTTTCTCTCTCCCTCTTTCTTGCTACATCCTCTCCACCGTCAACCCCACGATCTCACCCCTTGCTCACGACCTCCGCCGCTCTCCCTCGCCAATCGACCTTTCTCCCCACTTTACATTCCACTCCGCTAGATTTATTTGTCGATACATATTGCGCTTGCGAGGACTGACAGTAATCTCCGACCCGGTGGCGATTCGTTCCAAGTTCACGAGTTGAGCAATTGACGAGCGCGACAATACGACGCGACGCGACACGCCGTTCGATTCCATCGAGTTGTCCAACATCGATCCACCCAGCGATTCTCGATTTTCGCTGTTTCCGCTCTTCTATTCGTCGACTAGCTGCGTGATTTGCAAATGCGTTTATATAACCAACGGGTTAAAGAACCGTATTATACATCGAGACACCGGCGAAATGAACTTTTTACAAGCTAGACTTTCTCCGTTTACGCGTTCCAAAGCGTGTAGAAGCACGAAGTGCTTTCAAGAGTCCACACCCTCATCAGACCCAGTCAATGCGTCGAGAGCCACTCCAACAAACACGCCGATTTTCAACTAGCAGCTACGCGGAAGAGAACAAACAGCTAGGGAGCGAAACGAGAAGCCACGACTTACGTCGCTCTTAACGATTTATCTCGTTCTAAGCAACGATGGACCACGAAACGTAAATACAGTCAGCGTTAAAACTCGAGCTGCTTATCGCTGACGTTGCTCTTACGAGTCGATCTTAAGAAGAGGTTCGTATTCGCGAAATCCTATCAACGGCGTTAACTCGGTGTCGAGACCGCGACGTCTCTTATTCGATCCAACGACAAAATCGATAACTTCGCTTTAATAGCTCTGACAAATCCAAACGCTGTTTGCGGCTTCGAAACACGGTAGAACCGTAGAACGCATTCTAAACACAGCTTCCTATTACTCACATGTCACGTCCACGTTGACCAGAACTGTTCGCTAACAGTTGACGAGCTGCTTGCGTATTGATCCTGAACAAGTGTAGAATCGTGAATACGTGCTAGAGAAATAGCTTCCGAAAGAAGCATTATTAGAAGGAGTATTAGCCTTCTTTCGGTTTAGCTGCTTAACCTTAGCTTCATTGTGACGTCTACCTCTTGAGAACACACTGTACGACAACGGAGCACGTTCTTGCTGCGAAACGATACGACCAGAAAATCCTATCGCTCTAACGACCTAACCGGCCACCGCACAATAGTCGCGATGCAATTGATTCGCTCGGCCGAAGTGTCGGTTCTATTAATATCGCTGACATTATCGTCGTCGCGGTACATACGTTATGCACGCCGTCAGTGAGCAATATCAGCCAGAAACTGGTTGTCACGCACGTATAGGCGTAATACGGCATGAACGTAGATCAACGCTTAACGAAACATCCCGACGTCCAAGAGCAAGCGCCGGCCGGAATTAACATACGGGTAAACATAGGTAATACGAGGCGGATGCCGGAATATGGCTGGAGGCGGATAGACGTAACCAGTATTGCTATCTCTAACCGGCATCTCGATATTACGCCTCTCCGCATTTCGGGAGCTGCACTATAACCTACCCCAAAACGATGGAAATGGGTCGGGGATGGTACCTTTAGCACGGCCATACCGGACCGATCTCGACGATCAGAAGTCGAAAGCTCGTGCGTGGACAAATTGGGAACGATACGAGAGAGATATCCTGGGTCAGATGCATGCGAATCAAACGATTTGCCAAGATACAATGTGCTTTGTATGGAAACGTACCTCGGCGATGCCAGAAGGTTCTTTTATTTCCTGGACGAGCTTGCGATCGATTTGCCACGTATCTACCAACTAATCTCGTAGTAACTTGAAGCCAGTGTATTTTTGATTCGACTATGAAGATAGCTTTATCTTTTCAACGTTAAGAATAAAAGTGTACCATTAACCATCGAAAGCGAGATGCTCTGGCATCGCTGCAGGCAAATCGTAATGATCCAGTATGTATGTAACATATCGTTCTTCTGTAAAAATATTTATACATCTTAAACGAAGCCGATAACGACATCGTATAATAACGTTATCTGTTTCTTGAGAATATGTACAAAGCGACTCTTAGCACAAAGCGCGATAAAATTATAGCGAAATTTCGTAACGTTTCGTTTTATCAAAAACGCGCGTTTTATAGGCTGCACGAAGACTCTATAAACGTCTTTCTTTTTTCAAATATTTCGCGCGATACGATCGTTCGTATTAAGCTAATAGGAGAAGAATTCAAGGTACGCGTTTAACTCTGTGATGAAACTCGTTTCTCTAAAATTCTCCGACCTCGATCTTTTATTCGTTGGCGGATCTCCGACCAACGAACCTCGTAATATACGAATATGACTTTTATCCGAAGACAACGTCGTCGGTCGGGCAACACGGGCGATGCGTTCGTAGAAAATGGAAATCGAAATGTCGGTTCGCGTGTGTCCACGCGGGTACAACGACTCCGCATACCGTGGACGGTAAAAATGGACAAAGGTAACCATAGTACGCGATAGTTGCGGCCAATGCTCCCTCTCTGTGTGTCGACTGTACCGTTGGTGCGGTAACTTCGGTCATTACATCGGTGATGCCGTGCACCGAAGCGCAGGTTATTCCCGTTGCAAGTGGCCACCGCAATCGCCAGAGACAGAGGAGGGAACAACCCGAGCAAGGACAAGAGTTTGCATTGTCCTATCTGCGTAGTTTATACGTGTCATATGCGGTACAACCGGTAGATACGCGTGTATGTGCAAGGAATCGTTCTCTGCCGTGTCGTGTTTCGAATACACACGCCTCGCGAACATCGCATCACGAATCTAAAAAACTTAATATCCACCGTTGCGCCGCCGGCGTGTCCCGACTTAAAAGCAGATTTGTTTTCTCATTCTCGGGCGTATTTTTCACGCTTCCGTGTGAGTCCTGTAACTCTCTCTCTCCCTCTCTCTCTCTCTCTTTTTCTCTCTTTGGAGACGTATACATACGTGACGCGTTGTTCAGGTTTCGCCTGGACGAGCTCCTAAAGTCGCAACGTTCCGCAGAAGCCCATAAACTATCTACGAAATAGGTATCGGAGTATTTGGAAAGTAAAAATGGGAGATGTTGGTGTTTTGATATCCTCGTTGTTCGTTAAGAATTATTTGGTGGTCGAGAAAGATTTAATTTCAATTCAATTGGAAATCACAGGACGATGGAAGGTGTGCGTGTAATCTAAGGCTTGTGCATATCGCCGCATGAATACTAAAGGCAAAAAGCTTGCGCGGAATTTTCGAAAGATACGTATATGCACGTATATATCTACAGGATTTATCTTGCAGAATGCTAATTTTAATTTGTCAGAGTGTGATTCGAAAAAAATACGAGCTTAAGTTTAAATGTAGTAATATCGTGCTTAACATCGCGCTCGTTACTTTACGGTGA
This sequence comes from Bombus vancouverensis nearcticus, assembly GCF_051014615.1. NCBI lineage: Eukaryota > Metazoa > Arthropoda > Insecta > Hymenoptera > Apidae > Bombus > Bombus vancouverensis. The sequence continues at coordinate 17,098,985 of NC_134917.1, read as the reverse complement.
CATATTTTTTACGGTAACGCCAGAAATTATTTCAAATAAATGATTTAAACATGTTAGTAACGCGAATTCTGTGGAATATTTCTGGCTGAGTTTACTGCTCGCGTAAAAATGTCGTGTTAAAAGTAAAATAGAAAAATATTAGAACAGGTATGAGGAGAAAAAATTTGAAAAATCTCGTGTTTTCCACCAGATACATATATATATATATTCACGTATATATTCGTAGCCGTGCAGGATTTTCGTGAAATCATGAAAAAGTTGTCGCGGAAGGTGGCAATTAAAGCATCTTGTACAGAGTGTCAAGCTTTAGTTCGGACTTTGTTTGCGTAAATAACGTTTACTAAATGAAATGCTAACGAGTAAACACTTAGCTACTCTGAAGCCAGGTCCAGCGAAGTTAATGAAGAAAATTCAGGGTAACGTAATTCAATTATTCGCAATCACGACGCAATGTGTAGTACGTTTGCCGCGACAATTATAACAAAATCAATTTAACGGCAACCGGTAAATAACGTTTGGTCGTTAGCATGACACGGACAAAGCCTGAAAATATCCGTCATATGCAAAACGTTTAATATCGAGCTACGGAATGTCGGTTTCCCTCCTTCGAATTACGCTTCGACGTTCCATTTATCGATATCATCGATCGGCCGACTTAATTTCATCGCACGATTTTACCAAAACAACGTGTTCTTCCGTCATTCGATCAAATTCATCCAATCTTGATTAAACATTTACACGCGTTACGATAGAAATCTCCGATTTTACGGAATCATCGACGTTACTGGCAAGCGTGGAAAGCTGGAAAATCCGCCGACGCAATCACCACAGACTATAAAATCTAAAACTAAGAGCTGTTCGCGTATATGCGTGTGACGATAAAACTTAACGAAGGAAGCGGTAAACCGATCGTTTAACCCATTCAAAGCTGGTAATGGGCGCCGTACGAAGGGATTCGCGTTATGCGAAAAGTCGAAGAATCAAGATCGTAGAAAGCATCGTGTACAATTAAAATAGAATAGATCGAACGTGTACTTCAAAATTCACGAAATTGTCATCAAAAAATTTCCTCTGGGGCGTTACAGTTAACAGTTTAGGCAAACAATGGAAATATTTGAGAATGGAGCTACAACAGTATCCGCTGTGGACATAATAGCGTAAGCAACAAACGCGAGAACTCGGCGAGAGCCAAGTATCAAACTTTATGCTTTCAGTCGACGAGAATAAGTGTGTATCCCTTCCGAGCGCGGAAAGGATGTAGCTTAGTTGCGACGAATAAATGCATCACCGTATAAGCCAGGACGCAATATTTTTTTCCCTTTCGTGGTTCTTCCATGTGAATCACCGACAGCAAAAGAGAGACAGACAGACAGACAGAGAGGCAAATGGAGAAACCGGGAAAGGGTGAGAAAGATGGGTGAACGGTTGAAAAAAGGTAACGCACGAAACGTAGGCTTTGGGGGAGGGAAAGGGCGAGGAGGAAAAAGAGGATAAAAGGGAGTAAAGGGAGACGTTTCGAGCGGAGGTTCTCGTTGAATTTAGAAATCCACGCGCAAGCCCATTTTCCGAGGGAAAGGCCACTTCCTGCGGCATGTCGGTGCAGCCGTATTTTATCCGTTTGCGGCGGACCCGGTTCAGTCCGCTGCCCCCTGTTCCCCGTGCCCCAGGTTTATAATAGCTTTGCGATGCGAAGATCGCGGACAAAAGCCGGACGAAAGGTAGAAAAATTTCGCCGCGGTGCTGACTGAGTTCCGGCTCTGTCCATTCGACAAACGAACTGCACGTATCGTACGCACAATAGACCAGGTCCGCGAGATCGTGCGGCTCTGTTCGATACGGAATCGGCCAACCTTGGATAAATTTGTTTTCTTCCTTCTTCCTCTTCTCGCTTTCTCTTTTTTCTTTATTTTTATTTTCTTTTACAACGTACAACCAGCCAGTCGCCATCCGTCTGTCTTTCGAAGGAATTAACCAGAGATTTGTTGGAGAAGACTCGCCCCTGGAGGAGATCCTCGTTCCGGGACATTAACGTACGTCACGGAATTAGGTAACGTATAGTTACCGGATAAAGCAAACATCGCGAGAGACAGTTAATTCTTCCCGAGATACGTTGATATCGGGAGATTAGTAACTCGAAGATTTTAAGCCGGAAATGTAAATCAAATAGCGGAAGAACGAGTTGAATATTATCAAAGAGCGAGGAAGGAACGATTCGATAAAGGGGTATTTTAGTCGAATGACTGTTCGATCATTCATCGTGGCCGTTACTCCAGGGATTAACCTTTCCCTGGTTTCACGAGTTAATTGAGAACGTATCGAAGTACATGGGCTACGGTCGACCCAAGAATCTCTTCCGTGTAATTAACCGAACAATAAATCGGAACGAATTATGTATTCGATATTTATGCCGACCCGTCCGCGCCATGAGCGAATTTAATCTAAAGTTTCGAGCATCCGATTAAGCCAGGTTTTGTCAGTGGGAGGAAACGACGCAGAATTCCGTTGTAATAAATTGCGCGAGGGCAGCGAAAGTTTATCAATAAGGGACGACAGAAAGTGTGTCATTGACAAATATCTGGACAGCCGGGCGAGCGGTTGTGTAAAAAAGGGGGAAAAAATAGCATGGGAGAGAAAAAAACAGAACGTCCAGTGAATTATTTTCACTTGCATCGGGCTTAATGGACGCCTGCATTTTATTTTATTTTTTGTTCCGCTTTTTTTCCCAGAAGATACGAAATCACGAACGAGCGATTGGGTCGTACTCCGACGCGAGAGTACGCATGAATCGTCGATCGATTTAAAGCGCTGTCATAGCTGGGAAATGTTCAAGCGTAAAACGAAAGAGGAAATTACCGTTTCCAGTTCTATGCGCGTTTCAAGCTTGCATGTGGCGTACATCGCGACCGGTCAAGCAGAAAAGGAGTGGAAAATCTATGTTTCATGGATCGATCGATCCATGACATTCCTCATTAACGATGTAAGCTTGTTGTCCTATATTTGAAATATCAAGAAGCCCGGAACTCCAAAAAAGATTTTATATGCCCGTTGCGGAGCGAAGCGAATTCGTTCGACGAAATGGAACATCGGAGTTGATTGCTGTATCGAATTGACCTTTAATTAAATTGAATCGCTAATACTCGTTTGTCGGGCAATCGGCTGTCAAAAAGATGACCGAAGAACACATATCGTTCGATCGAACGCTCTACTTCTGTTGACGTTAAAGCCATTGAAACAAAATCATAAACTATAGTCCCTGTAGCGTGAGTCTATTCCAACTTCCAAGTGCTTCGGTCGAAGTTCAACAATAGAGCAAAGACAGAGTACACAAAGCTATCGAATAGATAATTGGTGTAACCCATTAAAGACGACAGTCTAAAGATGGTACAAGAGAGGAAGATTCTGGTCCTTCTCCGTGTATCTATAAAACGTAATACGATAAATCTGTCTCGGTATGATTGACTGACTTTAATTAATTCGAAATGCGAATCGTATTTGTGAAAAATTCGTTCTGTTCGCAACTATAAAACCAAGCGGAAAAGTACGAGAAGACTTTGTCGCGCAATGTCGCCTCGCACTTTGCTCCGTGTTTAGAAAAGAATATGCACAGCTTGATGAAAACTTAAGTACAGATTTCGTCAAAGAGGACGAACCTGGGAATAACAGCTGTTCCGTGTTGGCGGAAAACTGCAGCCTCCCAGCTATCTTTCCTTCAAAAGAATTTCCACGTTTTCCTTCGTGCGAGTGGAAAAAAATCTCTACGACGCGTGCAGCGCATTATACCCTTGACAGATTTTTCCAGTTAACCCTTCAGTTCTCTAACCCGTTGCGCTTCCGTGAAATACGAAACGCGAACCGAGGCGGATCAAATTTAACCTGCCTTTTTACTCTTGCTAAATAAACTGTGGCCGCCTTCGAGTCAGAAAATTGCATTCAAACGTTATATGTAGATATTTTGTAAACACGGGCAGTAGCCCGCGATACGTTTCCATGTAAGTTCGTACAAGAGAAGTAAAAGAGCAGCGAATAAAAGACAGCTCGCGTTCCGCTTAAAGTCTAGAGATTTTCTCTTCGAACTTATCGAGCTTTCGAAAACAATATTATGGCATGCACGAATGCAACGTGTATTTTACCTAGCAAATGTGAAACGTTTAACGCCGCAACAACGTGTTATGATTGTTAAATTATTTCGCCAGAACGGATCGGTACAGACCGTGCGCGAAACATTTTCTCACCGCATCGTGTCGAAATTTAACGATATCGATTAACTACCTTGTTCGCGTGATTTAATTACGTCTGATTCTTCGAAACTACTAAAGAGATTTGCGATGCTACATTAACGGCAATCAAACAGCTTAAGCATAATTACCATCGAGAAATCGCACAAATTACCCATGGAGTACATCTGACAGTCGTTGAATGCATTCATACTCGCGCAGCATTTACAGGCGACGAGATTTAGCCAATGTCACTCTTCATAAATGCTAATAAACGTTTAGAAGTTGATACAGAAAAAAGCATCGAGCGAAACTGTTTCATTTAAATAAAAAATATCGTGCTGTTCGTGATTCGCGAAACACGCTGTATCTCATATTCCTTGAAACGATGTTTCACTATTTCGATCAATGCATTTTGTACGAGATTTCGTAAACATTGACCTCCTGTTTTCGCCCGATTTAATATTTACTCAAATTCGGCACCGTGATGCAACCTACGACCATTCCAAACACTATCAAAGGAGAAGTGAAAGCGTTAACCAGTCCCCCCACCTTAATCATCGATACAATATACTCTCTGTGCGTGTGTATGTGCGTGCGTGCATGCGTGTGTGTGTGTATGTGTGTGTGCGACACCCAGTCCAATTGAATGCGACCTCAGCGAATTCAAATATCTCCATCCAAGCTTTAGACAGCTCGGTATGGTGGTCCTTATGATCTCAGGAAGAGGATCAGGACTGTTAGTCCTGTCCGGATGTTCTGACGTTGACGTACCGCTACCTTGATACCGAGTCGAACGTAGCAGCGAGAGCACACTGAGTCACCAGCCCCTGAGAAGGATGGTAAGGAAGGCTATAACATCGGCTGAGATTGGCTTTGGCATGTTGGTACGTCGCTTCTCATTTGAATTTAGATTCATCTCGCTCTTCCCCTACTGCACTCTCTCTCTCTCCCGCTCTCTTTCTCTCTCTCTCTCTCTCTCTCTTTCTATCTATCTATCTATCTATCTATCTATCTATCTATCTATCTATCTATCTATCTATCTATCTATCTATCTATCTAGCTATCTAGCTATCTACCTGCCTATCTATATATGTGTGTATATATATATATATATATATATCATATATATATCTGTTTGCTATCATCTCCTTCTCACCCTCTCAAAGTTCTCTGCATTCGTTCCACCTCCCTCTACTTTCGTCGTACTAGAGCAGCCTTCGACACTCTACGCGACTACGAGCACGAGAAGAACCCCTCAGGTTCTCTATACTATCTTGGCCCGAAGCGCTTTTCATGCAAGAAAACCAAAACGCGCATCCCCCTCCCATATAATCCAGGGAATTTGAGAAATACGTGCCCGACGTTCGAGGCTTTCTCCGCCGCTTCAATTTGCTCGGCAAATGAATGTCACGGCTTCCATGTCATTAGAATGTTAACTCGATTTTCGTGGAATACGCCGAAAGATCTCGAATTGGAAACAACGCGTGGCCGAGAGTTCTCGCCCACCTACCACCCACCACTCTCTATCTTGTTTCAATCTGCGCCACCCCCGCCATCGAGTCTCGAGAACGCATTTCGTCGAAAGTACGCAGACCCTTGCGAACGAGAGATCTTAAATTCGCCTACTACGTGAAAGTATCCTCGAGGGACAACGACGCGCTCGGTCAAAGTGAATCGAATATCCGAAAGCAGCAACACGACGGCCTCTCAGCCTCGTGCTGCCGTCGAGAGCAGGTCCTATGTGTCGTGCATTACGGTCGCATCGCGCGACCAGCAAACTGCTGAGCGTAAGACAGCTAGACGTTCATGATGACGTGGATGAACCGGATGATCGCTGCGCGCTCTACAAATCCATAAATCGGCGAACAGACCTTTTGTAGAGGAGACGGAACGCCTCCATGAACGATTGACACATCGAGCTTGATATTTTTCCCCGACGCGACGTCGCGAATAAATGCGAAGAGTATAGGGAACAAAAGGGTGGCGCGATCTCGGACGCAACGCCAGGAAAAATATCAGCAATTTTACAAATCTGTCTGTACTATCGAGGTGAGTCGAGCAAGGGGAGTAGAAAGTAGAGAAATATTGGCAAATAGCGAGGGAAACAAGAAAAGTGAACGCGTACAGGCGAAGAATAGTGGAAGGGTGGAGGAAAAAAGGAGAGAGAGAGAGAGAGAGAGAGAGAGGAGAAGGGTATGGTATGTTGGTTGGAAAGGTCGGACATCTACGGCCGAGGATAGAAGAGGAGTTTGAACTGTAGAGAATAAGCTCGGCGGTGGCACTGGCACTCGCTGGACGAAGGGATTGGCGGGGATTCGACGGGGGTAGATCGGCGGCGAAGGGGTCGACAACAGAGGGTGCGGGTTGGTGCGGATTCGCGCGCGGCTTCGTGCGGGATCGACTACTGAGGCAGGGCGGAGGATGCCGTGAGTTATCGCAGCAACTATCTGCTCAACTGGGCGGATTTATTTCTATAGGTACAATCTGCTGCGCAAAATAAAGTATTTTGAAAATAAGAAGAAGGAGGAGACGATAGAACACCGAGATATCATTCGCCATTTGTTCCACAACGGACGTGCGTCTAACTGAGCACGTCTAGCCTCTTCGGATATTTCCACGCGCGCGTCGAATATTCATACGATTCTCGTTCAGACACGATACGTCTTCGTTCGATAAGGTCATTGGTTCTTGCGAATTTCATGTTCAATTAACGTGTATCTCGGTGATATTCACCGCGCACGAATACGATCGACCGTGAACGGACGTTAAAAAATTAACTTTTATTCGTTAAAGGGTTGTAACCGGTGAGTAAAGAGTAGAAAAGTCTTGATAGAATCGAACAGAGCGCAATTTAATTAGCGTTCCAATCAAGACGATCGAATTGTATCGGAAATTTAGGCACGCGCGTTAGAATTCACAGTCGAATGTGAAAAGCTTCGCGACAGCGTGAAATGTGTTGAAATTAAACACACGTACGTAATGGGTGTGGGCACGCGGGAAATAAATTGCGCGGATAATTCAAACAATCGGACGATTAATACTGACCGTGCCGCTTCGTAAAAGAACGTATTACGGTCGAAATTATTTCAGCACCGGAATGTATTCAAAATATTATTACGGTACAGCGACTTCTATTTAATAATTATTCATCTGTGCTTCTGCAAGCAAAATCGGGCACTCAATTACGCGAATGAATAAAATTTTAGTACGCGATAGACATACAGTTATAGAGCGTCGTGACAAAGTTCCCTCTAATACGAACTCTTTAACGCGATAAAATATCCGCAAACGTGATTTGAACAACGTAAATTTATTCGTCGAAAGATCTAAACTATTTGTTGAAAAAAAATGGTATCGATATCGGATTATTTTCTGGTTAAAATAACGTTTTACAAATCGCGCAAATGACTCAAATATCGTACATAATATCTCCCTTTGAATTGCTTTTCGTGAAATTTCAGCGACACTCGATAAAGCAACTTTAAAACAGTTTCGTTTATGTAGATTCGTCCGCACCGAACCAAGCCGCGCCGCAATTTAGTAATTCTATCTGCTTGATTATTTCAAGGAAAATGTTTATTCGTGCAATTGCCCCGGCGGAATTTGCGATCGAAGAGCACAATTATTATGTGAGAGAGGCGCGATATTTGGAAGACACAGGAGAGAGGCTTGTAGATTCGATTTGCATCAAATCGCAGTAAGTTTCACCGCGAACACGAGAAGTCACTGTGTGCCGTCTCTAAATTGCATTACCACCCGCCACTATTCCAGATATTTTCCCTTCCAAGCGTTCACAACCGACGACATACTTATTAATTTAAAATTCAAAGTATGTAATTTGCCGACGCTAATACTTCGATAGATTCTCGAACGAAAATATCGCGCGGTTTATAAAGTACTGTACCGTATAAAAGTCTTAGATTTTGGATCGTTTATGTATCGAGCGAAAATATTTCCTTTATGATATTCTTATGGATACTTGATATTGCTTAAAATTTGTCGTTATTTCTTCCGGAGAAACATTTAAAGCGAAAATTAATCATCTCGAAACATTCGTTCGATTATTTATTCGAATTAATATTTCGAGTAATATTTCTTTCAACGTCGCTGTTGAATAATGATATAATAAATTCGGTTTTCAATATTTCAGAAAAAAATTGACGCCCATTTTTTACTGTCTTCTCTGCTAGTTTATTCAGAATGGTGGCGTGTGTGTTTTATCAAATTTGGAGCAGAGCTCTATTTGCTACAGCATTTTTAAAAAGTTTGTAAACCAAGAAATAGCACGAAGGTTGTATCTAAATATTCCACGTAACAGTAGCTAGAAATATTTTCTAGAAACATGTTTACTTTTCATGATAAAAATAGCGACGTAGACCGTCAAGATTTCTGCACATTACTGTACGCGAATAAAAATAAAAGTATCGACAAACATTTTCTCCACTCGACTAGTTTTTCCAAATCTTCGTCGTAGGTACCGTCCTATTTGGTATGTTGTGCGAGGTAATCGTGCGCATGTTCTACTCGTAGACACGTAGCGGCCGCACGTTTCTCGGCAGCTTCATTTCAACGGCGAAGGAAACAAATGCCGCGGGACGTGTCAAAATTTTAACCAAGCTGCATAAAAGTATAATCTCAAGGGAAGAAGTTGCACGACAAGCGCAATTACCGTGAAAAGAATGAACCGCGTTCGCCGGAGAAGCGTCGCTTCGGAATGTAATTCAGACTTTAGAACGTAACGCGAACGATCGTGCGAGAAAAAAATCACGTCGATGAAAGAACGACGAAAGAAAAGAGTACGATAGGACGCCTGGCGGGATAGGAACATATAGAAAAGTACGTGATACGACGACGACACAGACGTTCGACCCTTCGGATGAAATTCGACGAGTATATCGGTACTCGAACTCCGAGACAGATTTATTCGGCGGTCATGGGGATACCATGACCGACCAATCGCGATGCCATTGCTTGGCCACAGATACAAATCGTGATTCTTCCTTCCTGTGGTTGCCGAATCCGAGTTACGTACGAAGGAGAAAATACCAAGTTCTCGGGGTTAAAATAGCATCAACGAGAGAGAGACGAGAAACGAGACGCGCTCTCGGGATCTCTCGAACGTAGATAAAGCGCCGAGGGAAACGGCCACTCCAGATAACGGGAATCTCCCACGTATTCGTATATTCACGGGCCAAGTGAAACAATTTTTGGAACGGAAGAATTAATTACTTCGAATTAGAGCCGCCGCAACGCGGAGGCTTGAACGCGTTTGTATGCATAAATATACGTGTCTCGGGATGATTAATCGTGCGAGTTTAACGCCATGGAATTCGTCATCTCGATATTAGCCGGAATAATTTTGATATAAATTTCGTCCCGGTGCACGGTTATAAAAAACGAGGCAGTAGAAATAGGAAAAGTTTGAAGAAAATGGTTGAAACGAAAGAGACGCTGCGCTGTATTTTTTGCAATTTCTAATTTTAATTCGTAAAAGTAAATACCCGTTCGAGGGAAACGAATCTAAACCAAGACATTGTTCTTTTATTTCGCTTCTTCTCTATCCTCTTGTTTTCCCGGGCGAAACTGCTTCTATCCGCGGCAAGTCGAAACTTTCTCGTTGGTCTTAGAATAATGGAAACGCGAAAGAACTTCGAAGAATACAAAATACGAACGGACGAGCAAGTCTAACGGATATCATCGGTCCTTGATTTCTACGAGTTTTTATCCATCGGAAGAATTTCTTCTGGCTTCCTTACCGATTTCGGTGGACGACGAAATTACGTCGGCCATTGTCTTCCGTGTTCCATCGAAAGTCACGATAATTGCGAATTGAAAAAACTTGGATGCCTTCGAGGAACACGTTTTCCTTTTGTTTGCTCTCGTTGTCCTATAAACGCCGTCGCGATCGACGAACAAATGACAAATGACCAATTTAATTTCGCGAGAGCAGACTCGCTGCCGGCTACGACGTTACCTAGCCCCGTCAGAGAAAAAACAAGTAGAGTCTCCTTCTTTGGAAAGAAACAGAACGTCGTCGTCGTCGTCCAGAGATGTTCGCGACAAACTAATTTCTTAAGGCGATGCACTCGGACGATTAACTCTAGATATAGATAGATAGAAGCGGCGAAAGACAGAAGCGGAGCGTACAAAGAAAGTTAGCGAAGACGATCCATCAATGACCTCATGACGCTTCAAAATTACGAAGCACCGTCGTTGCACGAAACAACGTTGAGCGACGTTCGTCCCCTACGACCCGACGCTGTGGATCAGTCGGTAATTGATCGGACGCCGAAGGAGTAAACACTCGGTCGTTGATTGATGAACTAATCAACCCTGCTAAACTATCGTAGATTCTCCGTCCCGTCTCGCAATCCCCTCCCTCCCTCTCACCCTGCCGCTTGTACAAATCAAATTTTCCTGCCGCTTATTCCGAACAAACAGAATTTCAAAAGTCACCGGAGTGTTACGTAACTACTTCGACAATTCTATGTACTTACGTTTAACTTTCGTTCTTCTATTTGCCACGCTATTTGATTAACGCGAACTCGCGTTATAGAAAGTCGAATATATCGATTGCTTCACGGATACAAACTTTCATGGCTGAAGGATATGTGTTTTCATGGGAAAGTAACGACGACAACCGAGCAAAACGTTTAGATGGAGATCTAATATCCGCGTCCGCTTGTACAGCAAACGATTTTATTCGATAGGAAGATAAAGAACGGGAAGGTCGTAATTCCTGAATTATTCCGTTGGACTTTTCATCGGATTTTTGTATTCCGTGGTGTTGGAGCACAGAACGAAAGTATCAGGGGAAATTTCAATTAATTTCTGAGAAGACGGAAACGAGTCCAATTAAGTACCACTAGCGGAAGGAAAGACACGAGACAGAATTCTTGCACGTTATTACCATGGCCTAGAAGTCTGCCGGTCCTTATTACCGTGCCTCGTAATTCTTTCACGAATGCGATGCTGGAAATGCTTTAATAACACTCGAATCGAATCTTCCGTAAGGTAACGCGCGTTGACTTTTCCAGAGAGAGAATAAGAGAGGCAACCACCGTAGCGCTGGCAAAACGTAGCTAGTCTTTTAAAAAATTCATCGTCGCGTCTTTGCGATGCGATAACCGAACGAACAGCCTTCGTTGCATTCAGATATATACCGTGCACATATAGTAGAAAATTAACGAGATCGTCGCGTTTCGCGAACGAAGGATCGCATCCTGTTCGAATCGCGTAAAAATAATCTTACGGTTCAGGTATCGTTAACAAATTGGATAAACGATTCGACGATCGTTGTTCGTGTAAAAACGTTGAACAATAATTTCTTTGCGAGTGCATTTTAATTTTCATTGGTAGAAAAGGTCGAATCAACTGCATTATCCGAAGTAACGTGAAAATAAATTAATATCGAAAGCCCGGATAATATCAAATTGATATTAAAGTAACGTTACTGTTTAATCAATATCGGTGATATCGAATTCACAATATCCACTATATGCGCGCGTTGCTCGGCTAATTATGCGTTTTACGATGTAATACGAGAGACTAAACACGATGATTGCGCGAAAGAATGGATAGAGCTTGTGGCCCGTACTAGTTCATGGGGCACGTCCTGTGCGATCGGCAAACGGAGGGGCCAACCTACAGAAAATGTCTTATTATTTTTCGATAAGTCCGTTATCGGGACGGTTTTATTGCTTTTTCTTTAACCCCGAGTTACATCCGGGCGTTGAGACCGTATTACGGGGGAAATAGGAGGGCAAGGGAAAAGGAAGAAACGAAAAGCTGGGAAAATCCGTAATTACGACAAATCACTTGGTCGACGAGAGAATTCTCTATTTCCGTGGGACAATATTGCCCGCCATTGCGTCCGCAAAACGAAAACTTTCCACTTGTTTGTTCTGCTCTCCTGCAAATTACTGGGACAATTTCTAAAACCAGCGAAACAAAAATGGCGAAGAAGTACGCGCATAGACGAAAACTATAAGCTATTTCGCCGCAGGCTTTACAAACGTTTCTAATTAATATTTTCACGGATAAAAACGTATCCTCGTTTGCGACTTCTGCCCAAGTTACGTACGCAAGTACTTACACGGTACACGGCGTGTACAGGTCTATGAACGCGCAACGAATTAATTTCAAACTTTTGCTTAAACGAATAAACATATATACCTGCGAGACGAAACTCGAATCGTGCATTGTGCGCTCACTTCGACACGCAAAAGTGTTTTAAAATGGTAAATCAATTAAAACGGAAAACTATTTTGCTTCGGCTTGCGCCGCAACTCGATTTCCACCAACGGTTAACGAAACAATTGTAATCCGTCGGTGGATGCGGAATAGCGAATTCTCGGATGTGAAACGAAGGAAAATGTAGTTCGAAGAAAATGTGCAAATAGGAAAAATTCGAAATTCTTGACGCGCGATAAACAACGACGCGTTCAAACAAAAATATTCAAACACGTTGGCAAGTTTCATTACTTGCCCCAACATTAATTCGGAAGCATACATTAAAATTGCATTAGCAGCAGAAATGGCGCTACAGAGTTCCCATAACTCATACAGCACGCGCATAACAAGAACATGCAAAACGACTCGATTCTCGTCTTCGTCCGTCCGCACGCTGTTGTTCGCGCGGCGCAACTTCTTCCTCTCGTCGGCCGCTACACGGCGCGCCGCTCTGATTAATTTCTTGATTCGAACCGCTATCTTAGAGACCGATTTCAGAACGAAACATTACGTTCGTCTCAGCCGCGTCACGCTCTCCATTTATTCATTTATTCGTTTTCTCGTCCTCCCGTCGATGTATTCCAAGCGAAGAAACGAATGAATACGGAAGATTACTGCTATCGTTTGGCGATTATGAAAATGACGGCATTAACAGATTTCCGGTGTGGCGGCAGTTAAGGTCCCCGCCGGTATAACGTGTCGGTAATTTGAATTTACGATGAATCGAGTTATCCATCTTCAAAGATGATATTAATTTTCACGCCGAAGGGATTGCGATTCGATTCATATTAATGACACGCAACGATATACTCGTCCCTCGATTTATCACCGTTACGAAACGTTCGGGTTTTGGTCTGCGATTACCATCCACTCGAGGCGAAACTCGTAGGTGGATGGATTTACGTGACTAGTAATTCGTACGCGGTCGAAGGGAACGGAAACGGGATACGCACAGGGTGACACTGAAAAGCGTGGCGCGGAACTTGCGGTATAAGGCGGTCGCGTTTAACGCGATACGATCGTCGTATAAACGAACCGTGTAATTGCAAACGTGTCCCCGTGACGTGAAATCGGATGAAACGGAAAGCTCCCACGGACGCGGCAACGGCGTGACGAGCGTCAGTTAAAAACTGCTGCTTACGGGAAGAAATCAGATTAGCGTTAGTAGTTGGATGTCGAGGGGAGAGACAGGCATTTTCTAAATGCAAATTAGTCGGTTTGGCGACATGGTTACGCGGGCGACGCGACGCCAACACAACACCAACTACGACGAGCAACTGCGACGACTACGACCAAGTAGACTACGGTGACGACAAAATGCCGTTACTATGTCAGCGTGCGTCTCTTTGATACCGTACTCGCGGATGACGCGAAACAAACCTCTTCACCGTGAATATCCATTAACTTTTTACCGATGATAACGCAATTATTTCTAACACGATCGAATCTGTCGTTCGAGGTGCTACACTCGCGAGTACGTCTCCGACGAGCGATCCATCCGCGTCTGAAACTTCCCGAATGCTTAAACTTTCATTATTTCCCTATCGGTTCCCTTGCGAGATAGAATCGACAGAACAGTTCCACGATTGCAAGCGGAAAAGGGAAATACGAGAGGTAGATGGAGAGATCTATAAAGTAACACGAAGAAGGAGGGAGAGAAAGAGAGAGAGAGAGAGAGAGAGAGAGAGAGAAAGTGAATGAACCGTAAGTCTGCAATTACAATTAGGATAAATACCTTTAACTGGCAAACGCTAACCCTATCGTACCGGCTGTCTGTCCCTTTTGTAGACCTTCTCGCGACGAAACGAACGAATCGACCGTTTTCCGCAATCCAATAAATTCCTTTCCCAATGCGACTATCCACTCGCGCGTACGAGTAATTTGGGGTGAAATTGTTCCCTGTTCCCCTTTTCGACGGCGATGCCGAATTTATAGGTAGTTCGTATTCTAATTAAAGAACGCGAGTACCGATCTAAACGTCAGCGAAAGCTTTCCATCTCCGGTAAAACTGTTCCATGTTGGAGAAGCGTTATTTATCGCTTTACCATTAAGTGGCTGATTCAAGATATAAGGTAAAGAACGTCAAAGTTGTTTCGATATTGTAACATAGATATCGTGTATTAGCTTAGAAAATGAAAAACGTTAAAACGGTAGAAAAGCTTGATTCTTCTTCTATTAACGATACGAAACAATAACGAAACATTGGTACTACGTAAAATCGTAAGAACGTAGGTTTTCATGGCTAATAAGAGTTTTACATCGAACACCTCTCTACACGGAGCTTGAACTTTTTAAAAGTCTCACAGGGACGCGAGAGGTCTAACAGGTTCGTAAGTAAGGGAATTCGAGAGAATTTCTGCAATTCCGAGACTCTTAAAGGCTCTAGACCATCTCGCAAATCTGACGATATCAGAGATCGCGTAACTCACTAGGATCTCGCCACTCCCCGCACCCCCAAGATCCCTCGGGACCCTTGAACGTTCAGGACATCTGCGATTCAGAAACCCCTGGGCTCTTCGAACTAGAATCAACCGAGACTCTTCACAGTCTCTGGTGTCTAATGTAATAAACCACGCAGAGCATTACCGGTCACGACGAGATGCTTGCACGATTACGCGTTATGTACTTCTGTCTCCGTGCGGAGATAACATCGACGAATCGATGCTCGTACGGTTAGAATCCGTTGCAAAACAAAACTCGTATTAAATGCTCGGCAACGAAATGGCATATGGCAGAAATCTGTCTGTTTTAGAAAGTACTTTGAAGCAACGCAGATGCGACATACGATGGAGAGCAATCGAGGAGACTGTGGATGCAGAGAAGGAAAAAAAAGAGCAGAAGCTGTGTCGCAGCAAATTGTATCGCGACTCGGGTGTTTGGCAACACGTGACGGTGACGCGAGCTTTCCAATTAATCAAAAATAAACGATGTGAACGGCCGACCGTCGAGAATCGGTAGCGAGTACAAATGTTATTTATCGTCAAGTATGTAGCCGCTAAATGTAGCCGAGGGTGTTATTTAAACGATTGTGCAAACGTCATCGTATCGGGTGCATTATGCGTCGCGTTTCACCGGAAATTCGTTACAGTTTCGCAGCTCGATTGTGTCGCGCTATGCGCCGCGACCCGGCGTTTATTTTCCTCTCAAGGAAAATACTCGGCCGCGGAACATCGAGTGAAAGTTATATCGTGGATCGCGCGAGTGCGCGTACACGTTCGTACGCGGTCGCGCACTTTCATACAAAATTGATTCGCCCCTGGTCGTGTTAAAATTCACGATCAGATGGAACAACGAGCTCCACGCAATAACGAGTTAACGCGATAACGAGTACACAGAGTGTCCGGCGAATAACGGCGAGTGGAGCGTCAGATTAAAAACGATCTTCGATCGGCGAATGAATACGCAAATGATCAGGACGAATGAAACGCGTAATTGAACCGTGGAGAAGGCTACGGCTTGATCGATGTCCGGCTGCTTGTTCATCGAGTCTATGCGATTCCCACCTGTTTCGGGTTGACGCATCCTGATGGTGATAGGTCGAGCTCCATGAAGACAGCGCAGCTTTTCTAACCAATTATTTTTAATGTCTCGTTGTACTCTCCCTAGCGCGGCCATTAAACTTAATAGCCCGCACTACCCAAGGCGCGTCGCTTCTTTTTTCTCCTTCGAGGGTCGTAATTAAAGTCAATCGCATTACCGGAAACAGTCCATTAGACGTATTCTCGACCCCGAAAGCCAGTCAATCGGTGCACCGTGACACACCCGATGCGGCTCGAGCGATAGTTTTTAAAAGGCAATCCGCTCGCTCTTCTCCGACCAATCTCGAGCCTCGGAGAACTCAAAGAACGCAAAGATATAGAGAGGTCGAAGACAGGCGCGCGACGAAATGTTTCTTCGGATGTCGTTTTACAGTTCTCCCCTAAGTTATTCGCGACGCGTTCCTGCGCTAAATGCGGCACGTAAATCAGGTTTTACGTCTACACGTATTTTTGTCTCTGTCGTACGATAACCTCGCAGCGGGAGACACGGACAAGTCGGACGCGAGTCGTCGTCAAATCGGCTTTAAATATTCGCTAACGGGGGATCGTGTTGCGCGCAATGTGAAACGACCGACACGATGTAACGCTGGATAACGCGAACGTTATTTCGAACGTTATCGCGAATATTAATAGGGACGCGTCTGAAAAAAAAAGGAAGAAGCAGAAACGAAAAGACAGCGGGAAAATACAAAACTAAAAAGAGAAGGCGGGAGAAAGAGAAAGAAAGGAAAACACGCGCGAGTTTTATTACACCGGTTTTTAAACCTTCCAATGGAAAACAGAGTGTTTGACTTGGGCGAAACAAATCGAGGCTGAAGCTTTTCAACCGGCTACGCTAAATCGTTTCGACGGAATGGTGCAATGCTGTTACCGATTCGATTTCGTCCGAAACATTCCCGACGAAATATTCTAGCGCGTAGCATTTTACAAATGGACCGGTCGGGGTTGTTCGTGGTGATGACGTCAAAATATACGAATTTCCGTTGGCTAGGATCGGAACAGAGAGGGTGCTGACAAAGACAGAGAAAGAAAGATAGAAAGAGACAAGCGAGAAGGGGAGCTGCTACGTTACTAACCATTTTCTCTTCTATCAATAGCTTATCCATAACGATTCAACGGGTTTGTCCGAGCGTGAATGCAACGATAATGCGATGGTCCGTTTCTGTCCGGTTACGTTCTCCTGCCTGTTCTTCGTCTCCCTCTTTTGTCTCTTCGTCGATTCATGCACGCGCCGTCATTACCGTCAGATAATGCCCCCACGTTCGAACGTGGCGCAGGTCGATCGATGCGGTTTCATCGTACATAATACGGGAGGGAATGGCAAAGCCCCAGAGAGGAAAGGATCGAAGGAAACGATCGTCGTCGATCCAATATTTACTCCTATCTTGATGCACCGGAACGTAGCAGCTCCGACACGATATGGATGACAGAGGAACTTGCTTATCACGGTCCGGATGCGCATCGACGTATCCGTTCGACCATTCGCGGACCGTTGCATCTTCATGAAAGATTCAAGATAAAAGACTAGGGACGAACGAACGGTGGCAAGAATTTTCGCACAGTTTAAGGACTCCCCGGAATTTGCACCCATCGAAATCGCGGATCAAAGGATCAAAAGTGGCTATTTTATTAGCGCGCGTACCTCTGCCTGCTCTCGTCGGATCTTATCGAGTATTCTGCGAAAATTACCGCTAAGAGGCGCCTTTGTAAACGTTCCCTGGAAGATTCCACGGTTTCCATGAACGCGTCGGATTACCGTGGATACGATCGTTTATTTCATCAGATATCAACCACTTCTGCCGTAGATTTCAAACACGTAACGTTTGGGATGGATCCGCGTACGTAACGTTGTTAGTCGGGATGATTCCGCGCAATCGATCTTTATCTTGTACTTTCGCCTAAATCTATCTCGTACCGCCGCTATCTTTATCCCGTATTTTTACAAAGTAACGTTAATTCCGATGAAATCTTTGCGGTTTACGTGAAACGTCGCGATCTAGAGACCCGTACGTTGAAGCGAGGCTAATCGTTTAATTTCGCTGTAACGCGTACAAAGGGCTAATTATCTTTCTCTATATTACTAGTTAGTTGTTTAGTACTGGAGTTACCGTGGGATTTGTCAGGCCCGTTGCACGTGCCCGGGCCTTCGTCGAAGCCTCGAAATGCCGGGCGTGTTCGTCAACAAAAAGACGAAGATAAAACGATCGTTACATCAATCACTGCATCTCGAATCGAACCGTGCTCGAGGTTTGTGAGTGTCAGCAGAAATGACGAGCCGAACACGAAACCTAGTCCCGACTAACTAGGACGACAGAAGCGTATTCCATCAATTCCTCGTCGAACGTATAGCACGTTCGTTACGCTGAAATTGTGTCTTAACCGAAGTGAAAAATTCCGATACTCGGCGGACACGATCTATCAGACACGGAAGCATTATTATTCGCCGTGTTCGCGAACAGATCTCGGCAAATTAAACGTCGTTTTGTTGCTAGCGTCTGCCGGGATGCTCCCTCTATAGTTGAGACCCGGATACGATCAACTACGTAAACCAATTAAAAAAGGCAGGCTGGAAAAAAGAAAGGCGAAGCCGGTGACAGCGAAGGAACGTCACAGAGAGAACAGGAAATCAAAAGGGAGCATTAAAAGTTGTCGATGCTTTAGCGGCACAGCGGTCGTTGCCAGAAAGGACTCCTTTGGGAGTACATAGGATGAGGATGGGGATGGTGGTAGCGCGAGGGTGGGAAGCCATTTCGCTCATCTGCCGAGTCATAAAGCAGATAGTACAGTTCTATCCTCGAAAATACATAAATCTTTGGTAGGTGTAATGTACGAGAAATGAGTCGTCCCGTAAAATAAATGATCGGATCAGCCGTCGTTTCCAATGAAGACGTTCGCTGTAACTTCACGCTCAAACTAGGGTTTGATACGAAGATGGCGGGAAACGTCATTAATAACGCGATAACAGCTATCCGGTAACAAGCGGAAAAATTAGAAACCGTCACCGCAGAATCCACCTTCTCGTCGACGAATCCTTTAAAACTGGTCTTATCGAACGGATCGTCAACATCGAGAACAGACGCAGCTTCCTCCTCGCATTCGTCCTGATTCGTTGGTAATCGCGTGGAAGGTATAAGCTACAACATCGAACCTTGATCCTTCTCCTTGATCAGAAGCTCGACGTAAGAACGTTGGATTCCGCGTTCCACGCGAATCAAAGATTTCTGATTCAACGTTTATTCGCTAAACGAATTGATAAATCTTCGGCAATACGCGTTTTATCGACTCGTCTGTCCGGAATACCTATCGTACTTTTTTCTCGAGGTAGATTCCCTCGGCTGTCTAAAGGCACTTTTCCTTGGCATCCACAAGATACACTGCTTTTATCGGTATGGCAAACAGTCTGGGAATGCCACTGTTGCCAACGCTGACGCAAAGATATTTAAAAGGATGGGTGGCGAGAACCCAGCGACAAATTCGACGCGTGACACTCGTGTTTCGAAGTGTGCGCCAGTTCGATTCTTGACCGTTAACGCCTTTACACCCGAATGATTCAGCAACGTGTACGCGAATGCTTGCCCGGAGCAATAGACGCACTTTTAAAGCTCTAACAGTTTGTCATTACGAAATTGCAAAGCGAAATTTAATATCGAATGTATAGAGAGCAGAAGACGTAATTTATCAAAATTATCGCTGCGAATTTCAATGGTACGCGAGGGATAATACTCTGTCGAATACCAACCTTGCCATAGTTGTAGCCCGAAATATGCTTTATTCTTGTGAAAGTAAATAAACAAGAGATATATTAATTAGAAGAACTGTCGTTATTCTGTAAAATAAAATGTTTGACGCACCAACATGCGTAATCTAGATGCTAATTAAGCACGTTTGACTTCATCGTGCATCGTGACACAATACGTTTCACGGTACTGCGAGTTTCCATCGTTAACTGAGCTATTGTAATTAATTTCGTGAAAAGCATTCAATGTACTTTATTGCGTCTGCATAATGATTGCGTAGACGAAAATTCTGTATAAGCGTGTGTTACACGCAACAGAGATTGCAGCGTGGAAATGCCCGGGAGAAGAAGCGAAAGATGAATCGAGCGTTCCTACATACTTGCAGCTTGCAGCAGTGACTTGCAGCTTATTGGCTCAAATGGATATTAATTATCTCAACGGGATGACAAGCATTAGCTTTTTTGTTTTCCATTCGCCTGCATCAGTGCGCTACGAGGTCGACAGGATTTAACTTATGGATCTTACAAATGTTACACGCGTCCGGATAATTAAATCGCTCTCTTCCATTAAAGCGACACGAAATCGTCGAGACGAAAACGAAAACAAAGAGAATCGAGTGGAACTGAATCCTTTAGCGCGACTGAACTAACGCGATGAGAACAAAAATTGTACAAGTTACGAATCAGAAATTACCTGCCGATGCTGGTAGATTCTCCTCTAACGAGATTAGTAATAAATCAAACGAAATATAATGTAAAGTTACAAATCGTCCGATTATCGTATTCCACGCAAAATTGTAAGATGAATGAAAAAAAAAAAAAGAAGAAAAAGTCTATAAACTACGATCTGTAAGTCGGGAATTTATTAACGTTATTAGCTGATAAATTATCGTGCGAGAAGATCGTGTTAATAAATGCGTAGAAAGATTTGTCAACGTTCGAGAGCGCGCGTTCCTCCTCGTTTGATCCGAACGATCGATTCGTCACATTTCTTCGCGTTAGTCGAATCTCATTAAACCCGAATGCTGGAGGCGCGTGATACATCTCCGAAGTCGGAAGTTCCGTTGACAATCGGCGATACCCGCGCGAAACAGACGATACGATTGATGCAACATAATGCCGTCGCGTGTACGTATAATGCACTCGAAGCGACGGGATTTTCGAAATAAATCTTGAAAACAAATAAAAGCCCGATGCCAGGGCAATGCTCATAATTCCATGGAAGCGCAGTTGTATCGATTGAATGCAGCCCGATGGTTTTGCGAAACGAACGCGCCGACAGTCCAGTTCGCAGGCATGGCAGCACGTAATCTCTAATGCGTAATATCGGTGTTCACGCTGAAACGAGCAAACGCCAATAAAACGAAACAAGCCAGACACGGGAGCAAGGCAAAATGTGCCGGTCGATAATTTCGTAATTCGACGGGGGCTGACAACCGCAGGACCCGATTCGGTCGTTACATTCGCGAAAGAAACAAGGAGAGGAAAAAAAGGTTCACAATTTGATTAATCTGCCGTTGTATCCGTCGCAAGAGCGGTGTAAAATGTTTGCTGGCGCGCGCCATCGAACCAGTCCGAGCTCGGATGGAGCCCCGATAAATTGAGAGGACAAAGCTTCGAGTTTATTAGATCCATAATATTTTACAGGAAATTGTTTCTACGTGAAGCCATTTTTCATCGGGCGACCGATGTGATGTATTATCGGTACACGCGGGCCTCTCGGTACCGTTATCGTTATTGTTTTCCAACGGATTCATTTTTCCCTACTCGAATGCTCGCTCGAAAAACTGTTTTACCTCTCGCTACTTCCGTTTCGTTCTTGAATTTCCACGGATAAAAGGAACGATTTTCTCCGGCCGGACAGAGACAGAGAGAGAGAGAGAGAATGACTACAGAACGAAGTCGCCAGGTAAAGCATCATCAATCTCATGGAAAGTCAATGGATCGAGGGAAAAAGAAAAAAGAAGTACGGGATCGCAGGTGCGTTCAGGTAACGACACCGAGAAAAGGGGCTTGAGAACTTTTATTGAAGCATCTGTTGTAGCAAACGGTGATAGCCGAAACTGACCCAAAAAGTTAGACGAACGTGGACTCGAGTGCCCTTCAGAAACCCATTCAACATCCTGAGAATATGCGCGGAAGAACGCCAGCAGAAAGAAGAACGAAGAGAAAGGAAGAAGGAGAACAAACAAGATTCGCCGGCAAATAAGAATAGTTATTACGCTCGTGGAGGAGGATAGAGGAAATTCTAGAGGGGAAGTTGGGAAACAAGAAAAGAACGAGAAAGAGATGCGTTGCTCAGACAGAATGCAAAGGACTGATGTGAAAAGAAACTGTCCACAAACATTTTTCAAGAACGCAGAAGCACACCGTGGTCGGGCGACATTGGAAATAATAATACAGAACACGCTAGAAAATGATGTAAATGTGGCCATTCCGTTTTATGAAAATAACTGTGACATCATTTAACGTTTGCGTCTGCTCGAACGTGCGCTGCTGCAAATAGGATGAACAAAAGGCGAAACGAAGGAGAGAACGGAATCGATGTTTTAGACGATACGAACACGTTCGTAAAACTAGAAACTTGACGCGCGTTGATAATACCGGGAAACGTTCTATTTACAATGAAATTTAATTGTCGGTTGGCTGGTATCTTTCCGAGTATATTTCTACGTGTAAACAGACGATCAGACTCGTAAGACACGCGTATTTCCCTCGTAAAGCTCGAGCTTTAAGAAAGAGGAAAAAGCGTGAGATATAAAAGACAGGTATAAATTGTACGTTGAACTTGTTATTATTAATATTAATTTTTATAACGAATCAACAGACAGGAAACAGGAAAGATATCGTTCCAAACGATGCTCTTCTATCCTATAAATTAGAAATATTGTAGGGAATAACTACATCGATATGGAAATTATAGCGAACTCGCGATAAAAGCTACAAAGGCGACTCGGTACCATGGGAATAATTATAATACTATTCGTCTGCGTTTACTCCGACTGTCCGCTACGTCGACGAAATGAACAAGGACAAGTGCGCTGAGGGAACATTAGTCGTCTACACGGTGGAACCGGACGAAAAAAACTAAAGCGAAGACGAAAAAAAGGATAGAGAGAGAATTCTCCTTGACAAAAAAAAGGAGGAAAAACGAAGAGGGGGAAGGAAAGAGAAAAGGAAAACAAGAGAATATCAGCCATCTCACACCCACCGTGACAACGTCCGCATCCCATTCTGGCTTCAACGTCCTTTGAGCCAAACCACCGCACCCCGTTCACGCCCTCTTTGCTCTTACTCTCTCTCTCTCTCTCTCTCTCCCTCTCACTCTCTTCTACCCTTGTCGGTCCACCAGCCTCGTGCAGGCTGGATACGACAAGCCAGCACAAGAGAAGGGGGTTATATTCCGTTGTATCGTTGCTGCCTTTTCACGATGCGTCGCGTATATCCCAGCTAAACAGGCCATTTCATCACGTTTCGTTTCGTTGTGTCTCGTTGCGTCCTCGCCTTCTCCCACCATCTTATTCTTCCGCGTTCGTTTCCACCCTTATCCTTCCACCTTGCCGCGATATCTTTTACTATTTTCCTAGAAGCCTATATTTTCTACGATCAAGTAGTATCATAAACAGAGCGCGCGCGTTTTTATTGTCGCTTTAAAAGTCGTTTCGGAACGATCGGGATCAACGAGGGAAAAAGTTCCACTGATATTCTAGACGCGATTAAACGTGTTTTGCTGGAATATCGAATAAAAAGAAAAAATAAAAAGAAATTGGAAGTTTCATTTTTGTGCATCGTTAAACGTGGACGATCGTCGCGTGTTTACGCTCGGCCGCGAAGTCGAGATATTATGCGAAACAATCGATGTTCCGATTGAAAAGAGATTCCAAGTTCGGCAAGAGGAAGCTTACATAGAAAATAAAGTTTCTCGAATGCTTGGAGCGTGTCGGTACGATGTTTAGTCTGAAAGCGAAGAAAGCGTTACGCATGGTTTTTATAACAATAAACGGTATTATCATTGAAAATACGCGGCGAGATAAAGTCGGCTCCATGGTCAACCGATAGTCCTCGCCTTTTGCCGTGCGAGAGCCTGTTATCAAGTTCGTCTTTTCCTTCGATCATTTCATCCACCGCGAACGTATTTTCGCGTTACGAAAATATTGACCTACATCAATTTAGAACTCGTAAAACCGTTCCCACGACGCACGTCGAATGGCGTTTGTCGAATCTCGATAAAGCCGCTCGTCGAATCTCATACTGCCTTGACTGCTCGTTAAACGAATACGAAATACGAATACGATTTCGCGTCTAGACGAAATTAATCGTATACCACATTATCATTTAAATTACATTAAATTACTCACTGGTTGCGTGGGACGTTTCGCAAAACAAGACGACGTAGAGTAATCCACCCACAAGGAGCGTAGCCAGAAAGAACGATCCCGAGCTGTAGCCCATCACGGCATCACTACTGATTTTCTATCGTTCGCAGTAATCCTCACCGAAGCACCGTGACTCGATCACAAACGACTGGTCCTTTTCCAGTTTAACTCTCGAGGATAGCACTGTCACTTGGCAAACATCCGGCTGTCATCCAGTGGCAAAGGAACCACTCGAGCGACGACCACGTCGTACAATCCAGCATCAGTGCAACTATGCTGTCGCACCAGAATCCCAGAGGTTTTACTCGCGTCACATGGCGTCGTCAACTTTTCACGCGCATCGTAACTCGCGAAGCTCTCGTGCCTCCTGTTTACACCGAAACCGACTCGGACGTTTAACCGATTCGTCACTTCGTCGCACGATCCTCCTGCTTCATCGGTGTCCCGTCGTCGAATTCAAGACCAAACGCAGCCGATCTCCACTCTCCATGGACACCATCGTCGTTCCGCGATCTCTGCAATATTCGATACACCCAACTAGATGAGATAATTTTACACCGATTCACGGTGACTCTGCTTAAGTAATCGCGACTCTCTTTCTCTCTCTCTTCTTCTTCTTCCTTTTTCCGTCTGCCCTCTCCGAAGAATTCTCCGAAGAATTCTCCGAAGAATTCCTGCCCGAACTCCAAAGAGCCAGCCCCTATCTCTGTACTTCCTCGTCGTCTGTTTGCAATTAAGTACCGAGTATGGATTCAATTCGAACGGATAAAAAGAATCGCTCGGGTTTCTTTGTACGAGAATTCTTTACGACCATCAAAGCAGCCGATGCAATTTCACTGAATGCATAGTGCCCAGCCAATTATCGGAGTTTAGGAGCCCGGGTTGAATCTCCTCAGGCGGAACGTCGACGGAACGGACTTGTTAAACTTTGGCACTAAAGCGCCGTTGTAGGTGATGTAACTTAAATCGAAGAACCGGTGCACGATTCTGGATACGATAGAGCGGCTCGATCATCCGATGCCGAATTTATTCGTGACAGCTAACGCCAACTGTCTGGCGATTCGATCCTGTCGTTTGAACGAACTTTTCGAAAGCGCCGAACATCTCCGCGGAGGTAGAGTTACATCGAACGAACGCGTGAATTTTAAACTTATCGTTGGTCGTTAATAGTCGAATATCGAGCACGATTTCAGCTACTTTTTACCCGTGGAAATAGATAGACGACAATGTTGTCGACGTACGTAGCAGAAAATAATATCGAACCACGGAGGAACTTAATGGGCCGTGCGAGTCACTTAACGTTTACTCTCTCGAGAACGATGATTTACGCGCGATCGAAGAAGAGAAACGATATCGTCGCCTTGGTGAAACGAAGTCAACCGGTTCGTCGCGAACGATTCAAACGAATCACGTATTTAGGACACGGCATAAATCAGCCGCGTGCTTCGTGAAAACGTATGACCTTTTAAAATTGATCGTAACCGTGAATCGTTCGTATTTTAGCCGATTCGATGTTGGAGCATATGTCGCGCAAATTCGAAGGGTCGGTTGTTAATTAAAAATTTCCCGGTAACGCGCATTCTCGAACGCGTCGATTCAGCTCGACGAAATTAAAGAGCCAGCTGACAGTGGTGAAATACGAACTGTCACCGCGTTACCTGTCTATTTATACGCCAATTATACAACATGTTGTGCGTTCTCGAATTAATAAATCGACATGGTTTAATTTATCATGGCCGCGCTGGTTCAAAGACCGAGATGAAAAACGAGAGAGGAAAAGAGGAACGAATAAAAGACATTGGCGCGGAATGTTACAAGATTTGTGTCGTCGAATGGGAACAATGTACACAGAACGAACTAAGGAAAGTAGTTCGCGAAACACATTTGCGGAAGCCATATATCTTGCTATCGGTTTATTCCCAGCTCTAATCATCGGTCCGCAAGCTGGCAACACAAAATCCCTTGTGCATATGCATCGTGCGTTCGCTTTGTACCGATGGTTTACACCCTCGTGTACCGCGTCTACCACTCGAATTGTTCGATTTCCGTCGAAGAAACAGTCCATTAACTTTCGCTTAGAGAAAAAGACGAGAGAAAAAGGAAACTCACTCGTAAAGATAGTCGTTCGTCGATACCCACGAGTCGTTAACGCGTTTGCATCGCGCTAAGAACTTTTCTTTCGATTATTCCTGGCGGGCCATCAACGTCGATCGAGGAACAAAGGAAATTGTATATAGGAGCATATAGGTGCATCGGAAGCACGTGTCGTGTATGGGTATTTCGAAAAATGATGTCTGGCGCGGAGCGTTTCGAGGTGAGAAAGCAAACGGAGTGGACGACGAAAACGCGATAAATATAAAATGGAGCAAGGTAGTGAAGACACGTGGCCTTTCGACGGCGTTAGATATTAAATAAACGCGTCCACTCGGTGACAAAGGAAAACGACGATCATCTCCATTAAATGCCAGATGCCTGTCGCGAGTACGTGTACTCGGAACAAAAGCGCAGGCCGCTAAAGGGCCCGGCTTTTGACGGCTTCGAGAGTTCAAATATCATCACGCCCACGCACACACGTGCCCGGCAAAGTCGATCGACGAGCTCTTTCGTTGTCACCGGCAAGAGCGGAATTCCTGAAAACGATGGAGAGAAAAAAAGAGAAAGAGACAGCGAGAGGCAGAGCGAGACAGAGAGGGAACAGAGAAAGAGAGAGAGAGACAGAAAGAGGGCCAGTGCTTTGTTGCTCGAAAAAGACCACCAAGCCAGCGGTTTCAGCTGCACGTTCACTCTTTTACAGCCATCCGCTTTCCAGACACATTCGTGACCCTTTTCGCCCTTCTAAATCCTTTCAGAAACATCGCTGCACTCGATCCTTTTTCGCTGTTCGCGAGGCTGCTACTCAAACCGAGCGTCTCTAAACGCTTCCCTCCTGAATGCTAAAAAAATTTAAACAAAGTCGAACGTTCCAAGCGTCGTGACGTACCGGGACGAGACTTCGTTTTCAAATCCCTTGTGCGAGCACCCCTCGAGGA
Source organism: Bombus vancouverensis nearcticus (assembly GCF_051014615.1). NCBI lineage: Eukaryota > Metazoa > Arthropoda > Insecta > Hymenoptera > Apidae > Bombus > Bombus vancouverensis. The sequence goes on along the minus strand of NC_134917.1, from coordinate 17,071,856 downwards.
CAGCGACTCGCGAAATTAGAAAGTAGAGGAACACCGTCGTTCGCGCGACGTTTCCTCGATCCTCGGACCGCCGCGCGATCGAGAATTAAATCAGATATATGGAGTTCGCGTGTGCACGAGAGGAAACGAAACGAAACGACGACGACGACGACGACTGGAGCAGATGGAAAAGCTCGACGCGGTACGCGGTACGAACACGCCTCGAGTGTACTCTCGGCTCTGGCTCTGCTTTCGGAACTGAGTCGTCGAGAGAGAGAGCATCGTTGGAGTTTCGAGGGATTCAGAGCTACCCCTACCCCCTACCCATCGAGCCGACCCCTGTCTCTCGGCAACCCGCGTGCTCCAGCACTCGCAGTTTTCCCCTGAGCCGCCGTCCCCACCCAAGCCACAAGGATGTCCCCCACTATCGAAAGCATTGCCACCCCAGCCGCTGGTCGGCTGCGCGCTCGCGCCTTTACGCGCGCAGTCGAATCCAGTCGAATTCAGGCACGCGCGTCACCACCAACTCCGGATCTACACAGAAGCACATGCGGCCAAGAAAATACACCTCGTTACGGACGACGATGCTGTTTCACGCGTCCGTCTAGTTTCTTCCCTTCTTTCCCACCAACGACAACGATTGCCATCCCTTATGCATCGAGGAAACCCTTCGAACGGAAAACGTCAGACCCGCTCGAGATATGCCCCGCGAACGTGCGCGACGTCTTTTTTTCTTTCCTTGCGAAGCATCTTTCGTATCAACCGTGAAAGCATCGTCGCAATTGCGTTGTCAGTGGGAATAGCACGAATGTGTAATTATATTAGCGATACCGTGACCTAACGTTGTCGTGGAAATAACAGGGGAATGTTCGAGTGGCGCCAGAGGGATGGGCTTGAAAGCGTTTGTTGCAACGTGGTTCGTCGTAACTCGTGGCCGCGTACTATTCCGAAGAAGCTGACGCCCTTTTTTTTTTTTTTAGAAATACTGCTCGATTTAAAAATCGATACTCGTTAGTAGGATTAGACCCGCGGAGAAATAAATTTCAACGACGATATCTCCATCCTGCAGTTACCCTGTAATACCTACATACACTCAACCGTTTATTTTGAATAACATCCAACTACGTAGAAGATAATTGTTTGGTTTATGACGAGCTATGGTATACCACTTACCGTATATCGTACTTTATGTTGTCTAATGCGTGTTGTTTAGTACCCGGAGAGAATGCGAATAGGGAAACAAGAAACGGCTGACGTATAAGGGTAAATGTTTCCGCAATTATTTCAAAAAAACAAAAGCGCGCGCTCTGAATGTACTCCGCATTATATATAACTGAAGATAATTAAATCTTCGTAAACTTCTTAATTAGCTGTTCGAGGCAGAGGATGAAACGAGGAGGATCGTTCGAAATTAAGCTCGGGAGCCATTCAAATTCGAACAAAGGACAGAGACGAACTCGCCGTTAAAAAATTACGAGAGATTTCTTTCCTCGAAAGAAGTTTCCAGATAGAAGACATTTTTTTACGCGATCGAGGAACGATGGAAACAAGCCGGAGAACTCGACTCCAATCACGTCTGTAGGAAAAAAGTATACCGTTGCCTCTAGGGAACTATTTTCTATTTTGCGGTATCCACAGGTTTCTATGAACAAGCCGTTCCGAAGAACCAAAGGTACGGAAGGGAACCGAACACGAAGCCGAGAGAAGTCCTCGCGATAAAAAGTTTGCCTAAAGTGTATGTCTCGCTTATTGTTCGGTGATTTCAATATTCAGGATCGTAGTGAAAGGGCGATACGTGAGGATACAAAACCGCGGACGAAGCTTTAAAGATACATTCGCATAAACTTGCGAAGATCGTGGCCTCTTTGTGAATGATTCGTAGAAATCGCGTCACCATTGATAAGCGCGGCTCGTTGTAGAAAATGGAACTGCCTGCTTACCGTTCTCATAATCGTATTCTACGATATTGGATAAATCGTTGGTCGCTGCATAAATTCCTTCGACTGTCGTCTCGTTGTTCTTGCGAGCTGGAATTATCGTCTAGCGAGTATTAAAAAGACCAGTTGGCAAGACAGTACGCTACTGAAAACAAAATTAGGAAATCACGATCCAAGACAATAGAGACGATGAAATATATTTGACCGAGATACCGTACGCTGCATAGAACGATATAATACTATAGAGAATTCGAATTCTTCGAATCGAAGAACATAATCGAGTAGAGGTACGCTACCGTAAAAGAGTCATAAAAAAACGTTTTACGAACGAACGGTAGGATGCTTGCTATTATTTTCATTGCAATTGAAAAAAAAATGTTAATAGAACGATCCTTAGAGATATGTATATTCGATTGCTATTAAAAGACGAAAAGCACGGATAATCGAAAAATTTTGCGCGATACCCTGCGTTACAGCGGCGATCAGAATTACATTGAGAAAGTTGGAGGATAACGCGGCAAGCGACGTAACTTTTCCTTGGTCTTGTTCTAATTTAATTTAATCGTTCGGTTTGACTTTGATCCAACGAGCCGCATGGTACGAAATATCATAAATAAACGAACGCGAACTTGCAGTAACAATTAATTTCCAGTTGTACGTACAGCGAAGGACGAAACTTTCGCTACGACCTGATATAAAGGGACGATGTTCGATCTGTCTTAGATTCAATAATCGCCCGATGATCGAACAAGATACGTCGGTAATCGATTAAGTTAGCCTTTACACAGATGGTCCGGAGTCAGTGATTTACGCGATATATTCGGTGAAAGGCGAAACACGCGAATCCAGCGTATACGTCGAGCCGTTTTGCAAAGCTCGCGATAAACTTCGATGGTGTATCCTTTTGTCAAAACAGTGTGTGCCCCCGTGTCTCGTGTACCTAGTTCCGGCGTGTGGACGATAAAGTTCACCGATATTAACATCTTCGTCGGTGCTGTAATTTTCACCCCGGGTCTGATATACTGCAGCGTTTCGTTGCGGCGGTACCCGTATTACGACTAATATTTCTCTTCCGTACAGAACGAAAATTGAGTACTTTATAAGGAGCTGGGACATTAATAACTCGTACAGCCGGCTGGTATTTTCAGGACAGCTTAAAAGCCCTCGCCGCATCGATGATGTATTATATGCTCACAAAAGAACTGACACTTACCGCCACGTGCTTTCTCTTTCCACCCTACCAGTCTGTACCTCTCTCGCGCTTCGTTCACCCTCTTTCATCCCCCCCTCACCCTAAAGTCCTGTTGTCTCTGGTGTCGCACGAACCACCCTTAAATCACTGCTAAACATTTGTTCCCGGATATAATTTAAAAAAACAAAAAAAAAAAAAAAGAAAGAAAGAAAAACCATTTCCCGATGTAAATCCGTGGCTCGCTCGAAATGCAAGCGAGGAAGAATACACACGGTAGATTCTGGTTCGATAAATTCGATGAATCGCGACGCGATTCGTGACGACGCGAACTGTACGCGATACTGTCTGCGTGTTCGCAGAACAATAGACGATGATTGCAAAAACGACGACGAATAGACAAGGGGCGTAAAAAGCGATGTAATGACGATTCATTATCACAGCGCGTTCCTGACAGATTGGCGAGCTCATAAGTGATTTAAGAGTCATCGAGCTATCTAAATTGCTACTTTATCGAACACTTTCATCAACCGACGCTAAATAAGAACGTTTCGTGTACTAATCAACACGCTTACCGTCTAATATCCAATCTCGCGTGTTTGCAACCCTATTCCAAGTTGTGGCATCCCTCCACGATTCGATTCCCAAAAGCCATCGCGACTTCCGAGAGCCATCAGTGCCGGTCGCATTAATCGTAATTTTCGTTTGATTACACGTATCCTGCGAAAGTTGCCTCTCGCTTGTGAAAACGTAATTAGTAATTAGAACGTGATGATGGAATTCGTATTCAGCAATAATTTGTCGAATTACAACGTACGAAACGCTCGTTGTTCTCGCGACTGAAAAGAAACGCGCGTTTCGCTTGGCGGATACTACGGTTACTCTTCGTTTCGAGATTTGTTGCTTAAAGTTTAATTACGAGACATTAAAATCCTGTTTCCGCAGAATTTCATCCATAAAGGAATACTTTGTTCCTACTGTGCTCTAAAGAATTGTTCAAACGGCAAAAAACGACAAGAGAGATGGAACCAAAAAATATGGCAAAAATTATTCAATGTTCGCAGCGCCAAAGGCACGGCTACCTGCTATATTTACGACGACAAGGAAAAACTGAAAAACGGAACGAATCGCATACGCGAGCATCCCACGCGTTGAGCGGAAAAATCGGTAAATTAAAGCGTCGAATAAATAACGTATCGACCGATCATTAAGAAAGTAAACCCCTGGCCACAACCCCATCGGTTGAATGCGATTCTCCTGGGAATTCCGTTGACTAGAATGAAATTGATGTCGGGGGAATTATGTAATCAGGATTTTTTGTCAAGAGACGACAAGCTACGCGAGAAAGCTACTCGGAGGCTCGTGATTAGGGCAGAATAAATAAAGGAGAAAAGCAGTGAAAGCGAGGGAAGAAGAGATCGGAAGGGTGGGCAGGGTGGAGAGATGGAAGCTTTTCGAACTCTTAATTCGCCTGCGGCCAGCCCCTTCCTCGACAACCCCTCTCGATCCTCCGTACCGCACATCATCATCGAAGTGGGGTTGAAGGCGTACGGCCCTGGTCCCACGTCTACGGTAACCATGGAAACAGACGCGTAGTCGACGTCGACGTCGACGTCGACGTCGTCGTGTGGTCGTCGTCCTCGCGTACGTAACGAACACGCGCGCATCGCTTCGTACACGCACGCACACGCGCGACCTTACACATTCGAATACGTGTGTGCACACCGTGCACGGACACGCGTTTTTCGAAACCGTGTAGAGAAAGAGTGTACGGATGTGTCGTACTCGCGGCCGTGCAAAAGCACGTCCGCAAATGACGTTTGCGCGTGGTTGAGAACACGAGTTACGGTAGACAACGGTGAAACAAAACACGGAAAGAAACGAAAAGTGGAATCAACGAAAGCACGTCTTCGAGATACGAGTACGTCTTAAGTTGTCGGATGCGGACAACCTTTGTGCGCCGGTAAACCGTGTTAAGCACTTTGTATGCTCGTTACTCGTATCACGTGTATAATGTACACATATACGGATCTGTCTGGGAATTATAAGTAGCTGGTAGAGTTCGTAAAAACGGAACGTTAACCGTACCTCGTTTTATAAGAGGATTTTTCAGAAGAATTGCCAATCTTTCGTATTAGCGTGCATTTCAAAGCATTTGAAGACCAGGCTGTTACACCGATCCTCGAATAACCAACAATTTCCTCTGTGTCGGCTGTTACGAATTATTAGATTTTCTATGTAATTCAGACTGCTTCTTTAAACGTTGAAATTTGTCTGGGTCGCAATTTCATCACGAGAAAAATAGCGATGTCAATGAGGCATTGCCGATGGAGAAAACCTTCGTGGGACGAGAGATTATTTCCGATCACTGATCTGGGATAGACACTGGCCATAAAAGTAGTTGGAACTGGAAGAGAAAATGCCACAGAACCGTCCACGATAGTCAGGTAGTTCACCAGGAACGATTTTGGAGAAAGTGACCGCTAGTAACCACTAACTGACCACAGGTTGGATGCCACTCGTGGCAGGTACTCGCTCAAAAGATAGTTGTTGGTAGAGCAAACCCGCCGTTCGACACCTTGATATTTGTAAAAATGAAAAATGTAAAAATGAATTCCATCTGTATGAAAATCTAACGCAAATGTAAAAACCATCTCCAAAAAGACGAGCGATGGGTGGTAGAGAAGATCGTCAGCAAAATGCGTGTATTATGTACAAATTTATGCAAAGCAATTAAATGCCATTAAAACACGTATATTGGAAATAGAGGAAGCGTATAAGCCGAACCTTAAAAGTCTGAAATGTCTAATGAAAACCTCAAACAGTGACGAAGTACGGCTCGTCGTGAATTACGTTATGCGTCAAAGTTCACGGGAAATTGCACGAGAGACGAACGAAGCCGCGCGCTGTAATAATATCATGTTCCAGCAATTATTCTTGCAGAATCTAGAGTCGAAGCGGATCCGTAAATTATGACCTGTTTACGGCCTAGGGAAAAGCATTACCTAGAGAGCAATAAATGTCCGCCACTGAGAGAATATCACCTGGAGTGCGTACACATACCCGACGCGATTAACGTCAAGATTTTCATGCCGTTCCCAGCTCGACTTCCCGTTTCACGAACACACGAATAAAAATCCTCCACGAGTTGATCCTCCCTGTTCGCAACCGCGTTTTCGCTGAAATATTCGTTACATCTTCGCGCGAATATTCCCCGAATGGGAATGATTTTTCCCGGCAAGGAAAAATGAGGCGAACAGACAGAGACGAGGAGTGAGGCAGGAAAAAGGCAAGAGGATGGAGATCTAACGTATTTTCGTAAAATGATCACGTCGTTAAAATGCATCCATCTAGTAGCTGGCAAAATGAAAAGCGGACGTTTGAAATACTCGACCACCGCGAGTTCGACGAGTCACCTATAAGAATAAATTGCGCTCGCCCGACTCGGTTGAGCTAGGAATTTTTCACCAAGTAACATCTGCCGGCATTTGTATCCTTCGACGATACCTCGACCTTACTCCACGCGGCATAGACAAACCTTTGTAGGTCGGAAATAACCCCGGGAGGGTCTACGAGAGGACACCGACAGGAAAAGGCTAAGCGACGATATCTCCTTTCAAGGATCAGGAGTAAGATCTGAAAGAGAGTCAACGAGAAAAAGTGGAGGAAACGAATTCCTTCGGTTTTGTCGAATGGCTCTTCTTTCCTTCTACCAACATTTTCCACCTTTTACCGTCTTTCGAACTCGCTGTCTTTCCCTCGTGCCTGCACCGTCTCTCCCGCCCTCCCTTCCTTCTGTCACAGGTCGCGAGCTACACGCGAGCGAAAATTTACTATGGAGAAGCAGAGACGAACAGAGGAGTGTGCGGTTATTAAATCGGGACTCGACGGTGTAGCGTTTCATAAATTCGTTAGATAGTAACTTTACAACGATAATTTCGTTCGACCGAAACAGGGCCGGTTTACGACTCCTTTTCCGTCCAGCTATATCTCCGTCTTGCCCTTTGCTACCTTATCTCGCAAAATTTCTGTTCGTCTTTTAAAAATCGTTTAGACAATGCGCAACATCGTTTGGAAACGATTAAAAGATGTGTTGCACGCATTACCTAAAAATACCTGAATAAGATACTTTATTTACTTTTACACGGCAGTTACACGTTGCGGAGGTCACATCGGTCGTGGAAGAAGCGGTTTGTCATACAGGATTGCATAAAAAACGGTAAAATAGGAAAAACATTTCAATAGCTTCTTCGTAAAAGCGTAAGTACGGTTCAAGAAGGTCGAAGGTCGCGCGAAGTTTTCCACGGTAAATGCTTGGCGGGCATTATCGGCTAAAGAAGCAGAGAGAAACCGAGTATTTCGCACGGAACGCGTTCCCTTTATTTTGTCTCGCAATCTGCGAAATGGATAACATCGAAGACGAGTTCCCGGTCTGTACTGTACGAGCTGTGCATCAGGCTAACGTAGTCAGCCTTTCAGAAATCAATGCACCGCAATAACCGAACGATGCACTCGGCGTGCTTCGTCGCATTGAGCTCCGGCATCAAAAAGCTATTACATACAATGAAAATAGATTTCAAAGGCCAGCAACCATGTTCAGAAGACAGACAGAAGAGGAAGAGGAAAGGCGGGACAGGAGGTGGAAAGAGACAACGGTTTATGCATGGACAAAGCTATCGGCCAGATGAACCGGAAGAGAGTGTAATGTTCCGTGACATTTTGTTTCACGTGCATCAACACCATTAAATCCTATGGAGATCGTGTACATTCTATAAAATCTCTTTATGTTCTACTGACGCTCTTCCCGGAAGGGAACCGTTCAGAGTCATCGCACGCGGAACAAGAGCAACAACGGTTACGTTGAAAGTAAAAGTACTCGATGAATTTTCTTAACTTTTGACTAACACCAAGATCGTCTAATGCAAAAAAAAAAAAAAAAATTGAAATTCGAAATACAATTTCTGTTTATATATGGCATAAATAGGTTGGTAGGTGCGATGATCGTAAGATCGAAGGGTGTTAAAATAAGATAAAAATAAAGGTGTCACCATAGTTTCCGATGATTAATCTGCAGTACTATATAGATGACCAAGTTTGAAAGTGGGGCGTTAAAAACCCCTGCTTCCCTTCTCAGAGCCCATAAATCAGGGAACGATTACATGTGTAAATATACTGTTCCTCACCCTTCATCGCAGCTGCGCTTTCCGGAAAATTCACCCTTGCGGCGTGTTTATGCGTGAATCTGTTCGCGTGAAAAATCATTGAATAAACATTTAGGGAGGGTATCGCTTGAGAAAATGTTAGATTTGGATATCGATATCTTACACGCAGAATGAACACTTTCTCTTATAACAAATAAGTTTGTTATCGTATTTTTGTTAAAAATCATAAAAAAAAAAAGACACGTGCAGTCCATTTGAATTCTCTCTTACGCGCTCTTAATGTGAACTGTCTATAGAAATAGTCGTACATAACGAAACCAGTTTAATTTATGCATTTTGTTCGTATATGTAGCGCGCAATGTTGGGACTGATGGAATCGTCGCAAGAGGTATGCGATCATATTTATATGTAAATGCAGATACGTACACATTGGAAAAACGGGAATTGATGGAAGCAGGGGTTTGAATCAAAATTTGCAACGTGATTATACACGGTGCCGCTAAGCGTAAACGCGAACCGATGACATTGTTAATTTCATTATAAATATTCACCATCGATAAACCGAGTGCCCATTTTTGAATTGCAGACCGCGAATGTGTACTTGTGTGATAATCGCGTTATATTTCTAACTAATTTCGCGTAACACCTTTATTTTTTTTTCAATACGTCAAAGTTATTTTTCATCGAAAATTGTTGATTCGGAATAAAGCGAACTTACAGGAGAAAAATACATATATCGTGACAGAAGCAGCAACTACAACCGACCCATAGTTGTCGCGATTTTTTCACCGACGATGGAATTTCCTGGCTGACTGACGGCTCGGTCGCCGTCGATTCACAGAGCGATCAGCCGTGAATTCCCCTGCTCCTTTATATCCCGCAATAACAACGCGACTCGCAGATGCCAAAGGCGCATTACATATACATATACACATAATGCGTAAAACAGAAGAAACGAATAAAGAATAAAAGTAATACATTTCGAAATATCTTCGATTCAAGGCCGTTTCTTCCACGACCTCTTTCTGTACCACTTGTCTTTCGTTCATTCGTCTCTCGCGAATCCCTCAGTGATATCTACTGATGTTTCTTCTAACCAATTGTCCATAGCCTGTAGCAACGATCTGATTGCAAATGCTTGTACAAAGGACGATGTCTCCTTTCGAGTCAGCCTCTTTTTCTGTCTCGCCAGGTTTTGTTCATTCTTCGTGTGATTTTCCTTGCCACGATCTTGACAAATAGTTCCTTCGTCTCTCAGCCACAATACAAAGATAAAAAGTAACGCGAGATCGAGACTAAAATTATAGATGGTGATTGCAACAGTAAAAATTATAAATTTCCTAAGACAAGAATATAAAGAAGCGAACGAATAAATAATGCGATGAAATGAAATGCAACACGTTTACTTTCTTACTAACTCTTCACTCGTTCGAACTATGTATATTCAGTATCTGCGATGTTATTAATTAAGGAAGCGCGTAATTGAGTGCCCCATTATCGAAAACTAGAGTTGCGCTGTTAGTAGTTGGAAATTAATTATTATTAAAGCCCATGGATCCCTGGAGTATTCTTGGATGCTAACGTTGATGATAGTGAATCTGTCTGATACTCAAGATGTACGTATAAATACTACATGTACACTTTTCTCTCTATGAAAAATTATATAAATAATGTAATATCGCTGACTATTATTTTTCAAAATATACATATGCGTAATTTGCATAATTCTACAAATTCATGACAATTTAAAAAATCACTAGTAAAATAAAAACTACTCTATTAGATATTGCTAGAATATATTCTTATCCAAACTATAAGGTTGAAAAAATACAGCTATACATAATACTTTTCAAAAATGACAAATGAAAGAGGTATACATATATATATAAAAATCTAAACTTATTTACTAGGATACATATAGTGATTAATAAAGTAATTAATCTAGAGTGCTATTACGGTAAATGTCATAAAATAAATTATACTACAAATTATTCTTCCGGTATCATACCTACCACATATACAATATAGCATATCAAGTGTATGTACATATGTGTGTTTAGATACAAATATCGCAATAGTAACTATCATAGTCATGGCAGGGAATATCATAAAAAGGCAAGGATTAAATTATTTATTAGGTGTATGTGTACCTTGTGCTAAACAAAATGCTGCTAAAATACGAGTAAAACTATCAGACTTCGATGCACATCTGTTAATGGTACGTAAATTCGACGTGAGTTCTTAAAATCGTAAATCCATTCTCGTAAGTGTTTAATTGAGGTTATGTTTTCGATTATCGCATTTTAGTATTTTAACAAATATGAATTTATTTATGCCGATGATCCCGAAAAGCGTTGCAAGACAGGTGATACAGTTTTAATACAAAGTTTACCAAGAAAATTAACTCGTCTTATCACTCATAAAGTATGTATTATCATAAAAAGTTGAATCTCTATATTTTATTTATATATTATTACAACTTCTTAATAGCAGCATAAAAGCATAAAAGCTTCTAATTTACATTTGATGATTATAGGTTGTTGATGTCATTTATCCACTAGGTGATATTACAGATCCTATTACTGGTAAAAAGGTTGTTGCAGGAAAATATAGGTATATTCTTCTTCTTTTGAAAATATTTACCATTTATTTGAAATTAAAACTTTATATTTATTTTAAATTAGGGAAAATATTGAAAAGGATGCTGAACTTTATGGAAATTTAGAATCTATGTATAAATATGAAAAAGCACCAAAGAGAGGAATCACAGAAGGCAAACGAGATTTTACAGCCAAGGAAACTTATATGAAATATAGCGATGATCCAAAAGATTATGATCCATACGCAGTGAATCCATCGTAACTCGTACATACAGCATACAAACATATTGTAGATAGAATACTAAAAAATAGAAATTAATAAATAATGTTATATTGAAAAAAATTAACAGTGTATTTCAAATTAAGTTATAACTTTCACAAAAAGAAAACAAAATATATTCGATTCGTTTGATACTTATCTTTTGACATTTTTTTAATATAAACGAATCATTTTATATATCCGCTATTTACATATATTAGTTACAGTTTCCTTTAAAAATAAGAAAATAATTATTAAAATTACAATTTATTAAAAATGTAATATTAATTTTAGATTCAATTATTAAATACAATATGATTTTTTTTGTATTTTCCCTTGTTAAATTTATACATCATTTTAAATTTGTTATAACATTGTTTCAAACTACTTGAATCAAAATTCTGCAAACATGTCAATTTAAATATTATCAGTGATTATTAGAATTCTCCAATTCGAAATAGAAAAATAATAATCATAGCTGATTCATAAAAGCAAAACAAACAATTTTTATAGTGAATCATTCAGAAAGAAATTCTCTTTCAAGCGCAGCTCCCATTTCATTCCATTCTCGTTCATCTTCATTATCCATTATTTCCAGATCATCGATTGAATCTTGAGAATTATCACCTAAATCTAAGTCATCGGGTAAACATTCTCCTCTTCTAAAACGCGTTACAGGATCATCATCATCGTTGTTCAAAGTATCATCTTTGCCACTTAAACTATCATCATCTGAACTTTCATTAGAAAGCTTCTTTTTCTTTCTTATTGGTTCATTTGTATTACTTCCTATTGGTAAAACTTGATATTAGTTACTAGATATTAGTAAAAATATTATCTGATAGTAAAATAAACTATACATATTACACATACGATCATGGTTTATAGAGTCATCAGAATCTGAATCCTTATAACAATATTTTTTATCACATTCTTGTTCATCATCTATATCCTCTGTATCAAAGACAGGTGCATCTAATTCTTGATCGTCCATATCTTCTTCAACTTCTTTATCCATAATTTCTATTTCCTCTGGTGTGAATGACATTAATGGATTAATACTATCAGCAAAACTGTTTTCTATATTTTTTTCTGGTTCTTCTATACGTTCAGGACTACTGCAATGTGGAGGCGGTATTCTAGAAGCACGTGCCTGAAAATACATAATTGATCATCATATGTATATCGCTATTATATGTAGAATAATTGGAAATAATTTTATTATTTATTATTTTTTTTTGTTTTTATCAAAGCTCTCGCTTCAAACTCGTCATTTTTATAGTACCTATACCTTTGTAGTAAGTGGAAATAAACGCTCATCAACATGTTCCCAGCGTTCTGCACAAGTCCAAAGCCAATCTGGGTTTACAATTTTTATATTTCGATTCTTTTTTGCTGCATTAGCCTTTGCAGTTCCAGGTCTAATAGCTACCAAGTGAGTAGTTTTGTCTGACAAATCCTACAATATAACGAATTATTAAAATAAAGATAATAGCATGGGAAGAAAGTTAACGTATTACTTGTGCCACTTCTGCTCCAAATGCTCTGGCGACTTTATAAGCTCGACTTTGATGAAGTTTTTGATGAGTAGGTATTAATCCACTAAAAGTTAAGTATACTCCTTTTAATACTTGAGCCCGCACTCGTGGAATAATGTCTCTTAATGATTTCCGTCCACCTTCTTTTTCTATAGTAGCATAAAATTCAGTATGAATCCTACGAAGAATATCTTCAAGATATAATAAATAATCATCGTCATCTTCATCTATAATATTATTTTCATCAGGATTTTTATTTACAACTTTTATATCTTGTATTGATTCAGATAGTGTTAAATTTTCTTTTGACTCCTCTGATGCTTTATTCTCATCTTTATTTTCATTATTGGAATCAAGATTTAAATCAGTGTCGCTCTTGGTATTATCTTTGGCACTTTTATCATTCTTTTCTATAAATTCGTGTTCATTTTCTTTATCTTCAATTGTTTCCTCAATTTCCTTTCTCTGACTATTATCAATCGCATTCCCTTCATCTGACAATACAGATGCACCATTTTTATCTGTTTCACTTACATTTTCATCAATACAAAGCTCATTTGTATTTTGCAATTCAGGTAAAACAGATACATCACTTTTTTCTAGTCCTGGTGGTGCATGTATATCACCAGTATGACGAAAGAAGTGATAAGGCTTAACTTGAACTAAATTTCCACATCCTTGCCATACGTCTTCTCTATCATCTATAATGCATACCAGATCATCTCCACAAGGAAATAAAGCCCTGTAGCAAGATAGTTAATAAGGTATCTATTTGTTTTGATAAGATGTCTAAAATACAAATTTTATGACCATACTTAAGATTAGCTGTTTTTGATGCAGGGTCGAAACATTCATCCCTTGAAAGTATTCTATGAGAAAATAAAGTTCCATCTTTATCCAATAGCGCTGCTACAGTATGTGCGTAGTTTCTTGCTCCAAATGTACATATATGTAATTCATATAAACGACTCATTTCAGAAAGAAAGTGTTTGGTATTAGGCCTTAAGCGAGTGTGATACCATGGGGAATTTGGTCCATAAAGTTGATAATGATAAACATCCTAAGAAAGGTATGTTAATGATGTTAATCTTACTCTTACTATTATTGTTATTATTATTATTATTATTATTACATGTATAATCTCTTTTGCTCTTTTTCTGTCTCTCTCTCTTTTTTTCTCTCTATATATATAATATATGCACCTATGTATATAATATCTGTACCTTTATATTAGAGGGAATATTATCATTTGTTGTATGAACAATTGTTTGATCAAGATCCACAAGTAATGCTAACTTGCGATCATTCAAAAGGCGTTGCTCATCTTCCTTTCCAATTTTTTTAGCCAATTCTGGGCATACTTTCAGTTCTGGCACACTATGTACCATTGGTACACTAGCTTGTGATATTTTTGTACTTTCATTTTCTTTACCAATCCTTTCAACTCTTAAATCCACGCCACATTCTGCACACAAGTCTTTCATTACGGTAGGATGTCTACATCCTTCTAATGTCATTACTACTTGCCTATAATATTAGTCATTTATGTAAATTTGAAGACAAAAACGTATAGAAATAATCTTATTAGAAATAAGCTATTTTCTTAATTAATATCATTTTACATAATAAAAAGTTATATATAATAAATTTTATTTTTGCAATACATAAGCACTAAGAAATCTTATAAGGTTAAAGATATTGTGTACCCAGGTTGAACAACATCCCCTTCTTTCGCTAAAATTTTTGTAACACGACCGAGTCGCGTGGCCCGAAATTTCTTCTCAGGACCTTTACTATCTTCTGTTCCTGGAATAACATTCTGATACAAAAACAGCACTCTACCCGCTGAAACCATAGTATCCATCCGAACTCTCCATTTTAATAATTTTCCTGATTGTCCACCAAACGGAAATGTTATCTCTATTGTCCCCATAACTTTTAAATAACTAACATTCAGATGTTAAAATGTTATCTTCAATTGAAAGAAATTAAGTAGTAAATATCATTAAACTCTTAATGTTTTGCGCGGGAGATGATATAAACACACACTTATGTTCAATTTTCCAACACTAATAGAAATTCACACATACATGTATTTTGTTACACGTATAAGAAGATCAAAGATACTTTATCTTTATTATTGGCTAGCATATTTTTTAATTTATATAGATAAAAGTCACTTACTCTTCTAATAGTTTTATAACTATTATTAATATTTAATGGAATTCAGTATGGGAAAACAAATAATGCGTATACATTAATGAATCACATGAACGTTATATTACATAACACTAGATAAACAATTTACCATATTAAAAAAGATTCGACACACATTTAAACACTTGTAATATTATATAGCATTATGATACCATAAAAATAATTAAATGTGTACTTAGTTATTTTAACTGTAACGATTAATGTAAAATTCCCCTAGTACATATAAATATTACTATATTCATGTTATAATGTTTTCGATACGATTTTGATCCACAATTAAAACTTTCAAACAATTGTCAACTTATTAACAGTATAGAATTTTTAATCAAGATTTAATTTAATACTCTATTGTTCGTTGCTTGTAAAATGGAAGATAACATAGAAAACATATTGCCAAGTACTAGTAATACTATTCACACAATATGTTCCCTTCGAACTAGAGGAAGACAACAATTTAGTTTGTGTGTTAGTTCTGCTCCAGTAGAAGAAATTGAAGGTTTTAACTTAGAAGGTGTATTAGTCATAATTTTTATTTAATCTAGTATTTAATAATAATATGTATGTGAATAATTTTTACATATCAAGTGTTTTGAAACTGTTTAAATTGTATTAATATCTAAAACTCATGTTTATACTTCATATTTTATAGAATTATTATATAAAACTTGGACTATTTTTGGAGTTTCCACTTTATTTAATTTTCATCAAGATGAAGTACATTTGAAACAATATGCAAAACGATTAAGAGAAGAAGTTGCAAATAATTTATCACAAGAAGATGTTACATATGACGCAGAATTTTGTGTTATGAAAGACATAACACAAAGACCTAGTCCATTGGATCCACCACCAATAAAGGTAGTATCAACAAATAAAATATGTTTAAAAAATGAGAAGTATATCATTTATTTACAAAACTCCCATATTAAGAATTATTGATAGCTTTTAAAACTTCTCATTTTTTATTCAAAATAGATATAAAAAGTGATCACATCTCCCCTGATTATAAATGTAATAAAAATGATAATTACAGATTGAAGTTTATTCTGAAAATAGTAATAATCAAACAAATTCAAAGAAATGTATTTATAAAGGAGTATTTTTATCATGGAGAACTACTAAAAACAAATTAACCGCTTTTAATTCTGTGAGATTACCTCTTTTATTATGTCGTGGTACACCAAGTGCTATAAGAACTGTTCATAATGTGTTAAGTCGTATGTTCGATTGTATGATTATTGCATTACCTGCACAGGAGGATGATTTAATATGGCTTGTTCCAATTATAATTACTCCAGCAGATAAAGAGGAACAAACAAAACACACAGATGAAATTTGTATGGAATATAAAATACCAGAACTAGAAAGTACAGATACAATTACAATAAAGTTTCTAGTTTGGGACTTAATAAAAATATTAACAGTGTATGTGTTCGTAACGCCTAAAAAATAGTAAATATTTACAACTGTATTGCTGTATTTCTATATTATAATTTATGATTATTCAAAACACTATTATATAACATGTATAAAAATAAAAAAGTATGCTTTTTATATCTATATTAATTTTCTTTTAGAATTGTAAAGGATCAAAACGATGAAGCAAATGTTGAAATTGCCTTTAATTTAGAACATATAGAAAAATTTCGTGAGGTCTTATACTCTCAAATGTTAGAACTTGCTGGTTTACAATTAGGATTGTGTACATTACATAAAATTATTCTTCCGACAGTTACGATAATGGAAAACAGGGTAAATAAACAGTTATTACTTATATTGTGTAATTTTTATAAACATACATTTGTATTCATATTTTCTTATTTATAAGATACTCCTTTTCGTTTATTTTCAGATGAAAGTAATGAACGCAGATACCATGAATCGCGTTTTGTTATATTTAAATGAAAAAGCCCTTGATACATTTCACACATTAAATCTTGAGTAACATAGTTTAACAATATTTGTAACAATAAGCAGTCTTTATATATTGTATATATTTATTTCGTATTTGGTATAATTTTTCAAATATCACAGATTGTATAAAACATTATTGTTGTTGATTTCGAATACTATTATCAATTAATTTGTATAGCATGTAAATTATATTTGTAAAATATAGTATTTTTAACATTTTCAATAAGTCGATTATATGTCACTTCATTTTTTAAGAAGTTCGTTCATATAAATAAGATAAAATAAAGTTCTAGGAATTCTCATCTACAATATCCATCTACAAACAAAAAATGAATAAATAATTTAGTTCTTTAATTAATATTCACTTTAAAAGTAGATGAACTTACTTGGCTTTCTGATTCTACCTTCTTCTTTTTAGCTCTATTATTAAGGATATAATGTACAAAATCTATGTATCCATCAGGTTGTTCATCAAGTGGTGGTGGTACTGAAATACCAAGTATTTCAGGTAACATAAAAGTTTTTGACCATGTTACAAGTGGGGTACGACCTTTAGTATATTGTCCATCTTTATGGTAAAATAATAAACCGTCTAAAGGATATAAATTTGAAAGATTTGCTAATGCTAAACTTATATCAGTATCACAACTGATATTTGGTAAAGGCAATATAGGAAAACTATTTCTATATGTATCTCTTTTGTGTAATTCTTCGATTTCTTGTAACTTTGATCTCAACCAAAAGAACCTAAATTCAGTCTGAAACAAACATTAGAAATTATTATAATGTATATAAAATGTAACTAGTATTATTACATTTGGAAGTAAAAATTCTTACATCACAATTTATTAAAGACTGATTGGACCATGCAAGTACATCTAAGATATAATATATTTTTTGTTGTTTTATCCATAAACAATCAAGAATGGTACAGCTACCTCTATGTTCAGATGGATTACCACCAGGAAGTGCTGAATGGAATTTACCAAGGTTATTACCGTGTCTGTTATATACTTTAGTTATACCCTACAAAATATAAGAAATATAATAAACCATAAAAAATGTTCTCACTTCTTTCTTTCTAACATACTTTACGTGCAACTAATAAAGTTCGTTTTCCTTGAGGACATGGTACTACAATCCACTTTCCTACAAGATCTTGAGGTACTTCCAACATCCATTCAGACATCATTAATTGATTTGCATAATTCTTATTTCGTTTAGAGTAGTAACATCCCTTTTTATCAATTTTTTGAATTTCCATTTCTTCCTCATATTCATCTTCAGAATTAAATGCTTCTTCCAGTATTCCTCTTCCAATATTAAATGCAGTGTCTCTACATCTAATAATGCATATTATTACTTTTATGTTCATATGTTCATAGAGCTCTTTTATAAAATATAATAGCCATATATAAAAAACATACTTTTTTTGAAATTGTAGTAGCCGTCGACGTCTTATTTCTTGAAAAGTATCAATGTTATCCACATCCAAATTGTAATTATCTTTTTTAACAGGTTTTTTATAAAATATGGCACGTAGATTACCATTTTTTATTAACTTATCTTTCATCTCAGTTGCCATAATTGTATTAATAATTACCATATGAAACTAAATTGTCCAAGAAAATAAAATGTTATACATAATTATTATTAAGAAATTTTGTTTAATATAAAATTTCCACAAACCTTTACACAATACTTCTATAACAGATTCAAATAATTTAATAAAAATTAATCTTATACATCTTGTTCTTTACAAAAGTACATGTATATATACTAATATGTAATGCATTTTTACACACGCAAATAACTTTTATTCACTATTATATCAATAGATGTCAATTTTCTTGATGTATGTTTCAAGGTTTCAAGCTTTTATTAATGTATCATGAAATATTTCAATGAATAGATTCTTCTGTGTTATATGATTGGTAGTACAACTGTTACCAACATTTTCTTAAAAATAAAATGTGGTTTCCTTAAGTTTACAACAAAATTAACTAAAAACGAAAATATCTCAAGATAGCCTAGTACTTCTACTTTTTTTCGTAAAGGAATGTCAAAATAACGTCAAAATAACGTTTTGGTACAATTTGTAAAACATTTTTGTTGAAAATAAGTTAATACACGATACCAATAAATGATGCAGAAATGGTCAAAGTACTCCTAGCCTCTACATTAATTACTCAAGAGGTAAATAATAAGTTTTTAAGCTGAGAACTTAAAAGGATTAACGTTTATCATAAAACTGTCATATATGACAGAGCTTGTATAGGTATTTTTACGATTTAATCGATACGTTCGTAAGTAGATACAACAATGGATGATCAGCAATTAAATAATTTAATTAAATGGTTAGATACATTTGATCTTCAAGCTCCTCATTCCACAGCAGAAGATATAAGTGATGGTGTTGCTTTAGCAGATGTCTTAGCTCAAATTGCTCCCGAGTGGTTTACTGCTGCTTGGAGAGCGAAAATTAAAACAGATGTTAGTTCTAACTGGCGATTAAAAGTTAGTAATCTTAAAAAAATTGTTGAGGCTATAATGGAATATTATATAGAATGTTTAAATCAACAGTTATCAGGTTACATTAAACCCGATGCAACTAAAATTGGAGAACACTGTGATAACTATGAACTGCATCGTTTATTACAGTTAATTCTTGGTTGTGCAGTTAACTGCAATCAGAAACAACAATATATAACAAGAATTATGGGAATGGAAGAAACTGTTCAGCAAGCAATTATGCAGAGCATTCAAGAATTAGAAAGTAATATGCATGGACCAAGATTAAGTTTAGGTACTAGCCTTAATTTTGAATCTTTGGATGTAGCTGATGGTACTCAGCAAAGATTATTAGCAGAACTTCAAGTAACTGTTGATATGAAAGAACAATTAGCACAAAAATGTCATGAACTCGATCAACAACTTTCGCTTTTACAAGAAGAAAAAGCAGCATTAGTGACAGAAAATAAAAAGCTTCAAGAAAGATTGGATGAATTTGAAAATCCAGAAGAGTCTGGTTCTATCTTAAGATATTCTGGTCTTAGAAAACAATTAGAAGCATTGAAAGATGAATTATTTAAAGTAGAAACATCTAGAGATGATTATAGACTAAAGGTAGAGCTATTAGAAAAGGAAGTATTAGAATTACAATCTAGGCAAGAAGATTTACAAAAAGCAGCTGATGAGGCTAATCACCTGAAAGATGAGATAGATGCATTAAGAGAAACTGCAGATAAAGTAGCAAAGTATGAACAGACAATAGAATCATACAAAAAGAAAATGGAAGATTTGAGTGATTTAAAAAGACAAGTTAAAATGTTAGAAGATAAGAATTTAGAGTATCTACAATCCAAAATAGATTACGAAGAGGAATCAAAACGGACTACAATGCTCCGTAATCATTTAGAACTTTGTAAACAACAACTTGCTGAAGCACATCATAAATTGGATGAACAAACTAATAAATGTGACAAACTTGAATTTGAAGGAAAAAAAATGGAAGCAAAATTAAGCACTTTACAAAGAGAAAGAGATAGATTAATTGTAGAAAGAGATGCTTTAAAAGAAACAAATGAGGAATTGAAATGCACACAATTGCAAGCAGCAGAAAATATAGCAAA
The DNA here is from genome assembly GCF_051014615.1 of Bombus vancouverensis nearcticus. Classification (NCBI taxonomy): domain Eukaryota; kingdom Metazoa; phylum Arthropoda; class Insecta; order Hymenoptera; family Apidae; genus Bombus; species Bombus vancouverensis. Next base: position 17,051,429 of record NC_134917.1, on the reverse strand, counting down.
ACCTACTACTGACAGTACTGTTGCAAATACGGAAATGATTCCTCTTGAAATTAAAGAAAAACTAGTTTGTTTACAACTTGAAAATAAAATGTTGAAACTTAAACAGAAAGGAAATGAGGATAAATTACCAACAGTTCAAGCACTATTAGAAGATTCAGAGGAAAGATTGAATATACTTAGAGGTAAAAATCGCAAAGCTAATCAAAGAATAATTGAATTAGAAAATAGATTGGAAGAAGCATTGGGCAGTCAATTAAGCGGAGACAATAAAACTGACATCAATTTAGGACAAAAGATAACACAGCTACAAGATGAACTAGGAAAACTACAAGCAGAGAAGGAACGTTTAATTTTACAAGTCGAAGAACGGGAAAATGCATTACAAGCACAAAAGCAGAAAGCTTTTGCACTACAGGAAAAGTTAACACGCAGAGAATATGAAAATGCTGCACTAGAGGAGCGTTACAAAAAATATGTTGAAAAAGCAAAAAGTGTAATAAAAAGTTTAGATCCTAAACAAAACAATTCATCTCCTAATGAGGTAGCTGTTTTGAGGAATCAAATTTTGGAGCAACGTAAAATTATGGAGGATATGGAACGTTCTTTGAAAGAATCTAAGTTAATTAAAGAAATGGAAGAAAAGTTAATGATATCTGCATTTTATCGCTTAGGTTTAACTTGTCATAGAGAAGCAATTGATCATCGGCTTGCAGCTTTAAGTTCAGCAAGTCAGGGACAATCTTTTTTAGCAAGGCAAAGACAACCATCTGCTAGACGGCATCCGCCTTATAACTCTAAATAACAACTAACAAAAAATTATTTATATTCGCTGATTTTATTTTAATTAATGTTTAAATGAAACTGGCAGTTGATCAACGGCTTGCAGCCTTAAGTTCAGCAAGTCAGGAACAATCTTTCTTAGCAAGACAAAGACATCCGTCTGCTAGATGGCATCCACCTTATAGGTCTGAATAACAACTAACAAAAAATTATTTATATTCACTAATTTTATTTTAATTAATGTTTAAATGGAACTATATAAACAAAATAGTTAAAATTTTATCAGGTTCAGCATTATATTATTTTACTATATTATCAAGTTTTATTTATTTAACCAATATATATTTTATTATTTTCTTGACCATTAATAAAATATTTATTTGAAATAAATTCTAAATGTTTTAATTTTTACAAATATATTATACATTCATGAACATACAACTTATTGTATATATTGTATATTACTTATCTTTATGCTGTTAAAACGTGATTATGGAACATAATATGCTTACAGACTATATGAACCTCGAAATGCAATAATGTAACTTTGTATGTTTCTATTTCAGAAGAATTATACTAATAATGTGCCTGGTTATATTTATGTGATACATTATATTTATTTAGTAAATGTATGCTTTATAATCTTTCTAACAGACTGAAGCTCTTAATTTTGAATATTTTCAAGTATAAAAAAGTCTTATTAACGAAATCATATACAATGTATGGAAATAATATATTTAAAAAGAATGGGGAAACTATTAAAATTAAGCCAAATATTTAATATACTGCAGCAGGCTTGGTATATAAGATATTTCAGAAAAATATCTTAAATACGAATTTTATAAATATATATATATATATATATACAGTATAAATATATACAAATTTGTAAAACAACAAAATGAAATAAAAGAATGAATTTATGTATATGCATAACATTTCTATTTTTGTCTGATATTTTTTATCATTATGTACATTATATTTATTTTTAAAAAAAATTTACTTAATATGAAAAAATATACATATATTATTATATACATATATTAATATACATATATTAATACATTTTTCTATATACAAGAATAGAAGAAGACTCATAGATTTTCAATACTTACACGTATTTGAATAGTATTATAGCATTTAAAAAGAAAAGTACAAAAATATTTTTGAAGTATATACATAAATGTAAATTTCTAAAAAAAAGTATGTTTACATAGATTTATAATGTTATATAAACTTTAATGATCATAATTAATCTTAATCATATTTGTTTTTTCAATACATATATTAAATGTTTGACAAATATATTCTTTCAAGTGTTATTTGTCTTTTATGATGTAATTTGTCTATGTATGTTGATTGTCTACTATTTTGTATTATTTGCTTCATATTTTGCATTTTTATTACTTTTTGTATATCAGAATAACATCTTTGGTAATAAAATATTGCATTGAGAAATTCCCACAGATTAAATTCTGGCCATAAAACAGTGGTAAAATAAATGCATGTATTTGATATCTGAAATTTATTAAATAACAACGTATTTAGAAAAGCGAAGGAAAAACCAAGAATTAGCCTATAATCTTTAAACTTACTTGCCACATAAGAAAGTCACTAAATCTAACTTCTCCAGAAGTACGAATTAATAAATCTGGATTTGGTGAATAATTAGTATATAAACAGTTGGAAATCAAATTTTCATCAATATCTTCAGAAAGAATATCGCCATTTTGAACACCTTCGATTACATCTTTAATAGCATGTGTAATTTCATCTCTTGCTAAAATATTATATATGAAAGAAGGTAGAAAAATATAAAAGTTAATAATATTTATATTACATTATTTAATTGAGTGTAGCAAAAATAATGTTTGATATTTTAATGTATAAAGGTTTTTTTAAGTACACTTACATGTATAAGCAAATGCAATATTGAGAAATCCTTTATTATGTTCTTTAGTAAGAATCATAGTTTCTGCTATCAATTCTTGTATATTTTGAGGTAATAGCGACAAATTACCAATTATACGGACACATAATCCATGTTTTCGTATTTTATCCCTATATTCAAATATTTGTTACATGATATTATATTTACACAAATATTAAATAAACTGTTTTATAGATAAAACATGTTTCAACATACTTTTCATCCAATAATCTCTGGAATTTTTGTTCTGCAAGATTTAGAAGCCCATTTACTTCCTCCCGTTTCCTTTTAAAATTTTCAATACTAAATGCATAAAATGTTACTTCTTGTATACCAAGATCTGTACACCATTGTAAAGTTTCAGCAAACTTATCAAATCTTAAAAATTACAATTTGCATTTAATATACAACATACATAAAATACATAAAATAGACAAAAATAAAATGTGAAAGCTACATTTACATGCGATATTTTTTTACTAGTACACACCCTTTTGTATGTCCTTCTATTTTTTCTATTCCATTTTTACTTGCATAGCGTCTATTACCATCCATTATAAATGCTACATGCTTAGGAATATGTCCAGTTCTTAAAATTCTTATAGCCAAATGTTGAAACCAATTTAGAGTATTGTCTCTTATCCATGACATTGTTCACAAAGTTTCAAGTACAATATTTAAAGTCCTAACCAAATTGTTTTACAATAGTAATAAATAAGATATGTTAAAAAGAGATTTCTCTATATAAAAGTTGATAAATATTATACAAATTTAAATTATATAATTTTAATATTTACATATAATTTAAACTAATTTTACATGTTTAGCCATTTTTTAAATCTTTAATATATCAGTTGCCATAATATCTCATAAATCGAATGATGTGTATGATTTAATATAAATTTGTAACTGTGTAATTTTTAATAATGATAGTGTTAAATAATACTTAACAATATGTCATGTTTTATGAAAAAATAATACTAAAATCATCATTCTATTGACACGTCGACATTTAACCGTATTAGAATTTTGGAACACATTTATCGTCTTCAAAAATTATAACAATTTGTTACATAATATTCTTTATTTTTGTAAGATATATATCAATATAATAGTTCATATGCATTAGCAATTTTTTCGAGAATTCTAAAAACTTTCGAAAAGTTACATACGTGGTATTGCATACATACATACACACACATTCACATACATTACACAAATGTGTATATACATATCGTTACACATCGATATTTCGAGTTTATTCGAGTTACCTAGCATCCATCTTGAAGTTTTAGCTTTTGTGAAAAAATGCACATTATGTTTTTATTCCTCTTAAATATATGTAAGTATTTAAATATATATAATAATATCAAATAATAATATTTTAATTAGTTTTGTCTAAAAAAGATACAAGCGGAATTCGATTTCATAATGCATGAAAATTTCTGTTATATCATATTACAAAATAAGTGCAAAAATATTATCGTAGTATTAAAGTAGCGATATGATTAAAATTAAAAAATTAATTTAACACGTTCATATCTTACAGCAGTATATAAAATTTAAATAAAACACAGTAAAAATTACATAAGGACATTATCATCCTTTTATTAACAGCAGTTTTCATGGTCATTATTTATTGTTTAACTCGAATCGCTGTAGAATTATGAAAGTTGTGTTTTAAGTAAAAATTTCTTTCCATTCCTCTACCAAAGCCTATAATTAATAATAATTAATTCATATTTATCAACATATAATAACAACAACGATAACAAACTTCATTTGATAACCTACTTTAGTTTATGTCACCTTTAAATCAAGATTGTCTACTTTTTTTATATTTCTTACAATTGCGGTTACCGTCACTGTATTTTTAATTTCAAATAAACCGCGTTACATGGTGCAGATATCATCCACAAATGCGTTTTATCGTAATGAAAATTTCGAACATATCAAATTAAGGTCTATGATAGTAACGTGAAAATTAGTTATCTAATTTCACTCTTTATTGAAATGTGAAAGAGAAGAGGAAAGTGTTTCGTTCTCCTAAAACGGTTCAAATGAAAATAAAATTATACAGGGTTTTGGGAGGCAAGTTACGTTCCTGAATAATATGGTACGTTGTGTCGACAATCGGGTAGGGGGGGGGACTACTTTCCGTTGAGGAGGTGAGCGTGCGTGTGCGTCTCGCGGTCGAGACCTCGCGAGAGAAAATGAAATCTGAAATGGTTACTACCGCGCTATGACCCTAAAAAGCAAATGTTTCTCTTTCTCTGTGAGTGAATAATAAACGATTGATCAGGCGAAATGGAGGGCAGCGTAACGAAGAACGAGACTGCAATAGCACCAGGTAAAGAATGGGAGCGATAAGCGCCCTTACTATCCGCAACGAAGCGAGGCGTGCGGTTCATTCCTAAACAGCGTTCTTTCTTACAGAGCTGTACTTCCTAATTGCTAAATTCTTAGCGGCGGGACCTTGTCGCGAAGCCGCAGACGTAAGTATTATTGAATTAAAATCCATGAAATTTCGTTGTAACATATTATGATGAACAACGTACGTTCTAGGTGTTGAAGCGTGAATTGGAGCGAGCTAAGGTAAGACGATTGGTCTGAGTTGACGTTTTGCCGGGGTGACACTATACATACCCATCGGCTCCACATGGTTTGCACGTGGTTTCTGCTTGTCAAAACATTAGAATTTCAAGGTCGGCGACCTTGACGTTCGACAAATTGGCACAATTTTATCTCGAGTGTGATCGATCGATCGATCGACTTATTTTTATGATTTTTTTATTTTTTTATAGGTTTTGCCGCAAAGACTAGATTGGGGAGGGCATGTACATAATCAAACCTTTGAAGAGTTGGTAAGTAAGATTAATATTTCAGGAAGGAATTTTATTTTGTGTATAATAATTCATCATATATGATGAAATAAATAGGTTATTTTTCGAAATAACATTATGATAAATTTTTGTTACGTCGTAAGCTAGTCAAATGCCAATGTATCAAGTACCCCTAATAGGGTGCTACCCCTTTTCTGTCCCACTCCTCAACCCTTCTTCCTCCTCCACTTCTCTGATCCTATGTTGCTGTTGCACAAGATTCTCCCACCATATTGCTTTCAACCAATAAGCATTAACTTCCGGCCATCTTGCATGCACTGATCAATGAATATATCTCATGCTCAGACCTTATTTATAGAAACTAGTATCGTGTGACGAGTCGGCTATTCGGATTGGTTGCGTTTGCTTGTTTGTCTTCTGATTGGTTACAAATAGGAACTACTTTAGATTACTTAAAATTCAATTAACAGTGCGAACTAGTTTTATTGCAAAACGTAATTATCATCTTTCTCTTCGTATATATAATATATGTGATCCAAATATTTGGATATCCTAAAATACATATAATGATTGCATTATATTGTATGATCGTATATATTTGTAATGATATTATATTATAAAATAGGATATGAAAAGATAGTTATAAAGACATTCTAATGTTTTAGGAAAAGAAATATTCTCATATTGGATCAAATCATTTATTACAAATATGTGCCAGAATTGGACCAGTATTGGAAAAAGAGGTACCGCCATGCATACCAGGAGCGATATCCCTTCTAGGAGCTGGCAGACAATCTTTGTTACGTACACACGAAGGTAAAGTAAAAGATATAAATATGTTTAAGTAATTATTGAAATTATTTGACTTTTGGCATGAATATCTTAAATTTGTTGTAGATGTCCAACGTCAAGTGCATGGCATTATTTCATATTCTGGCAGACTAGGTGGAAAACCATTTTTAGCTTCACCTTATAGTTTATCAGTGCCTAATATAGGTAAATAAAATATTTATTTGTTTAGATTTGGTACATAAATATTGCTAATATCAACCATTTTTTCAGTACATAAAGCATTTTATTGTTATGTTACTTTTTTTTTATATAGTACATGTACTTCAGGGAAGGGAGAATTCAGGGCCTCTAGGTCGACGAGAGGCAATACCAACAAAGTTTTACAATAAAATGCAGTTGTATAGACACACATTAGGACATTTATCTGCAGTATATTGTGTTCTTTTTGATCGCACTGGGAAATATATAATAACTGGTGCAGATGATTTACTTGTTAAAGTATGGAGTTCTATTGATGGGCGATTATTAGCAACTTTTCGAGGAGCATCTGCTGAAATTATGGATATTGCAGTAAATTTTGATAACACTTTACTTGCTGCTGGTAGCCTAGATCGAATATTAAGAGTTTGGTGTTTTCAAACAATGTCTCCTGTAAGTTGATTAGAATGTTAATTAATGTTATTATAAAGACTGATTTTGTTAAATTCATTTTTATTACTTTTTATCAGGTTGCAGTTCTATCTGGACACTCTGGTATGATTACATCTGTAAATTTTTGTCCTATATCTTGTAATGGCGTATATTATTTAGTTTCTACAAGTACAGATGGATCTGTTGCTTTCTGGTCTCATACAAAGAAAGGCAATGAAAGAGCAGTTTTTCAGTAAGTTTCAATAATATTTATATCCCGTACATTATGAAAAATAACATTATATCTTTTTTTTTTTAGGCCAAAACCAATTCAATACCATGAAAAAATGCGGCCTGGTCAAGCACAAATGATATGTGCGTCATTTAGTCCTGGTGGTGCATTTATGGCTGCTGGTTCTGCAGATCATCATGTTAGAGTGTATGCAATGTTAGGAGATGATGGTCCATGTAGAGTTTTAGAGGTGGAAGCACATTCTGATACAGTTGATAGTATTCAATGGGCACATAATGGTTTAAAATTTATTTCGGGTTCTAAAGATGGTACTGCAAATGTTTGGCATTTTGAACAACAACAATGGATATACAAACGTTTGTTGATGACTACAAAACTTCCTGGGTAATTAAAGTATTATGAATATTTTTTATGAATATTTTTCTATATAATATTAATGACTAAATATTATTTTGTTCTTATAATTTCTAGAGAATCAGAAACAGAAGATGATTCTAACAAAAAGGCTAAGGTGACTATGGTTAGTTGGGATGTAAGTGATGAGTGGGTTATTACAGCTGTAAATGATAGCTGTCTTAAAGTATGGAATGCAAAATCAGGTGAACTGGTGAAAATTTTACGTGGACATAAAGATGAAGTTTTTGTGTTAGAATCTCATCCCATAGATCCCCGTGTTATATTAAGTGCTGGACATGATGGGCAACTTATAATTTGGGATGTTCTGAACACAGAACCGATAGCATGCTTTCAAAATTTTATTGAAGGGCAAGGTAATGGTGCTGTTTTTGATGCAAAGTGGTCTCCAGATGGAACAATGTTAGCAGCAACAGATTCTCATGGACATCTTTTAATATATGGGTTTGGATCTGGTGTGGAAAAACTTAAAATAGTAAGTACATTTGTTTTTATATAATTGTTATATCTATTAACACATTAGAAATGTGTATATTCTCTATTTTATATTTCTATAGGTACCCAAAGAATTATTTTTCCATACGGATTATAGACCCTTAATACGAGATGCAAATAATTATGTTTTGGATGAACAAACGCAAACTGCACCTCATTTAATGCCTCCACCATTTTTAGTAGATGTCGATGGAAATCCTTATCCTCCAGCTCTGCAAAGATTGGTTCCTGGGAGAGAAAACTGTAGAGGAGAACAATTAGTACCAAATATTGCAGTAGGTGCTGGAGGTACATAAATTATTTTATTTCTGTTCAGGTGTATAGTAGGTCGGTGGTAGGTAGGATAGTGCTGCCCCTGGCGTATAGGTCGCTGTGAGGTACCGCTGCTGGATTGCTTTCTCAGTTAGGATTTGTGGAGAAAAAATGGACTACGTGTGCTGGGATTTGAACCTGGTCTGGAACGTTCATAACCAACGGCGTTAACCACTGCTCTACTGTCGTTCGGGTCTTAGTTTGCTGCCGAGTGCCGCTACAATACCCCCTTACCAGTGATAACGTACGACTTCGCTCGTCGTTTTTTCCGTGTGCAGTTGCGAGAGTTCGGCATCTGCGGATTTGTCGTTTCGATGCAGAGTACAGCGTCGGTCGCTTGTTGTCAAACCCGTGCAGATGTTGCGCGAAGTCTTCGATGTGGCGGTGAATACCTGTCGGTACGGTGCGTGCGTTTCAGCGTACGGTCGCCGCGGGGTCGTAGTAGGCCTCCGTTTCCACACTCTTAGATTCACGGTGATCGAAGTCTTGGCAGCGCTATCACGGTCGTCACCACTTTTCACTGTAGATCATCACGTCGGGGTCACCAATTTGAGGTGGGTGTAGGTAGTGATGATAGTGCTGTTCCTGACGTATAGGTCGCAGTGTTCTCAGTTAGGAATCGTGGAGAAAAAATCGGACTACGTGTTCCGGGATTTGAACCTGGTTTGGAACCTTTGTAACCAACGCCGTTAACCACTGTTCTACCGTCGTCTGGGTCTTAGTTTCCTGTCGAGTGCCGCTACACTGTTTATTATTGTTTATTTTATGTATAATCTGATATTTCCTGAAGTTTTAAAAGATATATATCTTATTTTGTAGGGATGCAAGAAGTTATAGAAGGACTTCCAGCTCAAGAACCACGGTCCAATATTGATCAGTTAATTGAAGCGCTTGCACAAAGACAAAATATTAATGCTGATGCAGAAAATGCAGCTGATGAAAGAGAAGAAAATGCAGCAGAGCAACCAGTTCGTCAAATGGCTAGTCCGCGAGGAAGCAGGTCTGGTTTAAGAAGAGTTGGAGATGTTGAAGGTGTACGACAAAGTAGTGGTAATTGGCAAAGAGATAATACTACACCTTGGAATAAGCCTATTCTTGCTCGACCCATGAATCCAGCTATTAGAGAAACACAATTTAAAACTTTGTATGTTTTGTATTATAAATTACTTCCTTCTTCACGAATATATCTATAAGTAGTTTAAATTCATAAATAAGGATATAATGTTTATAGACATGCAACAGCAGAAATGGAACTCGAAAATTTGAAACGCGAAATGAGAAAAAGACCACAACCAGTATCGAATACTGCCAATACCGAAGGTAATATAGGTAGTCGAATAGCAAATCGAAAACGCAATAGAACTACTAGACATGGATATAGAACTAGAGCTATGCGTAGTGAAGAACAAGAAGATGATGAGTTCGAGGTATTTTTTATACAATTTTAAATCAAATTAATAATTTGTATATACTTCGTTAAACAAATTATATACAAATTATATTTATATATAAATTATATTATAAATTATATTATAAATCTTTACAGAATCCCGATAATGCGGCAACAACAGGAAGTTCAGCCAGTAGTAATAGTAATGATTCTACTGCTCATGAAGAAGATTTGTGTTCTGATAGTTCCACATCAGAGTCTAGTACTGAATATTCAGATTGGATTGCAGATCATGGTTTAAATTTAGAACCACCAAAGCGAAGTAAACGCAAACCTGTAAAAAAACGATCTCTTACACCACCAAGTGATATGGACAGAAGGCGTAATAGACGTCCTAGAAAAAAGGTAGGTAAAAACGTTCTTTGTAAATAAATTTATTATTTTTTCTCTTTCGAAATTTTCTTTTTATTTAAAGGATATTCCATTGTCTACTGGCATTGATGATATCCCAGAAGTTTTTAGACCTTCAGAATGGCTTACCGAAATAATACCAAGGAAAGCTCCATATTATCCTCAAATGGGTGATGAAATAGTATATTTTCGACAAGGTCACCAATTCTACTTAGACGCTGTTAGGAATAAAAAAGTATATGAACTTGGTCCACGATGTGAACCATGGAATAAAGTCAATATAAGAGTAAGATTTTTTTCTCTCAATTTACTTTGTGAACATTAGTATTAGTTACTTAGAAAAACATTCGATATTCTGCAGGCACAGGAATTTGTAAAAGTAGTAGGTATAAAGTATGAAATACGTCCACCTCGACTATGCTGTTTAAAGTTGGCGTTAATGGATGAATATGGAAAATTAACAGGAGAAAATTTTACTATTAAATATCACGATATGGCTGATGTGTTAGATTTTTTAGTTTTACGTCAAACATTTGACACAGCTTTGGCACGTAGTTGGTCTGAAGGAGACCGATTTCGTTGCATGATTGATGACGGATGGTGGATGGGTCAAATACAATCAATGGAACCTTTAGACGAAGATTTTCCAGAATCGTTTTTCATGTGTTTCCGTGTCAGATGGGATAATGGCGAATATGAGAGAATGAGTCCTTGGGATCTTGAACCAATTGATGAAAATAGTATGTGTGTGTTCAAATGTTTTAACAATTAAAAATTTTTTGGAGAATATTGGAAAAAGTAACTGGTAAACTTTGGAAAAATATAAAATCTTAATTTATTCACAGTGTGAATATAAGCATTCATTTTATCGATATTAATACCTTGTATAATGTGTTATGTATTACAGGACTTCCAGTAGTACTTGGAGGTGCAGTTCCGGTGCTTCAAGAAGAGATACGTACAATACTATATCAGCCTCATGCAGAGGAATGGCCAATGGGAGATAGAGAAGCAACATGCCGCAGAATTATACGTGGACTAGATCAAGTGATGAGCCTTGCAATTGCAGAACCTTTTATGGCGCCTGTTGATCTCAATGCATATCCTTCATATGCATTTGTTGTGGAATATCCTATTGACTTAACAACCATAAAAGCTCGTTTTGAAAACCATTTTTATCGAAGAATAACATCCGCACAGTTTGATGTCAGATACTTAGCAACAAATGCAGAACAATTTAATGAACCACATAGTCAAATAGTAAAGCATGCAAGAATAGTTACTGACCTATGTCTACGTATTATAAAGTAAGGTCTAGTTTATTTATTCACAAAATTTAATACCATTTACATATCTTTTTTATTTTATTTTAACTTTATCAAGATATAATTAATAAAAATATATTATTTTCCATTTATACAGAGAAACTACAGAATTAGATGTACCGGCTGTTTATCACCAATTGGTTGACACATACCATTCTTCTGAATCGGAAGTTGATGTAGAAGATGCAAAGGATAGACCTTCAACTAGCACTCAGAGAGCAACCTCGAGCAGAAATTTACGTTCACAAGAAGCATCAGCTGATTGGAAAGTAGCATGTCGTCAATTATTAGAAACGTTATGGCAATGTGAAGATTCTATTCCTTTCAGGTAAAATAAATTAATATTAATATATTGATACGCATAATATACATATGCGAGACGGATATCTTTCGTAATAATTTTTATTTGATTTTTTATAGAGAACCAGTTGATAGATTAGAGCACCCAGATTATCATCAAATTATAGATACACCAATGGATTTACGTACGGTAAAAGAGGATTTATTAGGAGGAAATTATGAAACCCCTATAGAATTTGCCAAAGATATGCGGTTAATATTTACAAATAGTAGAAATTATAATACTAACAAACGATCAAGGGTATGCCATACTTATTATTATGTGAAGAATATTACAAGTATTGTACAAGATAATGGTACAATCTTTATTCTAGATATATTCAATGACAATAAGATTATCAGCCATGTTTGAAGAGCATATGGGAAGAATTATTTCAAACTGGAAATCTGCAAGAAGACGCAATAATAATGCAAAAAATACAAAAGGGAAAGCTAAAAGGGGCAAAGTTCGGTTAACAAATGGCACTGGTATGCTTTCATTATATCAGTTAAAAATATTTGATAAAATAAATTAGATAAATTTAGAATAAATTTTAAACAATTGATATGATATGTAGCACCTTCAAAATCAAAATCTGCTTGTTCGGATGATGATGATGAGATAAATAGTGAGGATGATGATTTAGATGAAGTGGAAAAGAATAATTCTAACATGTGTGCACCAGGTATATATATATATATTGTTTTTGTAGTATACACATACACATATATAAATACATAGAATGTTATCAGAGAGCAGAGTGAAAACATGTGAATAGATATTAATAACTTGACATTATATGATAATAATAAGAATAAAATAATGATAATAAAATTATAATAAATATATTATAAAATAATAAAGATTAATCACATAGCTATGTAAAAAGGAAAAGAAAACATTGATTAACATTTTTTTATTTTATAGGGCCATCACGTATGACAAATGGACATACGAAACGTTCTGCTACTGCAACGCGACCTACGCTAAAACTTCGGATATCTAGATCTGCAGTACCTAAAAAACCAAAAGAAAGTGGAAGCGAAGCCAGTGACTCAGAAGCTTCCACAGAAAGTGAAAGTAGTGGTAGTGTACCTGTAAGAAGGACACGAGCTAGAAAAACGGTACCCAGTGTTAGTGCTGATAGTGATTCTGGGGAAGTATATACACCCAGTGGACGTGGAAAACAAACTCGGAAAAATCGTGCGAAAAATACCAGAAATAGTAAACAAGTAAAGTCAAAGTCAAAGCTAAACTTTTACGAAAACTCAAAGAATGATAAGTATGAGGATGATGAAGCATTTTCTGCAAATGAATTGTCAGATGAAGAAAGCGAAGAGGAAGTTATTAATAGAAGTAGAACGAGATCACGAAAATTAGCATCTACGCCCGAACATAATGAAAGTTTGAAGAACACGACAAAAAGTGGAAGAAATAATATTGAAAGTCAGAGTGAGGAAGAAGAGGAAGAGGAAGAAGAGGATGAAGAAGAAGAAGAAGAAGAAGAAGAAGAAGAACAGTCTCAAAATGAAATTAATAATCAGGATTCAGATAGTGAAGAATCAGAAAAAGGTTTTGTATCATCAAGATCTCAAAGAAGAATTCGTGGAACAAGAGAAATACAAAATCAAGAAACTGTACAAAATTCAAGAAGAACTGGAAAACGACCTCGCTATAATGAAGAAAGTGATGAGAGCAATACAATGCCAGTTAGAAATCGACGTAAAATTAAGCGTCGATATTATGCAGAAGAAAGTGATGAAAGTCCTGAACCTGAAAATGTACCACGTATTAGTATAAGTAGCAGAGGGCGTGTGCGCAAAATGACAGAACGTGCACGGGCTTTTCTGTTAGATTCACCCTAACAGCATCTTTCATACTAGTAATAAAAGTGTAAATTATGATTTTTCAAGTAATTCCTACAAATGTTTAAGAATAATGTAAAAATTTAAAATGTTATTTGATAATGTTTATTCTGAAACACTCGACTGTATAAACACTTGGCTGTATCCATATTATAGCATAACACTAAACTTGTGTATGCCAGGATATATTGTCTGAAAAGTTTAAGGTAAGATTATAGATAGGCTGTACGTATAAACACTTGAGATTGTCATAGCAATTCATCATAAACACTGCTACAAAGTACTTCCATTATTATGAAACACATTGGTAATGTTATTTTTTCATGTTTAAATATGTAATCAATTAGCAGTGCATAAGACAGATTTAATAGCAAGCGGAAACAGTGTAATCATTCTATAATATTCGTTTGTTTGATCAACATACTTTTTATACATTTTTCCAAATTTTATGATATTACTGGTTATTTGAATATAAAATATTTATTGTAGTTTTAACTTACGCATCATTCCCAATACCTAGAATGGAATAACAATTAAGTCGTTATACAATTATTTTTGCAACTGTTATTGATACTATGTTGTTTAAAAATATTAATGGAAGAGTATTCTTTACAAATCCTGAATTTACATACAATAATGACAGCAAAAAATAGAATGTATGATAATGTTTATATTATATTATTGAAAATATGTTATTGTACCTGGAATAATATAAAAAAAATACCCATCTTGTTCGGGGAACATAACATTAAGCTTAGCTCAATAATTTCAACTTCTGCTTTTTTGAGAAAAGTCAATTGACAAATGAAAAACTACTTTCATGCTAAGATCTTAAACAGTCAAAAAAAGGCACTATCTTCTACATGCAATTGATAAAAATAATCTGTATCAGTGTTTATGTTTATATTTGATTACACAAATGAAATTATATTGTAAATCTTTTTAATAACACTGACATTTACTTAATGAATTTAGTATTTGCATATTTGTACATTTTTCTAATAAGATAATTTTTCCTCTAATATGTCCTAAGACAAAATAAAATTGGTTTCAGATCGAAAATTGTTTTCAGATTGAACATATATGTGGAATACTATTTTTTTATTGTGTGCATACTTTTAATATTCATAAATTAAATCAAGTGTTTGTACATTGAAGAAAGAATTGTACTTACCATCCATACTGTGTAAATTACATTAAATGAGGCAGTGCCTTTACATATATGATTATTTATTTAAAGAACATAGATAAAATTCTTTTGTTGTTTAAAAGAATAATCACACAAAAATTAAATACCTTTCAATTTCATTAATTTAATAACGGCACTGTTTTCGCTTTTTGCAACTATACTTAAAATATATTATTTGTAAATATAAATACACACTGTAAAATGATTGCGAATTTTTTTTAAAGTTATGTAAAACAAATGTGTGCTTTACATGATCTGTAGTATGAAGTAGAAAGTTTTTACATGTAATTTGTATGTCCATTAGAAAATTAAGAACCAATGCTCGTGCGATTTTAGGAATTTTTCATATATAGAAATAGACATTTTTCAGATTTATATAGCATAAAAGTTATTTCACTTACTATACAATAGGATACAAGTTTTTCAAGGCAGTTATGCAACCGGCAAACTAACATAGTATAAGAATATGTGCACAAATATTGGAAGTCTTGACTGTCTCGGGCCATTGTGATATTAGCTTAAGAATATTAAACATAAAATGATATAAATAATAATAATTAGAAATATAACGGATATTTTTTTAATAACGCCTTGAAGAGAAGGAGTCATATCATGTGGACTCAAGAAGTCAAATATCTGGTTATATTATAATTTAACACCAATCTTAACTTTGATCATTTAATTACATTACTATTAACGTGTTTCGTATCTTAATCTTCAGAATTAATATAATTTCGTGTACATAAATATTGTTAAATAACAAAACTTAACACAGAAATTTTCGATTTATGTAAAATTTAAAACTTTAGTTGTGAAATCAATGTACTCTGTTGCATACTTAGTTTATCGAAACCCACCGTCACCAATAAAAAAATATTAAATTGTTTCATATTTGTTCCTTATTTATTTAAAAACCTGTTTTTTAAATCCTAATTTCATTAATTACAAAATTGAACATAAACCTTTATTTTGACGCCAGATGGCAGTTTTGGTTATGCTTCTTTTGGTTAAATTAGTAATTTTCTAAATCTTATATAGAAAAATTAATGTTATTTTTTAATATTATTGCAATATGTTGTAATAAAAAAATGTTTTCTTAATTTATAAAAAATTATATCCAAATGTTATAATTTCTGAAAAATATTTCACCAATAATGTAATGTAATATAATAAATTAATATAATTACTATATTATTAAAATGTTATGAATAGAAACTTTTTTCAAATAAAATGATTATGGAATATAATACGATATAAAGTAATAAAAATTGTATCAATATTTTAATAACGAATTATGTTTGTTATGCTTTCATTTAGGAAAAAAGATATAATGTTGGATGCCCTGACAATATCATCAGAATATCTTCCGGTAAGAGGTCGCATACTTCTCAATGTTCGTGAGTCCTTTTCCGGTAGACCAACAAAATGACTGGCTTCAGTAATAAGGTATGTATGTTTTATTTAATGTTTTAAGTCCTTAAAAGTAGTTTAAGCTACACAATATATTTCTTTTAATCTGTACACTATACACAGAAATTAAGAAATACTTTTCCCCCACTCGATATTACTTTTTCTAGAAATATATTCTTTGTATCCTTTTCTGAATTCATGTACACGTGTTTTCTTGCAATATCATTTGCTATATTTCCTCAAACAATGATGCAAGTTCTTTATGTGATTATTTTTCGGTATGAAAATAGTACATGCATACATTAATTATACGGTATCTTAGAAATAATTATTTTATTTTTAAAGCTGTCAATTGACACGTGTTATTTGTTATTGGTAATCGTACATATATTTATGCAATTCAAATCTTTGGTAAAACCAAAAATTCATTGTTGTAAATATTTATTTTATATAACGCTTTAATATGGAACAAAAAAGATATTAATTGTCGTAATTATGTTTTCAGCCAATCTTAATTGATGGCCGTGGCCATTTACTTGGTCGTTTGGCAGCTATTATTGCCAAAACGATCCTACAGGGCAATAGAGTAATTGTTGTTCGCAGCGAACAACTCAACATTTCTGGTAATTTCTTCAGGTTAGTAACATTATAATTAAGTATTCGTGATTATATATATATTCTTTTCTTTAAGTATTTTCACGTATAATTATTCCAATGTGTTTCATATAACTTTTTATTTTAGGAATAAGCTGAAATTTATGTCGTTTTTACGTAAAAGATGTAATGTAAATCCAGCTCGTGGACCCTTCCATTTCCGTGCACCTAGTAAAATTCTTTGGAAAACAGTTCGTGGTATGTTGAAATATTACTTATTTACTTGGAATTTTATACTTTATATTAATCGATGATTATGTATATATTACCTACATTATTTGATAGTATCATGAAAAAAACATTTATATGAGATTATTAATTTATAAACAATTAAACAACCTTGCATATGTTTTACAGTATACTGTATAAATAAAAATATCATTGAATTTATAGGAATGATCCCACATAAGACACAAAGGGGGAAGGATGCTCTCAGAAGGTTAAAGGTTTATGAAGGTTGTCCACCACCATATGACCGCAGAAAACGTGTTGTTGTACCAGGTGCCATGAGAGTTATGTGTCTTAAACCTGGTAGGAAGGTAAGATAGAACATTAACTTCAAAATATATTTATTATATTTAGTAAATTATTTAATTATTTACAATGATGGTATGGTAATTTGCGCCTGAGTATAATTGCTTTTATACTTCGTGATGTCACATTTAACTGAGTAAATAATAAAAAAAAATGTATATAAATATATTCCATCTAAAAAACATATGATACTAATACAATGTTATTTTTTAGTACTGCCATGTAGGTAGATTGTCTCATGAAGTTGGATGGAAATATAAGGCTGTTGTACGTACATTGGAAAATAAGAGACGTGTCAGATCAATTGTTGAAGTTCAAAAGAGAGATAAGCTTAAGGTATATCTAAAAACATTACTAATATAAATATCAAGAACTATTTCTTATACGCTTCTTTTCTTATTTCAGAAACTTACCAAACAAGCGGGGCAAACAGTTGCAAAGGCTACCGCACCGTACACAGCAATCATTAATAATTTTGGATACAATTGATACAAAAAATGTAAAAATAATAAAGCTCCATAAACATTTTACATTGAGTTATTATTGTATTTTACACTATCATGATTATATATCCCTATATATATTTTTAGGTATATAAAAAGATGCAAATTCTAATAATATAGGTTTCTTAAGATATAAGATTTATTCATAAACATATTTACATAATATACGTGAAAGAAACAAGATAAATTAATTAGCTTTCTATACTATCTACTGTAAAAACAACAGTTCCTGCTTTATCATTATCTTCATCATCATACACTTCATTTTCTTCGTCTTCTGAAATAGAAGGATCGGATTCTTTTCCATCTTGTAGGCGATAAGTACCTACATTTTCAGGTGGAGGACCAATGTTATGTAAACCGAATTGATCAGCTAATCTTTCAGCTGCGTGTTTAGCTTGAATCTCCTAAGTATTACAATTTTTATTATAATTTATGTGTAATATATATTTTTCACAAATATTTGAAATATAAAAATTAGTTACTTGAAGTTTTTTAGTTTGTTCCTTTTGTAACTGGAGAGATTCAGTTAAATTGATGACTTTTACAGCACCATGAACTATAAGAGGTGGGGTTGCTGCTGTAACTTCCCAATGTTTATTCTGTTTTCTCAGTTTTTCTTTTTCTGGATCATGTACATCAGACTTGGTTGTTCTATATGGTTTGAATGGTTCTCTCTTTTTATCATTGTTTTCTTGAGGTTGTTCTACTTTATTAACAATATATGTAATGTGCTCAGGAGTTTTTGTCTTAAAAGATTCTATTTCAGCCAAATCTTCTGGCTTAATTAAACTTTCCTCTGGTGGAAGATGCATAATCTTTTTTTTGTGAACCCCACATCCCGTAGGCTAATAATAGCAAATAATAAACATTGAAATACAAAATTGATATATAATACTAATCTACATATATATATATATATATATATATAGATATATATATATATATATATATATATATATATATATATATATATATAGATATATATATATATATATATATATATATATATATATATATATATATATATATATATAGATATGTTTCATAAGGCATATAGTCAACAATCTAATACAAATAACTTACTTGAGCTAATATTTTTAAGGGGTCTTCTTCATCATCGCTATCAAGTTCAACAATTTTGACAGTATCTTTGGTTTCACTATATTTGCCTGTCCATTCTAATTTATTTATAGCAGCTTTTCCTTCAGATGCTAAGTTTAATCTTGACAAAAGATTAGCTGCCTGCTCAACTTCATTTTTATGTTCTAGTTCTTTTAATATCTTATCACGAAAAGATTTGATCTTTTCTCCTTTGTCTGGCAGCTTTAATACAAATGTTCTAAAAGAGAAATATTTATATTTAGTCAAAAAGTAGTTTAATAAAGAGTATAGTTTATATCTTAGACCTTACCTACTTATTACTAAGAATTTTATTTTGTCTTTCTAATAATTCCTCCAATTCAAACTTTTGTTTGTTTCTTAAATCCTCTATGTACCCTTGACTTTCTTTCTTGGGAGGAGGTGGTAAATCACCTGGTACTTTATTAATTACTTTTTTCTGATACATTCCTCTTTATTTATCCAAATTGTAAAATTTGAAATAGTTAGGAGTTATTTTATTAATATTTATAGGAATAATATTTTTAGAATGACGGAAATTCTTTAAAAAAATTAATGTTATGTGTTTTTAAATTATTATTTAAATCAATAATTACAAGTCAGTTATTACGCATTTAATTATGACGTTATGTATAGTGACGTATATAAACTGAATCAAATTGCATTACTTTTCACTGAACAGAAGATTGCAATAGACAATATATCTATTGAATACGAGATATCGAGATCTGCAAGACTATCGATATTGCACGACATGTTAAACGAAGATTTCAATTCCAACCTCAATGGAACTTAACTAAAAGATTTAAATAAAATGTTACATTTATTATACCATGTTGAATCTGTATTTTCAAGTGACGAATAAAGTTATCATCTTCTGTATAATATAGAGAGAATATTGAAGTGCTAAATATTTTATTTCAAGATAAACTACAAAATAATTTTTGTATAAAGTAACAAAAGTGACGTAAAGTTGTAATGATTAAAAGCAAGTTCGCGAAGCAACTGCCAATCTTTAGAAATGAATTGCAATGGGGGGTCGTCTTTGGGTGGTGAATGTAGATCAAATACATTTATGGATATTAAGCCAATTGTTACATGTAAGTTTATTAATCAAAAATATTAATATATTTAACCTCTGTATGGTGACACTATTGTTAAGTATTGTTATTTGCGCTCTTGATGAACTGTCAATTTATATGACATTTCCTTTTCTTTTTTTAATTAATATTGTTCATGATATGGTATACATGTTTAAAGCTGTATAGCTTATAATAATAATTTTTAAGCTATAATTAGGACTTTTTAAATAATTAGGATTCGTCATTGATGAACATATGTTATTTTAAATAGGTTAACTCTCTTTTTATAATAATTTCTTTTTCATGTACAATATTTTATTTCTGGTTAATTGTTATCAAATATATTACACGTTTTTTACTTTAATTATAACACATCTAAGAAAGAGCATATATAAGAGTTATTTTTGTTTGTGTTACTTTAATGTATTTTAATGATTTCTTCAATATAGATGCAGGAGATGAGAAATTATTTTCTACATTGGAAAACAGTTTATTCCAAGCCATATCTGCTGATACAGTGGAATGGCGTAGATCATTTAGTAGACCAATTAAACAAGTCAAACTTGGAGCAACATTTTTGCCATTTTCTAAGGATATTTTGCCAACTGAGAAAGATTGGCATTTGATAAAGCAGCCAATATTTCATATTTATTGGACTGAATGTTCTGTAAGTAAATTAATATTATAATTATTTAAATATCTCATGAGTAAAATTTGTTATACTTACATATTTGTTTTATACTTTTCTGATTATGTATATTGAGATTACAGGATGTAGATACTTATAAAACAAGTATTAGAGAAGACATAGATAACTGGTTAAAAACATTAACACAATATCACATTCAGGATTGGATGATTGTTATAGTAGAAACTTATGACATAAAAAAAACTAACAAGTTATTACCTAGGACAACAGTTTTAGACAAAATTCGCAGTGATTTTGCTGCTAAGCATGGTGATAGGTGAAGTAATAATTAATCAGTGAATGTTTGATAAATATATTTTTACATGTGATTTCTTTATTATATCTTATATTTAATGTATTATATAGATGTTGTGCTGTAATAAATCCAATAAAATCAGAAATGCGCTCAGCTGAATCATGGAGAAGTTTAGTTAGCCGTATACGTTATTTAATGCTTGCTGCATATGATAAAAGACTATCTCATTTTGAAGATATTATTAGAGAACAAAGAGAAAATAGAAATCACCCAAACTGGAATTTCTGTCACTATTTCTTACTGCAGGTAAACTGATTGTTGATTGAAATTAATTACTATTTTTGGGCTTTAATCCTGTATATATATTAATTCTCCTTTTCAGGAAGAACTTGCATTTGTTTTACAAATGTTAGGATTATATGATGAAGCATTAGTACAGTATGATGAATTGGATGCTCTTTTTACACAGTTTGTGCTTAATTCTAATGTAGGAGGTATGATATTCTCATTTTCTTTCTATTATCTATTTATTCAGATTATAACATTAATTTGTTATTTAAAAATTTATAGATACACCAATTTGGTTAAATTTATTTCAAACCCCCTTAAATAACTGGGGTGGTGTTAATTTAAGTAATGGTACAAATCATCATTTAAGGAACCTTCTGGCTGAATGTAAAGCATCACTATTAGATCTTAGAAGTTATTTATTCAGTAGACAATGTGCCATGTTACTATCACTTAACAAACTATGGGAGGTTAGTATATATTAAGATTGATTTTATTCATAGATTTAATTCCATTATGAATATAAACATACAACGGTATTTTAATTTAGGTTGCGCAAAGGTGCTTATCATTTGTTCATAATACATTAAGTGAATTACGTATATTAGAAGTTCAGCGACCTGAAGGATCCATTGAATGTTGGTCTTTTCTTTGTGCGTTAGAAGTGCTTCAAGCTTGTCAATTATCATCATATAATATTGATAACAATCAGCAACTGGACCTTTGTTCCTTACATACAGCGAGTTTATGGGCTCTTGCTAGGGATAAAGTAAGTTACTAGACATATTAATAGAAATTATGTAATAATATTATTTATAGTATTAAGATAGTTAAATCTTTATTCTAATTTATTTTAGTTGGGAAATTTAGGAAAATTATGTGGTTTAATGCCTGGAAGTGAGCCATCTAGTGAACAACTACATACAGTTGTTTACCTAATAGCTGGTATGGGAGATTCTGAACCACAGATAGAAGGGAAATTAACACCTACCGATAAATTAAAAGAAGCACTTTCGTCTAAAGAGGCATTCAAGAAGCAATATCTTGAACATGCAGAATTAGCTATGGGTACTTATAAACATGTAGGCCGGATTCGATCAGCCAGATTAATCGGAAAAGAGTTAGCACAATTTTATAGCGAGCTTGGCGAGAATCAAAAAGCTGTTGCATTTTTATCGGATGCCTTAAAAACGTACACTGATGAAGGCTGGAGGCATTTAGCAGCACAAACTCAACTCGAATTGGCACAGTGCTACAAAAGAATGGATGATGTTGAAAAATATACAAAAATATGTGCTGCTATTGCCAGTTTGGATGTATTACATATTACTGTTCGTAATACTTATTTTGAAGAAATGTTCGGGTATATGAAAATGATCTCATCACCACAACCCTTACTTGTAGAACTCGGATGTGCTTTTGTAGTACTCAGTATGGAAGTTAAAGTGATGGATAAAGTAGTGCAAGACTGCGTGGTCAATATCGAAATATATATACAAAGTTTGTTTCCTAGAGAAGTAAAATGTACTAAAGCGTCTATATCTGTTGAAGAAGTTCAAAAACCTCTATTACCTAATAAAAAAAAGGGTTCGAAGTTACCACCTGAACCATCAATTCCATTATTATCGAAATGTACTCTAGAAGATATGAGACCATTTGATCCAAGTTTGCTTCAATTACAAGTATATTCATATTTAGATTATAAAGAAGATAAAAGCCTCGGATCAGCTAGTGTCTTACACAGAAACACTAAGCCTATTGTAAGACGTTCCGATAGTACAAAACATAGGAAACCATCAGTAAATGCAAAAGGTGATTTTAGTAAAGCGCTATCATGTAATGATTTTATTGTGAAACCAGGTATGAACATGGTTACATTAACTAGGCGTATAGATCAGCCTGGTTTTTATAAAGTTGGTCAAATATCATTAGTGATTGAGGAAAAATTGGAATTTTTATCACCTATTTTAAATCCTCGGTTATGTTATGAAGTAGCTAAGACTCAGCCTACAATTTCTATGAAATATAGTAGAGACTTATTGGCAGGCCTTATTCAAGGCATAGAATTAGTTATTATGAGTGGAAGTATAAAAATAACAAATGAAATGAAACTGAAATTACGTACGTCTAGGGGATTGATAATACAAGTCGATGGTTCACAAGAAACAATGTCTAAAGAACTAGAAATATCACTGCCATTTTGTGAACCATTTCAAACAATATGGTTAAAGTTTAAAGTTCTAGCAGAATTACCACCAAAGAAAGATTCTTTATCAATGGAACATAAAGTATGTTTTCATATATTTTAAAAATCAAAATAATATGTATAAAAAAAGAAATATGTAATTTAAAAAAAATTAATATTGTAAATTTTTATAGCTGAATATCCAATGTCCATGGGGTTTGGAGGAAAGCATACCTTTACATTTTGGTCCACCACTCATGTCAAATATGAAACTCCATACTGCAAAAGAAAGGAAATTTCTTCAAATAATTGTAACAGGATTAACAAATCAACTTCTACAACTAATTGAGCCAGAATTAACAACAGCAACATCAATAGATGTTAACTTTAAAAGCTTAAATCCTATTGCTGGTCAGAGATTAGTAATAGGTAATGGAATAAATGTATCATTTATGTGGGAACTTGAAATTGGTAAAGATGAAAAGTCTTTGATGCCAATAAAGACTGATTTTCGTGTAAAATATATACCAATTAATGATACTGAAGATTTGAACGATTTAAACAGCAATGAGGATCCTCTGCAAATTCATAATTTACAAAGAATGGAAAAAGCATGCAGTCTTTATAGATGCAATTTTGATATTACAGATTATGTGGTAAGAATATAATTATTTCTTTGGCTCTTTTTTCTTAATAAGTATGAGTTGTACTTATGTAATAATTTTATAATAATGAAATGTAAAATATAAAATTTATTTTTAAAATATTTCAAAGAGGTGAGTTTCTATTTATAATATCATTTTCCAGACTTTATTTACAGTGTCTTCAAAAGTTGAAGCAGCTGGAAATGGAGGTGAATTTTGTCGTGCTGGTAGCATGTGCCATCTTTATCTCACAGTAACACGTATGTTACCTAGTCCAAATCCAAATCCTTCACCACAATTAATGTATGAAGTTCTTGCTGATCAAGCCATGTGGGCTGTATGTGGTCGTACTGCTGGTATTGTGTCTTTGGAAGTGTTAGAGAAACAAAGCGTCACATTGGACGTGATGCCATTAACTAGTGGTTATTTACCCCTACCCGTTGTTAGATTGTCTCGATATATTCCAGCACCAGAATCCAAAAGTGGTAGGTATCCCAATACTAAAAAATCTTAAAATATTAAAGATACATTTGCATAATTCGTTTTACATTTTCACAACTTCATATTATTAACACTTATTAACTTTTTAAAGATATGATTCGCAAAAGCGAAATAGCTTCTAGTTCAAGACTAGAACCATTTAGTCCAGGCCAAGTTTACAATGCTAGTAAAGCACAACAAGTTCATGTTCTACCAGCAGCACCATCAGAAGCAAATTGAATACAGATATTGATATTAAAAATGTATAATACACCTATGGCATTATAAAATGCAAATTGTATGCACATTGATCAAGGCAATCTCTACGTTATTTGGTATATTTCTATGATACAGAGTACATAATATATATATATATAATATATATATATATATTATAATATATATTTATATTATATATATATAATATTACTATTATTAATTTATCAATCATCACTATATTAATTTGTTTATATTTTTATATTTTTAGATTGAGATTTGAATTTTGGACAAATAAAATTTATATATATTGTTCGAAGTTACATGTTTATACGATATTTGTTCAAAAAACAAATTTCAATTTGCATTATTGTTTATTTTTATTGATAATGAGCAATTATAAGTTTAAGTTTTGCCATTATAAAAGCAAAGAAATAATATGACAATATTTAAGCAGTAGGTAAAACTCAGAAGTTTCATAGTTGAGAAATACTGCTACAATATAATGTTTTCTTTTGTGCAGTAATGTGATTTATATTCTAGTGAACTTATTGAACAATGTTCATTTTTTGATATTGTTGTATAGTCCACGTGTAAAATTCAATCAACACATTTTTCTGTTCAATTTAATTCAAGAGAAATAAGTTGTAAAAGTTTGTTACTTCTATTTTAATGTAACATACTTACAATTTTTCCATCATGTACCTATAATAGTATAGTTATATACCTTAAACTGTTTCCTATTTTCTAAATATTTAATTTTTTACATATGTTCTATATGCTAGATTTACAATAAACCATTCGTGATAATTTCATTCGATTTTGGAGCTCTTACAAATTGTGTTATATTAGTTCTAGAGTGATTGAATATTCAGTTCTTTTGTTAAATACAATTCTGTAGAATTTGTACAAAAGTTTATCAAGAATATACTCGTAACATTGAATAAGCACTTGAAATTATACAGTTTGCATAATATAAACAATATAAAAATATCACAGGAAATAAGTAACATCTTAAGGGTAAAGATGTGTTCTGTAATAAATATTTGTGAAAAATGTAAGTATATGTAAGTATATACAAAGAACAAGATATATATATATATATATATCTTATAATAATATATCTTATAATTAATAATATATATATATATATTATTTATATTACATTTACTTTTTAGCTTCATTATTCAAAATATGAATATTGCAAAAGGTATAATTATATTGCCATCTTAATTAGGATATCATCTTTTGATTTAATAAGATCATTAATGCTGTAAATAAGATAATTATTATAATACTCAATATGATATTTAGAAAATGTCAAAATTTGACATTTGTGAGATAAAATAATATTTTTCAGTATAATATAAAATGTATTTTAGAAAAATATAATGAATAAGTGTTTATTTCCACATTATTTATTAATTAATAGATAGGTAATGAAATATTATGAATGGATTACTAGACATATTTCTCAATGTATTTGCTATCTAAACAATTAAAAGAAATTATTTTTAATGCAAAATGTTAAATGTCATTTTGAAATGACAAAAAACGAATAAAAGATATGCATATATATATTTGAATATGTGTATACAAATATATTTGGATATGTTAAATAGTATACACATTGTTGTTCTGCATTTTAAGTTTAGTACAATGTACGTAGCGAAAATTGCAAGTGTCATGGAGTGTTGGTACTAGTTTTGAGTCTACAAGTTTTATTATATGCAATTCAGGTTTTAATTTTTTCTATAATTCAAAGGGTTATTTCATAAAATTCTACAATATTTTTGACATAGTATTAAGATTAAAATATTAAAGTCAGTTCTATGTAATCTCGTTGATACATTATTTGATAAAATTGTATTCTACTCAAAATAATTAGACACTGTACAATAGATTACAATAAAACTTTTATTTTTTATATGTACATGTTAAGATGAACTAAATTCTGAATAAAAACAAATTTTATTAAACAAAATGAATAATTAATCCATTATATATAAGATATTAATCGCATTTCATACATAATTTGGATCCAAGTATAATTATAAATGCTGTGAATGCTTCAACACAAATGGGATAGCAGACGTTTAGATTACCAAGAGGGGAAGTTGTAGGCGTTGAAAGTTCAGTTCCGTATTTAAACAGTAAGAAATATCGCATAAATATTTTAGGCATTTAATAAATTTTGTGCTATTATATTCAATGCCATTATTACACATATATAATTATATATAATATATATATGTGTAATATACATTATATATAATTATAAACATAGAAATATTAATATGTTGGTAGTGGTTGTTGTGTGAGTAATAAGCCAAATCTTCGTTTTAACGTTATCCTTTCTCTTGAATATTTATCTTCAGGAGAAAATCGAGCTGAAATAATTCTTTTTATTAATTAGCTGCAACACTTTATACAGAAACAAAATAAGATCTATTACATACCTGGATGAGCCGATAGCGTCGGTTTTCCATTTGGATCCATTTTCTATAAAACGAAAAAAATAAGGTTATAAATATATAAATACAATATAAATACGAAATATATAAATACAAAATATATTACAGAGTAAGAAATTAATGCTTCCATATGTCTGTGTAAGAAACTAGACTATGTAAACACAAAATAGACTTAACAAAGAAAAATAATGCATTTTTTTGTACAAACAATAAACAAACGTAATGTAATCTACAACAAAATACATTACATTTATTACCTTCAACGTATACACTCGATCTCCATTCTCATTTAGATAGTACATCAAATACATTTTTACGTTCTAATTTTTATTTTTTCTTTGAGTTCACTAAGATTTCGTGTTGCGTTTATCGCCAACCTTTACTTCCAGCTCGTGCTTACTCGTCTATTGCGGCCATTTTTGACGCATGCGTCGTTTCAGAATAACTTGATCGACCACGCAGATCGATCTATCTAACTTTAAATTTCAAAATTTTTAGTTGAAAAGCAGAATCAAGTTAAAACATTTTGATTTATAAAATTACATAAAAAATATCATATTTTTTTAAATATAAAAAGCTTGATTCTAAATCTAAACATATACTTTGCGCATTTAATATCTGTAAACTTTAATGATTAAATGGTCATGTTTTATAAATCGTCGAGATAATATTCTTTTACATAATAAGGCAGTTAAGTGTTAATAATTATTTCAGATTGTCATAAATGATAATTATATCTCTTTCCTTTTATTTAGAGATACGAAAAATATTGATATAAAATTTTGTTAAGTTAAATAATAAAAGAAGCATTGCTCAATATTATCTTCGATCAATTTTAAATTGTATTCATAATGCCGGTAGATTATGCATGTTAGAGGGATTGGTAGTGAATGGTGTGCTTCACTTAATAACAGAGGAGAATTTAAGAGTGATTCGTGCTTGTGTCAGAATATCTCGTGGACGAAAGTTCTGATCGTCCACACATATAACTAACAGACCCGTGGGTGTAGAAGTTCTGACAATTC
This sequence comes from Bombus vancouverensis nearcticus, assembly GCF_051014615.1. NCBI lineage: Eukaryota > Metazoa > Arthropoda > Insecta > Hymenoptera > Apidae > Bombus > Bombus vancouverensis. The sequence continues at coordinate 17,022,899 of NC_134917.1, read as the reverse complement.
TTCTTAGCAAAGTCGACATTCAAGCACGCATGGTCGATGCAACGAACCGCCAGATAGTCACAATACAGAGTGTCACTTCCGTTGACAGACAAATCATTGTCAGTGTGAAACGAGTATTGCCTGCAACAGCGTATTCAGACGTCGTCCGATGAATATCGTGTTAATAAATATTTTTTTTATGTTCTTCGACGATATTTAAGGTAACTTATACATTGTTTGCGTGTTCACAGATTTATTCATGTGGAACATTAATTTGTATTTCAATACCATTCACGATTGCTACGTATCTAATCGTTGACATCTAATCACGAGCAAGCGCATATCATATTAATTTTACTACTAATGATAACTATATCAGTTTGTTACGAACTGTGAAGATTAATAACATTTCTCTTTTTCAAGTTTTTATGTATATTTTTATGTATAATAATGTAATTCTTATAAAATAAATTTTGTTATTTATTTTATATTATATATTTAATAATATAATAATAATATATTTAATAATTTGTATTTTTTTTAGGCAGTAATAAATTAAAAGAATCAATTTTTAGAAAATGTATCAACATAAGTTGAAAAAATCAATATATACATTGAAAAGATATGTTACATAAAAGCATATTTAGTTAAGGTTAATATTATGTTTGAGGAAACCCATTCAAGTCGCATTATCTGTAAACACTCTATCCGTAAAAAATAATCATATACCGATACCGATATATCGACTTTAAAACTAGCGTGAACTACTGATCTGCTGCAGTTCGATGTTATACAAGTAATGTTTGGCTGTGAACAGAGTTTTCCTTTTTATAAATAGAAATCATACAATTTTTTCAGATGCAACCAAGAAAAATTCGTTGGATTATCCAAGTTGAGGGAGATTCATGGCAAGGCGAGAGCGTCGAGGAGCAAATTTCCAGTATTAAAGGTAATTTAAAAATTACTCGAAATATGTGTTTAAAAGAATTGTTTTATAATTATAGTGAAAGAGGACATTTTTTATTCTGACTGAAAAATAGTATAAATTGGTACTATATATAATAAAATAATATAGTCTGTCACTTTACTTATTAACTTTAATAGTATCAGTGTAACACACTACTCATTTTATTCATTTATTAGGAAAACGCATTCGTTACTAGCACTCTGTGTCACTTATGTAATTATAAATAGAAGTGATCAACGCGATCACGTTTCACACCACGTTTTACTTTGTTCCGTGATGTAAAAAATGGGAATATACAGAAGAGAGAAAATAATACATAAGAAAATATACAAAAAAAGTTGTTGTTGTCATACTGTCATTTCCATGTCTTATGAATCTTAGACTATGATTAAATATGAGAAGTTTTTTTGAATATAAATCGGATTAATCTTTTTATTATATTATATTATAAGTGGAAAAAAAGTATAAATATATAGGATATCTTTGATTTCATAGACAACAATGATCTTTACTACCTATACTATAAATCTTCGTGCGCAATTATATCAAATCTTTTCTAATGATTAAAGGACATGCAAAGTAGCTGAATATCATCGATGATGTCACTTTGTGAAATTTTAATAATATTATCTTCGAAAATTTCTTGAATAATACTTTTAAATCTCTACATATTTCCTAATAATTTTTCAAACCACTCAAACGTTTTATTCGTTTATTCGATTTTCTTCCAATCGTATGTATATTGCTCAAGATACATTTATTATCAATTTTATTCTAGCAATTAATACATATATTACTTTTGTGTACTACTTCCAATATTGATAAATATAATTCCCTACATTTTTCCTGCTTATAATATGAACGTGACGATATTTTTGGAACACATGCTACATTTCTGGTAAGTACATTTCGCGTAGGAACAGCAACAGATGTATATGAACCTTGACACGGAATATTTTAATTGAACGTCGTTTATATTTTTCAAAATATTTTTCTCGTATTTGGAAATTTAAAATATTCTGAAACTTATTCTTAAAATGGAGTTCTATAGTGGTTTTATAGTCTTTCTAAGTCGAACATAGTCATGGACGTTTATCAATGGACAGTTTATAGTGAATTTTTGGTGTCACTTTCATTGACACTGAAAGTGACAAATTAACGACACCGGAATAGTTTTCGATGATCGAACAAATTTAATATTTGATGCGTCGGCGCTGACTTCCAGAAAGAAGATCGCCTACGAAGCAAGCTTCTCAACACCTTACAGTGGCTTACAGTATCGCGACAGACTGCACCGAATGAGGTTCTTTGTTAACTAAATCCATGTGTGATCACTTCATGGTACCGTACTATCCACTAAAATCTCATCTAACCAGATTTAATTATGTGTACGCATGGAAAATCCGTTTTTGAAAAATTATTTAAAGTCTGTGTTCATCGTTAATCGAATATGAAACTTTCAAAAAAATTGAAAATATGTTTAATAAAACTATAATAAAGTGATATTTTGGCAGTCATTGACAAGTCCGATCATAAATGTCGAGTGTTTAATGTTGTCTAATATTTGTGAAAGATGTTGCATAAAAAAGTGAATCTTACTGTGTAATCAGTACGGAATAGTTGATTATTTCGATGTTATAAATAATAGGACAGCGTGTACAGTGTTCAATATTACAAAAGAAAGTGTGATTCGTTTAATGTGCTACAATGTGTAATGTACAAAGTATTCAGCTATTGTGAGCATGTGATAAATTGCATTCTATTCAACGAAATATTCGCGGAGTTTAGTGATTTTAAATGCATATATAACCGGAAACAAGTATGGATGATGATATTTGTAAGTATGTCAAACGAAAAAATTGCGTAATTGGTTTGTTTTTACAATTGTTAAAACAATCACGACGGATATAGTCGGACGAATATCAATTCGTTAAACGATAATATACCTATGGCTGGAATTGATTGGATTAGTTGAAGAATTGGAGACGTGACGCTGTGGGAGGTCTCTAATGCAAAGATATAGACGCATTTCTCAGAATTGCATTAATCTTGTTTCGTTTTCATTCAATACGATTTTTCAAACGACGAATTATCGAGTATACATTTGAACTTATGTTGATATATATATAAATTGGATATTCAATATTAAAATTATTATTAAAATATTTAAATTATATAAAACTCGGCTCTTATTAGACTATTTTTGATCTCGTGGGAAATATCGATCTCGGTATGACAATCGATAGAATTTAAAATTCGTATTACGGAGCTGTACGATCCACCTCTTTCTACCTGTTTCATTCGAGACAGACTACTTCTTTCGATTTCTGAGATCCTGTTTACCTGTGATACATTGGGCCTTACGGTCCACAAGGAAGAGCCCGAGGGCCTGTTTCACTGCTCGTAGATAGTAGTTTTTCTATATCTGTTTCAATCTATGTTTAATCCTTCGAGATATTTTATTTGTATCTAATGCGCAAGTTCCTTTGATAAACCATTTGTCGCTTTCCATAAATTTCCTATAAATTATATAAATATCATGCGACTGTAAAATTTATAGACTTAACCAGTATAGTGTCAAAAGTACGATTAAGGAATTAATTTTTACATTCGTAATTTTGACTTAGTCGATTATCGAATAATTTTGATTCGTAACTAGCTGGGCTCAAATTTTAACATTCCTTTCGTTGTTTTCTGTGAACATCAATAAAGTCCTACGATATGTTAGGGAAAGGGAGAACTCATCCGAGAATAAAGGAAAGAACGAGGCAATTTATAAGAAAAAGCGAGATAGAATGAAAGTGTACATCGCTAGAGGGCGGGTACAGGTGGGGGAAGTTGGGCCTTACTTGTCCCGAACTCCGAGGTTGCCAGTTTGCTTGAGACTCAGCCGGTGTGTGGTTCGTTCGGCGATCTATTGACGCTCGTATGAAAGTAAGAACGTTTGGCAGTTTTTCTTTTCCTTTTTCATTTTCGGTTCGCGAATCAGCTATCGTTTATCCGTGTCTTTTTCATCTTATCGTCACCGAATACTGTTTTCTCTGTTTCTCTCGCTGTTCTTCGATATTCGCATTAGGCGCGAATAACCAACAATACTGTGGTTTCACGTATACGTTATAATCGCGTTAAAGATTTTGAAAGCATAAAAGAAACGCTATCGTCGGTGAGAACAAGGTAAACAAGAGAAAGAGATAGAAAAAGAGAGTGTGAGGGAGATAGAGAACGGGAGCACGAGAGAAAAAGAGAAAGAAAGCTAAAGGTCCATGTGTGTAAGTGACGACGTGTTTGCTCGCATACGGGTGCAGTGGTCTTCTTGACAGTGTGGAATCAACAAGTGTCGTATACGGATCGCCGTTGTCGCGCGTTGTGCGCGCGCGATTCTAACCTCATCGTCGAGATCGGCTCGAAATTCAGATCGATTCGTTTTGTCGTTGACAATCGTTATTGTTCCCCAGTGTTTGCGTTTAAATTGTGCAATCTGTGATAGCCCACTTAGCGTGGCGACTGTAACCGATGTGATATTCTGTGCTTTCCACTAACGTGCCCTTGGATATTGTTACGTCGCCGATTCCGTGGCTGCGTCTCTGCAGAGTCTCAAGCAAGATGGAAGTCGTTTACATAGGTACTCCGCAATTATGACTTTACTACGCACCGAACCTTTTTATTTTTGTTACTTTTACTTTGTAATCGTCTCACAAATGGGTGGAGCTAACGTCCCTATATACATCTACCTTACAATCACATCTCATGCCTTGACATCTTGATGTTAGCTAAGAATTGCCTGCCTTCAGGATTTTATCTGAAAGCCGGCATTCGGTTTTCTTCGTTTTCATTTAAATTTAGCCGATGCTAGATTACTTTTAATATTATACATTAAAAACAATTGACTATTTAATGATTAACTCTTATCTGTCTGCATTGCGATTTAAACGATATTCTTTTTACGTTTACTGTGTTACATTCAAAAATGGATGCAATCTGCAACAAAGCATCGTATAGGGCTCGGTATTACAATATGTTCTTTGCATAGAGCTGAAATAGTGCATTTTATATATTATTTTAGTATTCTACGCCAGTAGACAATGAGGTTATCTATGTTCTAAGGTATGCTTTATCTAATCTTCGAAATATTTATTCGCCATATACGCGAAACGCATGTATACGTCAAGAAAGAGGTACGGTACACGTGCACGTCAAGAATGATAACTAGGCTGCGTAAGTGGCGTCATTTAGATTAGAATGCGTGCTTCGTGTACTAGGTTCAGTGAACATACTATTAGCGAAACGATTCAAGGAAATCGTTACACGCAAATTTAACGCAATCTCGTTTCAATTAAACAATTTCATGCTGAAATTTTCAATTTCAGCGACTTTAGCAGTTTAGTTTTGTTCAGATGTTTGTTTTAATCAGCCATAGTAAAAGAATTAATCTTTATATCGTGAAATTTGTTACGGTAATTATAGTTTACTACCTGTTCATCGACAGCATTTCTAATTACTAGTACGAGAACAATGGGACATTCTCGTGGAAGAAACTGAAATCTCGTTTATTAAATAATTCGTGTAAAACATTGATGCATTAATAGGCTCGTTAATACGTAAACAGCCAGTTAATTGTCATGGTAATCGAAAGGCGTAGTTTCAATCTTTTTTTCTCCTACGGTTTTATCATATTGCGTTAGTATGAATTATTTTTAATTTTGTATACTGCCTTCTGAAAAATTTATCCATTTTTATAGCGAACAAAGTTGAAACGCGAACATTTCTTCATGGTACCTAGTCCAAGAATTATTTGTCCTTTATTAAGGCACGAATTGCTCATTGTACGCTTGTTAAAATAATGGATCGCTTTGTTTTCCTCACTTCAATGCATTTATTTCAACTGTAGACAATAACTGCTTGTATATCTCCGGTAGAAGAAACGCATTCCGTTCGTGGAAGCTTAAATTGTAAAACTACGTAATGCTAGTGTGACGAATCAAGAGTTGAATCGTTGAATACAAAAACTGTCCATGTATGGACCACACGGACTATTCTTTGGCGTTCTGTGGATCTTTAAAACCTGTGATTGTCATACAAATGTCCGTATTCAATTCAAGAGATTTATCAAAGGTAACGATTTCGTGGTTCAAGCATTTCCAATGCTTTCCATTATAAATTTTTGCGTTGATCTCGATCCAGTTAGTTAGAAACCAACTCAATCCAAAGCAATCTATTTTGAGCTAACTAGCTCGATGCTTTCCAATCTTCTTTTTTTTTTAATCGATTCGATTTAACGTATTCTTTTCGTTCGAGCTAGATTTTATTCGATTCGAATCGATACGGTTCGATTTAGAATTCTGGATTACGCGAGTACGCTTAGTTTTAGAGAACATACTCGGGAGTATGTTCTTAAGCCTATAATTTAGTACGAAGGATATATTATGGTCTATAGAAAGCTATGAATAGACGGATACAATTAACTAAACGTTGCCTTTCACGATAATACACCACGAATTCATAATACTAAATACATATTTTATTACATTGTATGTGTAAACAGATCGGTAATTTCAGAACGGATTAACTTGGCATAATCCACGTAACTGATCCGATACAGGTCGCGATTAATGTCTTCCGTGTTCATACATTATAACATTTTTATCAGGCTCTCTATTAACTAGCGTTTGATGCACGCGATTCGAGTTTGTTAACACAGCTGACTTTCATTGAAACGTTATAAACGTTAATCGCTATTAAGTATACGCGATATGTTTCAGATATCAGGCATTTAAATGTTCATTAAATGTGTTATAGCGAATCTATTAAAAGATTCTGTTATATTTCTCTTTTAGTTACTCCCCTCGTTTAAACGATTACGATTAATTTGCAACCATTGCCGATAAGAATGAAAATAACGAGATACCGTTTATTTCTTCGCATTGAAAAATATCTCATCCATAAAAACGCATATGATATAAGCTCAAACGTGTTAAATACTAGGACGCTGTACGAATATTACGTGGTTCCATCAGTTCGTTTGACCTGTGAACTTCGGATGATGGTGCGTTTAGGGCCAACGACACGCGTTCCAGTGTACACGCCAGAAGAGATGTAGTCCTCGCGGTCGCTAGTACGCATTGTCATCTCGTTTAAACGATTGTTAGCCACGCAGACGGCCATCCTAGGCGGTTAGCTTGTTTGCAAAGTGCACGCGGTACTCTACTTGCATTCAGGCTGGTGCCAATGAATGAAAAGGCGACGCTCTGAATGGCTCATAGTCGAAAAGCATTTAAAAGCGTTGCGCCTTTTGTGCCAATCGTATAATCGCACAAACTGCAGAGTATAGGGACAGGCAAAGTGCGTTCGATCCGGCAAATGGACACGCTGGCTCGGATAGAAATTTACCGTGTTTTGTGAATCATTCTAGGTCTTTTTCAGCAGCTAACTCTCATCTTCGTTTCTGGCCTATTTCTGACCTACTAAGCCAGTAAATGTATCAATCTAAACCGTAAAGTTTCCATGCTCTCTGACTTTCGTCTATTTGTTAGATATGCCACGTAAGAGAAGTAAGAAAGGAAGATTTTGGTTAAATTATTTTTACATCGAGGGAAATATTCTTCGGGGTATGGACCGTTTTTGTTGTCCGCGAGTTCTATAAAATTGCAAACATTAATCGTAGCTGCTGCGTTAAGTTAAGGATATTTATAGAGCAATTTTCCGGCTTGCGCAAGGGGTTAAAGGTTCCCCACCGTTACGTGATGTTTACGACGAAATTGAAATAATTTATCGTAAAACGACGCTGGTATTAGTAGGAACGACCAGTCTTCGTTGCTTCTTTCCGATCTTCCTCGCCTCATTTTCTCGATATTTGCATCTTTTTAATGAAGAGGCGATATCGAGTGGTTTCGAGCATCTCGTTCTCGCCGGCCCTTTTCGATGACGCTTAACGATTCTAGGGGGAAAAGAGGCAGGCAGAGGGACCGAGACACCAATGGGATAAAGAACGCTCGGTGAAAAGAAGGGAGAGAATCAGGTTCGAGATCGTTAATTCGACTTTGCCAAGCTGTTGGCGTTCACCAAGGAATGGCGACGCGTAAGAGCTTCGACTCGATGTGAAATCAGCACTCGATACGTATAATTCTTCCGGAGGTTCGAACCTCGGCGTAAAGATACCTTGGATGGAGAGCATTTCTCCCGCGAGTGGTAGTCGACTGGCGAAAAATTCTGCGTCCTTGAGGTAACCGATACCCGAGATCGCGCTGCGACAACGATACTGCAAACCTAGCGCACCGTCGATGGCGTAATGGTCACTGATGTAATCGAAAGATCGGTGTGACTGTAAACGTGAAAGATCTTTTACCTTTTTCCTAATAATATTAAATCGCGAATCAACTTTTCCTAAAGTAATATTTGTCTCGTGATATTTAGTACTTGTTTTAGTATTGTTTGAACCACGGAAAATACGTTATTGCTGTTTGATTCACGAGAAACGAGTCACGATCCCTATTCGTGAACGGTAGAACGCGAAAGACGAAGAATGCAAGGTTTCTTTTTAGAAAGCTCGCCACGATAGGTGTCAGTGCAACGGCGCTTCGCCGCGAAATATTTGTTTCGTTGATTTGCTCTAATGAATGCGCGTATAGCGGAGAGGAGAGCTGGTGTTAGCGCGCGTTTAGCTAAGTTTAGCTAAGTTTAGCGGTGGTTTCAGATGGCTGGCACTGTTTTCTCGGCGATGTAGCGTATTATCGAGGCGTTAACAGCATTACGCGCGCCGAACTTTTGCGGTTCGTTCAACCCTCGCGATCGCGCAAAGGGTAGCTCGTGGCAATTGTTGCAGATTCGGAAATCACTCTCGGAGCCGAGACACACGAAACTTGTATACGCTACAAGCTGCAGCGAATCTTATCTTTCGTTTCGTTCGCGTAAGCGAAAATCAATTTCAAAGTTCTCCGATAAGCGTGCACTGGAATTTTGTTCTATTTCGCGGAGTAAAGTTTTAACCTTATCAGAAGGTAATCAATTTTCTGTGTCACATCTCGGAGCGGTATAGTGTCGTGTACACAGTACTCTCTCGCGTACTTCATACTTGGCCACCGTTGTTTACGTTAGTTGCCACGAAAGTGAGCCAGCAGATGTGCATGTGCATATAAACACTCGAATCCATCTTTGGATTTTACCGAACGTTAAGGATAGACTTTCGTTACGAATAGTTTGCGCGACACGTGCACACAGCTGTTTCGTTTCCCTTTAAACTTTTAGTTTTTAATACGGTACCGACGATACACACCTTTCCAAGATAGTAGAGAAATCGACAGACTCGAGAACAATTTGATTTAACGGTTTCACGGCTCGGATGCATAGCTTCCACCGATACTCTGCATTTTGCTGTTACCGGTGATATATGGGACTGTATTATGCGAAACGTCGAGTCATAAGTAGTTCTCTATTTGCTTAAGGTACATATCTTCGCGCCGGAGTAGTTTTCACTTGGACACCGGTCAAGGTAATTTCACTGTCTTCTTGAAGCGGCTTATCTCTTCGTTCGTAGAGCTTCGATTTATATTTATCGACGGTTCTGTACTCTACTCGATCTTGTAATTTAAAGGAGTCAGTATAAACTGCGTTTTACTCGTTTCTCCGATGCGACTTAATTCGACCCTATGTTACCGGTCAACGTGAAAAATCTGCTTACATTCCGTCGTTGGCATAGAAACAACCGGTAACGGTTAACAGAAAGACTGCGCGGTATTCGCGACAATGTTAAGGTCCACGTTTCCCGTTTGATAGCATGAAAGCTGGATGACCTCAGCTCTGAAATTCCGTTACATCCATCATGTACAACCGTCTCTAAGCTTGTCGTCGCTCTACCATCTTCTTTTCGTAAACAATGCCTCGAAACCCTATCCTTTTGAATTCTTTCCAGCGACACAGGAAGCATGTTTTTAAAATTCATAAGACCCAAGACGTTAGAATACTATGCAGCTAGAATGAATTCCAAATGTTGTACCAGACAGCAAACTATCTACTCGATCTTTACTCCAAACATCGAGTCGACAGATTATCTTCTTTGGAATTGCAGTATCTTGTAAATAAAATTCCCGCAAATGATACAAGTTCTTTCGTCTCCATTTCTATCGTGAATCATCGTTCCGATTGAAAGGCGAGTTTTCCATTAAGAAGATATTTTTAAACTAGTTAACTGATCTTCTCGACTTGACGAGTAAATACCACGTCCTATTAGTGTAGCGTGTCTAACGTGCATCACCATCGAACAATCGTTCCAGTGGTCGTTACTCTCGGCTGCGTAGGTTGGCCTGATCGAGAGCGCAGGAAGTGGCGCGATTTACGTGACACGATTGAATTTTCTGGCAGAAAACGGCGGGGAACCAGAGGGTGGAGACACGGTGATCGCGCAAAGAAAACTGGCGATCGAACGACGGTGCGAAAGAACTCGATGCACCATATTCGGAAGCGGCACGGTTTCGTAAGGAAAGGCTCCACGTTGGCCGATACCCGGCCAGGAAAGACGCACGCTCTCGTGCGCGTATCTTACGGCATACTTTGCTTCGGCTACGTGATCGCCATTCGCGATTTCTGTCCCCCTCGTTTCCCCTTTCGTTCACTCTGCTATCGTCTATCCTTCCGAACGTAAGATAAGCACGCTCGTTCCATTCATTCATCGTTGGTCAGTGACGTCCGCATGCTTGTCGCGTTTCTTTTCCATTTGCTTATTTGTAGAAATGTGGGCCGAAAAATGCATAGCTTTCTGGATCGCCTGGCGCCAACCACTCTGATACGGTCTCAATGACTAATAACGTTGCTGATATCCATGGACTTAATGTTGTCTAGATATTTCGTTTGCCAATAATTCCAAGCATTGGACGAAAAAAAAGTAAAAGAGGTAAACGATGACGAACGACGATAGTTCGGAGAGAGCGTAGGTGATTTAGAGGATGCGTGGACGATATTATTTGTTCGATTAAGAATTTGCAGCGTCGATCGGCATAAAGTAATATATGATCGGAATCTGAATATTCTGGTTTCTGGTAAAAATCGAGCTAATGTATGCGGTTGCGTCAGGTTTTAAAGGACTCTCGTAGATATAGGAAGAACGAGTAGACAACCGTGCTGATCAAAGTACACGGTGAATCATTCCAGTAGTTGGCGTACCAAAGATTTGTCGTTGGTCCTCGGATTTCGAGCGGATGGTTACTCATCCCAACTTGATGATATCGTATGGCTCTAAAACGAAATTCTCCTGACTCGTGAAAAATCGCTAGTCTCACAGAACCCGGCCACAGGTACATATTTAAGCATCGTGCTTATGACTTTCTGTTGGTCGACCTAAATTTCAAGAGTTTACTGCTGCATTTACCGGGGTCAATGAGTGTCAACGCGATAGATGACGAGCCGTCGTTGCCACGTCGACAATAATTTCGCGGCGGTGTCCAAATGACAATGAAACTACTGCTGTTGTTGCAGAAACAAGATATTTAAATCAAAACTCGTCGTTTTTTTTCCTCCTTCTTTTGAATGATAACGCGAGATTAGACTTTCTTGCTTCTACGTAAATCGCCCAAAATAATATGTGTCGTACGATGTACATTGCCATCTCTGATAAATATATTACTAATATACATCGGATACGTAATGTTTTCTTCCATTTTCCTAATTCATTTCCTCGATTACTTGAAAATATGATTATCGTAATCGCTTTGAACGCTATTTAATTGTTAACAAACACGATATCATTATTAATGAACTCAACACGTTAAATTACAAATGTATGTTCAACGATACGAGTACAGTATATATTGACCTTTGTAAATTAAAAACGATTGTTCCGCAATTGTTGTAACGATTATCGTATACGTGTATTGCAGATGAGCGGGAAGACGTACAAAAGAAAACGTTTGCGAAATGGATAAATTCACAGTTGCTTAAGGTATGTACTACGTTGTTTAGAATTACGAATAAGAGTAAGGATTATCCGAATAAGACTTCGCGATCCCATTAATATAAGAATTATTTATCAAACATGCATATTCATTGAAACTTTTTATACAGAATCACCACGAGCCGATTTCTGATTTATTCGTTGACTTAAGAGATGGTAATCGATTGCTATCGCTGTTGGAAGTCCTTACGTCGAAAGCCTACGTAAGTAAAGAATTCGCAGTAGAGGTAAAGGATTATATAATCGAAACGCATAGGCGCGACAGCCCATAACGAGACATAAGCGATATTTTTATTTCGCATATGATGTAATCTACTGAACATTCCGCTGACAGTTGTTCTTTTTTTAAAAGGACTAGTCCTCGCAATAGCGCGTCTCGTGTTTACATTACGAAGTGTACGAATAGAATTCCAAGCAGGTGCGCCTATCGAGTATTACGAATATTTGCATGAGAGTGCGGATTATCTACGCACAGTAGGCGTAAGAGTATTCCGAGGGAAAAATATGCGTCGTTACGCGGATTCACTTTACGTGTCATTTCACGGGCAACTTTAGTCACTCGGAACATTTCCTTTATATAATCTCACTTTAAATCGCATTACTTATGATTTATTTTCTACTTTTTATCAATCTTTTTTACTACGGCTACATAGAGATAATTACAGCCGCTTAAATGTTGGCTATTTACATTCCTGTATTCCTACGTTAATTATCTCTTTTTTCTTCATTGTCTTGATTTATCTATTACAGAAAAGAGAACGCGGTCGAATGAGAGTTCATCATCTGAATAACGTTAACAAAGCTTTGCAAATTCTCGAGCAGAATAACGTGAGTTGCTAACATTGCACCCAATTATGAGAGAAAGTATAAGAGATGCAAATTAATTGATATCCTTTACACTTCTGCTAGGTGAAACTCGTAAATATTAGCAGCAACGATATAGTTGACGGGAATCCTAAGCTAACACTCGGATTAGTATGGAGTATTATTCTACACTGGCAGGTCAGTTTTATGGCTGGGTCAATTTACTGAGAATAAAGCTTATCAGCAAATATTGAACTCGTTTTTATTACTTATCGTCTATGTAACTTTACGTTGTAACTAGACGTATAATACATCATTTATCCGATGTTAAATGAAATGCTTATTTAGGTACATTACCATCTGAAGGATTTAATGACGGAATTGCAACAAACAAATCTGGAGAAAACTCTTTTGGCATGGTGTCGTCAAAATTCACAGGTGAAATCTTGTTCGAAGGATAAAATCAACTTTTTTTTGCTGTTTGTGTAACAAATTTTTGAGACGCATGTCGCTTTTAGAATTACCCTGGAGTTGACATTAAAAACTTCACGACGTCTTGGTCGGATGGTCTGGCATTTAATGCGATTCTTCATAAATGGAAACCACATTTATTCGATTTCAATAACATAGCGCGTAAACATCCGAATGCCAGATTAGATCATGCATTTCGTATTGCCCAAGAACAATTAGATATCGAACGTTTATTGGATCCAGAAGGTAAATTAAATTAAAAATTATTAATATCTGTACTAATTACCAACATCTAGTTTATAAAGTTTAAGACTGACATATACGTTGTATGTTGTAACAGATGTGAATACATCGGTGCCGGATAAAAAATCAATAATGATGTACGTTATGTGTCTTTTCCAATCATTACCTCATTCTGGAGACGATATAGGCGAGTTGGATCTATCAGTAGCGAGTGATAGTAGCCCGGTTACGACGCCAGGAGCAGAGGTATTCGATCTGATTTCGCGTAGCTTAGTAATTATATGTATCTTTTTAAGAATGTTTCTTTGCAGAATACTCTATCTTTCACAAACTTTGGAACGCCAACGTCGCGGCCGATGAGTCTCGCAACGAACGTGTCTGTAGAACTTGGCGGTTATCAAGTTGCTCTCGAGGAAGTTTTGACCTGGCTCTTGGAGGCGGAAGATAAATTAAATCACGCTCCAGAGCCTGGATCTAGTTTAGAAGTATTGAAGCAACAATTTCACGAACACGAGACATTTTTGGTGGAATTGTCCGGACATCAGGATGGAGTCGGTGCTGTATTGGAGGAAGGTGCGAGATTATTAGCAGAAGGTGGTTTACACAAGGACGAGGAGCACGAAGTTCGAGTTCAAATGTCGTTATTAAATTCTCGATGGGAAGGGCTCCGAATGCGAGCGATGGAAAGGCAAACTAAAATTCACGAGGTTCTTATGCAAATGCAACAAGGCCAGTTAGATGCATTGCGGCAGTGGTTAACGAGGACTGAAGATAGGATATCGCTAATGGCAACGATCGAACTAAATCAATCCGCTTTGGATGATCAACTAAAACTGTTAAACGAACTAGAACAAGATATTGCAGCGCAACAGGGAATCGTCGATGGTATGAGAAACATGGTAGTTGTCGTGGATGAAGAAAACTCTGAAGCAGTTTACGCGCAAATGGAAGATCAGTTATCTGCTCTCGGAGAGCGATGGACTCACATTTGTCAATGGAAAGAAGAAAGGAGGCAACGTTTGCAAGCTTTTTCTTCGCTTTGGCAAAATGTTAATGACGATTACAAAAGATTAGTATCATGGTTGAGCGAAACTGAGATCACGTTAAAACAAATGGAAGCAAATCCAGCGTCCGAGATTGGTGAAGTGTTGGAAAGAATTAAAAAATTACAAATTTTGAAAATGGATATGGATGCAAATCAAAGGAAGTTAACGTCTTTGCAAGAATCCGTTCAAGAACTGGAGGGACAAAGTACTTCGCCAGAGTGTATTAACATATTAGAAAAAATCGAAAATTTGCAAGATCGCTGGGAAGCGGTGGGGCAGATAATGGAAGTACAGACGCAGAGGATAACAAATTCCGGATTTGAGTTTGATCTAAAGACTGAGAGGGAAACATCGATGATTACAGGTAACGAATGGATGTCTGAAACAGTAACAAGTATCGCTTATAAGGAAGAAATTACTGCAGCTTCCACACCTCACAGTGATTCGAAGAAACGTCGTATAGATAGTACAACTAGGCACGAATTTGAATCTGCGTTACATAATCTGTATAAATGGCTCGATTATGTTGATTTAGAAATTGGACGATCGGAGGGAGTATTTGACGAATTGAGCATCGAAGAGAAAAAAGTCGTTTACAACGATACAATAGCTGATATAGAGGCACATAAAGATGACTATGACAGAGTTTTAGACTTAGGGAAACAGCTTCTCGAGGAACTAAGAGATGCAAATGAATCGGTCGAGGCAGAGGAAACAAAAATCAAAGACATACAGAATTGTTGGATGGCAACTAACAATCGGCTTGAAGAAATAAAAACTCGTATAGAATATTTAGAAGAAGTGAAAAAATTCCGAACGGAATTGGCTAGTTTAAATTTAATGTTAGATAGCTATACTAAATGGTTTGATTCGAATAAAGGAAACAATCAAGTAGAACCGTTCAGGGTAAAATTGAAGTCAATGAAATCTCACGAGGAACGCATTAAAAAATTGTTAGAAAAAATCAAAGAATTGTCGGAAAATCAAATTGGTAGTAATGAAACTGTTAATTTAAATGCTGATATACAAACTTTTGTTCGTAATTGGGACAAATTGTACAAAATATTGTCCGAAAGGTTAACCGAATTAAATGATGCTGTTGATAAAACACCACCAAAGAAATATACGGATGCAGTTGCTAATCTTACTTCTTTTATTAATAATGTGGAGAGTACATTATTGTCAGAGCATATAGTGATGTCAGATGATAAGACAATGGCAGAACAATTACAAAAATTCAATAATTTACAAAATTCTCTGAATGAGCATCAAGAAAATTTTAATTATGTAAATAGTGTTGGACACGAGCTAATAATGAAAACCAGTGGAGATTCTCAGGGACAAAGGCTTAAAGATGCATTACAAGATCTTATCACCAAATGGAGTGATATACCCATAATATTAGAAGAACGGCAACAAAACTTATTGAGAGATATAGAGACTTTAAAGGTATTTAATAACGAGCTCTTGGATCTTCAAAGTTGGCTTGAAAAATCAAATCAGTATCTAGAAGAATTATCGAAAGATAATGTGTCAAATAATATCGAATGTATGGAATTTAAATTAAAGCAAATTCAATCTTTTTGTGAGGATATAAATCAAACAAAACCTCGAATAGAAAAACTTCAAATCTCTACAAACAGATTACTTGAAAATTCTGAACCAAAATTTGCGAATGTGTTAAACAATAAGCTGGAAGTTGTATCACATAAGTGGAATGCTATTGTTGACGGTGCTAAAAGTTTAAATGATAAATATGAGGATACATTGAAAAAGAATGATGAAATAATAAATGGGATAGAAGATTTTACAAAGTGGTTGTCGACTTTAGAAAAGGAAATACCAGTTGAAACTAAAATAACATCTTCGGTTGAACTGTTTCAAGTTCGTGGCCGATATCAGTCATTAAAAGAAAAAATAGATAAACGAGTAGAAGAATTTCGAAATCTTAACGAGATGGGTAATGATAAATTGTTAAGTTCCGAAGGATCTTCGGTACAAGAACTTGGTAGACGATTTACGTTTTTAAATGCTCGCTGGACAGATGTTACAGATCGTATTTATGAACGATACAGACATTTACAAAATGCCAGCCACGAATATGGTGAATTCCGTGCTTTAGTTGCGCAAGAAAGTGATTGGTTGGATAAATTAGATAAACGATTGAAGAGATCGACAGAAAGTGCTGCAGATGCTGAAGAAATATCAGAGGAACTTGATGTAAGTTTACACGTTATAGTACCATGCAAATTTTTATGGTTTGTATGAAAAGTAATGAATTCTTGTTTTAAAAAGGATTTAGAGAATTACATACGAAATCATCCAGAAATAAGGCTTGAAAAGATACAAGAAATTGGTAAACAATTGATTGAAAGTAATATCATGACGCAGTCCATTCAAGCAGATGTAGAAAGCTTAACAAGTCGTTGGGAGAGCCTAAATAATCAGGTATGTCACTGTTATATGTAATGTCATAATGCTTGAATTATTGATTCTGTTCATAACAAAAAGTTGTATTTATTTTTAACTGCATGCATCATTGCCAAGGAAAACTTAAGTACTTATCTTAGACATATCTATTTAAAGATGTTAGTTTTTTATTCTGCTTTGAAAGATTACTCTTGCTTGTATGAATTATGAAGCTTTTTACTTATATGTTTGAAATCATAATGCTGTACAAAGAAAATATGTTATTCAGGTGAATTTTTTAAAATTTCCCCATATTTTTAAGTTGATAAATTTTTATATATTTATAATTGTTTAAGTTTGGTAAATACATTTAAACAATAGTTTATTCAACAAAGTTGTTTAATTAAGTTATACAGAAAATTAGAATTATATTTTGAGTAGGCAGGGCAGCGAGCAAAGCTGCTGGAAGGATCAGTGAAGCAAGCGCAACAATCAGAAGGACGTATTCTTGCCCTTCAGCACTCCCTAACGCAAATAGATTCTGTACTAACTGCACGTCTTGACTGCGACCTTACTGCTGATGATTTGCCTCATGATTATCAGGTCTGTTAGTGAAACTTTTTCTTACCATTTACTAAGCGTATGTTTGAAAGTTCCTGCAAATGTATAAAAAATGTGTAAACATAATATGTGTACTAAATTTATCTTTTTTCTTATATTAATAAACATTGTACATAAAGCATTGCTTCAAGGAAGCATGATAAAAATGTTATCTATGTATTTTGTAAAAATATATATTAATTAGAGTGTAATGTATAAACAAAGAACTAGACTTAGAGTAAGATCTAAATTTTGTGATGGTAGTTATACGAGTCAGGTATATATATTGTAGAAATTAATGGAAGAAATGGAGCATCAGCGTTCGACGCTTCAAGAAATGGCATTACAAATCGAATCATACAAAGCTTCTGGAAAGCAAGAAGCTGCATTTAGACTGCAAGAACAACTGACTCTTATTGAACAAAAATTCTCAGAAGTTCAAAAGAAATTCCAACGTTTCCGATGTCCAACGAATTTAGAACCGAGATTATCCAGAGCTCTGCGAGAACTCAGAGGAATAGAAGAAGCAACTTGTTTATTAGAATTATCATCAGAAGATCCAGAAGCTATTGAAGGTCAACTTAAACATTGTCTGGTAATTAATTTTATACTTCGTAAATTTTATTTTTCATAGATGTTCCAGTTGTGAAAAATCTGATTTTTCATTTATAGCGCTTTTATCAAACATTAAGTGAAATTAAAAGTGAGATAGAAAATATTATTCTAACTGGTAGAAAATTAGTTGAAGAAAAAAGTGTCACTGAACCAGAAAAATTTTCTCGGCGTATTGATATGTTAAAAGAATTGTACAACAAGGTAATACATATTTAATATCAATGTATATTTTTGGTAATACCGCTTTCTGTGTACAATCGTCCCATTTATACATTATATTTGTTATTATATTTATATTTCATTATTACAGTTGGGTTTGCATATAACTGAATCGAAAGCATGTTTAGAAACTGCTTTGGATTTATCACGTGATATGTATAAAAATATGTCTTATATTAATATGTCCATAGATAGTATTAACAAAGAATTAGATACACAAAAAAATATGCCTGATCTTCCAGTTAATGCAATATATGTACGAGTAAGTGCATAAATACATAAGTAAATTTAGATTCCATGATTTTTAATAATCTTTATATGAAAACAAATGATTATGAAATTGTTTAAATAGGAAACTCTGACAGAAGTAATACCACGATTAAATGTTGTGAAAGACAAGTTGCTAAATTCCCAGGAAGAATTTTCGAAACTTTGTGACCCAATGTATTTAGAGCAATTTAAAGATAAGTTATCAGAAGTTGTTACAAGATTAGCATATACAGAAAAAAGATTAAGACTATGTAATGCTTCAGAGGTAAATCCATCATATATAAAGAAATTGGTGTAATAAATGAGGTGAACAAATTTTTGTACTTTTAGGAAGAGCCTAATGTTGATGAAATAACGGCTTGGCTGTTGCAAGTAGAGGAAAAGCTAAATAAATTGGATGGTGTTCCAGTTGATCAGTTAACGGAAAATCATTTTGAACAATGCAAAGTAATCAATATTTTAAGATTGCGCTACATGAAATGGGATTTTACTTTATGTATTTATTCAATGATTAATTTTCAGGCTGTACAAAGTGAAATGATCGAGGCAAAACCAAAAATCAATCAACTTCAACGTTATACCTATTATCCGAAAGTTTCAGATGTCTGCAAGAAGTGGGAGGATATATCTAATAGAATACAGGTATGTGTATTTATATATGTACATATTTTCGTAAAATAAATTTATTCATATCATTCATTGCTTGTTTCCTCATGGCTTGTATTGCTTCTTCTTTATCTTAACATCTGGTATATGTAATGCTTGTGCTTTATAGTACCATTACGTATATCTCATTAAGACAAATTTTCAATATATATATATATTTTTTTTTATATATATATATGTATTAAGAGTATGATTATATCATTTCTATAAACTAATGTTTCAATTCCACTAAAAATGATAATTGATGTAATACGTCAATCTTTCACATTTGAGGTTTTAAAGTTTTATTAATAAAGCTTTCTTTTTCTGATTATTTTTTCGTGAATTCTTTTGCTTCGCATTTATTTTTTAGTTCACTAAAGCATATAATGAGTTTTTTAAAGATTTATGTGTAAATCAATTATATGTATTTCTACCTCTTAAGTTTGATTGTTAATACTATGTACATGTTTAACACATTATTGTACAAATATTATATATAAGTTATATTGGTACATATTCGTGAATGTTATGGAGCTGTCCAAGAGGTGTCTCTATCTATGTAAATAATACTGCCATTAATAATAAAAAACAGACATAAACTTTGGTGGATGGAAAATACTTGTCATTGATCAGTTATTTATGATATTGTCTCTCCCCTTGTATAGAATTTTATATGGAAGTCTGAATATGATTTGTAAAAGCAACGAATAAGGAATGAATAGAAATGTGTTCCATATTTTTATACTGGTGATGGATACACGCAAAGAAAAAGCTTTGTTTGCACAATGAAATGCATTGTCACTTTCATTTTGGCCATGCTTGATATTGTCACACTATTAACAATGCTCTTTCAATTAACGCCTGTCCATGAATTTTCTGTTACCTATCATATTTTCACAGGAATGGATCCACAAAATCACAGACAATTTATTAATAAAAAGTAAGGTGGGAGAAACTAAGGGGAGAGACAATTATGGACGCACTAAATTGTCTAAACAGCCGGATCAAACTTCGGTGCAACTAACTAAAAAAGAAAATAAATTGATAGATGAAAATGAGGAGGTATATGGTATAGGATATCTTAATCCTGCATTTGATGAAAGTCAATGTAATGTTATACATACACCTGAAAGTTCACCAGTTGATATCGTTCATCGAAGTCGGAAATCTTCCGTAAAATCTGAAAAAGTAAAAGCTAAAGTCGTAGATGTTAGTAGGACTGTTAGACGAAAATTAGATATGAGTTCTGTACCCGATGTTGTTCAAACTTCTCAGCCACAAGTCGTTCATATAGATGACGATCCACCTTCTTCATCCCCTGATACAGATGTGTATATGACTGATGAAGAATTCTTTTTGTCTAAAAATAGCACATTGTTTTCCCAAGTTTCTTCTAATACACTGATTACAACAGATTCAAAACCGTTCGACTATAACACACAGATGAATCCCTTCCGTATCGTTGAAGTGAGAGAAATGGAAATAATAAAATCAGTTGCATCTCCCGAAGATCACGTAATATTACCAAGTGCGAATGTCAGTGTAGGATTAATGCCACAAGTTGTTGAAAGAGTAGAGATTATTGAAGACACAGAAACAGAACCAGAGTCAGTAGATACTGATACAGAAGATAAAGAATCTAGGGTAAAAATATGTAGTGCAGTTAGTAGTGGAAATCAAACTGTTAATAAGAAAAGAGAACTTATTCCTATTTTAAAAAAGAAAAGAACAGTAGACCCATATTCGGCAAAAAGCATTAAAAAATTAACTCTTAAATTAGATGTTGAGGATGACGCATCGGATAATCAAATTTCGAATCGCAAGTTAATAAAAAGTCCGCAATTTTCGTGTAAAGTAAATAGATTTGAAAAAAATTCCATGTGGAAAGATACGGATAGCATAGCTGAATACCTTATACTTGAAGATAATGAAATGAACGCAAAGTTAAACTCAAAATGTACCGCTGATCTTTCTGTCACGTCAGAGATCAGTCCTAGAAAAGGCAGGGAAGAGCACAGTAATGGCAAAGAATTGACATCGAAAAAAGATACAGATTTTTCAAAATCACGTAATACTACCAATCATAATGTTGATGAAAAAAACACGAAATTATCGTTATTCAGACGTACTAGAAGTATTTCAAAAGACGATACGTTAGAAGATTGTGAAAGCTTCTATGGAAGCGATAAAGAAACAGATGATGTTTTAATTTTTTCCGATGACACGGAAATTGATGTTGGAAGTTCCAGCTCAGATGGAGAAGATCTAAATTTAGGAGAGCATGTTGAGCACCTCTTGGGCAAGGTAATTCTAATAACACATATCTTGCCATTGTAAGATCTACCTTGTATATGTTATGTATTATTAATAATATAATTCGTGCATAATAATTGCAATTATAATTTTAATATTTGGTAGATACATAATAATAGGTGAAGGCTAACATAATATGAAGGAGTTTAATACTTTATAAAATTTCTTATAATTTTGTTACATATAGATACAGGCTGAAAAATTATCACAGGAAATACAACAGAAAGCAGAAGTAAAATTTTCTAGTGAGAAGAGGTCTTTCAAAGTTTCAACTAGTTTATCCAGAACCGGCTTGGAGAAAAGTATTTTGGAATTTGAACAAGCTGCACAACGGATGTTACATAGGATGGATGTCATGTTGATGAGCATTAGTGGCATTACTAATGAAAAAGATCCAACTAAGCGACTGGAGGTTTGTATAGTGTTACTCTAAAAATCTGAAATTACATTATATCAGGTACAACCCGCGATTTTGTGTACCCGAAGCTGGAATCGAGTCGGAACGGATTGAGATCCCTATCCTAGAACCGGAGAAAAATTTCTGATTTAACCCGATATTTCCGTAATTTCAGGTATATATATATTCCTAATCCTAATACATGTGCGTATTTCAGGTACTAAAAGCAGAAGTTAGTACTCTTGCACCAGATGCAGCAGCGTTGATTAGTAAAGGCGATGGTCTAGTCATGACAGTGCACATATCCGATCCTGTTAGGGCTGAGAAGATAAAAAATGAACATCAAGATAAATTAAGAAGTAAATGGCATCAAGTTATGTCCGAAATAGAAACGAGACGCACACAAGCGCAACGAGCAGAGGAACTATTACGACAGTATAATAACATAGTAGCTGAGTTTGAAGACTGGTTCCGTGATGTGCCATTGAAACTTGAACAAGTAAATAACTACGAGGGCCAGTTAGAATCGTTTACTATAGAATTTGATGCTAAACAAGAACAAATTAAAAAATTGAACGACTTGGCTGTTGAATTGAAAAGATTAAATATTGGATATTCTGAAACTATACGATATAGTATCAATAGTAGATGGCAAGAAGTTAGTTCACAATTTAAAAGATTCAGTGGTAGCAAGGATAAGGACAAGCATGTGACAGACAAGAAAGTTGAAGTGGTATGTTTATACATCTTATTTTCGATTGGGTTAAGGAGTCTTGTTTATATTGGTATTATGTTCTCTAGGATTTAGGAGGAGTTGATATGCAAGAATTTACTGCAAGAGTCAATAAGATCAGAGAGGCTGTTGTAACTGTGACAAGATCTCTAAATTCTATACCATTGAACGGCGATGATTACGAAATGTTTTCGAGTCAAGAAGATTGTCTGAAAAAAATCAGTAATGCATTAAATATTCTAAAACCGAGTATTGAAGAGATCAACACTGTTTTCGAAAATGTTGCTTCGCAATTGAGAAGAGAGCAAGCCGAACAAATTAGACGTTTGAGTGATAAATTACGGGACGAATGGATAAATGTCAACCAAAGTTACGTGGAAAGATATAATCGTTGGAATAAATGTCACGAAAAGTGGAAAGAAATTTGCAACACATGTCGAACGTTTTCCGACTGGATGGATAAAACGGAAGAGTCATTAAAAAAATTAAATTCTCTCGGCCAGAATAAAATATCAAAAACGAAGATATTTGAATTGGAGCAAGAGATCTCTAGAATGCAACGAACCATGAATAATATTAATGTTTCAAGTGCTAGTATTTTAAGTCGTGCTAGAATTGAAGATATAGTGGAACTAAGAGAAACGATTGAAACGATAAAGCGGCGTTGGCAAAATATTGTAACAGACATAAATACACGAAAAGAAAAGTATGTAAAAATGTCAATAATAATCTATATTGTTTTATCAAATAGATTGTTTATAATGTTTATGAGTTTCATGTGTTAATACACGAAATAGCAATTCAAAGTTTTTGGTATGTATGTAGTATTGAAGGC
Organism: Bombus vancouverensis nearcticus; assembly: GCF_051014615.1. NCBI lineage: Eukaryota > Metazoa > Arthropoda > Insecta > Hymenoptera > Apidae > Bombus > Bombus vancouverensis. The sequence continues at coordinate 16,999,411 of NC_134917.1, read as the reverse complement.
AAAGCTTTTTCTCTTACTGAGCTATTTCAGTTGTGATTTGCCTTTGGTGCTGTAGTGATCAACTCAGAATAACCTCTATGTAAATTAAGAAGCATGAATTAACTAGAATTTAAATTGTATTGTACTTACGTTTTTTTTGTATATCGATGTTTTATACATTTTAATTTTTGAAAACATCTTTTTTAAAAATTAGACCACTGTTACTTGTATATGAATAGTTTTTATACTTTTAGAATTGTATTTAATAATTATATACTTTTTTGAAGGAGTTTTGCTATGGAAAAAAAAGTGAACAATGAAGGCAGAATCTTAGAAAGCGCTCATAACATTTTAGAACAAATTAATTCTTTATTGGTGTCAGCAGCAAATCCTTCAGATGAGACCTCTTTATCAATAAGATTGTCACTAATTAAGGTAAGTTTATTTAAAATAATTAAAAGTTTTAAATTTAATTTAAGTTAAAATTAAAAAAGGCACTGTAATTATTTAACATGTTCTTAAAACATATATTAGTTTATAATTTCACTGTGCAGTTTTGTGTAAAGACTGAATTATTTATTATTTTTATAAACGGTTTAAATAAATTTTTATTATCGAATATCTGATCATAGAATATGTATCTTGAAGTAGTAGCCGTTTTAACGTTATCAAATAAATTGAAACTGAACCTAATAATATCTTCCATACCATGACTGCACAATCTACAGTGTGCCAAGACATAAATAGCAATGATCTGTGTCGCTCCTTTTACTATTAGATTAATATTCTTTACATACAATAGATTTTATAAAAAATGTTAATTTAAAATAATTACTAATCTTTAGGCCAGGCAAGAGGAACTTTTCTCCCGTAAGAGAGCATTACAGAATTTAATAAATCAAAACGGTATTCCTTCGGGAGAAGATGAATGTAATAAATTACTTGCAGATATGGATAAGGTATCATATTAAATTTATTTGAAATACATTAAATCGAAATATTATGTGTCGTAAAATTGTAAACGATTATAATTTAAGTAATTTACTTAAAAATTAATTTTCTAGGCTAACACAAGCCTTTCCAGTCACCGTGAATATGTCGAAAATAAACTTGCATCTCTTAAAAAATATATTTGTACCTTGGATAATGTTATGACGTGGGTTATGGAAACCAGAACGAGAATTAATATATCCCGAGAATTATCCCAACAAGAACGAGCCGAAATTATTAATAACGTTATGGTAAGTGTGAAAGTATGTATTTAATGCAATGCAAAATTTTATGCAGAAAATAAATTAAGAACATTTTATATTGTAGACTAAGGTCGAAGACCGAGAAATGGAAGTAAAAGATGTATTAGAGAATTATACTAATTTAGAAAAAGAATGCGAGTCTGCGAAACAGCCTATTTCTGTAGAATTACAAGTAAGTAGAATAATTTATATTATAGTAAATTTAATATAATTTTCTTCAAAAAGTATAAATTGTAATAAATTTTCACTCACCAAATTGTTTGTCTGCTTCAAAATTCGTATTATATCTGCATAAAAGATTTACTATTTAAATATTTAAATATTTCGTTACGACGAAGTACCAACTATGTAAAAAGTAATTGTTACTATGTTCATACTTTTAATTCTGTAGAACAATTGAAGTTTAGAAGATGGCGTTCTGACAAATCAGTTTTCGAACTAACGGTCTGGCGTGCGGGCAGACCGTGCGTTAATAATTTTTATTTTCAACTTTGTGTTCTGTTTCGTGTTCAGTTTTGTTCTACCACTTGTGTCTTTAATAGGAGAAGTTGAAAAAGCTAAGAGAAGATTGGCAGTTTGTAAAGAACAATGGAGAATCATCGAGTCATGAGGTCAAAACTACAGTGGCAGCTGGACCGGCGTCACAAGGAATCGGTGAGTCTTTTACATTTAGATCGTTAAAACGAAGAAATTATCTTATAAATGTAATTTTTCCGACGATATCGGCGTAAATACAATGTTTTTAACGACTAGTATTAGCTAATGTCGATGTTAATTGCATGATTCGTCATATCGTATCGCGCTTCATATTCTATGCGCGGGAAAGGAGTTCAATTTGAATTTGATGTTATCTAGTTTTAGCGTTTGCCGTAAGGTGGAGTATTATTCGATACAATAGAATCAGACTTGGTACATGGAATACGAAATATGTTTGTTAATTCTCAACCACTATTTAATTCAACATTTTTATTTCGACCGTATTTAAACATCTTTACAATTTACTTGTCTAAAATAAGCATGTATCTACTTTTTCCTAGCCTCTAAGTGTTTGAAACTAAAGCAGATGTGAAACATCTTTTAAATGTAACGTTCTTTCAAATTTAAATTTTAGATATGGAATGTTATTAGTTAAACGGTATATCCGAAGTGCATCTCGCAAACACGTAACAGGTTTCTTTATGTCGGCAATTTGTAGAGAAAGTAGTCGCGTGCAGTTGGCCTTTAAAAATTCAATAGCAATGAAAGCCGTTCTAACTCTTGCTAACAGTGTGCCTTTGCGACTGTTGGAGGATTTTCCGAGGAAGCTGGCAACTGAACAATAAATAGTACGTTTAGTCGGTCCGGTAAGCGTGGCCACATATCACTTCCACTCCATCCCGTACAACGATATATATCCGCCACGTTAAGTGCAGTCTTTTCACCGAGTAGCGGGACTCCCTTTTTTTTACTTTCGTCCCTCGATCGATGTATGCATTCAGAATCGTCAACGGCGATAAATTACGCCGTGTCGTCGTCCTTTTAATCGGGGACTCTAACGATTCGTGCTCGAATCCTTTGACAGAAAACGAATCGACGCAATAAACCTGTACGATTTTAAAGTTGCGCCATGTTTCTCGTTTATACTTTAACGAATAAATAATCACAAAAATTCCAACTCGATCCGTACTTAGGCATTGATCGTTGGATCTAATCGTCGTTTTAATTGTCGCTATATGCGTCTTTGAAGGAAACCGTGTTATCGTTAACAAAAGTACTGGAAAAGTATATTTAGGAAAATGAAACAACGTTAAAGGTATATCGCAGAGAACATTACGTAAAGTACATTTTCATTTTAAGATAAAAAGAAGGAAAAAGGAACGAGTACATAATCCGCAAACAGTACTGAGAAATGTTGCTAGTAGTGTCGTCTTTTAATTAGAGGCCGATTTCCAAACGAGATTGCGAGATTTGGGCCGAGTTAATGCACGTTAGAATCGTTAAAACTTCTCGTTGTTACTAAAAGGCTTTAAGCCCTCGTCGGGTACGGGACCATTAACCAGCTGAATTAAAATTTTACAGCAGTGCGCATGATTCAGATTCGCGTTGAATTTAATCGCGGCGGGTTCAGGAAGGAAGAACGTGAGTTTGTTGATCCAAAAGCGGAGAGCTTAACGGAAAGGTCGACGGTTTGTAGTATAAGCGCGATCGTCGGGCCGCATAATGAGCGGATAAGCCGCCTAATGTAGTCGTGGTAGAACACCACCAGGCTGAAGATAGCTAAGGCTTCGTTATTCTCTGTTCTTCTTCGTTCTCTGTTTCCAACGCTTCCTTCCTCCATTGTCTTTCGCCTCTGTCAGACCTTTCGGTGTTACATCCAGATGAAATCAAGCTCGTTTGACTAAAGTTTGGGGGCCTACAAAAGGATTAAGCTGGCGCTTTTGATCCATGTTCTGGAATAATATTATTTTTATTATTCTCTTTTATATCCTGTGTCCCTCGCTAATCGTTTTAGTATCTTTTCCATTCTGTCGCCATCGGGAATGTTCGAGTTCGATGTAAATGGAAATTCATACGGTTCATAGTCGTTGGGAGTTGGGAGTTCATTGATTTGATACGTAAGAGAGGATAAGCGAGTTCTTCTTGTGCCCGATCGATTAGGAAAAAAATCTAGGCGGTCTGTTTTTATGTTTCCCTAAGGAATGCAGAGAAGGGATACGTTCATGCTGCCTTTCCCTTATCGAATCACTCCCAGAGGTTCGCCTCTTATCGTGATCAAATGCGTGACATTAGTCGACCGAGTCTCTGGTTTGTTACGATTACTCTGTTCTTATAGAACAGAGTAAAGTAGTCTCTTGAATAATTTTTTAGAAGAAATAAGACAAGGGGAGTGGAATATAGTAAGAAAATAATATGCGTGACAACATCTGACAAATTCAGCAATGTATTAGCGAATATCGATGCAGCCAAAAATGCTAGAAATTTAAGGATCCGTCGTTAATCGATAAACATTCGGATGTTCGTTAATTCGTGCGTCAGTGAGTAACCGAGCGAATCGTAGTACGTCATGTAGTACGTAGTAGACGCAGACAGTACATGAGAAAATAAAGCTGATTAACCGAATGAGCTTTTGGTAGCTTTTGCGCGACATAATATTTAGCAGTCTCGCGACGTAAAAACGGATTGCAGGTTGATTCGAGCTGACGCGATTAGCGGGATATATTGCGAGCCGTGATCACGTTAACGGTGAATTACGCCGATCCCAGAAAAGCTGCTCTCGACTAGCCTAGCGCGTGTACGTCGACGAAGAGGAACGGATGTTCACCTGAACAAACTCGTTCCTCGTTAGCGAGAGAGCTCATTAAGACTTTCATGTTCCTGTGGTCACGTTTTTTGCCTAGAGTAGCAACATGGATCGAAAAGGGTAAAAAAAGAGAAGAAACGCACGAAACTTTCGCCCTACAGAACGCCTTTTAGCATCCGTCGTTAACGCGAGAGATGTTTAATCTTTTGTTCCTCTTGTTCTTTTATTTGTTTATTACGGTGGAAACGTAAATTCGCCGAATATATGGATTTTCTAGCGCATTAGAAGTTAAACGTTTCGTTCGTATCGCACACGATAATTTACGATTAACGCAAATATAAAATATCGTACGGCGAAAGTTGTAGACATAGATCATCGCGCGACGATATTTCTCTCTTTATATACGCGATAGCGAATCGAACTCGGACAATTCGTAGGATCGTGTTTCTGCTGTACGCGGCGCGTTAGTGGCGGCAATAAAAAATACAGATAAAATTTTCCAGCGCGACCGTGGACACGTACGGATGAGAAATATCGGATGTTGTGCCGTTGTGCTGACACAGGGATTGTACTGTATGACGCTGTGCTAATTGCAGCAGGCTGTTGTACGAGAGACAGCTTTTTATGCGGCGACTGGTAATGACATCCGCCCTGTGCAGCTGACCCTCTATTATTTCTCACCGGTGCTGCTTTCCTATCGAACAAAATCCTCTTGGCAGGAGAACGCGCGTATTTATCTTGCCCCGAATTTCGAATTTCGCATATCAAAGCGCGCATTCAGCCCTTTTCATCATAAATGCCGTCACCGCCGCCCCACTCCACCTCTACTCTCTGCCAATAATTCCTTCAAACTCTCCGCCGAATAATGAATCTCGAGATGAAAATCGCTTTTCGACGTGCACCGAATTATAGCGTTCTTTGTGCCGCGCGATTATTCCATGGAATTTGCTTTCGCGCAAACTCGCCACTGCCAGAGTGTCTTTCGGCCGCGAGCAGAAAAACACGATATCGTTGAACACGCTTTATTTTTTCGATAATTCAAAGATTTCTAACGCTGACCGAATATAATCAAAGGATCGTTTCGCTTATTCGTGGAGGCTTGGAGCGTTCGAAGGAAAAGACAAGAGCGATGTTTCGAACATTTCTCAGCGAATCTTCCTCCAACTTGGAGACTAAATTTTTCGTTCGATTTCAATCAATATAAGCAACGTGTTCGAAGAAAGTAAAGTAGACGAGGGAAGTTCGCAGGGATTTACGTGGAAAATAAGAAGAAGGGCACTTCTCCGGGATCTAATAAGAGTCAGCTTAGCCGTGAAATTTTATTGTACTACGAAAAAGCTTCCAACGCTGATGGGGTGGTTTCGTCGTGCCATACGTTACTGGCACGCATGAATGCTCGTAGGATAGGTCTGTGGGTGGTGCGTAATATAGGACAGTGGTGGTGTATATAATCCCACTGGGTACATAGGTTGTAGAGAACGAATGACGAGGGGTGGACGGATGAGTGAAATAATGGTTTTTTGGGGCCTGCGTTAGACGCTGAAATATGTAACTCGATGGTGACCACGCATTACCGGCAATGAGATTTTGTATTAAAGGCTAATGTGGCAATTGTTATTTAAATTTTCGTTTCCAAGTTGTTTTTTTTTTCGGTATCGATTCGCTGCATTAACTCTCATTCACTCACGTACTCGCCGGTCTCATACGAGAATTTCGTGAAATATCTGGCAAAAGGTAGATATTTCGGTTAAAATTTTTTCGTCGTTTCCACAAACGCGCCGTATGCGAACAGCATTTTATTGTTCTTGCATTCGCGATTTTCATTCCGCGGTCTCAAAGGTAAGATGATTCGATCGAACGTATAGATATACAAATACGTTCCTTGTCTAGGTCTAGACGAAGCGAATAAATTCATTCAACCGACTGAGATACGTCGGTCTGAGAAGAGCTTTGCATTCCTCTTATATCCGTTTCCATTCTGCTCGCCAGATACGTTCGACTTCGCATTCGAGCAAGAAACTTCACTCGCAAAACGAACGCGCGCGTTCATCCAAACCGTTCTAACGTTACTTGCTAACATCTTACTTGTGCGAAAAACTTGTATATATATCAAGTTGCTGGCGGTGGTTAATATGTTTTATAAATTCGTTCGTATATAAAAATATAATTTGATTTACAAAGCTACGTATATAGATAGTAATCTACGAACGTATATACCATATACAGTAAAGCGGAATCTACTTGGAATTTAATTTTCCATAAAAAATAATCGAATAAAAAGACCAACAAGTGTAACAGAGCATAAATTACGTAGAGCCATATTACGAAGTTAATCGAAGGCGACGTCCTGTCTTCGCGTGGCTTCATTGCGTCCCAAGAATTCCTAAGAATACGTTGTTGCTAGTGACGATTATCGCTTTAGTTGTCATTCGTACTCGATAGTCGATATTTTTTATTTCATACCTTTATCGTTTTCTTAGCGTGTCTAATTGCCCCGATGTGGCAAATTTCTTCGATCGTTCGACCCGTGAGACCTTTCAGGGACGATCGAACGATCGTGCTCCGCGTCATCACAGTTTTATTTGTATGAAAGTAGCTGGCTATGTACTCGGTCGTCTCCGAGGCGACCGTCAGGTTCTTGTGCTCGAGGTTCCTCGTTAACGAGATCAAACGCTTGGCGTACAGGTGGATGATGGAGACTCCTCGAGTATCAGTACCTGTTAATTTGTCCTCGAATTGGAAAAGGGTTCTCTTTCAACCGATCGAGTGATTCACGTTCTCGAGGATACTGGAAGAACTGGACGAGAGGTACCCGGGCTTTCTTCAGCAGCTTCCTGAACAAGTCAGGCAGCGAGGTAGCTGTAGTCTCGCGGAATATTCTCTTGTTCATGAATTTGCCATCCTTCGCTTCTCGATACACCGTGTCCTCCGACGAAACGTGAGACGCGTACGGATCCGGATAATCCTCGAAGAACGCTCCGCAAGCGGTCGGCTAAAAGTATGGAAGGACAGTTACTTTCGCGCTTTCCTTCATTGACTGAAATTTTAAACTATGCTACGTAAAATATTCTTGTCGCGAACGTCAAGGATCTACTTATCGTTTTACCGCGAATGTCTATGCAATTGCATATTTCAATTCCAGCGTGATCTAAGTAAAGATTTATCAGACATCGATAACGAACACTATCTTTAAATTTTATAAATTGGAAGTGGAAGAAACGGTAACAGAATATTCCATAGGTTCCAAGAAATTTCCAAAACATTCCAAGAAATAGCGACGAAAGTGGATCGTCCAAATTCTCTTTTCTAACAACTATGTGAAAAGACACCTTTCTACAACGTAAATTGATCGAACAAAATTGCAAACGAAACATACAAAATACGATTAAGTTGTCCGAAGTGTTTTGCCCCTCGTTGCTTTTTATCTCGACTTCTCGGTCAGATTTTTTGCTTGTTTTCTGTTTTCCCTATTTTCTAACCTTTCTCGCGACGAAGAGCACGCGCGGATCTATAGAGTTACTGACGCTTAGCCGTTCATTCATACGCCACACCGAACTCCCACCACCCGGTTATTCTTTCACCCTCTCTTATCGCAATTCATTAGTGAATCGTCAAGAGCTTCACAAACAGCGAACGTAGACCCTCATTAACGTAATTTCAATGATAATAACGCTTCCACGATTTTAAATGCGTTTATCGTTGTGTTTGCCCCGGACAATGATCGTGACTCCGTGCGCGGAATTACGTGCAAATGCGATATATTTCGTCCCACTCCACAGGAATTCTGGTCATAACATTCTAAGGTTAAGTATAACAATTTCACAATTGCCCCATGTATTATTATCTTCTTTTAATCGACGCTTCATACACGATTTTCTTTATTCGTTTAAAGCCATTCCCGACCATTTTTCCATCTTACCTGCGATTTTAATTCCAATTCGGCATCGTCGACTCTTCGTAAAATCTATTTTCTGTTACGAAAAATGTTCACGCCGAACGTACGCGTCGACGCTTCTCGTTTGTTCGAAACTCGAACATCCCTTTCTTCTTCGTCTTTCCTGCCACGTTCCTTCGCAAGTTCCGCGTCCGATTTCTTCGAAAAATCATCCGAGTCCGATGTCCAACTTCGAGAAAGTGCGAATCGTGTCCCAACGGGGATGATCCTCGCGTTAAGTCGAGTATTTTCGGGTCGGAATTAGTGCAACGAGATAGGAGTGGCGATTGCATCGTGCGGATCCGTTAGAGAGCTGTAACAATTAGCGGCGCCGACGGAGAAGAAGGACGGTTGGTTTCTCCAGTTTCGTCCTGGTCGAAGCTGTCTAAGCCGTGTTCATTACTGTACCGACGATCGGGCTGCTCGACGATGAAGAGGGCGGGAGAGGGAGATAGAGGGGCGACAGGGGCACACGGACAGAGTTAGGGGTGGTTTAAGCGAGCGTAGCCACGGCGGTCAGGCTTGTAATCTGACGGTGGTAGGTCGTTCGGTTGGTCGGGGTAAAACGGTCCATTAAGACCGGGTAGCAGTTAGTGGTCATGCTATAGGAAGCAGCCAGCTTACCAATGCCAGCCGTGGTTCATCCCCGTAAGGGCCGTTAACCGGGGTCAGCCCTGGGGCTGATTTCACCTTCGCGGAACTTGGATTTCGTTTGACCGCGTCCCGTTTTCCCTTGTTTTCCGCAAACAGAACGATGCATCATGCTGCCCTTCCGTTCTATCCGTGATCAATTGTAACTCATTCTCCGCGTCTCCAAGGGATGTATTTGTCTTCCGTGAACTGGAACGATCGGAGGGTTCCCGGTGTTATCTTTGACCAGCGTGCAATGGAATGCTAGATATCGTTGGTCGGGTCAAGTTTGTTTGTTCTTATTTGGAAAAAATCATTAATCTACGACTTTTGTAGATGGTGCGAATTATTACTTTTCGCATCGTTTAAAGTCACGCGTTTTTAGGATCGTTGTACGTAAAATTGTATACCACACGAAAGATTAAATCGGTTAAACGTTAGTTTCGTAAAGTGTATCCAATATGGGAATCACGTAGCAACGTTTATAAGCGCTGGTCCATAGAAGGTTATACTCGAATAATTGATACAACGCCACGAGGAATTTTAACACTGACGTCTGTAATATCAAAACGTATTCGAAAGAGTCGATATATTGTGATAGGTCCGGTTCCTGACAAACCCTACAGTTAGACCTTGTCTAGCGATAAACCAGACTTATTGATCGTATTATTGGACCGATTAACGAAACACGTAGACTAGTTAACACTTTCACGCGCGGTTCTTACACGTGTACGCGTACCCAGGAAAGTTTAGCCGCGGTGTAACTTGAGCGCGAGCTGGGCATCAAGTTGACGATGTTATCGGTATGGTACGTGCTCGAGCAAATTACCGTGCACGTATATGTGTTACGTACACACCGTGTCTAGTGTGTCTACGGTCTTGCGTACGGATATCCGAGCCGCGCGTGGAGGACGGGTAAGCAGAAGTTACCAATGCAGAGGGACGAGCCCCCTTAAACGCGCGCCGACTCGGGGGTGGTTTTGCCTTTACGAACAAAAGTTTGATTACTGTTTTCACTGCGGGACTGCCGCGCAAGTGTAATACGACGTCCAAACCCGATACATTCTCGAGTCGTTACTTCGTCGATGTTAGAATTCGCGTGGTTCTTGCTTAACTTTCTCGTCGAGCTCGGTCTGTACGTGAAATAATTCGCGGCGTGTAAGGCTTCGTTTTATCGGCCCTTCGTAGGTATTCATTCGCGTACCCGCCAGGGGAATTTTCTTCGAAAGAAATCACTTTCGGTCGTAGTTGGTACGTCCTTTTACGACTCTGATAGTAGTCTTTCGTCCGTCTCTTTGAAAACGTAGCGCTGAAAGGGAAGAAAGGAAAGAGAGGGAAGATCGGAAGGGAAAGGAGAGAAAGTCGTTGAGGGACTGATAGTTGGATTTGTCAAGCGTACGAGGCTTTCTTGCAAGTCTATGGTTTAGACAGCGAAGGTTGGAGAACGCGATTGTACGAACGAAACGATTGGCTCGAGAACATCTCCACGATAAATCGAGAGTAGACTCAACGCGAAAGTTTCGCCAACGGTAATTTTATTACGTGTAAGTTCGTAAACCTGGGAATATCGTAGCATACAGACGCTTAGTATACGTACAGTATATACTTAGTATACGGACAACGATAATTTTATTACGCGTAAGTTCGCAAGATCTGGGAATATACCGATATACAGAGAATTTGAAACATACTCGCGCAAGCGTTTCTCCGTGACGAAGGTCCACCATGATAGTCGACGTCGTTACACGGACGATGACTTTTTCATAGCGGCGTTTAAAGGACGTATAACGCGTCATCCTGGTGGTGTTCCTCGATTTCCTTCCATCCATCGAAGCAGAAGTAGAAGACACCGTGGTGGACGTAGCGTTCGAGTCGTTAAATCGTCGCAGCAATTTAATAATGTCACGATGCTAACTTTGGACTTAGGAACAGACTGATCTTTGACGCTCGTTAAGGTGGCGTTCGTAATAACTTTTATAGCTTCCGGTGGACGTTAATGTCGTTATAACGCGAAGACACAACTAGCTCTAGCTTCGTCGTTTCGTGTCCGAGCAACGCGAGCTTGAATTGATCACGACGTCCGATCGCGAGTCCTCGCCTCGCCATTTTATCGAGGAATGCGTTCACGATCCTCGAGAATTGCGTTCGTTTAATCTTTCGCTGAAATTTATTTCCTCTCGATCCTCTCCGGTCGCATAGTTTCCTTTTCGTATCCAAACCTTGGGACGTAATTAATTCGCTACGCTCGTGTCCGTCTACGGAACTTTGCGCGGCAAGTTTCTCGAGGGGATGGAAAAGGATATTTCCCGAAGAGCATCGGGTTAGAGGGAAACTTTGATTTGACTTGCACGCGACCACTTTCGCACGAGTCTACGGTTAAGCTAGGACCTGTTTCGTCATCGAACAGGTAGCGATTGCACGAAATTAGAATTCTTGTCTGCGGTCGAGGTCGGCGCTCCAACTTCTCTTTGAAAGTACGTAATTATTCGGGATGATCGTGGCCAACTTCCTTCCTTTTCCAACATCCGATCTGTGCATATTTCTTTAAACTTTTAACTTAGATTATCCGTTCGATTTTATCTTATCGTCGATTATCAACCACTTGGGATTAACAACTGGATAAACGGAAATTTCATATAAATCAGGTCAAGAGTATTTGTTTTCGGACGAGGATATCGGAATCTTGTTACGAGTAATCGAAATATTAATCGCGTAATTTGCAAATATCGTTTATCTTTCGCCTTTGGACGAGAGACCGTCGAAAGCATCGAGGCGTAGTTGCTTCTAATTTTTGAACGAGGGTTTCGTCGTCGGATTTCGCGACGTTCCCCGGCAAAAGTTGGCGCGATTGTACGCGGAGAGGAGAGGCGAGGACGGCGCCGGGGGAATAATACGCGAGCGTTCCAGAATCCAGAGTTTCGCACGGAGGGAACAATGGACAAGATTAATGGGAAATGGCGTGAGCGCGGAGCCAGTTCCGAGGATCCTAACACAAGCATAACGAGAGGTCGGTCTTGCATAATCTGTCTTGCGGTGTTGCTGGGAAGCATCGCGACGCCGGATTATTGGAACATTTATGGCAGAGAATTTGATATCACGGTCGGATCTTCGAAATCGCTTTGGAAAATCCACCAGTCGGCCGTATTTCATTCACGTCGCAGGAATTTTTGGGTCTAAATGCTGACCGATATCGTAGCCAGAGCTATGATTTACGCGGTCCGTGATTTAATCCGTGCTTCGAGAGCACTCGCGAAATAAAACAGGGATTTAATTAAAAGCGCTTGTAACGCGTTGATCTTTTTCTTTTTGCTTGCCCGATAAAAAAGATAGCTGCCACGAATTAATTTGTAAACGCGTTTAACGCGAGACGAGCGTGTATTTCTTTTTTCTGTATTGTCGAGAGGAAATGAAAGTAGCACGCAGGAATAATCTTCGAGCTGTTGTAGCTCGGAGGCATTCCTTTTTTAAATCTTGTCCGAGTAATCACGCGTGCTTCGGTCGAGATTAAAAACCAACGTACGGATATTAGCTAACCGCCCATCAGCGGCTGTAAATCGAAGAACGCTTCGCATTTCCCGGGTTCGTCCGGTTTGTCCAGCCTTTGTTCGATGTAGCGCGCGATCGTATTGCTCCTCCTTACGCGTTTCGTTTGTGTTGTGGAAAATGCACTACCGAAAAAAGAAAAAAAGAAAGGAAAAAAGAGAAAAGGGTTTGGACTTCCCATTTAGTTTGCTCCGGTCGTAAGAATCACGGAAATCTCACGAGATTGACGTACGTTTTATCCGCACGGTTGAAACCCATTTGTCGATATCGATAGCGGCGGTGGTCCGCTCTAAATTCAATTCAGCCCGCAAATCGAGAATTCTAATAGACGGCTATAATTTTGCCGCGGATCGTCGATCGTTTTCCGTCGCTCTTCGTTCGGCATTTAAAAATCAGGTCGAGATAAATTGATTTGCAGAAAAGCAACCGACGAAAATAAAAAAACGGAAGAAAAACTAAGAGCAGGAAGAGCGGGAAGAATCGAAAGTAAAAAAGACGGTAGCAATTTTTCGTAGCGTGTTGGTTTATTCGAGGACGTATTCGAGGGACGCATCACGGTTCCTACACTTACGACAAGCCATAGAATAGGATATTGAAAAATCCCCGTCTTACACTGACACGCTACCGCTCTCCTCTCGTCTCCTCGTTCTTTCCTTTTCGCTTCTCGTCCGCTACCAGCCGAGGATGAATGCGTGCGAGGGTGCCACGAATGGTAGCAGGTGCGCCGCGTGAATTTATCGCGGCGAAGGAGCTCGACTTATGAGCGCTGCTTGTGATTCGAGTCGACCAAGAAGTTCGCTCCACGCTCGGCCAGTGATCGATAATCTTTCAGCTTGGAACTGACAGTACCGAGACGTCCTTCCTTTTCGTCGATCGATTTTTGGCGATTCTTCGTCGCCACAATTACGATACTTTTCGCTAAACTTAGACCCCATTTGCTCCCACAAAATGGTACCATAAAAAATCGTCTTCCAGATATTAAAAAGGAAGAGTTATCCAATAAAAGAATAAATTAAAGATAACAGAAGGAAATTGTCTTAGAGTTTGGACGTACGCGGATCGGATAGTTAGCATTCGTTTGGCTAACTAAGAAGGATCGCTTCGTTCAATCGGTTGTCGAACTTGACGTACGAAATGCGCGTATCATAACGCGATATATTCTTGGCCCAAAAAGCGTTCTCGATATTGGCACGGTTATGCGAGGGAAGAAGGTAAAGGTGAGACGTTGGAAACATTTGAAATCAGTGCGTTCCCCGGGGACACCTCGTAAATCGTGCGCCCCGTTGTTGGCGCCTTTCCACGTGCCACCCCCTGGTTCTTTGCCTCTCTACATCTTGCTGCTTTCTCTTCGTGCCTTGAATCCTATCTCTGTTTTTCTTCTTTTCTCTCTTCGTCTCTCTTACGCACGAAATCCAGGGAAATCCGAGAAAAATCGCGTTATCGCTAACCCGTGAAACAGAAGCCGTAACAGAAAGGACGACTTTAGAACGCTCGGGGACAAAGTATTCTTCCACAGCCAGTAGTACTATCGCGACTTTCATATTTTTTTCTCTTCTCCTTTTCGTTATAATCTTCCCGTCTGTTTTTCATTAACCGGTGGATTTTTGTAGCGATATCCGAAGTACGACGGTCATTTCTCGCGGAATTATCGACGACGATGGAAGTCGGATGACGACGTTGATAATTCTTTTCTCGAATCTTTCTCTTTCTCGATGCCAATTTCGTTTGTTTGCTCTCGAAACGAGCTATATTTGAAAGCTGTTCACGATCGTAACACCATGGTACGCTCTTTTTCCCCCCTAGAAAATGTATCGTTTCCTTTTAAGGGAATAGCATAACTTTAGAACGTCGCAACGTTCTTTACGAAGCGTAAGCCTGTGGTGTTTTCAGTTTTTCCTCCGATATTTTCCATTTTCGGTAACTTCCGAACGAGAGATTCGGCTTTTAACGCTGCTGAATTATTTTCACTTCGATGTCTCGTTGGCTGCTCTCTGTGTCACGATAGAAAAGTTCTTCTTCATCAGGGAAAAGCTTTGCCACGGTTCTCGCGCCGTAGATTACAATGCTCGTGCACCGTGTTCTCTTCCTTTTCCTTTTTTTCTAGTTCTTATCGCGCTTTAGCTTTCTCGTCATCTTCATTCGCGTACAGTAGATTTTTCCACGCAAGCGATCCCAATATTTGAGGAATATATAAACACGTCGAACGAATAAAAAATAGAAAATTTGAGAAAAAATAGCAAATGAATATTTTGCTTCCGTTGTATGCTTCTTTTCTCGCAATGCGTTCGGTGACGTGTGTGTGCTCGCGGAGTAATTTCGATGGCCGCGGTACGTCCGCTGTTTTGCAAATATTGATCGTGAAAAAATAGTCGGTGTCTCCGATACGAAGACAGCTGCAACAGGGCGGCATGCAATCGAATTTCTCATCGAGAAATCGCGTGATCTGGGTCGAGCGTATATCGTTGTTACCGTAGAATATTGGCGATTGTTCGATACAAATTCAACCTCCGTTTGCCTAGCGTTGTCACTGAAAGAAAAGAAGAGAAAAAATGGTCGGGAGAACGAAAGCAACCACTGGTTAAAGTCATCGAGAAGAAGCTTCGATATTTGGTCTCTTCGAACAGAAAATTGCATATCGCTGCTGGGTTGATCGAACGAGCCTCGATCAGGCAGATTAACGCATTCCCCTCTCGTTCCTGGTGATAACCAAAAAAGCAGAACTTTTACTCTTCTCGTAAAAATAGATGGAACGATTGTTACAATTCGGGCAGATACAGAAAAATTCTACGTTCGACTAAATCGACTTCGTGCGAGTTTTAACAGCGTTGTCCGAGAATCGTAGCAAACTTGAATTGGATTCGAGTTCCGTGGCAACGTAGGATACGGTGGGTTATAATTCACGCGTATCGCATGCATAAGCGGCGTTGTTGTCACCAAGGTTGAAACGAACGGGCAACGCCAGACGACGTCGATCCCGTTAATCGACTGTAGGCACTTTGCTCCGACTGGGACGATTTCCGCTAGAAACGCTTCGCAAATTGAGTTCGTCACGGTCCGGCGAATTAACCTCTAATAGTCTGTTCTCGAGAATGGAATTAATTATTTCGGCTTCAGGTCGTTGATATTAAATGCGCCGATTAACATTCTGATATAACGGCGACCAGTTACGTCAATTTCGTCTGTTCTGCGCGTTAAAGTTGCCAGATGGCCCATCGCTTCCTATCACGCCCAAGTTGCGATTATTGGGCACTTGTTTCGCACGTTTCTTCGTGTTTAGGCGGATCCGTTGATCGAATAATTTATGGAGGCCAGAGAGGAAACGTTTCGAACGACGTTGATTTCGCGATCCGATTAAATCAAACCTCGATCGTCGCTGTGATCCGATCTAGCAGACTCTTAAGCAGCTTACTTTTTCATTTGGTATTAATCTACTGTATCAAATACTTTCTAAATCAACGGGAGAAAAGAAGTCGTTGTTTAGCAAGTGCGCAAGCTTGGTTAAAAAATGTGAAAGCTAAGCGAAGAAATTAAGTTGTAGTGGTATTTTCATGGAAAATAGCCAAGAATATCTAAAGCTTAGATAACTACTTAGGTACACGATGCGCTCAACCGTTCCATTAGACCTATGAAGACAAATAGATCACGAAGTCCAACGAACCTTAGATAACGCGAAACTAAGCTGCTAGGGAAAGAAAGGTCGGTTCCTTGTGAGGAGTTAAAAAGTTACAGGGAAACTTGTTACAGCTGCGAACGGTAAAAACGAACTCGCAAGAATATTATTGATTCGTCGGAGTACTCGAAGACTCTTGTTGTACTTGTGGTACAGGCGGGGTACACTTCGAAACACTTGTAAAACATCGCTCCTAGTGGCAGATTTTTATCGTCGAAAGATCTAGCGACGTTCTTCGAACGATCTCGTTACACACACGCGCACCATAAATTATACATTTTTAAAAAATTGTCTACATTTTTAAATACCTCGGCGATAAATCATCCTTCATCGATAGAAAACTAAATTATCGACGTGACAACGATGGTCGGAAGATACGAGAAAATATCGCTAAGCGTTAAGTACTTTCCTAAATAACTGAAACGACTTGAAAATTCGTAATCCACGTGATTTGATAAATATGGGAGGTGCCTGGAGATATTTGATCGGGAGTGTATAGGTACATAGGTGCTGCGCGTGCAAGCAACAGATCGAAGCGTTAGCGTTTCTATAGTAGCATTCGCGGTGGAAAGCGATCGACGTGAAATTTTCCGAGGAATCGTGATCGAGATCGGTGTCGAAAATGGGCCGGTTCGGGCCGTCTGCCTCTAAAGTGGCTATATCTCGGTGTCAGGAGCCGGAGTCAGGGATGTCGGGTGACATTGACCGCGGGAGCAACCCCCGTGGAGGGTCGACGAGGTTTTCGCTGGCGCGTGGAAACGGCGCTTGCGCTCGCCACGTTCTCGTGCAGCCGGGTTCGCGAAGAAAGGGGCGACGGGGTAAAACACAGTACGACCCTGGACGGCCAAGGGGTAACGACACGTCCATCGAATATAAATCCTCGTTTCCCTCGTATCGAAGTTCCCGCGGATAGGCGACCGCGTTCTCCGTCGCAGCATCGAGAATCTCGCCGCGATAAAAACATCTCGGCGTCGTTTGTCCGCATTTGGTCCGTGTTAGGCGCGTGAAGCGTCGTTCTCTGGCGCGTGTATATTTGTCCGTGTCGTGGTACTCGTTAGATACGCCTAAGCTCGTCCGGTTGATCGTGCTTTCGTTTCTTTTGGTGGGTGATCTGCGATCTGCGAGTGTGTGCACTGCGTGTAAACGTGTGCCGCGTCTCTCTCGGAGTCGCGTGGCTTTGTTATGAAATATACCATGTAAGTATAACCAGTAGAGCGTGTATGGTGTTGCTTCTTAGTGAGAGAAGTAGTGGGAGTAGTAACGAGAAGCTGTGTTTACCGGACGTCGATTTCGAGTTGCGAGCGCAGCCGGCACCTCGTGGTCCCGACATTTCGACCGGTTTTCCGTTTCTCTCTGTTTATAGGTTCGGTTACGTTTCACACGGGTTACGAGGTTTGCAAATTCATGAAAATGCTCGGTAGGAAATACGATCGTCCGATGTATATTCCATGTATAATACACGTGTCGAACGAATAATCAAAACGAATGGCTATTACAGCGAGAAAAACACTTTACCCTGCAGATAAATACACGAATTATTAACGTGATAGCTTTTGCCGGATAATTCCCTTCGCAGAGTATATTCGTATATTAATAGGATATTTCGAGATACGGTTGATTTAAAGGAAAGGGGCGGAATAAGTCGGAAGCGGAGATGCGCGAGACACAAAAAACCGATACGTGACTCCAATGGATCTAATCTTATCGGTTTAATTCGGTCTGGTAGACGGGTTTGAATAAGACGTAGACCTACCATTCGTTTTTCCTTCGCTTTCATCAGGTTTTCACGACTCTCTGTATATCGAGCCGGCTGAATGGACGCGCGGCTCATATTCGACAATTCGTATGCACGGCTCATAGTCGAAAGTTCGGCTGGTTGCTCGCTCAAAAGACAATGGTCGTGCTTCACCAGCTATTTCGCAACGTTTCATCGATGCATCCGTCGAATAACGCGAAAGCGAAATCCCGCTACTGACTTTGCTTTCCGTCGTTTCTTTCTGGCGAACTACGAAGCTTCGAAAAATCATCGAGCAACGATATGTAACGTACACGCGTTATACAAATTCGTCGGACTTTAACCGTTACTTTGTTTCGTACGCGTACGGTAGACAGCGTGGCTACGACTAATATTTGTAACGGGTAATTATTCGCGATTAATTGATTCGAACGAAGCTGCTAATTAAGGGGACGGGCAGAGGATGAGTGGAACAACGTGTCACCGGTTCTGCCCGCTTGGAATTTCAATGCTGGTTGGTCGTGTCGCTAAATAGGCAAATAAAATATTTGCGTTGGATCGATTACGTTTGAAAATTTCGAGCTGGAACTCGCGGTGTGAAACGTGCGTGGGGGTCGAAACGTCGGCACGTCTCATCTCGTTTAATCATCGACGCCAACGGCTACATTATTAACTGGGATTCTAGGTTGATAGATTATTCACGTGCCGCCCGTAATAACGCGAAATTAATTTATTCGATGACCGAGTAGAGATCGACCGCCGGGATAAGCCTGGTGTCGATTAAATTATCAAGTGGTGAAAATTAGAACGTCGGTATTGACGTTTCCCGATCGACTCCTTTCCTCCATCTGACTGCTCCACTTTCCATCCGTCTCTGTACACCCGGCGAACTAGCGATTTTCCTCGTTTCTGTTCGGCGGCGTTGATATTCCGGCACAAACAAAATTCTCCCGTTCACCGCGAGTAAATCTCCCGTAGACAGTGGCCCGTTCCATGCAATTAGTTTAACACTTAACGCGCTAAAGCGAATCACGTGCCACGTTAATTCGGATTTGCTGATGTTATCGCGGTACATCAGCCAAGTAAGCGCATTTCTGTTCTGGCTGCATTGTGTGCTCGTTCCGCGGAAATTTCGAACGGCCCCCGTCTCTCGCACGAAATCCCGGAGTCTGTTTTCCACGTTCGTTTTCGTATTTCGTATGGTAAATCGAAGGAGGTTAAGTAGTCGCGCGACACCTTCCGCAAATTTAACGAATAAACGAATGGCGCGTGTTTACGATCGCGAAACAAGTGCAACGAATTTGTAATAATCCTTCCATTCGTACGAATTCGTATCGACGCGTTTAAAAATGAATTTTACAGCGAGCTCGATCGCGTTAATTACGCTCAGACTCTAGCTTTTTAATACAAATTTAATTAGCGATCCTGACACAGAAATTGCTTCGCTTTATTTACTTAGCGGTTTTAATCGATTTCGCTTTAGCCGATTTCTGCAGCAGCGTTAAATCTGAAAAAGGCGATTCGGAACGATACCTGTGTAGAGCTGGCCGGTTCTGATATTAATTTCGCGACAAACCTTCCTCTTCGTTTCTTTCTTCTCGAATGCTCGGCATCCCTTTTCCTTCTGCCTCATTTGCGCGCAATGGCCGCGTTCGTTACTCTCTCCAAAGTACCTAAGACGCTCGAAGTCACAAGCTTCTCGGCATTGTCGTCTTCTTTTTGCTCGCTTCGAGCGTCTCTACTCTTGAACTTCCTTCCTCGCCAACATTCCCTATGATTTCGAACGCGTTGCCACGAATTTTAGCAGTTCGAAGCACAACGAGATTGGCTACTTTTATTTTCCTGCATCTTCTTGCTTCAGCGTGTGTATGCCCTTTCAGCTTCCTTAAATACACGCGACAGCGCCTGCTCGCTGCCAGTTGCGTTTATGCATTCGCTTTGCCAGCACGAGAAAACAAGGCTTTCCAAAGTAAAATGTTTTCGTGGCACGGTAGCGCATGTTGAGTCTCAAAGCAACGTTACTTACGACAGGCAAAGACGGCGGATGAAATCTCTTCTACGCGGCGATCACGCGTTTCCTTGCCCCCGGAAACGAATCTTCGGACAGACGTATATCGATACAATGTCTCGATGTTTTGATTCCGCGTGTCACGTATTTTCTGATACCGTTCGAACAGCAGGGATATCGCTTTCGGTGGCCCTGGGGATATTTTCAAAAGATCGCGTCTCATCGGATCACCGATTCGTTAGTGTAATTTTCCTTCCTATGAAAAAAAAAAAGAAAAAGTATCGTTTACTTAACGTACAATTTGTCGACGAATATTTTCATAAAAAACGATATTATTTTCATAGGTTTATCGTCTATTTTCTGCCTGTTCTCCGAAGCTTACCTTTCGATTTATCCACAATTTCGTAATTGAAATACATTCTGTCAAAACTAAAGAAACGTTCGGATTACACGTTGTTAACACCGTCGTAAATGCGATACGTAAAAAGCAAGAAAACAACGATAATCCGATAGTAAATCCAATATTTAAGATCTTATTTAGCGGGACAATTTCGTCAGGATTGGCAAAGTCGATACGGTTTATTTCGAACACAGAGTAATCCCGACGACACGGTCGCGATTCTTTTAATTCGAATTGCTCGATCGTGCGCGTGTAAAAAGGATTACCCGATTTTCCCCGTTCTTTTTCTTCGTCCTCTTTTTTTTCGAGGGCGCGTCATTAAAATCCTACGAAATAAAAAAAAAAAGAAAAAAAAGGAAAGCACCTCGTAAAAGCCGCGGGCGTTCGTTTTACCAAGCTTGCCCGTGAATCAGGCCATCCGACAGTGGGATCCGCGGCGAAGGGCGTCTGAATTTTATGACGGGGTTTCCATTAATCATCTCATCATTTTGTACCCCCGGCTGGACGGGTTTTATTCAAAGTACTGCCGATTTGAAACGCGGCATCGATTCGTTCTCGTTGAATGCAACAGAACTGCACCGGCCGACTCTGCCATTGTGTTGAATTAAACGTTCGCCCCGTGCCCGATGAAAGCTTTATATATCTCCTACGTTGGATCGGGTTACGCTTGGAGAGAGTAGCCCGATTGCTCGCGGCCAGCTTTCCACGTAAGTTCTAATTATCGCTACCGTTTCGCGGTCGATGGAAAACGAGCCACGCTACGTGGAAATAAAGACAATAGAATTTGCGACGTTCACCGTATTCGAGTAGATTTGCTTGACAGTTCTGAAAGTGGATATGCGATATTTTATGTGGCTTTTTTGGGGTAGGTGGTTAATAACGAATAAATACAACGATTTATTTAACGATCGATTAACGTACCGATGAATCGTTTAGTTGTTAAATGCTTGAATCGTGAAATCATTGTCGGAATAATTTAGAGCGTGGACTCTGACTATTTGCGTGGTACAGCAGATTACCGATTTCAATATCTCCTTTTTACTGTGAAACTCTTTGAAATCGAGTTTTTTTTTTTTTGTTTTTTAATGAAACGAAAAGGTTAAAAAATGTCCGCAGATTCACCTATATACTAGATTTCTTTCCTTTTACGCTTTTCATCGACGTGCACGCTACACGAAACAATTTTCACATTTGACCACGCTGTAACAGTTGGGTGGGTAGAAAGCGATAATTTACGGAACAATCGACAAATAAAATACAATTTAATTTTACTTGAAATTTATTTTTAACATTCTTCTAACCGCGAAACGCGTTCAAAGCTCTCAAAAGTTGACTGCGCCGTTAGCGAGATTGTAACGATCCTCGTGCCAAGTTTCGAAAGACGCACCGACCTCGATAAGATACGCTTCTGCGTTGTATCGACACACGAGGTGCGACCTGGGGATGAAATACTTTAATCCACCGAACGGTTCCAGTTATTTATTACGGCGACACGTAATTCGATAGCGCGGATCGCACCGGTGGAGAGTTTCGTTCGGAAAATAGAAGCGCTAATGGAACTAAGCAGTTGGGCGGCTGGAAACAGGCACGGATAGAATAGACTAGTTTCGCGCTAGTTCGAGGGACAATACCCGACAAATCCCCTTTGCGGCCTCCTCTCTCTGCCTTTGGCTAAAACAATGCGCGATTCTTCCTTGAAAATCACCCACCCGAGATACGGCATAAACAATGGTCGCACTATTGCATGGGCGTGCTCGTAGAAAATCAATGAGGTATAGTTCGAGGTATTCTTTTTACGTAGCCGTATCATTGTCCCGCGAGAAACGAGGGAAGAGCGGCCCGTTTTAAATTCGTGAAACTTTCATTCTAGTTCTCTCTGTCTCTTTTCTCTCGTGTTCCGATCCATTCGGAACTTGCCGTGTCGGTTAAGGCGATTGGGATACCGGAACTATCGTTACGTTTCTGGGTTACGGTTGATTGGTTTACGGAAAAAGTTCACCCTTCAACGAGATTAGCGCCGACTGTTTTATCTCAATTTACCTCGGATTCCTATTTCTTCGAGCCGTTCGTTTTTACTCGATTGCTTCACTTTATTACGATTGATAGACACGCTTATACGTTTGTAGGAAATGTTAACACGCTTAATTAAATCGATCGCGCTCGTAAAAATACAAATTTACCTAAATATCCCCGATCTATTTGGCGATTAACAAACGGAGAAGGTGCAGGCTATATACGTCTGTCGCGAAGCATAATATGCGCGCGTGTACACTGTAGAATCTCGAAAAAAAATAAGGTTACGCGTTGCTCCATCGTCGCGTCGCCCGTAAAAAACGGAGCAGAGACATTGCGCGGACGCGACAACATATTTTTCGGATGGCAGAGAATCGAGGCTCGTGCGAGTAACTCGGTTGCCAAGACGATTAAAATACCAAGCGAGTGTTATCGGTGGGCATCGTGTACAGATCCCAGACCGAATGACCAGCCGGCCAACCAGACTCGACTCGTTTAATTACCAAATGCAGTCGTCGTCGTCGTCTGTGATCCGAATACGAACGGCTTTGTGTTCTGTGTGTATCTGTTTTTAGGGGAGGATTTGCTCGAGAGCACACGGATTAATCGAGCAGAGGGGAACAGTGCAGGCGTTATCAGTGCGTCCTGCAGATAATGCGTGTCGGGATGCGGCCGCAGATAGATATAGAGATAGACGGACAGGGGTAGAAACGGTAGACGAAGAGGGAATAGCGCGTGTCTGTCCATTCGACCCTATCGTGCGAAATAGCCGAGCGTGTTTGCTCCTCGTAAACTACCCCCGATGCGCGTGCCTTCGAATCACCTCTACCTCCCTTCCGACCAAGTACGCTGGCTCTCCCCTGTCGCATACCTACGTACGATGTCGCGCGAGACGTCGCGTCCTAACGCCGTTGCATTGTCCGGATTTACATACGTCGAGATACGTATACTCGTTTTCAAGGCCACAAATCTTACACAGTCGTTGTCGTCGTTGCCTCGGTGGCCTTCGTGATCGTGGGTCATGGTCGGTGGAATTAAATCGGCACAGAGATGGAATTTCCATCCAACAACCAACGACAAACGCACAAAGCTGCGGGGGGGATTGTTTGCTTCGGCGGATTTCAGAAGTCTAGAACAATCGAGGCCTGGCACTGTCACGTGCCGATCATTTGTTTACGGTGGATATTGCGCGGGGATTGAATTCTCTAGGCTAGCACTGAATTCGAGGTTTTCTCTGGCCGTGAGTGCGTGATCGGTTTTTCAAAAGCATCGGGTTACATTGTCATACCACGCATCAAGGGCATGCTCTTTTCAAGGGGTAGCTCTCTGGGCCGTTGTCGCGTCACGCGAGTCACTTTTTCGGTTTAAACTCGTAATTCGACATGCCGCGGCAGCGTCAAAGCGACCGGTCCGCTGTGTTTGTACGTACTTCGGCGACAAGTTAATCCGACATTAATATGCGTGCAGCCGCGTGTTCAGTCGGTTGAAATGTACATATAGTCAGATTGATAAATTGACCGCATCCTATCATTCCGCGAGTATTTGATTTTCAGTTAGGAGGGTCCAAACGAGCAGTTGCCTCTGTTCCTTCGTCATTAACGAAGTACTCGGCAAGCGATTCGCTGTTATAATTGAATCCGGCATCGGAAATTTGGTGAAAAAGTGGAATATCCACGATATCTCTCGATCGTCGGAACGAGTTGCCGCGGATAATAACTTTTGGAATTTTTTCGTGCTTGACGGTAATTTAAATTCTCTCTGTTTCTCTCTATCTTTACGTCGTAACGTCTTTTGTAACGTTGGTACTGCGTTATTGACATCTGACAGGGAACCAGGCATTCGACCGCAAAACGTATAAATGCGTTCACTCGAAAATTTGCAACTTTGAGACGCGTTTAACCGACGAGAGACGACTATCAACGCGATTAAACGGCTCGTTTCGTTTCGATTTCACCGAGTACAAGCAGAATCTCGACACGCAACGACGATACCTTGAAATTCCCAAGCGGACGTCGCGTCGGCTGGAGATGGTAACTTCACGCTGTTTTGACGCGGCATAATAATTTCTCTGGAGACCGAGTTTCCGCCTAATCTGTGCGCGCATGCAGACACACGCGTGGCGCAGTCGACGAAAAATGCGTTCTCATCGATCGCAGGTTTGCCAGGGATCGCTGGAACGAATCAATAGCGGAATATCAATATATTCGAAATCCATATTTCATTACGCCACGAAAATTATCTGGCTGGGATCGCCGGGCTCGGAGAACGATTTCCAAAGTTTTATGACATCGGCATCGTTCGGCAAGTTCTATCCTTCTCTCGTTCCGGTCGTGTAAATCCCTCGTGCTTTTTTCCCGAATGTCCTTTCTTGCCACCGTTATCGTTCTTTTTATTCTCTCGTAGATTTGTCGGGAGCTTTGCGCGGAATAATCGGAACCAATATCAAGATATCGCAACAATTATTCCCCTGATGCTTGGCAACGTATCTCGTATGCATGTATTCGTGCGCGATAACGCGATCTATCTAATCCATTCGGTGACATATGTATCCAAAATTGAAATACACGAACAGTCGAGGTACATTGTTTTGCTTCTGTTTATCCAACGGCAGATACGTTATCTTTAGCCAGTCGTAAATTACCATCGCGTAGTTGAGTTTTCCAAAGCTCAATTCGAAATTCAAAATTCAAAGTTGGTTATCGTCTGAACCCAACGGAATTGAATCGTGTCGAAACGGAATCGTGTCGTACTTTTCTCTCGTAACCTTCCTATATACATTCCATAATCCGACAGTCGAAGAATTCTACGAAATTCTCATCTCTTCCTCGAGTAACTTTTGACTCTGGCGAAGGTCTGTTTGCCAGTGAAACGACGTATAATCTCAAGAAAACGAAATTAACGGCCGTTTAGCGATGTTAAAAATCTTAATAGGACTGTTTCTCAAGTTCCACGAGACCCGCCCTTTGCTCTTCATTCTCCGGTGCTGGTCTATTTACGAGTGAAAAATCTAGTGGTAAAGGGGATGTCTGAAAGAGAGAGGGGAGAGAAAGAGAGAGAGAGAGAGAGAGAGAGAAATGGAGCTCGAAGGTGGTAGTAGGCTCGGAGGTATCTTGATTGAGATATGGTAACGTGGCTGGGTAGTTAAGGGGCAATTTCTATGGATGTTCGAATGCGTAGTGGCGTTCCGCGTGCGTCGAAGCAAGCGATAGAAGCGGCGAGCAGAATGGAAAAGAAAATAGGAGAAGCTGAAAAAAAGGACGGACGCAAAGCGGGCTGGCGGATGAAGCAAGAAAGAGGCACTCGCAGGGTGGTGGATCGAAGAGGGAAGAAACACGAACTAGGCGGGTAACTCGGCATGCTAATATCGGATTTTCCCGTACGTTCGGTCCATCTGTTCGGGGAACGTTTATTCGGCGCTTTATTTCCGTTATGCGGATGAATGCCAGCGGACCAGGGTTCTATCGGGACGGAGTTTTGTAGAAAAAAAAGGAAAAAACAGAGACAGAACAGAAGAAAGTCAACGCGACGCAAACAATTTCTTTCGACGGTTCTCACGAGGGAAAACAACGCGAAAACTTGTCCAAACTTGCGATGCTGGGTTATCGAGACAGGCATCGAGAAACTCGAGGTTTCCTCGTATTTCCCAACCGTCGTACGGTGTACTTTTATGAAACTGGTTAGACGCGTTATGTTCCTGTTTCCCGGGTTATTTTCTTTCGAACTTTCTACGTTTCGTATCGGTGGAAGATCGTTAACGATACTATTAATCAATTAACGATACTATCAGTGCGCGTTTTGATGCACTGTCGTTTTCACGAAGAACCATATCACTCATAATCTGTAAGGACGTCTATAACTCGACCGTTGAAACTGCAAACTGTAGATAATATAATATAATACAATCGTCGAGCAATTATTCGAGCGATACACACGATATTGTGTGCGTCTGAGCAAGTTCGATATCGAAATCATATGCTGCGTTGCATCTTCAATTACGGCCGGGGACTTTAGTTGCGGATACTCGGTTACTCGAATGCGCGGCCGAGCGAATGATAACGAGCGTAGTTTGCGTAGAGATTTGTCGGGTTATTCCGTGAAAAGGAGCGACAGAACGTGTCCGTATTCCTATTAATACGCGAGTTTTTCGTGGAAAGGCGCCGCCGGAGAATGATTACAGAGAAACGATGGCATCCTCGGCTCGTCTCTCGTATGTGGGCCACTGGAATGGCGCCCTGTTGCTTTTAGTTGATGAACCGTCCCTGTTTCCAACAGTTGGCTTCTGCCTTAGTCGCATTCCAGCTGGCGTTCCAGCGAATGGTCGCGATTTCTGTTGACGCAGGATGCTTTTGGACGTCCGGGATGATGGATCGAGTTTTCCACGCTTGAAAACGACACGCACGGGCCGCGCTGCTTTTCCTTAATTGCAACGCGAACCACCTTGCTTCGTGATTTTACCGAGCTTCCCATGTAACCTAGTTTTTTAGGTCTTGGAATTATTCGACGTGTTTTTCGCGAATTCAAAATCTTTCGATTCAGATTATACGTAGATCGAACGCGTGTACGTATATATGTATATATACCGCACCACACTTTGTTTTCTGATAACGAAAGTTTAGAAAGCTTTTGGCGTGTGTCGACGAGCAATTGCCATGTACAATGTTTCTCGCAGACTTCCGACGAAATTTACATATTTCTCGATAAGAGGGTTGCTGTTTCTTTTGGTATCTAAATTTCCCCACTTTCGTATTCAAAACTTTGCTGAAACTCGACGAAGATGATCGGTATACACAGGGAGTTTGCTCCTCGACGGATAGTAAAAACTCGTAGCTAATTTGTATACGCGCGAAGAAGATATTCTCATCAACAGCTTGTTCGATTTGTTAATTTCATAACATTTTGTATATATATAACGCTTCGCGTTTTCATCCGTTAAACCGATAAAGCAACCGGAACAGCGAAAAGAGTGGAAATCTGTTGCCACGACTGCGAATAATCTCGAGACGTAAAGGGCCAGCGGTGAGGTACGCGAGAGTTATTTGGGTTAAACGTGAAAATAAATTAAGGCCTGTTTACCGTGCGATAAATCGCGCGCTTAAAATAAACAAATAGGCCCGCGTGGCGTTTAAGTGAGTCGTTAAGATGTTCAGCTGCGCACGAGCATTATTCAAGCCCGTTCCGCTGTTCTCTCTGTTTCAAGGCAAGTTCCCCGACGTAGGAACGCGTGGTACACAGCACTGTATCTCGTGGGATTTTGCCGCCGTTATCGTGAGTAACACGGTCCATTATCAGCAGCGGGACGGCTAAAACGAAGCGTATCGGAAAGCACGTTGGAAGAACAGAGTCGCGCTTTTGCGCGCTTCCAAGTTTCTCAGCGTTTGCGCGCGATATTGTGCGTACAGAAAGGCTCGCGTTCTACTTAACAAGATTCGACGAGAGAGGCGAGTTTGCACGTTAAACGCGTCACCGTTGGTTATATAATGGCGGCAGGAAGTACTTTAAATTAAAAGCTCAAATTGCGTTCCTGTCGACGACATTTTAATTGCCAGCTGCGGCCTCCAGGTGAAACAGCGAGATTTTAGTTAATGAAACCTTAGGCAAACCGGGCGTTGTCGAGAAACGATTCAACAACGACCTTTTGATAATCGTTTCCTCGCTTCTCTACCGGCGCCTCGATCATCTTTTCCCGTCGTTTTAACGTTTCCTCGTCTCTCCAGTCGGCCGGAATCTTTCGAATTTCGTAGATTCTCGCGAGCTTCGGTAAACGCGTTAATTGGATATCAAGGGTATAGAACCTAGGTCTTTGATGTTAACTCGGGCCGTGTTTGATTTCCCCGTTGCATCTTACAGCTTTTCAAGGTGTTTAACGTCGTTAGGACCGGAACTCAAATACTTTCAGTTTTACCTGGTTTTCCTCTTGTCCGTTTTTCCTTCGCCCGTCCATCGTTACAGCCATGTGATTTTCCTTCGTACCGCTTGCGTCCATGCCTTTACCGCCTACCGGAATCGAGAACGCGTTAATATCGCGCATCCGTTTATGCGTGCCGTCGATTCGGTTGTAACGAAGTTGCGAGTTTCCCTTGGTATTTAGTAGCGCACAGGGAGCCATCAGTGACACGTATATCAGCCGATTGTTGCGTTTCTTGCTCGCCTGACGATGGAACAACCGTAACTCGATCGACCGTCCCATAACACTCGACAAAGCGATTGTAATTGTTTTCGGTCGATCGGGAAGCTGGTTGTTCCATAAAAGGCGACGCTCGAATGGTTTGTCTCTCGAATAATCGGGAAATTCGTTTAGCGCGTAATAACTGCCTTTAACGAACACATCGAGGAACGGATACTCACGATATAGCAATTTAAACTAGATTCAAGTCATTAAAGTTTGATTAGTTACGGAGGCTTTAGAACACAGCGCCGATTTTACCCGACAATCGTCGGTCGCTCCAGTTTTCTTCCTCGTGTCTACTATTTGCGTCTTTGCGCCAATTTCCCGACGAAAATACGATATTCTCGATTCGAATCGACTTCTCATCGATTTTTTAGAGTTTGTTTTTTTTCCAATTACGATAACGTGTCGCTCTATCAATCGTGCAGCGTGTATCGGCGATCGAACAGCGATTGTCTTGCGAACAGATTCGGGCGGCTATCTTCTCACGGTTCTTGGCCGAATGTAATTGAATCGATTCTTGGTTAGTCCGACGGCGATTCGAAGGATTTAGGGGAGATTCAGGCTAACGATTTGCCGATACGTTACGTGTGCGGCGATAATGTCTGATGCGGATCGATGCAACTGACCAATGATTTACCGTTAATGATTCTGTACCGTGTATTGGGATCTCGAGTTTGCGGACTGATCGATGATGTTTCGTTAAATTTGCATCGACGGTTTAGCCGCACAGGGGTTGCAGATGTCGCGGTTTATCCGACTGTACCCTTTAACGTTTCCAACTTCCGCCTCCGTTTTCCTTTCTTGTCTCTTTTGTTTGTTTAATATCTACGCAAGTACCGTTTATATGAACATCGTTAATATAGTAATAGCGATAAACAATTTACGAAGCTCGTATAATAAGAATGCATTGGTCCTGCGTACCACGTATGATTTTCGTTCATGGTACAATAGAAATTCACGACCAGATAACTAGATTTAATGGACAGGCTATTAATTAAGATTTCATTCGAATAAACGAAATTGTGTTGTATTCAGAATCGTTCAGCGAATAATTACGTATACGCGTTAATGTACACACAAGAAGATCTCTTCGTACGCGTTTTTAACCAAATCCATTATAAGGTTCGTCAATAAACAGCAAACAAAAGACACATTAAATCTGTATATGCCCATTATATAGATGTAGAACTATATCGTTTATAGATGCGCGTTATTTCCCTCGAAGAACGTCAGATCGACGAGAAAAGCGTTCTTCTTTTAGACCGATCTGGACGTTCGTCTGGCGAAGTAACACGGCTGGAGCTTTTAACCGTCGTAAATGACGGCCCAAGTGAACGTTTAAGTCGTTTCGCGGGGATGCATCGAGGCGTGCGTCTCGTTCCCACTGCCTTCGCTGAAAATCGTCCACCTAAAAGAAGTCACGCTTTCCTCGACGAATTACAACGAATTCATCGGCGTCCGTTTTGTTTCTAATTTCGTTGGACGACGATCGTATCGATCTGCCAGCCGTGTTTAAAGGGGAACTAAAGCCTAATAGAGAAGAGCACCGGTCAGTGCGAAATGACCGTGCTTAAACGGTTCTAAACGATAAATCTTACACCCTTTTTGCCCGCCAACTGTAATCCTACAGTTAGCTTCACATATGTTACCCGCTTACGCAAACATCCCGGCAGAGCTTAAAGCCTGTTTGTGCAGTCAGGAAGTTGCTTCGCCCGTACATAAAATTCCATCGTTCCTCGGTCTACGAAATATTCTCTTTCTCTCCCTCTCTTTCTCTTCGTTTTCGGTTCTCGATGCGTTTGTTAAAAATATTCATTTTATCTTTTACATACTCCTTCTATTTAGTATTTGGTCTTTCTATTATTTTCGTATCTGTTTATCGCTTACTTACTTGTACTAACCGTGCTAGCACCAACCTCGGCTCAGTATTGCGTAAAGAATTACGTGAAAGTTTGATTATTCTCGGAGCAGAATATCGGTGGAGTCAGAGGACAAACAGTGGATCGGTAATTCCATTTACGAAGTCACAAGTTCTTATCTACAGTATCAATAACGAAATGTTTTATGGTCTACGCTTAGCTTCCAGAAGTCTTGTAAAATTGTAATGGTTCGCGAAACGATTACACGACTATCGACCAACTAGCGAGCAAATCGATGGAACGGCATTAACCGTGGCCTTTCGCCGGATAAAATTTCTTACTGCGCGAAACGATAGTTGGAACCGAGAGGTTAGATGTGGAGGCCGGAAAACCGGAGGTAGGTTAATTAACTGGAGGAGAGCTATTACAGTAATTTATCGGGGTAGTACACGGGAGCACGGATGTAGAAAGGAGGACGGGCTACTTAGTGTGCGGAGTCTGAAACGAAGCAATCCGCAATGGGCATGGTAGGCCGGCTAAATCCACGAACAATGGTGAAACTCGGCGAAAGAGGGCGACGCGCAAACGGCGATTGTGGTGGTTGTGGCGGTGGCGAGAGAAAAGAGCCCGGAGAAGGTGTTGAGGGGGCGGTTGCCGGTCGGATATCCGGACTACGTATATAAAAATCAATGGTAGATCTTCCCTGCGGTACTCGTTATTGCACCAGGCAGCCTTACCTGAAGTATCATCGTCGGATTCAAAGCTGCCGGGGCTTCGTCCCGTCGGGGAGTTTCTTCTATTCCGTAGAATTGGGGTAGAATGAAAGAGGGTTACGGCGCGCGGGGCGGATACAAAAGGAGCGGGAACTGGAAGATGAAAAACACCGGTCGGAGAAACGTTGCTTCGATTGTTTGGGTCACGTTACGAAAGAGACGATAGCGGCTAAGGAAAGGTGTCTCGACAGGTCTCGCGTGCGCCTTAATCGCGTTCCATTTTAATCTCTTTCCGGTTAGTAACTGTGTGATGCTTCCAACGACAATGGGATTAACTTCATGAAAACAGTTAAAGACAACGTAGCAAGTTAGGGTTGTTCGAGTCACACAAGGCTCGACGTTTTGAAATTCCATCTTGAACTTTGCACAAAATAATCGAACTTCTTAATAACAATCTTTGTCGAAGGAAGAAACGGGAAAACGAGGGAATATCGTGTATTTTCCGTGCAGCGTGATATTTCGATGAACCTTTCAAGGTGTACGTGTCTCTCTGCAACGGACGATCTTGCGGTCGTAGGACGTCGTTCGTAACTGCCTTGTCGGAATTTCATTGCACGTTTTGTCATCGACTGTGCGGTACATTTTTGCCAGGAGGATGTAAGACCTAAACTCGAGCCTCTCTCGTCCTCTTTTTGCAAGCTGACACGTTCGAGTTTTTGTCCTTGAAGCTGACAGTCCAGAATGATGTCGGCAGACATCTTCCGTCGTCGGGGGATAAAACGACGCCTCGCTCGTGTGTGTCGGTTGATAGCTAAAGCGAAAGTAGCTTAGTCCGGAACGAGACTTCTCCTGCTGGAACGATGTCAGAGACAAATAGCACCGGATGCGCTCTTCTCTTTCTGTGTCGTCTCCTCTTTGCCACGTGGGCGCCGTCCATGCAGCTACGTTACAGCGTCGTTTCTGTGAATTTGCCAACCCTTCTCCGTTCTTCTTCCATCGCAAGAATTTAATTTACAGCTTTCCATACGTTCTAACTCGACGTCGTTCTTTTCGTGTCAGAAATTTATCCATTTCCCAACGAGAATCGTTTGTCCATAGACAAGTGGTGGTGCCAACGATCGTTAAAAGCAGGCGATACGTCGAACCGTCTTCTGAAATATTTTTATCCGAAGGGGAGAAGACGAAAAAAGTAGACGATAAAAATAATACCTTGTGATCTTGGAGCAGAAGTAATCATGGTGGGCGAGATTGCACGTGTCACACGAGATGGACGTACTCTGGTTTTCATAGGGCACAGGAAGCCAAGTAACTTTACGAGTTCGGGATTCGATTTTTCGATCTCTTCGGGGGTTGTTACGCATGCGATACGAGCCGCGTGGGATTATTTTACCGCAGGCCACAAGGGGGTCGTAGGAATCGCGCTGTAAAATCCCTCGCATTCTTGTCTTTCACATTCGTCTGGTACACGTGGTTCGCCCGCTACTCGTGCGCTGTTGACACTGAAGCTTCACACGTGTACACGAAGGGAAAGTTGGTTCGTTCGTACGTGTACAACCCTCGCGCTCTGAAGACACGTCGCCGACCCTTACCACTTTCTCACGTAATCCGGAACTCGTGTAATTTAGGTTCGAATTCGGTTCTATTGAAATCTTGTTTCGTACGGCGATTATATCTTCGTGAAAACTTCAAATTAGCCAGTCGAACGAGCGATTCCCCGTTTAATGGGCGATTCGAAAATTTCTCTTTATCCATCGTGTAGTATTCTAAAGTTTTAACATTCTCGAGAGTGTCAGGATTAAAAAATTTTGATCCTAGGATATGCTAGCTTTACCTAAACTCTGCTTTTTCTTATTTTTATGGTCACGGCAGAGAAAATAAAGTTGATCTTAACGCGTTGATATCCTTCTTATTGGTGTAAAAAGATTGCTAGGATTAAATTATCGGTTACTTCGAGGGAAAATTCTGGAGTAACACGGACGCGTGTTCGACTGCGCGAAGCGTTCGAGATACGGGGCAGGATAGGTGTTCATAAATAAAGCACGGCGATTCTACGCGCGTCTCGTCCCGTCTCGTCTTGTGGATTTCCTGAAATATGCATTTTAGGCTTTTGTACAGGTCCACGGCAGCTGCTTTTACCTTGTGGAGATACTTCTCTTTATACAGGGGCCCAGCCCAGTCTTTAATAGCGGGTTTCACGGTGCTGTACATCGCGTTGCTTGCAAAGGAGCGTGTCTGGTGAATGAAGGAAAAGAGTAAAGCGGCATCGTGAAAAAAGAAACGGAAGAAGAAAAAAACAACTCGCATAAATTTGTTCATCCGGCACATGCTTTTACCAGCATTCGAAGATCCAGCCAGTTTCCTTATGACCGAAGTTTCTCGGGATTTTATTCTCTCGGTTCGCCACGCCTCGCGCTTTCCTTCTTCTTCATCCGGAATGCGCCGAACGTGTTTCCTCGAATCGTTTTGCTTCAACTAGAATCACTTACGCTCTTCTTGTTCTCTCGCTTTTCAGCTTACCGTGTTTCGTGTTTTACAAGACGAGACTGTCAAGACGGAAGCGTCGAACCGGCAACAGAGGATACGAAAAAAGTGTCGATCGAAGGAACGATTTTCTTGACTCGGTGAATCGATCTCGACGACAATTAAGCGCTATTAATGGATCCTGCTGGTTGACGAATAAGTCAGCTGTCGGAACTCGATGTTTTAAGTGTTGGCAGTGACAGCTAATCGATTTTCCTGGCACAAAGCTGGATGATCGGTCTTCGTGGTTCGTTTGATGTTCGTGGTTAAACGAGTTAATGGCTTTGCAAGTCACCGATCCATTTTTTCGTTCGTCCGCCGTTCATTCAAACTGCATGTGTCTGCTGTGCCGCCCGACGCTCGTCCATGCGGTACAAGGATTTGTAAGGGAAATGTTCGTGATCGTTTTTTCCCTCCTTGTCCTGCAAAATCGAAGAAACTCGCGTTCGTTCGAAATGAAATTTCTCGATTTTTAACCGCAACTGCAGCTTATCGAGAGAATAAATCTCTCGAACCTTCCGCGAGTCCTCAGGTACGTAAAATGAGAAAAGTTTTAGCTCTTCGTTGTTCTTTAAACACGACTGTATATTCGTTTCGTACGGCTTCGAACGAAAAGGCATCTGGTTGAAAGTAGGAATTCTTTGTATTTACATTGATAATATGGTGCGCGTGTTCTCCGCTGGATACACGGGCATATAGGGACAGTGGGGGGAGGCGTCGCGGTGCGAGGCAGAGATCTGAAATCGTCGAAGAGAAGAGAGAAATGCACGGGAATACGACGTAGCGGCCGTCAAGCAAACAGGTATGCTTCAGAATCAATATTTGCTCGATACACGACGGTACTCTACTCTGAATGCATCCCTCGTCACACAGGCATGCACGAACACACGTTGCCTGTTACTCTCTGTCCGCCTCTCGCCACTCTTATGTGACACGACAGCCAGTGGTTGCCACGTTTCGCTACGACTCGGTACGGGAACGTTGGCAACGCTAGTTTTCGCCCCAAAAGTTTGATTTCGCGTGCATTCGATTATCCTTGCTCGGTGAATATCCTGTGAAATCGTGTTTCCTTTTGTTCGTTCCTTTTGTCTCGAGGTAATGGTCGTAATAGAGTTTCCTGCTGCACTTTGTCTCGAGCTAATTTTCTCCAGGAACGTTTCTTTCGCGACGAACCACCTACGATTAATTCGATTATACCGTGAGCTTATTCTTCGCGTTTCCTTCGCTGAGACGCCTTTCGCGTAGTTCGCTGATAAATTTCTTCTCCAGCCTTGTCTCTCGATCCTGTCCACGATATTAGGACCAGCCGGAATATCGCCAAGGCGTCGCACGAGTAAATTGCGTTCACACCCAGTTTCCAGCGCCGCCCTGTTTCTTTAGCTGTCCCTTGTTCCGCTGTTAGGACCGAGGTCGTTAAAAGTTTTTTTCAAATTAAATTGGGCTCAAATCGACGATACCATTTCGTTCGGCCGTTCCTCCCTTAAACACCGTCGGTTTTTATCGTCTCGATAACGAGACAGGGTCGACAGGGGATGAAACTGCTTTTAATAGGTGTCCAAAAAGAAAAAAAAAAGAGAAAAATAGAAGCTTCTCAGTTTGAAAAATTTTACGATCGTATAATCGATTCTTCTTCTTCGTTTCGGAGATCGGCGAATTTGTAATCGGCTTCGAATTTCATTCCATTCTCGTTACTAATTAGATTCCACGCGAAGTAAATCTCGCAGAGTCTCGCCGATCAGCTTCGGTCGATAATTTTTTGTTCTTTTTCCAAGACGATCACACGTACTCCCGCAGATTCTATCGCTTGGACAAATCAACGCGCTGCGGATCAGTTTAATTGCACACCTGGAGTTTCCACAGCGTATGCTATACGAGGCATGTACGTACACGCGTGAGCGGAAATTGCTGTTGGCGGCTGGGAATGCCTAAATGTCGATAATCACTTCAACGACAATATTCCGGACTCGACGCCATTGCGTATTATTTGCTTGTGTACTAAACGCGCCCAACCCTTTTCCCGCCCCTTTCCTCGCCCCTATTTCGCGCTCCTGCGATACAAAGCATTAATATTTGAACACGTGCACATAGTGGAACGTCGTCGTTTACGAGTATTATTAGATTGAGAGCCTTCGACCGCTTGTATCGCGAGCTTTCCTTATCTGCCACTCTTCCCGGATGGTTTTCCAAGCTTTGCGTACAGTTTGTCCGACGTAATCGCTTCGAATAATTTCTGTTTGCCTTTACCGGTGCAAAACTAAATGGAGTCGTTTGGAGAGGAATACTAATTACCGAATCGTTTCGTTCAAGAATTAATTGTCGTTTAAAGAGTCAATGGTAGAAGTAGCAGAGTTCCTCTTTCTTGATATTCTTTTCAAACTTGTGTCAAAAATAATTTCACCGTAAAGGAGTCTGTTATTATTTTACGCACAATGTAGAAAAATATTTATTATTGAAAATAATATGGAAGAATGAAAAAATACGTACACTTTCCAGAGATTCTGGCTCTCCATTGATCATAATATCGTAGAATAAAGAATGATTAATTATCTCGAACGTCGCTCTTAAAAATACAATTATAGTAAAACAAATATACAATTTTCTCGTCCGTTTTACGTCGAGATTTTATTTCCAGCAGCGTAGAAATCGTGCTTGTAACCGATCCTTGTTAGTAGAAAATTGGCGAGTGAATTTAATGAATTTTTTAGCACTCTGCGATTTAACACGGCGTGTTATTACGGACGAACGTCTGCAACGAACCGACGCAACGCGTTTTCGAATAATCGTACATCGGATAACCGAGAAATCCTAGCGAATCAGTGTTTTATCAGAGTTCGTTCGCAATTATTGAACTTCGATACCGTTCTTTCTTTATACTTCTTAACGTTACTTCGAGGAAAGTACGCATCGTTGCGTATTTCGTTCGCCATCGTTCGAATTATCATCGGCTTTTTAATGCGGACTGTCGCGTTTTCGGGGTTGGAAATCGGTACAAAGGCACGTAAACGCGAAGGAGGAACGTACGTAGGAATTTTTTCCCTATTCGAAAGCTTTCGAGGTTCGCATTCAGCGCATTTTTCTCTGCATTACGGCGCAGATTCGTGCCAAGGGAATGTAAGAAAACCTCGTTTCTCAGAACTCGGTACTTAGAAGAACGGTACACCTTCACGGTTCCATGAAATTTATTTCAAGAGACAGATGACGCAGTGAACATTTTTACATAATCAGTCATCTGCTGGTGGTAGTACGAAGAATATGGTAAAAGAAGCAAGCGAAGAGAAAAAAACGAAGAGAATACGGGAGAAGGAGCGCGTGTACAGGTCCGGGATTTGTCAGAGCTACTGCCGCGGATCACCGAGGGAAAATATATCGTCATAGCTAGAGCGTTATTGATCTCGACACACACGATAAAGCAGTAACGAGACCCGTAAACTAAAAGCACCACCTGGCCACCTGACATTTTACGAGAGAATACCGAGTTCTTTAGCGTCGAACTTGCAAGGGATGTCATTTCAAATTTGCGTGCTCCGCCACGGTGATGGAATCGAGTAATGTCTGCGTAGGTACGGTTTCATCTCCTTAAAGTGGCGCGGCTCTATATTAAAGTCGTCCTTCTCTCGGGACCGGTGTCGAACTGGATTCGGAGAATTTCCTTCAATTATGCATGATGTGACGAACGTCCGCGAGCAGTAAGTGAGAAACTTGATAGTTTCAATCACACGGTATTACGTGTAACGAATTATTTAACAAGATTCTATAATCTTTTAACTACCTAGTTCGAGATCTAGAAATTATTCGCGCTACGAAGAAAAGTCGTCGTCCATGTCGGATCTAGAGATGAATCGCTCTATCCCCCTTTGTTCTCATCGTTATTCCTTCGGCTCGTTCTTCGTCACCCGACAGGATAAAATCAGGCGCCATAGACGTCACGCGTGAGAGAGGCAAAGAGATAGAGATAGAGAGACAGAGGGGGGGCGGAGGGTGTGGGAAGAGAGGAAACGTGGAAACGGTATTTTTAATGAGAATCGCGAGGATGTGCACGGATAGTATCTTCGTCCAGGTAACGTCTGCTGTCGAAAGATGGAGCGAAGGGGAATCCTTCAGTCGAGGAGTGAACACTCGAGCCCCGACTATACGGTTAATTATTTACTGGAGTGGCGAGGGTGAGTTCCCTTTTACGGTGTGTTTGAGCTTACCCTGTCATTGCGAGTGTGCGTGTCACGCGTATGTGTGCGTGCATCGACTTGACGAGGACCCGGCGACGTCTCCGTTGGTTCCAAACTTTCTAAATAAAAGCCAAAATCGTAAACTTCGCCATTTACGTGGCTCGTTAAATGTCGCACGGCCACGCCGGGATTATCGTTCGAACTTCTTCCCACTCTACGTTCGTTTGCCGGTTTTACGACTAAGTAAGCAGTAAGGTCTGGTAACTTTCGAGATTAAGCGGACTGACGACCGTGGGAGGAGCGTAAGAATGATCGAAACAAAGCGTTCGCGAGGAGAAAAACAAGAAATTGAACTTAACCGTTAAGACGATTGTTGCCGAGTTACGGAGAATGAACTAAGATTTAAGCCCTGTTTTAGTTCCGTTAAGCTTCCGCCAACGCCAACGCTTCTCCGGAAAGCTTCAAAAATTCTTGTTACCGAAGTTGTAGGAAAAAGGTTTGCTATAACAAGCTGATTATCGCTATGGAGTATCCGGAGTATTTTAAAGCTTTCTCTTGACGCTTTTAGCAATCGGTTGCTCTGCCGCGTGTTCCCATTAATTTGCATACTTGATTGAAAAAAACCATCGATTTTGCATATGTTGCGTGATATTTTACAAGTTTACACTAGGGTGTGTTGTACGGTCGGTAGCTTTTGGCAAAACTTTTAAATACTTGATTTTCAAATAACATCGAACAACTTCCAATGATCTCGAGCGATCCTCGAGGGACATTAAACGCGACTCGAGCGTTTTCAATAATTCTCCAACAATTCTTCCGGATAATTTTCGTACCTGGTCCACGACTATACCAAATATTTCAGCAACGTTCTACTCGTTTCGATACATCCACTCGCAAATGTAATTTATCCTCTCGATATTCGATGACTTCCCGTAGATCTTTTGGAAGCAATAATGGACAAACTTCCCTCACGAAGAGGTCGAGATCCTCGGAAACAGCTTCTAGTGTCGGCAGCGTGCAATACAACAGATTCTTCGATGGTGTCGGTGTTGGCCAACAGCCAAAAAATCAGTGGAGTGCATTCGAACGAGGTGGTAGAAACGGAAAGAGAGAGAGAGAGAGAGAGAATGAGAAAGGGAGAGAGACAAATCGAAGCTGAAGCGTATAGCGAACGTGAACGAGAGACAGAGGAAGAGGAAGAGAGATGGTATGCGGCATAGCATCCGTACGGAACATATGCATAACTATCGTGCGTCGTTCGCTGCCGTATCGACGACACACGCATTCCTGAATTATGCATACGCCGTCAACCGAGCCTCGTGTTTGCACACCGCACGGTGAACGTAGCCGTGCGCGTGTGCGTGCCTGTGTTCATGGCAGAGAACGCGTTACCGATGATCGTGTCCGCGTCAAATCCCCTGTTCTATTACGAAGGCTGTTTAAGACGACTGCGTAGCACGAGCTATTCGAGGTCTCGAGGCACCAACGTCATCCTAGAATTACGTACGCCGCTCTGTGTTCGCGTATAACCAAGGTATAAGCATAGGTACCAGCCTGCACTGTACCCGGTCATCTTTCTGTTTAAACGCCACGCCGTATCACGAATACATCGAGGATGTTCTCTTTGATTTTTCTCCCTTCAAATTTTTCCTATTTTTCCAGATTTTGTTCACTCTACACGCTTCATTTCCCTACCTTCCACTCTTTTTCTCTGTTTTACCTGTTTTAACAAAGGAAAAAAATTCGTGGCTGACCAGAATACATCGCGTATTATATTTTACGTGGCACGGTCGAAATTTTCGTCGTCTTGTTTGCCGAAGCAAGTCTCGTAAACACGTTGATCAACCTGAGTCGAGAATTTCTTTTATTTTCTATGATTTTTTCTTTCTCGACGTTTCGTTTGCCTAGCTTGCTCTTTCTCCTCCTTTCTCTTTTTTTTTGGTTACTTTTATAAGGAGAAAAAAGTTCGCTATTGGCCAGAATACATCGTGTATCATATTTTACGTAGCACGGCCCAAGCTTTCGTCCTCTTGTTCTCCCTCTTTCCGTCTCCTTCTGTGCGTCAGCCGAGGAAAGATGGCCCTCGTTCCGTCTAATTTATTCGTTTCATAAGCGGTGCGCTCAAAAAATAGGTGTCAAAGAGATACGTTGATAAATATCTTATGAATATGTTAATTCCGACGGTCGCCACGATGAAAAATGAGGAAACTCCTTTGCACTCCGTAATCTTCCGTACAAAAGGAGCACCATGCTCGCCGTACTACTTCCTTAAGCATATGATTTATATTCTTTGTCGACGAGCGAGACGAAGGAGCACCCGTTCGCGCCTTTTATTCGTACACCGGCCCGGAACGTTTTTCATCTGCTTTTATCGCACATAGAACATGCCGTGAGATGCGTTCCAGACCGCGAACGCGTTCTCCTACTGCGTTGCGGTTTTTGATAGACCTTTTAGCGCGAGAACGTGCAAACGAACGTGCAGCATTTGAACGTGCAGAAATTTCATAAGAGTGAAGTTTCTTCGACATCGAA